>NW_026622775.1:37702500-38405000 GCF_023065955.2 Ursus arctos
CTAGCTCCTTCCTGTCATACTTGTGTTGGCAGCAAGATTCAAAATCCTACCTGTATCTGAAGAATGGGTCTTTATTTCATGAAAAGGATTTATGGATGCAATTTTTGCCCAACAGCAAGACTTCCATTTCTTTCTACCTCCTGCAGCATAGTGCAAACTAAATTTGTTACTCATTGAAATGGGCAAAAATTTGCCCAAGCTTTCATAATTATTTATTTCTTTGTATCCCAATAATGATAATCACTTATTAAAAGAATTGAAATAAAGGAAGATGTCAAAGAGCAAATTAAGTTTTTCTACAGGTCCTCTTAATGGGAAACTAGCTAGTATAGCTGACCCTTGAATAACCTTGGAAAGTTAGGGGCATCCTTCCCCATGGGATTGAAAATTGCATATAATTTTGACTCCCCAAAAACTTAACAGCCTACTGTTCACCACAGCCAATAATATAAACAGTTGATCAATACATACCTTGTATGTTACACTATTATATACTGTATTCTTATAATAAAGTAAGCCAGAGAAAAGAAAATGTTCTTAAGAAAAATCATAAGAAAGGGAAAATACACTTACAGACCTGTACAGTATTTTTTAAAAATCTTCATAGAAGTCGATCTACATAATTCAAACCATGTTGTTCAAAAGTCAACCGTATGGTAGAGAACCAACATTTTCACAGTTGAGAAGGGAAGAGTTGATAAAGCTCTGAGGAAAAATGATGGAACAGAATAACTATGATATGGAATAAGATCCTTTTTAGCTTGATTCCTAACCTGAATTGAGAATAAAACCTGAGCCACTGTCGCTTAAGGATATATGACAGTCTGGGAGTTGTGTTTTGATGATGGTTATGATTGAATTTCAATCAGAATTCAATGTTCAGGTTCACTGCTACTAGCACCATTACTATTTTATACTGACACAGCATCGGAGGATGGGCAAGCCTGTGTCTGGCAAATAAGACATTGCTGTTTTTCCCAAGTCCTCTGGGGTTTGTTGTAAGTAGGTTTCCCTGCTGATCAGCAGCACTGATCAATATTTATTGAGTGCTGACTGGGTGCCTGGAATTGTGTAAGGCCATTTCACCTGTAGGATTATTTTTGTCCCTTATTTCATTTTTCTTAAGAAGAAGGAATAGCTACTATTATTGTTAACAATATGCGAATAAAAATATTTAATGTACTAACCTTCCACTGTGAGCTGGGAAAGAAATTAAAGCTTGTATATTACACCACTTCTCAATGAATCCATCCTTAAATATGTCACCTTAGATTTAGTGGGGGTTTTTTTCAGTTGACTGATTTCTGGAACTCTTCGGACTGTTAGGACCTTTGCATAAATCGCTCTCCCGTGCCTTTGTGTCTGTTCCCTGAAAGTTTCAAATCTCATCGCCATTTTGGCTTGCAGGTTCCTCAGCTGGGTCACAGACAGGGAAAGGGTCAGACCAAAGAGGAGGAACAAAGTGAAGAAGTGATGACATCAGACACAGAGCTTCAAATGGAGAGGAAAGGAACGTATTTGCTACGCTTACCAAAGACATCCAGCTTTGCAGCTTTTCAGTGGACTTCTGTGCTCCACCCATGGTATGTCAGTTCATCGGCAAAGGAATCAGGAAACAAAATATTTGTGAGGCATGCTAGGAAAGTGGCTACGGCGACTGGGTCCTCACTTCTAGACAACAGCAATCCACCAGTGTTGTGTTATGCCCTGCAAAATTTCCAGATACTGTTTCCTTTCCTTCCTTTCACTTATTTTTTAAAATTTAATTTATTAGGCTAAATCACTTGATAAAGGGGGAGTAAAATATTTGTCCTGGTAAGTCTTAGAAGAACTTTCTAGATTTTTCAATTAAAAATTTTACAGGTTTGGTTGTGGACTAAGGACAAGTTTAAACAGTCTCTTGTTCCGACCCACTCCACTTCCATGTTTCCTGCATTATCTTCGTAATCTTATTTATTCATTACTCAAAAGTGAAAACAAACTAGATGCAGTGAACAAGGAGCCATTTTCTTTTGTGGGTGTTTCATTTTTGGCTTCTTAGAACAGTACCAGGGCCAATACTAATTAGTTGTCATTGTTTGTTTTAGTTCTCTGCATAGGTGGGAGGATGGAAGACCAGCTTTTATACTGCCGTTTTTATTTATTATTTTCTTACTTTTCCTTAGGTTGAAAAACCCTGGCTCTGCTGTTTTATTCATTGTAACAAAAATGTGCTTAATTAAACATAACATTTTACAGATGCTTCAACAAATGTCTTTTAGTACAAAAGCACCTATCTGGCTGAAAGAAGGGAAGCTTTTCCTTCCAACTCTTCCTGCATTTAAAGACAACAAAAACAATTGGTGTTATTGCTTGGGTCCAAATGTATATGTATCAGGAGGCATGAATGTAAGCTACGACAAAGAAATAACATGCCTCTGTTTATTTGGAAATCTTATGAATGCTTAAAGAAAGATCAACCCAATAGGATATTATACAAAGGTATTATTCATATATATGTGTGTGTGTGTGTATATATATATATGGCTATTTATAATAAGTACAATTATACTGGAGATCGTGGAGCAACACTTTACATTCTTTAGACAGTAATGTATAATGGCAACTGTTATCTGACAATATTAAAGAATAGTGAAAGAAAATGTTGAAAATCATTACATGTTTTATATCTTGCTCTTAGCATTTTTTTTCAATGTTGACATTTTAAATGAAGAGTAGATCATGCCACTGCAATGATTAAAAATGTAAACCCATGGTTTTCAGGTCCATGGTCCTCCATGATCCCTTCTGCCTCCCTTTCCAGCCAAACCTCCCTCCAGGATACCACATATATCCTTTACTTCAGGCTACAGGATGCACATTGCCATCTATTATCTCTCTTTTCCTTTTTCTCTTTCCTTCTTTCTTTCTTTCTCTCTTTCCATTGTCTGATTCAAATTTTTTATACTTGCCATATTCTTTCCTGTTTCAAGACACTTCTCTTTGAGTATAACCTTGTAATTTAATGATTCATAAAATAACTAAAGATACTTAAACTTATCCACTCATTTATACTGCATATAAATTGCATTTATAACTGTGCTGGAAAAACTAGAGTTTGTGAGCAGCTCATTATTAGGACCTCGTGAAGCTGGATTGGAGGAATTCCTGTGTGGAGAGATTGGCCTAATATTCTTTCGGAGAAGCCCATCCCAAAGTGTACAGCAAACCACTCTAGCAGTAGATCTAGCTTATGTAGGTTTATTTGCTCTAAGTAAATACCTGACAATGGCCATTTTAAGAGATGAAACAGACAAAATGCCTCAGACATAATGTCATCTCAAAAAACGAAAAATGAGAAAACCATATGTTCCTCCTTTACTGTTTACAGAAATGACACTCAAAACAAACAAACAAAAGCCAGAATTTGCACCTGTAAGCCCTCTACTTTGGCTCTGTAAGATGGTTATTGAAGATTGGTAAAGGCTATGCACACTGGAAGCATGAGATCATCTCCTTTCTTTTATTGGAGCTGACCTTTTTCCAGTCATGGGGAACTGTGTACAGCATTCAAATTGCATTATGATGTTTCAGGCCACCCTACCTTCAACATACAGTCCCGTTTGCCTGAAATGTCCTTCATTTCTTCATCTTATCAAATTCTACTCATATTTCCAGACATAGATCTAATATCATCTCCTCAAGGGAGCATTCTCTGGATCCCCCAAAATTGTTAGTATGCATTCTCTCAGCTCAGGTGACACTCTGTATGCGAATTAATCATAGTAATTATGCACTACTACAATTTCGATTTATTGTATCTCTCTTGGACCACAGGCTTCCCTGGGAAGAAAAGGATATCTTTTCTAGCTTTGTTTGCTTAATATATAGCAGAGCCTTCCATAGAAGGGGTGCTAATACTAATTTGTTGAATGAGTGAACATGGCTAATGTATTTGACTTATACCATTTCAAACACTATTTGGCCAAAGAAGCTAATCAATATAATGAGATGGAGTTCGTGGCATTTTATCTAAAAATAAATCTGATCTCAGAAGTCCATTTAAATTACACTTTTCAAATGAAAATCATAGAATTAATTTCTCTGCTTTTCATTTACAAACTCTCTATTTAATAACCATGTCACAGCATCCAGTTAAGGGAAACTTTAATTTCCAGGTTTATACGTTAATAAAATTATTTTTTTAGCAAGTTTTAATATTTTAACCCTATATTCTGGCCAGTTATTTAACAAATATATATTGATAACTGACTATGTGCCAAACCCTCCCTGTTTGGGGCACTAGGAATACAGCAGTGAGCAAAGTCCCTGCTCTCATGGAACTTACATTCTAAAAGAAGTAGACAGGTAATACGCCGAATAGATACATGTATAGACAGAGACCGTCTCTTTAAAGCAATGTATTTCATGAACTCTGGGTTAACTAACTTTTTGAAACTAACTTTTAAGAAGAAGCTATCATTGAGCAGAAGAAGCTGCTAAAATACTGAAATACCTAATTCAGACCGCAGACTCCTGTTGGCTCCTCTTGGGGATGCTTACCTGCAGAATTTGGAAGAGACATCATGACCAGAAAGACTGAGCCTTCTTTTTCTATGAGAAAACAAACATGGATATTTTGAATTCTTTACTACAAAATAGACTGAGTGTGGTTCTGAATATGGTTGCAAAATTGTTTGGCTCCGTGAATCCACAGCACTATAAAATTAAGCTTTCTGGTAAAAAGGACTGCTTTTTTAACCTTAAAAATAGGGGGGGTATTTTTTTTTCACCATCGTAGCCCCTCTTCTCCCCATCCATTTCTTTGGTGCTCTTGGCCACGAGCCCTTTTGCTACACAGGTTTTCCAGCAGGTAGTATCTCTTATTTTTAGCGCAGTTAATGGCTTACTTACAAACCAGTGAGTCTAAATCACAAAAAATAAGGAATGACTCACATTCATTAAAGTGAATTCTGATACATTTGGCTACTCTTATGATACAGAGGTACTTAATGAGGCAACTGGAGGACACAGAATTCATTAATCCATGAGGTGGCAGTGATGCCAAGCAGAGACAGGCAGACATTCCTCTTAGGTCTCTTATGGGCAAAGTAATTCTTTCTTTAAAAGATCTGCAGTTTATGAGCGTTTGTTACCCTTGGAGGAATCCCCCTTCAGAACTTAGACAATGAAAACTCTCTGGGGAAGTAATCCAGAGGCATGCGTTATTATGGATTATAGTATCCACTTTATTCCCCAGCTCCTGTCAGATGCCATTTAACTCCTGCTGATTCACCAGTTCCTTACCTTCATGTGGATTTAGGCAGGATAGCAACCTGGGTGTTCAGGGGCAAGACTGTGACAATCCTCCCTGGTCCTACTCATGGCTTAGAGGTGTCTTGGGACTTGATTCTGTCCACAGATTTGGACTGTTGGATAGTCTTGCTCAATTATTTCAGAGTGGAAACAACAACCAAGGGAAAACTCTGTCTGTTTAGCAAAAGGATGTTCATTGTATGGAAGAATTCTCTTGACAGACATTATTATTCATCAGGCCATTTTTCCAAAATATGCTCTCTGCACAATTCAATCTAAAAGCAAAATATAATAAAATAAATCACTATTAGTTTAACTAAATTTTTTCAACCTGAACTGGTTTATCTTCTAAATGAATTAATGGCCATAATAGTTATCTAGTCACATGGGTAAGGAAGGTCATAGACAAGGATCCAGATGCCATTTTTTCCCCAAAAGGGCCTCTTTTCGGAGAAAACAGATTTGCTCAGGTGGCTGGGACATAAAGACATGAGGAGAATATTTTCTTATTGTATCCAGAAGTTCAGCTGTTTTTTTGACTTCCAGTGAAAGCATCTAAATAATTCAAACAATCCCGGATTCAAGACAATCTTCAGCCATCCTCCAAAGCAGAAAGAATCTGAAATTTAAAATGTAAGTAACAACATATATGAAGAACTGAGCAGAAAATGACCTCATAAGGAATTCCTGTAATGATTTCTATCTGCTATTTTTCTGGACCATCTAAATTCATACATATGTGATAGTTGACATTAAATACTTACTGATAGCATAATGCATTAAAAAACCCTTAGAAAATATAACCTTTAATCACATATATTTTTATTTATGTGCAAAAATTGAAGAAATCATAACATTTACGAAAACTTTCATTTAAGGAGAAAATTAGACCACGTGTGGACATAAAAGTAAATAATAATTAACATTTATCTATATACAGAAAGTCTTTAGGTATAAGAAACTGTACTTGCTCTAATGGAGAAAAACAGTTGTCAAGAATTAGTGACTTGGGGGCGCCTGGGTGGCTCAGTCATTAAGCGTCTGCCTTTGGCTCAGGGCATGATCCCAGAGTCCTGGTATGGAGCCCCACATCAGGCTCCTCCGCTGGGAGCCTGCTTCTTCTTCTCCCACTCCCTCTGCTTGTGTTCCCTCTCTCACTCGCTGTCTCTTTCTCTGTCAAATAAATAAATAAAATCTTTAAAAAAAAAAAAGAATTAGTGACTTGTTTTCTCCAATACCCGTGTCTAGAGAAAATCCCATATGTAAGTGGACTCATTGGAAAGGAAGGAGAAAACTAGTTATTTCCTAGCCCAAACTATCACTTCCTACCCCCTTCATCTTTAGCTCCTTCCCATATAACTTGCAGAAATAGAGTTAGAATGGTCATTTGTATCTTCTCTTTCAAATGTACTAGAGATTCGAGTTTGAAAACATATAAGAATGCGAAATTCTAAAAGAAAATGATCCCTTTTCAAATATCTGCAAATCACCTCCATGTTTTTAGCTGAACAAAACTTTATTGAGTGTTTACTATGTGTAAGATCTTGTAAGAAGTACAAAACCAACACATTGGAAAGTCACATGTCTGATAAATAAAGGAGTTACAACCATGGACCACGTCCTTCCTGATATTTCCTCTCCTTCCTTTTCCTCTTGCCAACTTCTCACAAATTGCTGGGGAAATATAAATCAAGAAATTTAGATGTGGATTATTTTATATTTTATTGCCAGCCCATCAGGTGCAAGTAATTGTTCTTTACTAAATGGAAAGTTAAGGTCCTCAAAATATTTCATTGGATTTGGCTTAGATTTCAGCAAGCCAAGAGTAAAGATAGTGACAGTACCCAGGGTGGCACAATGGGAGATTCAGGGTCCCCCATCACCTCTATAATCACCTCTATAATTCCCTTTCCTTTGACCTTTTTTTCTCCCAATATTATGTAAAATACCATTCCAAAAAACCCCAAACTCTCCCTTCCAGTTCACTATCTCCTGCAGAGAAATATTGGATGTAACATTGGACCTATAAATTTCTCATCTTCTGAGATTTTGAATGAAAATATTAAGGACAAATTAGAGTTTTGTTTGATTTGAATAAATAAAGTATTCAATAATTTATCAGCCATGCTCGAAGATGCAGCAAGGGGATCTTGTTGCTAGTGTTAAAATATGCATTGTATATCTAAGAGATTTTTCTCTTCAGCGGGCTATGTCAGCACGTAAATTGTGCTTCTGAAATCTACATGCAAAAATGATCATGATGTAGATTGATGAGAGTTCAAAAGAAGATTGAAGCCACATATTAATCTGGGAAACCTTAGCCACAGTCAAAGATTTTCAATGACAACTCAAATCTGAAACTCTGTATTATTTCTAATGAGACCATACAAATGCTCTATCCAATAATCAAGCAAGAAAATAAAGGGATTCAATCAGAATTCAGCATGACAATGAGAAAATAGTAGCGAGAATTTGATACTTCATGTAATCAACTTCAAAGTCAAACAGAAAAATAAAAGGCTCTAAGTACTGTTGTATATATGAGTATAAAGCCACATTAATATGGATATGAAAATGTGATGAATTATTTCCTTATTGTATCAACTTAGTTAAACTGGAGCTATGTTTTCCTGAACTTTCTTCCTTGTGTGGATTCAATTTAGGGTTGGCCACAAGAAAAATTTGCTTAAGATTTGGAAAGCTGAAGCAGCCAATATGTTCTAAATGTTTGTATGAATCCCAAGGACCCCAGCAGATCACACATGTTCCCACAGTGTTCTTCCGGCTCTTGCCCAAACTCTTCCTGGAGTTCTTCAAGTTCTGGACCAAGTGCCATGTATGATTTGTGGCAAAAGGTACCAGTTTCTTCAGTGGGTAACTACACTGAAAGTTCTCCAAGGAAATCCGTTGGCCTCCCCTGCCTAAAAAACCTGTATTGGATTCACCTGTGGAATTGGCCTGTTGAGGCATTGCTGGCCCTCTACAAAAACTGCCTCCACCATCTCTTTTTCCTTCCAGACCTATAACCAGAATCCAGTCTTGGCAGACTCCAGGGATATCCATAAAGGTAAACAAACAAAATGACTACCCATAACAACAAACAAACAAAATTATTCTCCATAAAACAAACAAAATGAATGCAAGATGTCTCCAATTTATATCAATATCCCTGGGAATATGTTTGGGAATGAATAATAAGTTATGTTGGATAAGGGTGGAAAAATATATTAGACTGAATTTTTTGGTATAGGTATACTTAAAAGAGATTCTAGATTCAATGTGTTAGCTTGAGCAGCTGGGAGTGGCTCTAACAGCCATCTTGTTTAGATGATTGAACATGTTTGGTTCCCTGGAGATGATGGTATCCAACCAAAGTAGGATTCTAGAAAGGACCAGCTTACACCACTCACTGTGTCTAGAGGACATTCTCCTCACAAAGGCTCTGCAGAACACATTTGTGAGTGAGCTGTAGACTGGCACTATCTGTAGTCCAGAAACACCAGTGGGAACTGCTGCAATTAAAGTAGACTCACTGAATTCAACAGGGATTTTGAGATCTTGCAGTGGCAAGGACCAAGTTATGGCACTTAATGGCCAGAGACAAGGTGCTTTGGCCCACACAGACCTCTGGGCAGGCCAATAATGTGTCTCTAGAACAGGAATAGATTGACAGACTTCTTAAGTATTACTTAATGTGTATAGCAGTAACGATCTCTTTTGGTGAATGGAAATCTAACTTTAATCATTATAATGGTCATGCCTCTCAACCACTTCCCAGCATTGAGCTAATTTCCAAACTAAAGCCCCTTCAATGAAGCAGAAGCCAGATTATTCATGAAGAAACATCCTACCTACTCTGACTACCAAATAAGTAAACCAAAAGGAATACATCTTTCTGGAGAAATTGTAAAAATCATTGCCAATATCAAAGGCTTGAAAGATATAGGGGTGGTGATTCCTACCACATCCCTATTTAATTTATTTGTATAGTGCAGAAGATGGCTACATCTTTCAGTATGCAGTGGGTAACCTCAAAATTATGTAGTGACTCCTATTCCAACTGCTATTCTAATGTTTTCTTTCTAGAGAAAATCAGCAACAGGTCTATAGCTATTGTTCCCACAAATACTTTTTCCTCTATGCTTTTTAGCAAAAATCTCAGAAGTAGTTCACTTTCAGTAGAAAAGACTAGCAATATGTCTTTATTATCCTACTTCAAGGCTATACCAACTCTTCAATGCTATGTCATAATTGAGTCCAGAGGGGCTTTAATTGCCTCACCATTTCAAGGAACATTATGCTAGACCATTGCCTTATTGACATAATGCTGATTAAACCTGGTAAGCGGGAGTAGCAGCTACTGTAGGCACCTGGGTAAGATAGACACTCGTCAGGTAGTAGGAAATAAATCCCACAAAAATTAAGGCCTGCTACCCCTAGAAATATCTAAGGAACAAATGGTCTGGAACGACCAGGTTGGTGGAATATCCCTTCCAAAGTTAAGGAAAAGTTGTGGCACCTTGTGTTTCCTACCACTATAAAAGAGATGCAATGCCTAGAGGGATCTCTGGATTTTAGAGCATCATATGCCCCATTTGGGTGTGCTTCTTATATTTATTTATCCAATAACTTCAAAAGGATCCAGGGTTGTGTGGGTCCTAGAACAAGAGGCATCTCTAATTAGTCCGGGCTGATGTGCAGGCTGCTCTTCCATTCGGGTCTGCATATGACCCAGCTGATCTTATAGTGCCTGAAGTGTCTTATGGGGATGGGATGATGTCGAGAGCCATTAACAAGCATTTAAAGGTGAATGACTGTGAAGACCCTTAGGGTTTTGAAAATAAACTTATGTCATACTCTGCAGATATCAGTTCTCATTTTAAGAAACAGCTTCTGGTCTGCTACTGGACCCCAGAACAGATTAAACGCCAGACCATGGATCATCAATCTGACATATCACCTGAAATACTCAACATGAACTGAGTATTGTCTGACCACCAAACTATGAAGCTGGTTATACAGAACAGCCCTCCCTCATCAAATGGGAGTGGTAGAGAGGATAGTCAACTTGAGCAGGTCATGAAGGCATAAGTAAGTTTCATGAGCAAGTTGCCCAGAACGTCAGGACCCATACTTTTCTTATATGGTCTCCTCCTTCTCAACCATAGGATGGCCTCTTGGAGATTTCCCTGTGATCACAACTGAAAAAGAGTCTGGTTTACAAAAGGGCTATGGATGTTTTGGCACAACAATTCCCTATAGAGATCACCCTCTGCTGTGTTGGCAGCTTGATTGCAGCGGACTATTTCCATCATAGGAGCGGCGATGCTTTGTCCTCACTGGGAGACACTTTGTCAGGATATGGATTTGACTTCACTGCATACATTTGTTTTGCTAAAAGCACCATCTCTATATACTTTACTCATTATCTCATGATCGTCCTCATAGCATTGCTTCTGACCAAGGAACTCGTAAATAATTAATGAAGTGTGGACAAGAATGAGACTTTTGAAGATTTTGTTATGACCCTAGCTGGGTGGCAGAATCTTACAGGGCTAGGGTAGTGTCCTTTAAGTACAGTATTTACCCCAAATCATCAACCAAATTGTGGCGCTGTTTCTCCCAAAGCATGATCAAAGAATGGGAATGAGAGTAGCTCCTTTCACTACTACCATTAATGATCTACTAGCAACATTGGACTGTAGTGCTTTAGCGGTCTTACTTTCCAAGAGAAGAATGCTAGCTTCTACCAAGGGACACAGTAAGAGTTCCGTTAAAATGGAAGTTAAGACTACTGCCTTTAAACAGATACCAGTGAATCAAAGACAAAAAGAGTAGCTGGGGTGTTTGATACTGACTATATGGGGAAAATGGAGTTTCCCCTATAGAGTGGGAATAAGGAGTGGGTGTTTCTGGAATGCAGGAGATCACCTAGGGCACCTCTTAGTATTGTCTTATCCTGTGGTAAAAGTCTGAGTCACTCTACCAGGCATGGAATTATAGTAAGATGAAGTGCTTAGTAAGGAAAAATAAATTGGTAGTAGAAGAAGGAGTCATAAATACAAGCTCTGACCATATTGCCAATAACAGAAATGAGGACTGCAATAGTTATGAATATTTCTTCCTTAATTTATATACATGTATTTTTGCATGCGGGTGCACAGATACATACGTACATACATACATATGTGTGTATTTGTGTATGTTAACCAATTCTTTCATCCCCCCCATTTTCCTACTTTTCTATATAAGGCATGTTAATAGTGGTTAATCTTATAGTTCAATATTTAAGCCACAGACTATCAAAGGAAGAGTGTGACTAAACTAGAAGAAAATGAACATAAACCAAAGATGAATAAAGTGACATATGGAGCTGTTATACAGAGAGAGTTACTGTGTTTTTGGCTGTACAAAGATAGTTGCAGGGGCACCTGGGTGGCTCAGTTAGTTAAGCATCTGACTCTTGATTTTGGCTTGGGTCATGACCTCATGGGTAGTGGGATCAAGCCCCCTGTCAGGCTCTGCACTCAGCGTGGAGTCTGCTTAAAGATTCTTTTCCTTTGCTCCTTCCCCTACTCATGCTCTCTCTCTCTCCCTCTCTCTCAAATAAATAAATAAATCTTTTTTTAAAAAAGGATACTTGCATCATGTTCTATCACATCTATGTAGAAGTTAAACACACCTAAAGAGATACCTCTAGGTAGGGATATCAAGGGTACAAGGAGTGGACTTTTGTGTTCAGCGACAACTTAACTGAGCTGGAAATACATTTTTGAGAATGTCCTTGCATCTACAGATCCAGATTAGGAATGGCCCCAAGGGAAATTTGCACAAGATTTGGAAGGTAGAAATGAAACAGCCATTACCCTCTGAAGGACAACGTAGGGTGGCATGCGTCCTTGTAGTTCATGTATGCTGTCATTGATCTGCTGGCCCACTGGGCACAGGACACAGCTGGGCTTGGGACTCTTTCAGCTCCAACTGGATCTCCTTCATCAGCATCTCCAAGTACCGGACTGGGAGGTGTGCCCTCCATTGGAAAGAGTGCCAGCTTCGTCTGCAGGTCACTTATGTTACCAAGGATCGCTGTGGTGAGAGACTGATATGAGTTCCAATTTTTCCTTGCAGGTTCCAGTCAGTTCTTGCTGTACTCTGCTTCCACTGGAGCACTTCTCCTGGCTGCCAGTCCTGATGACCTACAACAGTTTCAGGACCAAGATAGCAGCAGCAGTCTTCCATAGACTTTTTCAACCAGTTCCAAAAATTACATGTGATCTAGCCCATTAAATAAATGTATACTTCCATGTCACTTATAATTGATCTACTTTGTGGATTAAACCCTAACTGGTATAGTAACTAAAGATGTAATGCAGTATGGTCTTCTCTTAGGAAGAATTACAATGTACACTATTAAGAGTCATTTTTTATTTACACTAATTATTTTAAGCAAGCTCTTCTAAATTTATGTAATCCTCACTGACCTCAGCAGGAGAAAATTTATGTTGTTTTGTTTTTGTTTCATATTTATATAGATCCTATTAAGGTTCTCTTAGTATTTTAATAGAATCACAATTCTCAGAATATTGTAAGGTCTTTCTTATATTTTAAAAATATGTAGCAAAAAGTAAACAAGTATGGTTTAATTAATGAATATGTTGATATATATTCTGTATGTACACAAACTAGCCCAAATTCCACCTTGAGCATGTGTATGTGAAAGAGAAAGAGAGAGGGGAAAAAATAGCATCGTTTATCACATACAGAAAAAGGTAAAGGAACAGAAATTCTTTCCTTACAATTTTTAAGGATAGACTTTCAAAATTGAAGCTGAATCCAAATATTTATTCCTAAAATAATCCTGCTATCCTAGGCCTAACCTTTAAATTTGAAGATCATGAATAGTCCATAGATGGAATAAATGTGTTTTCAAAAGAGATTCACCTTAGATGAATAGGACTGCTTACCCACATCTGATTGGAAAACAAATTTGTTTTCCCCACTTATGAAGATCATATACTCAGCAATGGGGCTGCTTTCTCAACGGGTAACTGGGATTAGAATCATAGGGAATCCATACTGCCACTTCCAGTCCCACCCAGTCAGGGACTGGAACCAATTATGGAGTCAGTAAATGGTGAGTTAAGATGTCAGAGTTTCTTTTTTTAACTGATAAAGGCAGGCTGGATAAGATTTTTTTTTAAGCATGTGGGAGGATAAGTGTCAAAATGAGCTTGCTAATACTTTACCTATAAAATGGACAGACTTGCCCACATAGTCACAAAAAGGGAGGATGACTGTAAGCCCCACTAATGTAACCGCACAGTAGTCCATATCGTTCCAGGGGATGGGATGGTAGTTTTCACTCTTGCTGTTTTGCTATGCAATTAGCGACTAACTGTATATAATCCAGCTTTCTACTTACCTTTACCAGCAGCTTTTTCAGGATGTTGACAGACTTAGCTGATGATGCAACCCCAGGCCTCATTCCTAGGAAGTCTGAGCCCCTGGCTACCATCATCGTCTCAATTTTTACAGATTTTATTTTATTCTATGTAACATTGCTTTACTCTCTGCATATATATGGTATCTCTTTGAATTGACTGTAAATTCTTTATTAATAGGATCCATGTTTTATACATTCGTTCTGCCTCACTGCCTTTACCATAATGCCAGGCAATAATAATTTTTCAAATTAAAGAATATATATTGAATAAATGAGTTAGTGACTGCTAGGTACATGTTGCAAGTCTTTCCAGGGGAGTAGATCCTAAGATAGAGATTGATGTGTAGAAAGTTTAATAGGAATTGGTTACAGGATCAATCCCTGGCTAAAAAAAAAAAAAAAAAAAAAAAAAAAACAAAAACAAACAAACAAAAAAACAACAACAAAAAAAAAAACCCAAACCCAAACCCAAACCAAAACCAAAACAAAAAAACACCGAGATGGGGTAAAAAGAGAAGTTGATCTATACTGCAGTCTCAACAAACCTCTCAGCTAAACCCATAGAGAGCTCTAAAGCCGGGATGGACCTCCAAAATTACCCAGTTTGGGAGAGGCTTCTGGGCTTTTACACCACGATATCTACCATTCACTGGCTGCAAGCTTCTCCCAGGAAGGGGTGCAATCTTGGCAAGGTACCTCTCCAAGTGAATGCAATTACTGCAGAGGCTGGCAGCTGGAATCTGTCATCCAGAAGCACTCCCAAAACCTTGAGGACTGTGTCTTTCAGGATTAAAGAAGATCTGGTATTATATTAGGGTATCCATTACAGACCACCCCTCACAATGCTCAGATTTTTTTTTTTTTTTTTGTATAAATTCTGGGAGAAGCTCCTCAAAGATTCTAGTGGGCCCCTAGTTCCAGAAGAAATTTCTAAGAAGGTACCTGGGACAAATTATAAACTCCCAACACCTGAGCTGGTCTTGTATCCACTACTGTTACATTCCATTTCTTCCTTTATCATCTATGCTAGATTCCCTTCATCCTGAGCTCTCACTTCTTCAATTTTAGGGGAATGTGGCTCAGACTCTCATTCCTTAGCAATCTGAGCCCTTAATCATCACGCCCTTTTAAGGCTATGTCATGTATTTGTCCACAAACCATAAAAATTGAATGAGACTAGGTAGAGACGTCCAAGTGAATCACGTGGATGCCAATCATATTCCATTCTGCTCCCCTTGTGTAATAAGATTTCTACCTCTTTTTGATGGTCAGGGTCCATTTGTCCTTCCAGGAATGGTTATTCTTGGCTACAGTCTCTTGGCATTAGGATCCCTAGATGCCTGCACAGCAGCTGTAGCTTAAAGTTCAATGGGACTTCTACTGTGTCCCCTTGTGGAGATATTCCCTTTTGGAAACCAAGATCTATATCTCCACAACATCTGGAGTTGGGGGTGGGAAGTCTAAATTCCCAAGTAGGTGACTGACAGTACTTTTAGGTGGGACCACTCACACTTCCACCCTGTACATCTTTTTCCACCACATTTATCTCCTATTCTGTTGTATGGGGGGGGGGGGGGAACAAGCTTAAGTGGCTTAGCCAGTTGCATACATTCTGACCTACTGAAGAACTCTTTCTAGTTCAGTGTCCCATGCAAACCTGGAAGACTTTCATTGTATCCGATACATAGGTTGGAGTGGTATTCCCAGGTATGGAATATGCTGCCTCTAAAACCTGAAAAGATCTACTGGCTATTGTGCTTCCTTCTTTGTGGTAAAACATGTGAGATGCAATAATTTGTCCTTTACTTTGGAAGTCATGTCTTGGCATGCCCTAGACCATGGAACTTCTAAAAATTTTACTGATGTGGTAGGCCCCTGAATCTTCATAGGATGTACCTTCTCTTTCTATAATGCCTATGCCTTACTAAGGCCCCCCCAAACACTTGCTAACCTCTTGTTTCTCTGGTGTAATTAGCATAAGGTCACCAATATAGTGGACCAGAATGATGTTTCACAGTATGTCCAACTTTCAGATCCCTTTGAAATAGAACGTGACAGAAGGCAGGAGAGATAGATAATATAGTCTTGAACAAGACTATTCACTCTTGATCATTCTAAATGAACATGAATTATTTCTGATTTCTCTTTCTGATAAAGATACAAGAGGACACATTTGTAAGATTCTTGGTTGTAACATGTGCTTGAGGTTACATGAATCGGCCCTAAGCAGAGATATCATATCTAGCTCAGCAACTATACTTGAGGCTACTACTTGTGTGAGTTTGGGGTGGTCTCTAAGATTCATTTGGCTTTTATAGGGACTAGACTAGTGACTTTAGTGGAGATATGTTGGGGACTACCTCCCTTGTATCTTTTAGGTCTCCAAGGATGACACTAATCTCTGCCATTTCCCTGAAGCCTAATATTGTTTTTTATTTACTATCTTGGCTGGAGCCACTTGGCTTTCTCCATTATGATAGCTGTTACCTTACAGGCCAACCAACCAAATTTGGGAATGGGGTAAGAAAACTGTCAATTATGTCCAATCAATTACATGTTACTGGTGAAATGACCCATGATAGGTCTGTGAGATAGGTAGTTATTTCCTTTTTACAGGTAAGTCCAAGGCTCGAAGCAGTTAAGTGATTTGTCCAAAATTGACAGGCTAGTGTGTGGCAGATCTGGGATTAGAACACATATCTCTCTGACCCCATATCCCTTATTCCAACAGAACCATGCTAAGTAAGACACTGCCAATGTTAGTTAGGACTGGAGTATATTAAGTTCTCAGCTCATTATATGAGAAGGGAATTCGAACAAGAATCAAGGGGTCAGTGTGGGGAACCCAGGGTAATCCTGGTAATCCACCTTAGATTACGCTTCTTATAAATAAATGAAAGAAAACATGAAGTGTATGAAAAGTTTCTGCAAGTGTTAAGATGAAAACAGACTTACTATGTAAAACTCCTATGTTTTACTATGTTTTACTATGTAAAACTCCTTTTGTTACCTCAAAAGGAGTGCACTTTAGAAACCTTTGTCCCCTCCAAAGACCTAGGAAAACTTGTACACTATGAAATGAAAGAGAATAGATGGGATAAAACCAAAACTCATATAAGAAATGGATTAAATAATGAAATATTGTAAAAAACATAAATAAAATATATGATCACAAAAATTTAAATTGGATTTAGAATAAGACAGAAGCAATATTGCAGAAAAATGAATTCATATTGTAAGAAGCAAACTAGAGAAGCTCTTCCAAAATGCACAGAATAACAACAACGAGACCAAATGGTAGAAGATGGTAGATATAAAGGTCAGAATATTAAGAGCCAACTTACAGATCATTGGTAAGCATGACTAGACCAAAAATGTAAAAGCAAGTTAAAAGGAAATTTCCTGAGGTAAAACACTGCAGATAAGAAGGACACATTTTTTTTTTAAAGATTTTATTTATTTATTCAACAGAGATAGAGACAGCCAGCGAGAGAGGGAACACAAGCAGGGGGAGTGGGAGAGGAAGAAGCAGGCTCATAGCAGAGGAGCCTGATGTGGGGCTTGATCCCATGACGCCCGGATCACGCCCTGAGCTGAAGGCAGACGCTTAACTGCTGTGCCACCCAGGTGCCCCAGGAAGGACACATTTTGTATCAGAAAAAATTAATAATACTTCATCAGTACCTAGAAAGATCCTGGTAGCATTCTTTTAAGTAAAACAAATTAGTGATATTTAAAATACAGTTGTTCTTTAAATAATTCTAGGAATAAGTAAGAAATAAAAACTGTATGTACAGAATATTTAGGGAGTAATGAGAACATTGTGTATATCAACCAGTGAAACACAGACAAGGTAGTTTAAAGAGAAAATTTGTAAATCTAATTTTTTCGATTAATCAAGAAGTTCAGAAACTACTCTCAGAGAAAACAATTTATATACTCCATCAAATAAATGTAAAAAGAAAAAAAAAGGAAGAATGAAATTCCATAAAATATCTTCATGGCCTTGGAGGCCAGGAAGGGCTTCTCTTAAAATAACCAGAGTACTTTTATAAGAGAATAATTGATATCTTTGATAACGTTCATATTAAAATTTTATGTACATCGGAAAGCACCATTTTAAAAAAAAGCAAAAGAGAAAACATAGGCTTAGAAAATTGTTTTTGTTTTTTGTTTGTATTTTTTACAATGAGCATGAGCAACCCATTAGGAGTTCCAAAAATATAAAGAACACTTAAAATCAATAAGAAAAGACAACCTGGTAGAAAATAGGCAAAAAGATATGAAGAAGCAATCCAAGAAAGTTAAAAGCTGAACAAAAAATAAAATGAAAATACCTATAATCTCACTAATGATCATGGGAATGCAAATTGATATAAAAAAGGACAAAATCACATGGGCAAAACCTAAGAATTTTGACAATGGAAAGATAAGAATGTGGAACAAGAGGAACTATAATTCTCTGCAGTTCAGAGGGCAAATCAGCACAAACACCTTAGAGAGAAATTTGACAATTAAGTAAAATCAAAAGAATGAGTATTCTATGACCTAGAAATATCACTCTTAAATATATAGACAATAAAGTGCGTGCGTGCGTGCGTGTGTGATTGTGTGTGTGTGTGTGTGTGTGTGTGTGTGTATGCACACACATATGTTTGGCAGGGGAAGACACTGAGACACTTATGATTGGTATATGGATAAATGTATAAGTAATAAAATTATAAAAATGGCATGAGGGTGTTAGACATCACATTCAGGGAGTAGAAACCCCTGGAAGAAAGGGAAGAAAATGAAATATGAGGAGCAACCCACAGAGATTTCATTTGAATATTAATATATTATTTTTTAAGTTAGGTGGGTAGATGAACGTACATTATTTTATTCCCTACACTTATTTTGACATGCCTTAAAATTTTGTAAAACCAATATGTGCCTAAAGAATTAAGATAAAGCCATAAATTAATGGATTAGAAACAGAATAGATCAACTAATCCAAGATCTTGGCCTGTTGGAAATAAGTCTAAACACAAATTAAAAACATAGAAAACACAAATATGGGATATTAAGCATGACAAAAGCATACCGATAGATGGGATGTTTTAAAATTCTAAAAGGATATCATTTGGTCAGTCTTAGTAAGTATGAATATTTCGATGATGTAGACATTTTTTTTAAAAGAAAAATAAACCTAACTCAAAGGCATGTGAGATTTACTGGTCTGCTGAGATCTACTCAGCTGGGACTCCCTAGTCACATCCTATGACAGCCCTAAATCCTTCCAAATACTCTGAACATTTCTGGGTACCCAGTTTCCCTGGTCACCTCTGTTCTTGGGAGCCCTCCTGACACTCTTCTTCACCATGTTGACTAAGACATACAATTTATCCCCTCCTCAGTTTCTACCAAAAATTTAAAATCACTCTTGTTGGACTTTTGCAATGAGGAAGGTCTTACCTAAAATTAGATGACCAACTTCAATGTCCTCAAACAAAATAATAGACATAAATGTCATTTGGCCACCACATCACTAGGACATTTCCTTAGCTGTCTCCCAGACAGCTCTCATTTCCCACTGTCTCCTTGACTTCTCTGTCTTACGTCTTCCTTCTTTATACTCTACTTTCTTTATTCTTTGTATTGTACAGGACAGTAATTCCTCCTGTCATTTCATACACGTAAGTAATAACTTCTTAGTTCCTGCTAACACCCGTGCCTTCTGGGTCTCATGATCTATACCAATGCCTCATCAAGATAGTAGATGTTCTAATTTCCCAATTAGATAGTAGATTCTCTCTAAACAGGATTCAAATGATTGATGCTAACATGCTATATTTTTCATTTCCTCATTATGGTTGCCAAAATACACCTGAGAAGTTATAAAAGTATGTATAGCATTATCTCAAATGTGAATTATGACTATCACACACATACACGCTCTAAGATAGTAAGTTATTTGCAGAGATATTGACTCTATTGATAGTGATATTCTGTTCCTATTTTTAAATATTATTTAGGTAATTAGAAAAATGACGTTAAAATAAATAGACATGTAGGCTTAGTATTCCTTAAATAAAGGAGGCAAAATATCCATGCTTTCTGCCAATGCAGTTTCTATCACATACCTAGAGCAAATATTGATAGCCACCACTGCCTCCAAGCAAGGTTGCACTGACCAGGCATCATGGGGCTTAGGCAGATGTAGTGTGCCCTATTCATCAGGTCTATTCCCTGTCCTATTTCTCTGGAAGCCTTCAGAGCACATTTTCCTATATACCCCTAATGCCATTCTGCTGTGTTTCCTGGAATCTATATTTTTGCTGTAGTTGAATGTCTGTCCTTTGGGAAGTTGCCTCGTTTCATATTGATTCTCCAAGATGTCTTGTGGTGTTCCCGCCTGAAGTCAATTGCCTATAGGAAATAGTGTACACTCACAGATACGCATTCAGTGGAAAGTAAGCAACTGGAATTCTGGACTGACACCCTGAAACTGTAGCGAGGAATAAATTCCAGGTCTTTCTCTAGGTGCTATGTATGTCCCTGTTCCTATATTATTCCCCTTCCCTGATAATTAGTAAAGGTGACATTTTCTCATGGAACCATTCCTGAAACCCTGGGCTAGCACAGCAACTGTGCTCCCGCTATTCTCACAGCAATCTTCACTTAAGCTTTTGTAAAAATTAATTCCATGTAATTTAAGGTCCACGAGAGCAGGATCATGTTCCTCTTCTGTATTGCTGTATTTCTGATGGGTGAAGGGATGGATGGATAGATGGATAGATGGCTGTCATACTGCCATTTTAGAATTTTCTCTTTCATCTTTGACTCTATGTACTGGTTCTTAAAGCAAAAAAAGAAAAAAAGAAGAAGAAGAAAACCCCCACACAACAACAAAACAGAACAGTTTAACCAGTGTTTTTACCAAAATAAACTCTGTCTCCAGTGGGAAAGATCTAAAGGAAATTAAAAGTATCTTAATGAAATCAGGGTAGCAATTCAATAGGAATCCTAGATCAAGATTAAGAGAATTTCAACCAAAGATTTTTCTTCATTCTCTTCCACTCTGGTTTGCTTTTTCAGGAAATGTACTCAAAATAAAACATGAATCTTTTCCCTGCCATTACTCCTAATGACTTTGCATCAAGTTCCTCTGTCTTGTGACGACTCTGGAAGTCTCTACCTACTTTATGTTGATGGCTGCACACTTACATGGCTCCTTCCTATATCATCACACAGCACTATTCCTCAGATGAATATTTCCTTGGAGTGTCCCTCCCTGAATATGTCAATGATCACATTTTTCTCACCAAATTTATCAGTTTGATTCTCCATAAATCTATGATTACTTAATCCCTCACACCATTTCCTGAAATATCATTTCCCAGGTGTGGGAAGGCTATCCTTCCTAACCTGTAATTCATGGCACAGAAGTCCATTCTTTCTTTTTTAGAACTCTTATTCTCTTGAAAATAATTCTTTATCACAAGTCATTTCTTCAAAGGAAAATGTGCCCTGACTGTTTTCCTTTTTCTTCATCTCCCCTGCCCTTGGTCTCTGTAGGTCCAGGCTTCCCCAAGGCCATCCCGCATATCTATTTCCTGGCTAACTTGCCTAAATCAATCCTTTCTGAAGACATTCTTCTCTTCAAAACCTCCAAAAGCTTCTTATTGCCTTAGAACCTATTGATATAAAATTCTCCATATTTACCTAGGCATTCTCTAACGGAACTGTAGTATTTACGTGTAACCTATATCCCTCCAATCCTGAAACTTGACAATCGCGCTAGTGTCCGCATTCCTGTCTTCCTGAATTTACTTCTGCTATTGACCTTTTCATAATGGCCCTTCATTTTGCTCTCTTCTGATCCAAATCCTATTAACTTAGCCCAGATCAGTTTCATATATGCCTTGAAGCTTTCCTCTTAGTCCGTACCAATTTTGTTTATAAGAAATGATGTCATATTTTATATTTGATACCAGGTCAATAATCTAAATATTTCATGTGTATCAAATCTACCTCTCAAAGTCAACAGTATACTTCTTCACAGAAATATATATTAGACTTCTGTACTCCCTATTATACCCAAAACAGGGCCATGGACTTAGAAAAACCTAATAAATTCAGTGTTGACGGAAACGTAAAGAAGACTTCCTTTCCCCATTGAATCATTGAGGGTGGATATTATAAGAGAAGAAAGGAATTGAATTAGGAAGATGGTAGGGAAACAGCGCAAAATAAATGAACAAGACAGATTTGAATACTAAAGAGTTTTGAAAACTATTTTCAAGCCTGAGCCAATGTTACCGTGACCAAGCTTGTCAACAACCACAAGCAAACTAGCTACCCACCTGCCGTGTTAAGGAAGCATTTGGAGCTCAAAGAGAGTGAATAATAGCTTCAGATAACACTTTACACTAAAACTACCTTATATTTATTAATATCATTTTGAGAATCTCTAGCTGCTCTCTGGGCAGGCTTTTATGTCATACCTGTGAAGGAAAGTGAAGGTGAGGATTGTGAACACTTTGGCATAAGAGGATGCACGCAGAGAAATCCCCTGTCAAATCTAACAGAAATACCACTAGGAATAGAAACCAGGTCCCATGCCTTACCATCTGGTGTTCTACCAGCTAGACCACACTGTCTCTCTAAATTGCCAACCTGGATTAATAACTGTGTACGTAACATAATTCTTGTCTTCCTCTTTCTGTGCTGTTGAAGATGGGATATTTCTTCCATCGGGCATGGTAGAAATTTCTGTCTATATATACAAATTTAAAATTAGTGATATTGCTTCTTTACATACCACAAGACAATGATAAAACGATTTATGTGTATTTCAATGTTAAAAGAAAATTAAGAAATTCTTTGGTGTTAGGAATATAGTAAATTACAAATCATCTAAAAGAATATATTTTGAGAACTGGATATTCTATTGTATTAGCATCTACACATCTATGTCTTTCTGCTAAAGTCCACGCTACTCCCTTCAACAGAGCAGGGGTCTGTGCACATAGGATGTCTGCAGCTTCGTGTTTGTGCCAACCATGATTACAGAGATAAGAATGCTGGTCCTTGCTATCCACTATTCTAGCCCTCACATGCACACACCTGGGCAGGTGCACACTCACATTCGTTGTTTACCAGAGTTCAGAAACCGTACAACTTTGACTCAGACTGAGATGAGTACTTTCTATATAATTCAAGGAAACTGAAGGTTTAAGATGGGGTAAGATGTACTTGGTTTAATGACCAAACCATGAATCTATTTGGGGTTGTAAAAAGGAGGTAATCCTGGATACAATAGCATTTCAACTTTACTCTTTCCAATATCTGTGTATTTCAGACCAGCTGTTATACTAAAAATTCCCCGCAAACCCCATTAGCTATACTTATGCAAAGAATTTTTGATGGCGGCAATTATAACCATGTGTACAAAAATAAAGTGGAGCTGAAAACTATACAAGGTGACAAGTGGCACGTAGGTTAATTCTCTAAAATCACTTTTCATTTTCCTTTACACCTTTATGTATTGTTTCAATTATCCACCACAATAAAGAGAATAATTGTGGAAAACAGGTTCTTTCCTTGATAGGAATTAAGGGTGGAGGCAGTGTGAGCGATGGAGAAGGGATACTATAAAATATGAATCATTCAAGGGACTTTGAAGGTCAGCAAGTGCCAAGAGGTAATGGAGTTCAGGGGGGTACTCAATAGCAAACTCTAGGGAATGTCCCCTGGAGCTGATCTCTAGAAGCTAAGAGGGTCTCTACCTCTCTTGTTCCCTGCTGCCCTGGTTCCTAAACATGGTTTGCCCTACTCACTACTTCTTCTTTTTAAAGGAAAAGTAAGGTTTTTGTATTCCCTTCAATAGTGAATTTGAGCTAGACATATTACATAAAACACGGAGGAGAATTATTTCAGCTCCTGATTAATTCACTGAAGTGTAAAATGGGGCGATAAGTCTGGCAGTGATCCAAATAGAAAAAAAAAATCTGAAAAGATAGAAAAAAATATAAAATCTCATTTGAGAATACAAAGCTATGTATGAGAGGTTTGGGGAAGAGGGAGGGGAAAGAAAAGGGCAAGTGTGTTTGGTAAGAAAAAAATAACTTAAAAACTAAGTTATAGAATTTAGGATGAAAGACAATTGGGAAGGAAGTAGAAAAGTATAAAGTAAACAGATGAACACAGGAATGGATTGTTTCTAAAACGTTCATAAGTATACTGAACAGGAAGAGAAATACTACATTTGGGATAGAAGAGAACAGTGTTCCAGGGAACAGAGCATATTATTCAAGGGCCCTATCCTTAAGCTATTGGAAAAAGTCATTGTCCAGTTTCTTTAAAATATAGCAGAGAAGTATCTTGCTTGGTTGTTGTTGCTTGGTTGCTGATAATTGTAAACAGATTTTCTTCAGTCATTTCAATACTTAACTAAAACAAGACATAAAATAAAATGATAAGGGAAAATACTGGGAAAGGAAAGGAACCCTCGTAATTCCACTTCCGCCCGGCCCCACCTCTGCACACACCCACAGAGCCCACCCATCCTCAGTGAAATAAAGGACAAAAAAAAGCTTAAGCGGGCCCTTGAGCTCCTTCCCTGTCACCTGTTCCTCCCTCGCCTTCACTTTTCTCTGCTCCTTCCCACCTCTTTGCTTTCCAGCTAGATCGGACCCATTCTCTGCCTCCCCCTGGGGAACCGGCCACCACTCTCTCACCTTTTCTCAGGCCTTTCCTCTCTATGGGAATGGCCATTTCCCTCCTCCCCTTGGTCACACGTCATAGCTTTGTGCCTATTTCTATGTAGTCACAACGGTCCAAGATGTGTTTGCTGTTGTCCCTATTCTTCAGAACATCCAAGAGTACATGCTTTCCCTAGATTGGATTTATTTTATTCTGGTCAATCCATTTTTTTGTGACATGTGTTTTATTTCATAAACTAATAAGTAGTGTGAATGCAGAGTCCCTCTTTGATACTATATAGCTTTTCCCATGTTGACTAGCTGGGTGAAACAGTGATGACTGACAAGTGAGGCTTAACATAGGCCTGCTGTTTCATTAATAAGACGACAGCTATGATGTATGCGGCACTGAGCAGTCATAATGTGCCAGGTTGGGAGCTCAAGGCTTGATGTTTGAATTCGTAATCATAAGAATCATCGTCCTAATAACACCTTTCCTTTCCTTTTCTTTCCTTCCGTTTCTCTTTTTTCCTCTCCTCCTCCCTCTCTCTCTTTCTGTCCCCCTTTTCCTTCCCCCTCTCCCTCCCTTCCTCCCTCTTTCTTTCCTTCTTTCCCTTTCTCCTTTCTTCCTTCCTTTCTTCTTTCTTTCCTTCCTTCTCCCACCCTGCTTTCTATTTTTTCTGAGAGAAAACTTAATAAGTACCATCATTTGAAAGCATTTAAAAGTTTTCTCTATGTGCTGCATTTTATAAATCAAGGTTAAATTGTTGCAAATTTTAAGGTTGCATAAGGCAGGCAGTAACTTGATCTGTATGATATTTTAAAAATAAAAGCTATTTTATTCGAATGCTAAATATATGTTAAACCTGTAGGTTTAAACACTTATATCAGATTATAGAGTTTGGACCTCTTTCCAGGCAAACTAAAACCTTCTAAGTCAGGGGAACACTTGGAATCATTTACTAAGCTAGATCCTGGACTCAGTTACCAATGGCGTCAGAACACTATTAAGAAAGACTTGGTGAACGGTAACAACAGATTCTGCCCTGCTCTTCAGCTCTGCTTACTTTTGGGTATCTAGTGGTATTATAGAGTCTTGCAGTCTCCATGGCCCTGAGAAAATCACAAACTAATATTTGAGTTTCTCATTTGTGTCTCAAAATTGGCTAAGCATTTTTATAGCATGACAGTCACGAACCAATTGTTTGTATATCCTTTGGGTCAGGCATGAGCTCAGTCTTTTCACTTCTTAACTATAGGTAGTTGGTAGGCCCCTCAAGCTGTACGTTTTCATTTGATTATTCAAATTCTCTTAGCGATTGGCTGGTATTCATTTTAATTTTTTATGACAGTAAAGAACATGTAATGCTTGTATATCAAGATTTAACAGGTAAATTCTTCAATTACTTTTGTGCTTTAATTTTTTTCTCATATTGTAAGATTAATTCAGTATTTACAAGTATTTTCTTCTAATTTGTATTGATTTATTTGTAACATTTAATAATCCAGCTCAGATTGTATCTATCTACCTACCTACCTACCTATCTTGGTATGATGAAAGGTAAAAACACAATTTATTTTGCTGCATGTGGCCAATTAATCAACATCAGTGGTTTGCAGTATTTTTGACTCTTGTATTCCAGGATCTGTTTAGGGTTATCTGTTCTGTTCCCTTGATCTGTCAGCTGATTTTTATGCCAATATCACACTGTTTTTAATTATTGGCTCTTATAATAGAATAAATCTTCTTGTTCCAGTATTTAATTCTTCTTTTTCATGATTTTGGACAGTCCCCCACTGTTTATTTTTTTCAGATGTATTTTTGAAACATTTTTTCCAAAGTTACGCAACAAATTCCATTGGGATTTTATTTGGGGATTGCATTTTGAAGATACAAACTAATTTGGGAAGAATTGGCAGCATTACAATATTTAATGCTCCTAATAGAGTAATCTAAACTTTATGTCTGTGAAATGTGAAACCTGTTTCCTTTCTGATATTATTATTTTGGGGAAAATGGCCGTGAATGAATCTCAAATATTCCAATACTGCTCATCTGTTTTATGGATGAGCAGAATCTTTAGCTTTCATCTCATGGCCTGATGTTCGTGATGGAACTTACACCTTCACTGAGGTAAACGGGTATCCAAAGGTGAGCCCAGACCAATAGTTCCAGGGACAGGCTTGGTCAAGAAGGAAAGTGGACCTCCTGGATGTCAGGAGGACTCCTCTATATCTGGCCAGGGTAACTGCCCATGAGCTCACTAATTCATGTCTGCTCTTTCTTGCATGTTTTTCTGCCCTTTTGTGGCTGTCTCTCCTCCACTTTCTCCCCCTGCCAGGTACAGGCACATTGGCTCAATATGTATTTGAATTGAATTAGGGTATCAAAGGAAGTTTAGCTCTGGGGCTTCAAGGTTCGCTTTTTCTCTGTTAATGAAAGGACATGCCAGAAATAGAGAATCAAAAATAAACTTAGGGTCTACTTCCAGGGGAAAGTATATGCCTTTAATAACTTTTTAAAATTATTATTTAGAAGAGGTTTCATTGCCTCTTCGTTGTCATTTCTGTCAAAGCTCTCTGATTCACCTTTTTTGGTGTTAGGGATTAAATTTTTCTCTAAAAGGAAAACACTTCCCACCAGTCACCTTTTCCTCCCTGTGAATACTGTCTCCTTTCTGATGAAAATAATTTCATTTCCAGGAGACAGCTGGGAAGACACACAAGCTCAACCATCAACAGATTGTAGGCCTTGTGGTTGAAGAGGTTGAGAGGTCTGTGGGTTTCATTTCTGTCCTCCCACAGTTCCATCAATTGTTGGTAATGTGTGTGACACCATCAGTCTCCGGTGTCAGCCCATGATGGTGATGGGAAATAAATAGCTTTTAAAATGCAAGTTTGGGTTGCAGAGTTCCAGCAGATCCAGGCTTGGGGCAGTGGGTCGCATGGTTCCTCCTGTTATGCCTGGTTCTTACATTCTCTGCAATCTCCCCCTGATGTATGTTAACTCAAAACATTCTTGAAAAATGTTTGGAAATTCAATTCTAAGCAGTATTACTGATGCAGATACTTTCCCCCCAGTGGTTGCATTTAAAAACATCCACTTAGGTATGATCTGTATGTCTATGTTAAATGTTTACATATGTAGGGTTTATAATAGAAAATTGGCACTGTATTTTCATACAGCTTCAAATATTCCACATCTTTCAAAATGAAAAGCAGTTAATAAAATCTTCTTTTGTTAGGCTATTGTATCAATATAGCAAGAGAGAGATGAGACAGTGAGAAGTTGAGCTGATGTCCGCCCTTATCCGATCTGGTATTCGTTTCCTTAGGGTGACTCTCGGAGGGTAAGCAAGTCAGAGTCAGGTGTCCCTGAGTGTCAGGTCTGCCCAGCACAGGGCAGCGGTGAGTGTGCCACGTAACCAGGGATGAGCAATCCAGAGGCGAGCAAAAGGAAGGCTCTTGGGAGTACTCTTCAGTTATTGGTTGGTTATTGTGTAACCAATCTGCTTACTATTCCAAAAGTGTTGCCTTGTCTCTTTAGATGCCTGATGTTCTATTGCGTTTTCTCAACCTTCCACAGCCACTGCTTGTTTTAGATCTATTTTTCATGACAAGATGATAGCTTTTTCTCCTTGCTGTTGCTTCAGAAAAATGCTGTGAAAAATGTTTCATAAGATTTTCTTTTTTTCCTCTTTTTTTATTTTTTTTGTTTGTTTGCCCTTTGGGTAACTCCCGTATACTCCTTTCACATGCAGCATGAGATTAGATTTTTTTTTTAAATTACACTGCATGTCAGTTATGTATTAGAGCAATCTGTCATCTTCACATTAGAAACACTGAATGCTGGCTCCAGCAGCTGGTTCTCTAGGACTTCTATTTCAGAAAGTATGGTAACGGGTGTTACATGAACAGTGTCAGGGCGTTATTCTTAATATGACATTCTAAGTTATTACCAGACATCCCGGTGCAGCATTAAGAGGTGATTCTGTGGTTAAAACAGGAGAACATTCACACAGCTACCAGGCAGAAGCAAATGTGAAGACTAAACATGTATTGCTTTTATGAAGTTTTAAAGCCGACATGGATAGCAGCAACAACTTGGACTTACGTGGGCCCTCTATAATACGTTGTCTTTCCATTTTATAAATAAGTAAGTAAATATTTATCCCTACCTCTCCTTGCTTCTCGAGGTTGGCCAGTGCTCAGCTTGGGCAACTACCAAAATGGAGATCTGTAATTCTTCTCGGACCTTCGCTAAAGGTGGGAGCCCAGTGGTAGCTTTATAATAGTATCTATTATTAACGCACATCCATTTTGCAAAAAAAGGACCCATGCCAGGAAGCACTCCAAAGAACCCAGGCACATTTTATCTTAAGGAGGCTGGTATTTAAAACGTCAAAATAAAATAGCTCACACAGCTGAAAGGAAAGCAGATGAAAAGCAAGAAAATGAAATGGCGCAATCAGAACTTCCAGCATAGCTAACCCGGGGGCTTTCCTCACACGCCAAAGCTTCATGCCACTCAGGAAACAGTTTTTTTCTGCAGCATTATGGATCATGAAGTAAGTTGTTGTGGAACCGTGAAGACATCAAACTGTGAAAAACAAGCCTCATCCATCCATTCATCCACATTTCTTGCAGACGATTATTTACAGGTGCAAATAGTGGGCTCCATCATTAAATACAGTTGCATATTGCAGTCATTTCATGGTGATTTGTATGTTTCTGAGTACAACTAGCATCTCTACCATGTTAAATACACAAAACACTTAGAGGGATCACAAGTGAAGTTTATAAATATCTCGCTCACATGCCCATGTGATTTTTTGTTGATCCAGGTAAGTTATTTAAAATAAGTATATGTATTTAAAATACTCCTATTACATGACGGGTTGTCAGTTCATAGATATGAAGCATATGAAGGCTTTTCTAAAATACCCTATGTGGTAATGGTATGTACCTATGGAAAGAGATCAGTGCAATCCCATTGTCTTTAAAAGGAGATGTTTTAGGGGCACCTGGGGAGCTCAGTTGGTTAAGCATGTGCCCTGGGCTTCTGGGATGAGTCCCATGTCTGGCTCCCTGCTTAGCAGGGAGCCTGCTTCTCCCTTTGCACCTCCCCCCTTCATGCTCTCCCTCTCTCTCAAATGAATAAGTAAAATTTTAATAATTAAATAAATATGTTTTGAATAGTATGAGGCAAACATGAAACTGACGTCCTACCCATAAGTGCCTAGGCAATCCACGAGAGATTCTCCTGTTCACAAAGTATATTTTCCTTACTATTAATTTACAATCTCATATTTTCTTTTTATTACATATTTGATGTGAGTTTTCCATGCTTCAAAATATTCGAGTATTTCTTTCCCTCATACCACAGAGATGCAAACATACAAATTTCTCAGGTTGTGACAACAAGTATTTGAAAAACTACATTTTGTTTTTGCCATTCATTCGTTACGTGATAATTACATGTAGCATGATACTTAAAATTAGGACTGTATCTTTTATTTCTTACATGTTTTGCAGTTTTAGAGCACAATTATATTTCAGGTATTTTTATTTTAATTGTGAAATTTGAAAATGAGCCACATATCATTTAACATTTATACAATATCCTGATTCTAACTTGAGCTATTATATGTGGATATTCACAGAACTATGCATTCTTTTTTCCAGATATCTATTTGCAGAAGTATCAATGCATTGATCACACCATTTTCCACATCACAGAATCAGTTAATCATTTCTTGGTGTCTGTCCATTTCATTAACCTTAATTGGTATTTACTTGGTCTTACCATACTGAGTATGTGGCACTATGCTAAATGCATGAAATGGTTTAACTTTAATTAAACAATTTGAGTCAATAATATTGTGCATGCACACACACACACACACACACACACACACACTGACCTAATGGAATCTGTATACAGTGTAGGCCTGGCTTAATGGTCTGGTAGTCTCTGAGATGCAGGAGTGTCCTCCGTTCATGAGTGAACGCACAGAAGCATTTTTCTCAGCTGCACTGCACTTTGGCATCTAGGCCATGGTACCAGAAGGATATATAGGGATCATTCGGCTTCTCTGTTTGTTTCAGAGGTCATGTGTCAGTTTCATATGTATATTTTATTAAATTTTAAAAATGCACCAGCTTCAACCCCCCAAACTCCAAATTCACACAATTTTTCCTTATTTTTTGAAAAAAAATGGGAATGATTTCAATGTTATTGACAAATTTTTATAATTTCTATAATATCAATAATATCCATTAATCCATCACTGAAGTCTCACAGGTGTGCTGCTTCATCATGGAATTTCACTGAATATTTTTATTTATTCTTTCAATTACTCCATCTATTTGCGTGAAAGGCCTTCCTATGAAATCATTAGAGTTGTTTTCAGAATCTGGGAGGCAAAATATCACAACACACTGAAGAGCAACAAAGGGGTTGAAAAATCATTTCCACATTGAATAGAAAACTTCTCTTCCACTGTCCCCATCCTTGTTTATGTACAACAAAGAATAAAAACCTGAGGCATGTTTAGATAAGCATAGTTATTAGCTACCTAGTTGTTAAACCACACAGTACCTTTGAAATGTCAGTTCATAGTTGTCATTCGGTTGATAATTTACATTCCTGATGCTGTAGCCCAGCCCAGTCTTTAAATCTTCACATTTGCATTTGACCTCTTAGTTCCAGTTAAATGCAGTGGTAAATTTGAAAAAAAAAAAAATCCAGTTGGGAAACATGAGTCCATGGTGGGCGTTGGGGAAGAGAAGAATAAGAGAGTCATTGGCTGAGGGAGGAGTGAAAGTGAGTTAGTAAGGCGTGGCAGACGGCTCAACTATAATATTAAAGTCCCATTGCTTTTTGTTAATGACCAACACCGAGGTAAGTTTCAGCTAAAAATGTATGCATGACACATCACTCTGGGACCTGAGAATACTCTTGATTTCCTTTCTCAAGAAGGAGGAAATTCCAGTTTTACTAACTTGTAAGTATGCTGCATTTTTGTTCTCTTCAAGTAAGCCGAGAAGTACAGATAAATTAATGTAAAAAAAAATGGCCTCCCTCTATGGACTGAAAATATTTTAATATTGCAGATTTTAAATCTTGTGTTATGATTCTTCCATTAAACCAAGGTAATAAAAAATAAGTACAATTAGAACATGGTCTAAATGGAGTAAATTAACCCTTGCTTTAAGGTTAAAATAGTGCATGGGAAATGGTACCTGAAATAACAAAATGCAAAGTAATGCGCTGTGCACTAAGGGAACTCAGGATCTGGTTCAACCTCAGCAGTGTCAGTTTCACTCTGTGAAAGAAACAATGTAATACAGTAAAAGACATTTCTACCACAGTTTATCTGCTCTGAATTCTTTGAAATAGAAGCAAGGAACAAACCTAAGTCTTATTGATCTGTTTGTTTTACTGTTGCTGAGTTTCAATGAAGTTACAGATTTTGAATCCATAAACCTGTTGCAGGTCTTTCTCCAGTAATACAGATGATATCAAAGAAGCAGCCTACAATAGGTGAGTTCAACAGTGGCTTGCATAAATTCCTACCTGCCTTTCTATGCCTTCTGGGAAGAGAAGACACAGTAGAGGTCTGAGACCTCACAGCCCACACCGCCCGACTACACCAGCCAAGATCTCTGGTCTCAGCCCTTCCTGAGCCCTGGATGCCATGCTTGCCATCTGATACTACAGACCTTTGCCAGACCAGCTTTAAGTTGTTAGTAAAACACAGGGATATTGGTTCATTCCTGTTGTTATTAAAATTAGGTTGGCATGGAGGAAATATGTAAACGGCCTTCAGAAGGTCAAGCTATTTCTGTCTATAGGGAAGTAGTATGCTCAGAGTCAGAATAAGAAATAGGCCAGCCGAGTTAGCACCTGGGCACTGAAATGCCACTGAGGCCGCTATAGCATGATTGAAAATGCTGGGAGCTGCAGCAAATTGCATTTTCTAGAGCTCCTCTCAAAGAGGACTGCTAATGATTGGAAGAAATGCCATGATAAGCTGCTTGCTTACCCATCTAGCCCTAGCCAAGCAGGGGGCCTAAACCTAGTAGATGCTAAATAATGTTCATGAACCAGAAATGATTGGAAGCCTGACCTCAGAGGCATGTTCAAGTAGGAAATGATCACTTGATGGTCTCTAAAACGCTCTCTAAAGAGAGGTCGCTGGAAGGAACATTTCTTTTCTTCTAAAGTGCCTTTAAAAAACCTGTGTTCCTTGAGTGGGGAATGTTCGCTAAATGACTCTAAACATTAGAGGAGAGGCTGATTTCTGAACCACTACATCTCTGCACTTGCCTCTCTGTTTTCATCCTGTCTGCTAATACATACTCTTATTCAAAGAATATCAGTTTGAAGGAGTGTCAGATTATTAGTTAGTCCCATGTGCCCACATCTCAGTTTGGTCCTGAATGTGATACTGATGTGGTTTTGGAATATAGGTGAGGTTCAGTGGGGTGGAGTCTGGAGCCAAGGACCAAGAAAGAATTCTTGAGATGTCTTTGGTGCAAAATGGTGGCTTATTAAAGCACAGGGACAGGACCCGTGGGCAAAAAGAGCTGCCGCCCCGGGTTGTGAGGGGTGGCTGATTATATACTATGGGGTTGGGGGAGGTAAGGAAACAGGGAGGGTTGAGAAAGTACTTTCATATGTTAAAGAAGACTCAAGGATACAGGAGGCCTTGCCATTGTCAAGCTAAGGTTGTTTTTCCCTCTAGCAGGGCATTAGCATTAAGATGGGGGGGGGCTTCCCCAAAGAATGTCACACATGTCCCACCCAAGAGGGGGGTGTGGGGGTGGTTGCAGGGTGTCACCTTCTTTGTCTTCAGCCAGCCTTCTACTCCCTCATCAATGCTATGACTTTGAACTTGCTTGTAGGTATATTTTTTGGAATTCTCGTCTCAGCTCACCTTGGTGCTGGACAAGAAGCACTGTTCAGACTCATAACTCAATGGTTCATTTTGTTCCACTAAAACCCTCTCCACTCTCACCCCCCCCCCACCCCACATACACAAATAAACATCACTGCAGGGGGTGAGAGCTGGCTGCATTGTTTCCACTGAGATAACCAATAGAAGTCCTTTATGTAATGCAGAACAGGGGAAATGTTTCATTAAAATTTTACTAGAAATGAATTCAAACTTTAAAATATCTGAGACATGAATTGATTTCTGGACATCAGATACTTCTAACTCCAAGAGTAAAAATGATTGAAAAGTGTATGTGTGTAGCCACAGTACACATTTGCACAATTTCATTTCAATGCTTTAAAATAATTGGTACCTGTAAAACATCCACTTTATTTAACAAAGCATGGGTTACACACAACATGACTGAGGTGCTTCAGTGATAATCTATGTAACCCTGCTTCCCACAGTCCTCACTGAAACCACTTGGCCATCGGGACATCAGGTGAGGCAAACCATCGCCTTGTATAACAGACTTGGAAACTCTCCCTACGGTAACTGCACAGGCTGGATTTAAACAGCTAATGATGTTTTTAAGAAATAAAACGTCGGTGCTTTAAATACATATGGTTCTTTGGTTTGATGGGATTCCTAAGTGAAGTACCTTCTAGTGTTTAATCAAAAACCATGATATGTGTTACGCAAGCACCAAAGATTCAAACATAGCCAAGCTATAATTCTTATAAAAATGCCTTATTGGTGAAATTCTGCCTACAGTGCTTCTTCCTTCAGTGCCAGAATTTCTGAACATTAATGAAAAGGGATTAGCTAAATCCTTCATTGAAATGCTAGAGTGTCTGATTTCCCTGACTTTTGTTTCTGGATTACCACTTTTAAAAACCTCTGACAAGTCAAAGAAGAATGGAGAGCAAAATCCTCTTACTCAAAGAAGAAAAGTCAGATAAAGATCAATTTTAAAACATGACCAAATGGTGACTAACATAATATAATAAAAAAACATTTAATAAAAAAACAAACAAAAACATGACCAAATAAACAAGGAAACAGAGAGACAAAACCCTGAATATATTTCTTCAATTAAATAACATATATGCAAATCAGGAATTTTGAGACATTTTTGTTAACTTTGGATTTTACTTTCTAGAGTATCCAACATGCAGAGGCCCTATTTTTGAAGGCTGTAGAATGACTTGAAGAGACATAATACTGATCGTGGATGGATGAAAATTGCTTTTGTTGATCTAGTATTAAACTGGGAGAACAATGAAGAATTCAAAAGGAATCTCTGTTGTTTTCTGTTTCCCTTTGAGATTCAATGATAACATTATTGTTTTGGATCAAGGGAGATTGCAATGACTAAGAATATTGTTTTATGACTAAGATTATTGATATTCAGTAATTCATGGAGATAATCACCAAGCTTTCCCCCCACCATCTTACTCTTTACCCTAGGAGCAAGGTGAGCTTCAAGAAAATGCTTTCACCAGAGAGCCGTCGGATGGCGGTCACTGCATGTACTACTCAGGCTAGTCAGCTGTTAGTGGTTATTAAGAGCAAATTCCCAGACTGGGTCAGGATAGGCTCTTACAAGGTCAGAGGAGTAGAGGCAGGTGAGATGCAGGTGAGATGCAGGTACCATGTGCCTCTTCTCTGCAGGAGAGATTTCTTGGTTTGTGACTCCTGGCAGCCATTTCCCCTGCACTGAACAGACCACTGCTCTATTTGGTCAATTTCTCAAGTTCACTTACTTGCTTGTGAGACTCTTTAAAATTTCTGACTGTAGATATTATATATGTATGTGTCTACAGTTTTTAATACTGAAAAACCCAGAAAGTAAAGAAGATAAAATTCATGGGACACCTGGGTGGCATAGTCAGGTGAGCATCAGACTCTTAGTCTCTGCTCAGGTCATGATCTCAGGGTCATGAGATCCAGCCTCAAGGCTGGCTCCACACCCAGTGTGGAATCTGCTTGAGATTCTCTCTCTCCCCCTCTGCCCCTCCCCTCATTCATTTTCTCTCTCTCTCAATTAAATAAATAAATCTTTGCGGGGAGGGGGGGTGAAGATAAAATTTACATCAAAGTCTGTCACCTACAGTAATCCTTCTTGACATTTTTACATATACACACAGTAATTTTTCCATGCATAGGTTTAATTTTAAGGCATTCTATAGCCTAAACTTGTTAAAATATGTGTGAATATTTCTCATGTCATTTTAATGTCTGTGTCATATATCATCTTAGAAATGTATCGTATTTTTTAACCAATGCTTATTGTTGGAGGGTTAGGTTGTTTGAAATTTCGTATTATAATAAACAAGTCTGGTTTGGACATTTTAGAAAATCATTGAGTAGTACACCCATAACATTTTTTCTAAGGGAAAACCCTGAAAAGTAGATTTTCTGAAACTGGCTTTGCAATCCTTGATGTTGGTATTTCCATGATTGGCAGCTGTGTTACTCAGGGTAGGCCAACTGTAATAACAAACAACCCCAAGCTCTCAGAACCATAACACAACAACGATTTATTTTTTATTCACACAGAGTCTCATGAGGATGTTTCTGGTCAGTGATTCTTCTGGGTGGCTCTCCTCCAAACAGTAAACTCAAGATTCAGGCTCCTTCTACTGTATGTTTCCACCATCAAGAAGTCAGTGGGAACCATCCTAAAATGACTCATATGTTCTATGGCTGTGTCTAAAACAGGGTACGTCACTTCTGCCCACACTAAATTGCCCATAACTCAGAATTGTCATTCAATCTATCTCAATCTATTGATAGATTGTGACTCAATTTATCTATCTCCAAGTGTGTGTGTGTGTGTGTGTGTTGTGATTGGTAGTGGTTGTGGTGGTGAATAACATCTTTCTTTGTGCCCAGGAGGAAAAGTGAAAGTTTTGGTGAACTCAGAATTGCTTCTGCCCAAGGTTGATTTTTCTTAACTTGATTAGGATGTGCCTGTGTCCTGAAAAGTACTAGTTCATGCCTGTTGTCCCAGTATGATTGTTAATAACACCTCTCTCACTTTCAAAAGTATTCTGATTTATATGATAAATTATATGGTCACCCTAGCTATGATTCTATACTGTCCAAGACCTTAAAGTATCCTCAGTCCCTGTTCCTCAGATCTAGGTGTTCTTGTGCTTCCACACTACGCTGTGTTGTCTGCATTGCCTTCCCAATGCTGACCAGTTACGTTTCTCACAACTAAGAAACTGAGAACAGATCCCAGAGCAGAGAGACCAGTGCTGAGGCTTGTGTTCTTTCCCCGAGAGTAGAAGCTACAAGAAGTTAGATTTTCGTTCAATATAAAAAAAACATTTCTACAACTGACATCTTTCAAAAAACTTGCTGCTACTAAGGTGCTGCTACTAAGGCTCCTATCCTTGGAGCAGTTGAAATGGAGGTGGGATTAGCATTTACCAGGGGTATAATACAATGGATTCTTAAACTGGTTAGAGGGTTGAAATGGATAAGATTCAAAGTTCTCTCAACTCTAGGATTCTTTGCTTTTAAATCACTAGTCTACTTGGAGAGGGCCAGCTGGGTCTTTTCAAGAGGACCAGCCATTGCTGTCAAATGCATGAACTTGACACAGTTGAAGATGGGTCACTTTGGACTGGATCTTAAGATGAAGGGCTCAACCATGGCTTACTAAAATAGCTTAATGCTGGTGATATTTTCAGTGTGTAAAAAAAAGTGGAATTTCCTCTCTTTGCCCTAGGGAATTAAAATCGAAGAATCTCATAATAATGTGTCTTTTCGATGGAATCCGTGAAAGCATGACCCTTCTTACAGGTATTCTTTTTTAAGTCTACCATATTCTCTACAATTCTGGTTGTGTTTGCTGCTAGTGAGGGAGAGGGAACTGGTTACACTCACATAATGTAATGGGTGCTTGCTAGCCCTGTTTCCTTTCCCCTCTACATCCTCTTGAAAAATAAGAGGCTGTCTTGCCTTAATGCCACATAAATTATTTTCTTTTCACTGTAAAATTAAGACAGAGAGATAGGAGAGGAAGGAAGAAGAGAGGGAGGGAAGGAGAAGAGAGGGAGGGAAAAAGGGAGATACTGAGGGGAATAAAGTCAGAAGTTGAAAATAAGACAAAAAAAAAAGAGAAAAGCATAAACCGATCACAGGCAAAGTGATATAATTGCTTTGCTTTCAAATTATGCCTTGGTAGAATTGCCTAGTGATGGAATAGTTAAAAATATGCTACAAAGCATGTCTATTGTCAGACAAATTAGAGAAGAATAGTGTAATTTCAGAAAACAAAACTATCATTAAGGACACTGAGAAAGTGAATAGAGAATAGAGTTAAGTTTCTGTTTTGACTTCACTCACTATGAAGAATAGTTTTAAATAACATATTCCTATTTACAAATTTGAAAATAAGTGTCTGATGTATTTAAAATCATCAACTTTTTTTTCTTCTACTCTAGTTTTTTCCCCTTTGAGGCACAGGCCAAACCAGGACTCATGGACTCTAGCTTCCTACTTAGAATTATGGGGCATAAAGAATGGCTTCGTGGTGCCCATTAGGCTGCCCTCTCTTCCTTCCTCCTCTTGTTTTCAGCTTCTCACAACCTAGTGACAATCATAACACCCTTGCATATTTTTCTTCAATTGTTCTTCCTTGCAGAATTTACTTCTAAGTCACACCATTCACCATTATACCATTCTTGAAACAAATTCCAAATTATCTTTTTTTGATTGATTGATTGATTGATTGGTTTTAAAGAGAGAGCGAGCACAAGTGGGGAAAAGGCAGAGGGAGAGAGAGGATCCACAAGCAGACTCCCCACTGAGCACAGAGCCCAAGACAGGGCTTGATCCCAGGACCCCAGGATCATGACTGAGGCAAAACCGAGAGTCAGCTGCTCAACCGACTGAGCCACCCAGGTGCCCTACAAATTCCAAACTATTTTAAGCAACACAGCAAAAATTTTCTTTAAATGAAGTGGATGAATGCAGCAATTTTTAGGAATAATGTCAAGTAAAAACAACTTTAAAGACCTCAATTGACCTGCTGAACATAGTACAACCTTGTGAAAGTATGGGAAAGGAAAAAACAAAAGGAAAATATCTTCTCTAGCAATGGCCCAAACAGCAAAGACCACCTAATGTGTCCCCTATGAGCATGAAAATGAAAGTATTAGTGAAATTCTGCCCCCAAATAATTGCCAATTGATCCCATACCAATATGTCTTACTTTGACTTAAGTTCTATTATCAGTCATTTACCTTTATCACCCAGGCACAAAAGTAGAAGGTGGTTAGTTCTCAAAGGGTCAGCCTCATAGTGTTTCCCATCAATTTCACTTCTTCAGTACTGCCCTTTTTACATTAATACTTATTCATTCTTTCCCTCTCTTGACTTTCTTCTTGTCTTTCTTTGATCACTTCCTAAATCCAATGGTTTTAAAATCACCTGCAAGTTGTTGACTGTCGGCTTTGTGTCTGCATTCTTCATTTCAACCTTCCTATATGTTACTCCATTGTCCCCTCTGCATCCTCAGTGATGAAAAGGTGTCATAGTGATATTTGTTCTGTTGTGGATTCTATGCTCTTTCCTCCTGCTGTGTTTAAACTGTTTTCTTTATCACTGGTTTTAAGCAATTGGATTATGTCGGACACAGCTGTGGTTTCCTTCAAGGTTCTTGGGCTTGGAGTTTGTTGTACTTATTGGTTCTAGGGGTTTATAGCTGTCCACAAACTTGGAAAATTTTTGTCCATTATTTTTTCTAATATCAGTTCTGTTCCACTACCTTTAGGGACTTCAGTTAAAGGCAAATTAGACCGCTTGAAGTTATTCCACTGCTCAACAACTCTCTTTTCATTATTTTTAATTACTTTTCCTCTTTCGTTTCCTTTTGCGTAGTTTTTATTGCCATGGCTTCAATTTCCCTAAACTTTTCTCCTATAATGTCAAATCTGCCATTAATCCCACGCAGTGTATTTTTTATCTCTGACATTGTAGTTTTTATCTTTAGAAGCTTTCAGTCCTTTTTAATTTTCTATGTCTCTACTTTTTGAACATATGGGGTACAGTTAAAACAACTTTTTAAATGTCTTTAGTCTCAGAGCTCTTTTTTTAAGATTTACTTATTTATTTTAGAGAGAGAAAGCACAAGTGGGAGGAGCAGACGGAGAGGGACAGAGAACTTCAAGCAGACTCCATGGTTATTGCAGAGCCCCACAGAGGGCTCAATCTCACGACCTATAGGATCACAACCTGAACCAAAACCAGGAGTTGGACACTTAACTGACTGCATCACCCAGGCACCCCTTGTCTAACACCTATGTCTATCTTGACTGGTTTAGATTGACTGTGTTTTCTCCTTATTAGGGGTCCCTGTAAATTTTAACTTGCTGGGTGCTGGATATATTTTATCCCTACAAGTATTCTTGAAATCTGCTCTGGAACACAATTACTTGGAAACAATTTGATCCTTTCAAAATTTGCTTCTAAGATTTGCTAAATAAGACCAGAACAGTGCTCAGCCAAGGATTTATTAATCCCCACTACAAAGGCAAGACCTTTCTGAGTAGTGTACCCATGGTCCATGAATCATGACGGTTTTTTCCATCTTGCTAGTAGGAGCACACACCATTTCTGCCCTGTGAAAGATTCAAGTACCCTTAAAAGTGGTTCTTTGCCTAGCCTTGAATAATTTTCTCACCTATATGCACTGATCTATACTTTGCTAAACACTTGAGAAGGATCCTATACATATCCCTGGAATTTTCTCTCTGTGTGGCTTTTTCCTTTCCAGTATGTTGTCCTGTGAACCCTAACCCCTTGGCTTCCTAGAACTCTCAGCTTCATCTCAACTCACAGTCAGCTAGGCTTTACTTGGGTTCATCCTCCCTGTGCCACAGCATGTAAACTCTCTCAAGGAAGCAGGTCACAGAGCTCATACGCTTCACCTCATATATTTCTTGTCTCTCCAATATTGCTGTCCTTCATTGCCTGGTATTCTGGTACCAAGTGTTTTGAAAACTATTGTTTCAGATATTTTTCCAATGTGTTTGTTGTTTCAGATTAAAGGGTACACCCAGCCCCTGTTACTCCATCTTGACTGGAAGCAAAAGTTCTATATTCCAATCCCGCAAGTCTAACACACATTCTGAATATATCATGCCTACAACTGAGTTCTTTATTCCTTGCAAAAGCTGCTTTTAAATTTTCCTCTGTGCTCTAAACATTCAAACCAAATATTTAGAATTCTCTTTTTTCATTTCTTTCTTCCACCTCCCACAGTCTATCCATCATCAAATACCATTAACTCCACTTTCCAAATACATTCCAAATCCAACTTCTTTTTACCTTAGCTGAGACCACTCTCCTCCAAGACAACATCACATTACTGTAAAAGCCCCATGTCAGTCAGAGCTCTGACAGGGATAAAAGACAGTATACTTACACTGATGAATTAGGAGAGAGTTTAATAAAGAGATTATTTGAAAAGGTGAAGACTGGGTTAGAAAAACCAACAGAGAAAAGTTTTATAATCAAGAGCTAGTAATGATGGGGAGTCATTTCCACTCAAAGACCTGAAGGAACAGAGGGAGGAAGCAGGTACCAAAAGTAGGGAAATAAGGGGCTGACAGTGACTGTGGCTTTTGGCAGAGAGATGCCGCTGACCCTCAACAGCCTTGCAGGTAGGAAGCAGAGGAATTTAGTTCACTGACTTCAGTCTCCTCTCAGTTTTCTGTTGGTGGCTCCCATTGACTAAACACAACTAAGCCAGAAGTCAAAGGAATTTGTTGGCACAGCCCAGAAAGGTCAGGTTCTAGGGACCCAGCACGGAGACAGACGGCGAGTGACTCTGGAGAAGCAAACAGAAGTTACTGAGCACAGCACCCTACGTGGTCTCCTCAGTCTTGTGCAAGCCCTCCTACCATCTGTTTGTTAAGAGCAGCCAGAGGGACCCTTTGAAAATATAAATCTGTTTATGTCGTTCCAGTGCTTAAAACGCTGAAGTAGCTTTCCCTGACTCTTAGAATAAAATTTAAAATCTTTACTATGATCTAAAGTTCCTACATGATCTCATCCTTGGCTGTTTTTCCAAAGCAGTCTCTAATTACTCTTCCCATCTCTTACTCTGCCACAGCCACAGTGGCCTTCCTGCTTCTCCTTCGTGCTTCAAATTCCTTCCTGCTTTGCACTTGCTATTCTCCCTCGCTGACAGCTTCTCCCCAGTCCCTCATCTCATTGTCTTTGAGAGGTGAGAGGTCTTCTCAGATTCACTCACCTAAAATAGTAGCCTTTATTATTCTCTATCTACTCACCCTATCTTATTTTACATTTCTTCATAGCAGTTATTGCCACTTGGTTAGTGTCTCCCTCTCTCTGTTGGAATATGAGCTCCATGAAAGCAAGAGCTTGGCTGTGTAAGTTGCTGCTGTGTCCCTGTGGCTGGAACAGCCTGTCACATTATAAATAATAAATATAAATTGAACAAGTAAAGGAGTACCAGACAATTCTCTCCCTCTTTTCCTAGTCCAGAGAAATTTTCATAATATCCCTTCCAATCATTTCATCTTTCTATGCAATACAATAGTTTCCCCATTTTATTTCCTTAAATATTCAAGACAGTGTACTAGCTTGCTGGGGCTGCTGTAACAACAGACCATAATCTGAGTGGCTTAAACATCAATAATTTATTCCCTCATAGTTCTGAAGGCCAAAAATTTGAGAGCAAGGGGTCATGAGGGTTGATTCTTTCTAAGGGCTGTGAGGAAGAATCTGTTCCATGCCTCTGCCCTGTCTTCCGGTGGTTTGCTGGCGGGTCTTTGACATTCCTTGGTTTATAGAAGCATCTACCCAATCTCTGTCCTTGTCGTCGTGTGGCCTTCTCCCTATGTGCATCTCTGTCTCCAAATTTCCCCTTTTGACAAGGACAGAAGCCGTGCTGGATTTGGGGCCCACCCTACTCCAGTACTACCTCATCTTGACTTAAACAATTACATTGTCAAAGGCCCTATTTCCAAATATGATCACATTCTGAGGCACTGAGGATTAGGAAAAGTTCAACATATGAATTTGGGGAAACGTAATTCAATCCGTAACAGATGATGAGTTTGTCATATGAATCAAATAGATAACAATATAAAAGAATAAATAAAATAATTTTAAATGCTTTAATAATTTATTTTGAAGTATTTTCATATGTTCTGAAAAGTTATAGCAATGGTACAAAGATCAGATTCTTCAGCTAAGTCTACATCACGTGTATCTTCTTTTCTCTCTCCTCTCTCTCGTTCTCTCTCACTCAACCTATTATTATTCTTTCACTGAGCTATTTAAGAGCAAGTTGCAGTCATAATACCTCTTTCTCTCCTAAATACAGACATATGTAAATCTCCAAAACATGGTGTAGAGACTTGACGGACACCAAATAACAATGCAACCACACAAATCAGTAGATCAACATTGAAGCAACACTCACTTCTAGTCAATGAAACACATTAAAATTTTTCCAAATGCTTCCACAATGTTTCTTTTTCCAGGGTTCAGTCTAGATTCATATATTGCATTTAGTTGCCACCTGACTTCAGTCTCTTTTAATCTGGAATGGTTTCATTGTCTCTCTTGTCTCTCAGATCTTCAAAGTTTCATCCTGTAGGGGCGCCTGGGTGGCTCAGTCGTTAAGCGTCTGCCTTGGGCTCAGGGCGTGATCCCAGCGTTCTGGGATCAGCCCTGCATCTGGCTCCATGCTCCATTGGGGGCCTGCTTCTTTCTCTCCCACTCCCCCTGCTCATGTTCCCTCTCTTGCTGACTGTCTCTCTATCAAATAAATAAATAAAATCTTAAAAAAAAAAAAAAGTTTTATCCTGTGGACTGTTCTTCAGTCTGCATCCATCTGGGTTTCACCCTTGCTCAGTCTCAGGCTGCACATTCCTGTAGAAGTACCATAGAAATGAAGCCGTGCTCTTCTCAGTGCATCAGGAGGCACCTGTCTCTCCACTGATGATGGTAACCTTGATCACCAGTCCAAGTGGGTGTCTGTCATGTTCCTCCAATTTAAGGTCCCCATTTTTCCCTTTGCAACTGAAAAGTGTTTTGGGGAGAAATACTCTGAGACTATGTCACTATCCTGTTCATCAAAACTCTACCTCCCAGCCTAAGCATCTGTTAATGACTACCACCTGAATCAATCACCAGTGTTATGGTGCCAAATGGTAATTTTTCTATTTCCATCATTTCTTCAACACTTAGTCATTGGCATACTAATTTAAGGAGGAGCTTATACCTTACCCCTCCATTTATCTTCTAATAACAGAATGGAAATATGGATGCCTATTTTATTCAAAAAATTGCAATCTATTTCTATTATTTTTGTTTTGATGGTCAAACTTTCTAAATTTGGCCAGTGGCAGGTTCTTGCTAAGCTCCTGTGTCCTTCTGAAATGTACCTATCATTTTTTGAGCACTTCTTTACATTTCAACAAAGAAAGGTGTTTTAGGCTTACCTTGTATTTTCCTTGCCTTTGTCCTGAAATCAGCCATTTTTTTGAGGATCCCTGATCTCTCTTAGTGGGGGAAGGTTTTTAGAATTCAATATCTGCTCACTCACTGAGCTTCTGGAATTGCTTTTTAAAGTCCTTTTATGGACAGAATTAGAATATAAATATTCACATATATACATACTTATACATAATACACACATGCACACACACTTTTCTACATCCAGCTTTTCCATATTTGTGAATCCCTTCTTCAACAGTGAGAAATTTTGCTGTCATTATCCTCCACATATTTACTCGTTTGTTCAGTAGCCAAGTTTTCGGCACCATGCTGGCCACCACCTTTGTTCTGATCCTGCTGCTCTCACCTCAGCTCCTGGCCTATCACTGCGTCCTGGGGTGCCGCCACCTCATCGTCTAGTCATGTCCACTTCTTAAAGGTGAGGGAAGGGAATAGAAAGAAAAGAGGAAGAGCAACAAATAACACCGGATCAACAGAAGTACATAGTAACCATTTTGTTCAAATTCATTTTCTACCCTTCCATTGCTCTATTTGTGTTTGAAACTTTCTTTTGTCCTTATCTAGACAATTGTGAATCAAAACTCACTTCAATGTGCCACTAGTGCACCTCCTGATATGAGAGACCCTATGTGAGATAAGGTGAAATAAGGGTGAAGCATCTTGCCTTCAGAGTGTTCACAGTTGTGGGGTGCCTGGGTGGCTCAGTCAGTTTGTCTAGGGTCCTGGTCCCGGGACCCTGGGATCGAGCCCCACATCAGGAGCCTGCTTCTCCCTTTCCCTCTGCTGCTCCCACCTGCTTGTGCTCTCGCACTCCCTCTCTCTGTCAAATAAATAAAATAGGAAAAAAAGGAGTGTTCACAGTTGAGTAGGGAATAATGCATGCAGATCTGTTTTGTCAAACAAACTGGACTTGTTACACTATAATAAAAAAGCAACCTTAGTCATTTCTCCTTCTTTCTGTTTGCTTCTGTGTTCCCATGTGACATGTTTGCACATTCTGAGAAAGCCTCTCACTGAATGCCTCTGACTGCATCTGCCATAAATCAAGCCATATGGCTCCCCTGGCCAGTCATCTCCATTACTGCCTTACAATCCCTAGGCTTTTACCGGCCTTTATTGGTTCATCCCATTTTTTTAGTCCTTTTGCCCGTCTAGACATTTTTCTTGGGTGAGATTTCTTTGAAGACAAATACAGAGCGTTTAGATAAACCCAAGACCTTTTACAAGCTCTTCTAATGTCAAGAAGACATGAGGCTTTGTCCTGCCATCTATAGAAGTGATGAACTTATTCTCAATTTGACCCTGTTAAGCTCACACTTCTAGCCCTGAAGCTCTTTATGGCTGACTACATGCTAGTTGTGATGCCCCTTAAACTTTGGGGCCCTGTTTCACTGTGATGAGAACTCTTTAGGTTCCTCTCATTCAACCTCAGATGAAGGCAAAACAACTTTCTCTGATTTCTCAACACTAACAATAAGTGCTTCTGGGATAGCAACATTCTCTCTTGATCTGGATGATGGTTTCTTAACATGCCCACTTGGGTATAAGACATCAATCTGTATATTTATGATATGTGCAGTTTTCAGTACATGTGCTATACTTCAATAAAGAATAATTATTAAAAATGTATTCAGAAAATAAGTTGAATCATTTCAGTTTTGAACTGGTGTAGGTCCCTCTCATATTTTTTAATTATAACTGTGTAACTAAGGTCACCACATCATTCCATCTAAATTCAGACTGAGTGCCCACTTACCCTTCTCATATTTCCAAGTTCGTTCCTGGTACACCTAGTTCTATTAGTAAGGATTCTTTGGGTTTCAAAGGATAGAAACTTAATTTGAAGCAGCACAAAAGAAAACTTACTGATACATATAAATAAATCACTGGACATAGAGGGGTAAATCAAGCTTCAAGGACTGGAAAACTTCAGGATATTCTTTGCCGCTTTCTCTAATTTACTTTCCTCCATGTCAGTGGCAACTTTCTTCTTGCAGACCAACCTGCTCTATGAGACTCTGGTCATGACTGTCAGAAACACTAAAGTCGCATTTCCCTTATTCACCCCCTTTGCAGTTTGAAAAGTTCTGATGAAGACTTCTGATCCATTTGGGTCATTTGTCTACCACTGCCAAGGAGTGGAGGGGTAGGAAAGAGGAAGAAGTAGAGACACTTATGTCGGGGTAGGAGGACCAGTCCCTCAAAAGGAGAGGTTGCATTGTTCTAAATAAATGGGAGAAATCCTGGAAAAGATAAAGTACAATTTACATGAGTTCATGGATTGCCACTGGCCTTCAACAGTGTCAGCAGGGTACTTATTGGTTATTGGGAATGGGCTGTGAGGAATGAGTTTTCTTAATGTTGAAGGAACTTGGGAGCTGTGTGCTGGACTAAAACACTTGTATGAATAAAGAGTCAAGCAAGAATTTGTTGCTGGTACTACTGATGATGGTGATGACAAAAGTATCAGGATTATGACCATATTCAAAGAGTTACTTTTCTTTTGCATTTTCTGAAATAGAAAATAAAATACAGGGAACATAGGAATAGTGTATAAGAAACATTCTTCCTTGAGCCTTTATCAAAGATGAAATAGGCTTTACACTTGTGGAGTTCAGAGGAGAGTTCTAGATTAGAGATCGCTCTGAGCCAAGAAATACTTACTTTGTAGTTGAGGTTTGGGCCCTAAATCTCAACGCAATTTAATAGCGAGCCAGTCTAGATACATACAGAAGATGCGTGAAGGCAGGAGAAAAAGCAGGTCAGAACATCTCCTTTCAATATCTAGTTTAGAGCCAGCTGAGTATCTTGCCTTAGGCTTTTATTAGTATTATTATTTATGTTTTGGGGGAATGATGGAGGAACTGCAACTTTCAGGTGGTGGTAGAGAAAACCAGATTCCAAGAGCTATTCAGGCAAAGCCTTCAGAGAGCATCAGGACATGGAGTGACTCAAGGCAGTGATCTGAATGAGTCCCATGAGGGAACTGATGGGGTTCCTGCCTTGCCTTTCTTGAAACATGGGAAAAGAAGTTTAGAAAGAGAGAAAAGGAAATAAAGATCACTCTCCTTTCCAGCTCCCTGCTGTTGAGCTTTGAGTTCCTTTCTTCACATAGTGAAGGCTTCTATCTGCTGATATAGTCTGTAATAAACACATCCTTCACCCTGAACAATTCAGAGCTGCGTTCATCTCCTTTGGGAGTGGAGAAAACTAGACAGCCTTACAGTTCCTTTTCCTGGAGGCCTCCTTAGTTAGTCCTGGACTGGCTGGGGACATCCAGGTTGTCATGGTCATACATACGGTGGCTCTCTAGCTTTTTCCAACCTTGAGCCCTCATGGGAAGGAAAGCCAGGTGCTTGTGACCAAGGGCCCTGACAACCATCTCCCCAATATTACCCCTAACAAAAAGCATTCATCTGTGTTCTATAAAATATTTCTTTCCTTATCAATGGGATGCTGGCTGCTGTGTTTCTCTCACTCTCCTAATTTGAAGTTCCTATGATTATGATGTCTAAATGCCCTTTTTAAACTACAGTAACACTCACAGTATAGCAAAATGAAGACTGTGAAGACTCCTGACAATGCATTTATGGTTTGATTCTTTTAGATTTTAATCAAGTATAGCTGTCCTTCCACACTTAGTGGCTCTTGAGCTTAGATTTTTTTTAAAAGGTAGAGAATGTGACTTTCATTTACAATAAAGAAACAAAATCACATGAAACTACAAATGCAATTTTTATGTCTAGCTTAGTCTCTTCACTTTGTTTAAAATGAAGGCAAGATGTGTTAATTGAAACTTGTTGGTGCTGATTACACCTTCAAATGTACTGATTTTTTTTTTCTTTCTCAAAGAAAAGAGATAATACATTTTTTTCTTTTTATTGAAGTACAGCTTTAGTCAAACTAGTAGATTGCCTATGAATTCGTGTTATAAGCCTAGTCAGCGAGAAACTCAGCCTGCTCATCTCACTAAGAATCCAAAAACCAGAGATCGTAAGACTTGTCCAGCATGTACCAGTAACTGCTCCCATTATCAGTGGATAACTGATAATCTTATTGAAGCTTTTCCAAACTGGGCTTCTTTGTCACCATCTTGTGTCTTACTTATTCTTTTAGCTTAGTAAATGCTTTGATTGCATCATTCCACCATCTCTTGACATTTCGCATCCTTTTCCGTTCCTGGCTATAGCACTAATCAAATTCAGTCTCAAAACTGTCCTGCTTTTGGCATAGAGCTTACCCACAAATAAGTTCCTTATTTCCTTAATTTAGTTTTAATGTGACAATAGATGTCCATGTCACAGATAAAAATATTCAGAAATAATTGTGGCATATTTTTGTCTTGCTAAATTCCTTTCTCAGGAGTTTAGTGCGTATCTTTAACTTCCCTCAGAGGCCTTTTTGGTTACAGCACTTTTCTCCGAAGAAAGGCAAGATTCAGGCCATCTTCATAGCTCAGAGTTTAAAAATCTCAATCTGGTCGTGTACTTTGATTTACTTCTTCCGTCTGGACTCACACTCTGTTCTCACCAGATACCCTGAACAGTCTTTCAAATTCATCAACAGCTTTCCCCATTGAGTGGTTCTTTATATAGCCTTTTATGGGTCCAGAGCTGTCAATGTTTCTCTGCAATATTTGTTTTGTATTCAAAGATTACCTGCTGGATATCCTTGAAGTAGTTCGCTGGTGATGGATAATAATGGCAGCAGTTGTCCAATCCCCATGCTGTCCTCCATAATCAAAGTTGGCAGTGCAAATACGGGGCTGTCTGTTTTTCCACTTTGTGAGAAACCTCTTACAGACAGCCTGTAAACAGCTTGGGTGGTATTGGCATGACACTGTCTAACTTTTCTGTCTACTTTTTTTAGACTTTCTGCTTGTTACTTTGCTCACGTGTACCCATGCATCTAAATATGTTACTGAAGGCCTTGGAAGATCGTTTTTGTGCAACTTTTACATTGTCAATTTTAAAAATTTAGGTAAAGTTTGCATACAGAAAATATACATATTCTATTGTACAATTTGATGAACTCCAACAAATCAGTCAATGTAAAATATTTTTATCACCCCCAAAAGTGGGGCGATATCCGATAAACCCACATCCATCATATTCAACCACTGTTTGGATTTCTACCTCTACATTCTTAAACTTTATGTGAATTTAGTTGGACAATAGCTATTCTTTTGTGTCTGGCTTCTTTTAGTTATGACAATTTTGAGATTCATCAGTGTTATTGGCTATATTAGTGGTTTATTCTTTTCTTATTGTCGAGAAGTGCTCCATTATATGAATATGCCATAATTTGTTTATCCATTCTCCTGTTGATGTACCCGTTGGGTTTTTTCCAGTTTGGGCTATTATAAATAAAGTTGTTATAAACATGTGGAAGTTTCTTCTGGATCTTTGTTTTAAATTCTCTTGGGTAAACACATAAGAGCATAATTGCTGGGTCATGGGATAAGTGTGTATTTAAATTCATAAGAAACTGCCAACGAGTTTTCAAAAAAAAAAAACTGTACCATTTAATATTTCTAACAGCAATGTATGGAAGGTCCAGTTTCTCCACGTTCTAACATTTGGATGTTACCCTTTTGGAACCGATGTACAGAATGTGATTCTAACAGGTGTGATTTTCATTTCTCTAATCATGCTGAGAATCTTTCTGTGTACATTTTTCACCATTTGTATATGTCTGGGTCTTTTGCCCATTTCTTTATTCTGTTATTTTTCTTTATATTTTCTATTTGCAGGAATTCTTTGTATATTCTGGATAAAAGTGCTTTCTCAGCTCTATATAGGCTCTTAGTGAGTTTTCTATTTTATGTCTTAATGGTGTCTTTTGATGAGTAGAAGTTTTACATTTAAATGAAGTGTAACTTATCATTTTTTTCTTCTTTGGCTATCGGTTTCCTCATGCTCCCTAAGAAATATTTGCCTACTCCAATACTGTGAAGGCATTTGCCTATGTCTTCTTTTCAAAAAATGTGTAGGTAGGGAATTTGTATTTAGATCTATAAACCTTCTTGAATAAATTTTTGGTGATGGTGGGAGGTAATATTTGTGTTTTGTTGTTTTTCCATATGATTTGTCTATTTTTAAACCACTATCTATTAAAAAGATTTTTCTATTCTCACTGGCACCTGGATAGAGAAATAATTTACTGTGTAAGTGTGGATCTCTGTTCAAAGAACTATCTTTTCAATTCCACTAATCTGTTAGCCACCTGCACGTCAATACCATCCTGTCTTGATTGCTACAGCTTTAGAATAAGTACAATAGTCTGAGTCCTTCAACTTTGCTGCTCTTTTTCACCTTTGTCTTCACTATTACAGCATCTTCGCATTTTGATATACATTTTAGAACTGGCATATCAATTTCTTCTAATTAAAAAAAAAAAAAGCCTGCTGGGGATTTGTTTGGAACTTTTTAAAAATAAGAAATGAGTAATGAATTTTGTCAAATCTTTTTCCAAGTCTATCTGAGGTGATTGCTACTATCCATATTTTTATATGGCACTGGAATCAATTTGCCACTAATTTGCTTATCAATACTCCTAAGAGATATTGACCTGTAAATTTTTTTTCATGTAATGTTTTTGTCAGGTTTTGGTACTACAATTAGGCTGGCCTCATAAAACCGGTTGGGAAATTATCCCCGTTGCTCTATTTTCTGAAAGATTTTGTGTAAGAGTGGTATTATTTCCTGCTTAAAGATTTAATAAAATCCACTAATTAAACCATCTGTGTCTGGACTTTGGGGAGAAAAGGGTAAAACGTTCTATTACACTTTCAGTTTCTTTAGTGGATACAGGGATATTTAAGTCTCTGTTCTTCACATGTTAGTTTTAGTAATCTGTATTTTTGCAGATGTTTCTGTCTTGTCTAAGTTGTAGAGTTTATTAGCATGATGTTGTTCACATATTTCCTTATTACATTTTCATATCTGTAGGATTCATAGCCCTCTCTCCTTAAATACCTTATATTTTCATTTTCATTGATTTCTTTTATGTTTACTATCTCCTTCTTTATTTATTTCTTTTATTGGCTTCTTTAGATGACAATTTAAATAATTTTACACCATTCTTCTTTTCTAAAGTAGACGTCTAAAGTTATGTGTTTCTTCCTAAGCACTGCTGGAGCTGGAGCTCACAAATTTTGATGTTTGTTTTAGTTATTCTACTCAAAACATCTAATTTCTATTATGTTTTAAGTCCTAAGTTATTTAGAAGTGTGTGGTTAATTTTCAAATATTAGGAGCTTGCTAGAAATATTAATATTACTGATATGTAATTTAATTCCACTCTTGTCTAGAAAACATATTCTTTTATGATTTTAATGTTTTTAATTAATTTAGACTAGTTTTGTCAGTCAACGTATGACCTACCTGGGTGAATTTTTCATGAGCACTTAAAAATAATGTGTGTTCTTTTGTTGTTGGGTGGGATGTTCTGTGAATGTAATTAAGTCAAGGTGGTTTACCGTGTTGTTCAAATCTTCTGTAGTTTTGCTGATTTTTATCTACCTGTTCTATCAATTTTTGGAAGAGGGGTGTCAAAATCCCCAATAACAATTGTGTATATATCTATTTCTCTCTCCCTTTAGTTTTGTCAGGTGTTTTTTTTTTAAAGATTTTATTTATTTATAAAACAGACAGACAGCGAGAGAGGGAACACAAGCAGGGGGAGCGGGAGAGGGAGAAGCAGGCTCCCAGCAAGGAGCCTGACGCGGGGCTCGATTCCAGAACGCCAAGATCACGCCCTGAGCCGAAGGCAGACGCTTAACGACTGTGCCACCCAGACGCCCCCGTTTTGTCAGGTTTTTGTTCACATATTTTGAAGATTTTATATTTAGTGTATACACATTTATGACTTTATGTCTTCCTGAGGAGGTGACCCTTTATCATTTTGAAATGCCTCTCTTTATTTCTAGTAGCAGTTTTTGTCTTGATGCTTGTTATCCTTCTACACAACATCTTTCTTATTCTTACTGTTTGCATCGTGTACCTTTTCCAATTTCTTCAGTCTCAAGCTCAAGCTTAGTCTTAGCTCAGGCTGCCATAACCAAATACCATAGATTAGGTGACTTAAACAACAGAAATTTAGTTTCTCTCAGTTTTGGAGGCTGGAAGTTCAAGATCAAGGTCCAGCAGGTTGGTTTGTAGTGAAAACTCTCTTCCTGGCTCGTAATGCCACCTGCTTGCTCTGTTCTGTCAATCAGAGAGTGAGTCTCTGGTGCCCCTTCTTTTTTATAAGGACACCCAGTTCTATTCGACCTGTGTTCCACCACTGTGACTTCATTTAACCTTAATCACCTCTTTAAAGAAACTTTCTCCAATGTAGTCACATGGAGAACAACTATACTTAGGGGAGAAACTCAATTTAGCCCATGGCACTAACCTTTTACTTTCAACCTATTTATTTTTCCATATTTAAAGTGTGTTGCTCGTGTAGAGCCTGTAATTGATCTTGATTTTTATGCAGTCTGACAACCTGTTTTTTAATTGGACTGTTTAGTCTATTTGTATTTAATAAAATCATTGTTTGGCTGGATTTAATTCTGCTGCATTCTTATTTGTTTTCTGTTTTTCTGATCTGTCTTCTTCCTATCCTGCATTTATTTTTTGTTAGTCAAAAATTATTTAGTGTTCCATTTTGAATTTTTCTTTTTGGCTTTCTAAGCCATACTACTTTGTATTTCTTAGTGATTGCTCTGGATACAATCTGCATTCTTACAATTTTCCCAGAGTTAATACTGAGATTGTAATATTCACTTAAAATGTATGAATCTCTCAACATATAATTCCATTTACTTTTTCCCATTCTTCAGGCTACTCTTATCATATATTTAACCACTACATTTATTATAAATTCCGTAAGACTATTATTTATTTATTTGCTCTAAAAAGGAGATCAGCAAATATTTTCCTTTAAGGACAAAATAGTAAATATTTTAGATTTTAAAGGGTACATGTGGTCTCTGTCAGTTGTTCTTGTTGGTGGTGGTGTTGGTAGTGGTGGTCATACTTGTTTTTGTTTTCACAATCCTTTGAAAATATAAAAAGCATTCTTAGCTATCAAACCAAACGAAAGCGGGCTGTGAGCTGGATTTGGCCCATGGGCCATGGAGTTTGCCTGCTTCTACTCTAAAAAAAAAAGTCAGTTGTTTTTATAAATGTAAGAAAAAAAAGGCTTTTATATTTATCATTCTCAATGCTCTTTTTTTTCCTTCCTGCAAATGTGAATTTAAGCTTACATCATTTTCCTTCAGCTTGAATAACTTTCTTCAACATTTCTTGTAATTCAGTTCTCATGAATTCTCTCTGTTTTTAGTCATCTGAAAATGTCTTCTATTTTACCTCATTTTCAAAGGATATATTACTGGATAGGGAAATCTGCTTGTCATTTTTCCTTTCTTTTCCTCCTATCTTTCAAGTGTTAGTCCAAATCTACTGTCACTCATGGTTCTGATAAAAAATCAGGTGTAATTGTTCACCTTTATGTATTGTTTTCATTTCTCTGTGGCTCTTTATGGTGTATAGAATCCTAAAATGCATCCTCTTCCCACCACCCAAGATTATAATTCTTGAGAAGATATCACGCCCTGATTATGTTACATTGTATGCAAAAAGGGATTTGCAGATGTAATTCAGGTTACTAATCAGTTGACTTTAAGTTAGTAAAAGGGAGATTATATGGATGGACCTATTGTAAACATGGGAGCCCTTTGAAAGCAGAGAGTTTTCTCCATTTGGGATTGGAAGAGGAAGTCCAAGAGATTCAGTGTGAGAAGGAGTTGATGTGTCATTTCTGGCACTGACAATGAAAGGGACCCTAGGAGGAAGAATGCAAGTGACTTCTAGGGGCAAAGAGTAGCCTCTGGCCAACAGCCCAAGAGGAAATAAGGACCTCAGACCTACAACCAACAACCTGAATTAACTGCCAACAACCTGAATTCACTTGGAGTGGATACTTCTCCAGAGCGTCCAGATAAGAGCCCGGTCCACGCAACACCTTGATTTCAAACTTGTGAGATCCTGAGCAGAGTATACAGTTGAGACCACACAATATTTTGACCCAAAGAACTGTGAGATAATAAGTGGGTATTGTTTTAAGCCTCTGTGTTTGTGGTGATTTGTTACACAGTGATAGAAAACTAACACACTTCTATCAAAATATTTCTCTTTATTGTTAGTTGGACTAACAGGCATTGGGCTGTGATATACTTAAGCATGGTTTTGTAGTATTTTCTTGTTTGGGATTCACTGAACTTTTTGAATCTGTAGGTTTATGTTTTTCATGACATTTGGGGTATTTTCAGACATTATTTCTTAAAAAAAATTTTCCACCAGACTCCCTTTCCTCCCCTTTGAGACTCCAACTGTGTGCACACTTGACAGTTTGACATATCACAGATCCCTAAGGCTCTTTTTTTCCCTTTCTTTTTTCATTCTTTTTCCTCTTTGTTTTTCAAATTTTATTATTTTTATTAATTTTCCTTCAAGTTCACTAACCATTCCTTCTGTCACCTCTAATCTGTTAATCCCATTCATTGAAATTTTCATTTTAGATACTGTATTTTAAAGTTGTTTTTGCTTTTTTTAGGTGCATTTCATTTCTCTGCTGAAATTACCTGTTTACTCATTATGTCCATCATTCTTCTTTAAGTCCTTGCACATATTTATCAAAGTCCTTATCTTCTAAGTTCTGAGCCATTAGTAGTCTACTTGAATTGACTTTTTCTTGATTGGGAGTTTCATTTTTCTCCTTTTTTAGCATAACAGTAATTTTTTTTTCTTTTTTAAAGTTTTGTTGTTATCACTGTGATACAAACACTTACACACATTTAGTGTATACATCTTGATAAGTTTGGACATATACATACACTCATGATACCATCACTACAATCAAGGTACTAAATATATCCATGACCTACAAAAACTTCCTTGTGTTCTTTTGTGTTCTGTGTGTGTGTGTGTGTGTGTGTGTGTAAGAACACTTAACATGATATCTAACCTCTTGATATATTTTAAAGTGCACAATACTGTTTATTATCTATTAGTACAGCAGATCTCTAGAACTTATTCTTCTTGAATAACTGAAACTTTATACCCATTGAAAAACAATTCACCATTTTCCCATCTTCCCACAGCCCAACCCAAATGTCCATTGATGGAGGAGTGGATTAAAAAATGTGTTACATACATACAATGGAATAGTATTCAACCTTTAAAAAGAAGGAAATCCTGCCATTTGTGACAAAATTGGTGAATCTAGTGACTCTGTGCTAACTGGAATAAGTCAGTCCCAGGTCAAATATGCCACAATTCCGTGTGTATTAGGTATCTAAAATAGTCAAACCTCATAGAAGCAAGGAATATATAGTAATAGTCTTTTTTATCCAGAATATTATGGAAGCTACATTATAGGCAGTCTAGATTATGCTATCTTCTTAAAGAATGTTGAATTTTGTTCGGCCAGGCACTTAAATTACTGCCATGTGTATAACAGTATAGGTATAGGTAACTATAACTATAGTTAACAATACTGTGTTCCTGATTTGAAAGTTGCTAAGAGAGTAGATCTTAAAAGTCCTCTTCACATGAAAAACAGTGTGACTATGTGAGGTGATAGGTGTTAACTAAACTTATTGTGGCAATCATTTTCCAACAAATACATATATAAAATCATTATGTTATATACTTGAAACTTATAAAATGTTACATGTCCTTTATATCTCAATTAAACTAAAAAAAGTTTTTTAAAAAGATGACTACTGAATCACTTAGAGTCCCTCAGGCTTGGTTTTATTTCTTGCTTGGGTGGGATTCTTTAGAATTGTCCTTAACCCTAGAACATGGCCCTTACTCAAGGGTGTGGTTCTTACAAGCTTTTCTGGGTCTAAAATGAATGACTAAGGAGCTCAGTGTGGATCCTCTGCTCTGGCTGGATTGGAACACCAATGTCTCCTAGATTCGTACTATCTGGCATCTGTTCTGTCTATTATACCTCTGCTGTGTACATTCAGCTCTCAGCCTCATGGAAACTACTCTCTACCAGGACTCAGGTTGTCTAGACTGATGCATGCACAGCCAATATTTTGACCAAAGACCCACAGAGAAGCCCCATGTGGGTTAGGGCCTCCTTCTCCATAGCTCCCTGCATTCTGGTACTCTGCCCCACAACATGCCCCCAAACTGGCACATTAGTAGCTCTGAACTCTGAACTTTGTTGCACCCTTCTTTCTTTGGACAATTCCTCCAGAAATTATTCCCAGGCAAAGAGCCAAGATAAATATGGGGCTTGACTCCTATAGTTTCCTTCTCTAAGGGATTACAGTCTTGGGCTGCCTATTATCTAATCCCTAAAAAAAAGTTGTTTCATACAGTTTTTCCAGGTTTATAGTTGTTTATAGTGGGAAGGTATGTCTGTTACTACTTACTCCATCATGGCTAGAAGCAGAAGTTGCCATATTTGTTTTAGTAATCTTTCAGGTCCCATCAGAATATTGACATTCTTTTCCCTATAAACTGGGAGTATCCAAACTGTAACTCATGAAGTTATAGATCTATTAAAAGAAGTCTATAAGTAAATATGTGTAGCAAGAATTATCTACTGACTGAATAAATAAAATTTCTTACCCCTCCACTGTAAAGTTACTCTTTCCCCCTTTTCATATTGTACTCCCTGGAAGCTCACACTTATGGAGTGGGAGTCACCTCATTGGAAGCAGTCTATCTACATAAATTCTTTAGAATTCTTCTGCATGGGACATTTGTCTTTTCTTCCCCATTTATTACTACCTCCAATCATTGGTGCTCAGTCAGGTATTGGTTACTCCTATTTGGGAGACACATCATGTAGACAAAGGGGCATTAAACATATACTCACATGATTGTTCTGTGGTTTATGCGATTTCTTTCATATGTGAAATGGAAACAGCAGTATTTACTCCACAGTATATCATAAAGTTAAGGAAGAAATGTGGAAAAGACCTTTAAAAGAATCTTACATATTTGTCCACCTGAATCCCTTCTAGGTAATGATGAAATGGGATGGTTTAAAGAAATGGTATCTAAAAAAGGGTAGTGAGAGCTACATACCAGAAAATATTCAGATAAAGAGTAACAGATTAAATTATTGAGATGTGTGCATGTGTGTGGGTATGTGTGGGTATGAGGGTGATGTCTGTAACAAACGTTTATACTATTAGAAAAATTTAGATCATTTATTTGACTCAATTTTTACTTTTCAAATTTTTGGCACTATGCAAAATTGAAGCCGGAGAGATAATTAGTCCTCTTTCTTCATTTAGTATCAACTATAAACTTGAAGACAATTATTAATTTATCCCTTAGTTCTGTCATCTGTAAGATAAAGCAAGTGCTACTTCTTTTAACCTTTCACCATATACTTTATATTGAAATTATTTTAAAAATATTCCTAAACACTTCCAAGTTTTATAAATCCCTCTATTTAAAGTCTGAAATTAGCATACTTTTCTCATAAAAGTCTAATAAAAAGAAGTTGTGTTCATTGAAAATAGTATATGTAATTGGGATTTAAGGAAGATTGTCAGCAACTGAAATAATTTTTGTTCTGAGGTTAGAGAATTATGATTATCAGCCCAACATTGTTGATCTATCTGTTTTGATTAAAATAGAAAATGGGATAAGAAATTAAGATGTTCTAAATTCTCTTTTTAAAGGACGATAAAAGTTTTTAAGTAATTATATATCCCAGAGGGTTATCTTGGGAAGTGAAGAAAAATACTGGACTAAAGGGTAAAGAGACCATTTCTCCCCTTTCTGCCCTTGCAGACCTGAGCATGAGAGATCCCTCCTTTAAGCCACCACATTTACCAACCCCCAACTCAGGCCTTCCTCTGTCTACACACCACTATGACAAGTGCTCTGCAGTGTCAAGAGGATGTGCCCAGTCAGAAGCAGCACTCACCACCTCAACCACAACCACAAGACCATATTCTTTCTGGTTAGCTGGGGCTTTGAAATCCTAGCAGCAGGATGAGTAACAGCTATGAACCAGCTTCCTTGGCCTGAGCAGACCTCTTGCCTGAGTCTATGAGCCCAAAGACAGACTGTGTCAGCAAGTACATTCCCAGGACTTAGAGCTGCCCAAGGGTGCATGGGGAGTACAGATGGGCCTCATTCATGCCTGGACATGCAGACTGGGTTGCCCACAAGTAGGCCTTTGAGGCCTATGCTGGTGTGGGATTAAAAAGAGCTAGGGACTAAAAACAAAAATAATGATGGTACGCTTTAGGCCAGGTGCTGGATGCCAGGGGCTGACTCCCTTCATGAACTCCGAGGAGTCTAAGAACTAAGAATTTGATTCAAACCTGATCTTGCAGGTCATGATGAGGTATGTTTGTCAAAATATATGTATAGAACGTATTTTATTTGACAGTTTGTGAGCTTGATTAATAACTTTGAAGTCCTTGGGCATATGACATAACATGTGTACTCCTTCCTTGAGCCCACAGTATCGTAGACAGCCGAGAGGAGATAGTTCTGTTCCAACCAGCCCACAAGTTTGAACAAGGGGCTGAAAATCTGTGGATTCTCCTTTTTGTATTTGTAAAAGAAAGTGGCGGCCTTCGTTTCAATACTATTTCTGTCATTTATTAGCTATGTAACTTTGAGCATGTTGCACAAAACTCTGGGGCTAGGTCTTTTCATCTGACAGATTCAAGGTTTAAATCAGGTGACTATATGATCTATTTTAGTTCTATTCCACAAAGACTTATTTTTTTTTTTTATTAGGCTAGTTACAGACATTTTGTTAGAAGCAGGAAACATATTATTAGAGTAATGGCTAAGGTTGATAAAAGTGAACCTGCATTAAGTCGAATTCCTCCTTCCCTGCAGTGTCTTCTTTGCTGGTTCATAGTCACCTGAGAGCTCCGTTTTGTTTTAACTTAAGTTACAATTACAATTGAATAATGTGGTTCAAGGTCAAAAATCAATTACATGGAAATTACAGTTTCATGTTTTAAAAGTTCAGACAGTATTTTACACCATGAATCTGTTGGATGACAGTTGATAGAGATTAATCAGCAACCTGCTTTTTCTTTGACCATGACTCAAATCTGCTCCGGACAGGAGTGATAATAAGGAAATAATTATGAGCCTTTCCCTTGGAGTGGTGCACTTGGAGGGCTTTGGATAAAAAGCCTTTCTGAGTATGAAGTGGAGCCCTTGTTGTTATGTAGGAAAATCAGATTAATTGTCTCAATTCATGTCCAAGAGCACAAAGGGCAGCTCCTGGTCAGTCACATCAATTCTTCTCTGCCCTTTATTATACATTGATTCCCCGTGAGGCAAAGGTTGATATGTTACCTTTTGTTTTACAAGGCTTGGGGAGGCCCAGTGATATTCTCTGGGCTCTGCAGTGGGCAGCAAACTCCAGAGCTGTGCTTTTTGCCTGAAGTTTTCTTCTGAAGCATTAGAGATCCTACAGAAACACACAGAATTTAGTCTGAACGGGTTAAGTTAATTGGGGCAGTAATGACTAGGGGAGAAACAGGAGTTTTCCATCTGTAGCCAGAAGACCACAGGGATGGCCCCTGGTGAAAGCTCATCTCCTCAGACTTCCCGTTTTCAAACTATTGGCATCAACTTCCAATTCTCTCTATACCATTTATCTCACCTGTAAAATGAGCTTTTACTTTCACTTCACAAAAAGTTGTGAGGCATAAACATGATTAATGGCAACCTTTCCCTTTAATTATTCCATTTACATAAAAATGATCAGATATCTAATGAAGAGATAGTCTCCCCTCCCATTTTGGACATCAACAGAAAACATTATCAAGTTCATTCAACAAAAGTTAGACTATGTTATACATTTGATGAATAAATACAATAGTGACTAGAATGTCACAATAAGCTACGATTTCTGTAGGGCATCTACAATTCTGATTTTAAAGAAGAGGAAAAATCACATGCTATGTGCTACCGAAGGGCAATCCTTAAAATAAGACTTTATCACAACTCCAGAAGTAAATATTGATAACTTTCATTGTACCAGAAGTAAACTGTCCACAAATCCATATTTAAAGCTAATGAGAATGTTGCTCACCTTGTTGCTCTGTCGGGGCTAGTGGGGGAGGGGAGGTAGACATGCATTCAATAGTGTTCATTTGAAGGTAAATTGAGAAATTTTGCAGCCTACTCAAGTTTAATTAAAAATAAATGTGGAAAATTGTTTTAAAAGATTGTACACAGTGATTATCTCAAATTGCCATGGGAAATACAGAAATGCCTCATTAAAAAACACATTTAGACATTTTTTATATATAAACTCCATCATTTATATTCTAGCTTAGAAAAACCTCCTCACTTCTAAAAAAAAATAAGCTGAAATATGTCATCATCATTTTTATGTATCCCAGAATATTATGTGTATGTGTTCAGACGATTTTTGGTGTACATCGACATCATGAAAATCATTTTAAAGGGAAACTATAAAGCTTGCAAAAATAAAACAAAACCACTGGACAATTAAAGGATTATTAAAGTATTCACAGTAGTGAAACCAGCAATAAAACTGAATCAAACCTAGGTAACCTCCCAAAATTAGGTGGGGTAAATTATCATGATGCTGCTTCCCTGTGCAATTTCTTGGCGTCAGGCAGAGGCTTTACCTCGTCTCAATCCTAAACTGTATGCGTGTGCCACTTAAATATGTTGTGTTTTTTCTTACTTGTGTGAAAAAATGACATGACTGAAGCCATTTTAATGTAGAGCTGAAGTGGCCTCTGCAGAGATATTCCCTTAACAATCTTCATTTGAGCTGACCAAAACTTTGGACTGGGCAAAATGGCAATTGTTGTAAGCACAAGTCAGAGGGAGAATGGATATCATGATCATAAGGCATGGTTGTGGATTTTCTGAAGATAGAATCAGAAGTCAATCCTTGTAGAAACCACAGTAGCCTTGCTTGTTAATACCCACAGAAAACTCTTTTTCCTTTTCTTCAACTATGTAATTGCCCCCTTCCTCTTCCTCATAAAAACTTCCTGTTTCCCCTCTATGAGGGAGACATTATCTGGGTTTCTCCCTGAATCTGTGCTTCCCAAATTGCCATTCTTGGATCCCAAATAAATGCTTATTTGCTTCTCATTGCAGCTCTTTATTTTTCGATTAACCATTGAAATATTTAGTTGACTGAGAAAGATCAATTTTACAGATGTTTTTGTCATTGAGTTGGGTCATAGTTTGGTGTCTTCATAAACCTCTATTGACAAAGTCAGGTTTTCTTCAAAAGCCAAAAAGAAATGCTTAGTCATTTCTGCTTTCACCTTTCTAACTTGAAGAGACGCAAACATCTTCAATGTAGTTGGTTGAAGATGTGAGCAAGAGGTTATGGAGTGGACACAATGTGGAAAAGAAAGAAATAAATCAAACTTTTTAAGACTGGTGGAGCAATTTGTTCCACATTTTGTGGTTTCAGGAAGAAAGAATATTAGTATTATTAATAGTTATTAATAGTTTTATAGCCAAGCATGAATGATAGTGTAGGGAAAATGTGGGCACTGTATAGCTAAATTATTATTACTAATTTTTACTAATAACATATTGCTTTTTTAAAATTGTGGTTTTTGTGACTATGACTTTTTATGAGCCATATTTTCTATGACATAATTCTTCCTGGAAATTTCCAAAATTGCCACAGTACATGATGACTGTAATATGCATACACATAAAATTGAAAAATGGTAATCACTAAAAGAGATTTCATTCTTAGGTAGAACTATGTGTAGACAAGTTGATCACTAGCAGAATGTCCTTGGGGAGTCAGCCTTTCCAAGCAATTATTATCTTTTATATCAACATCTTCTGTTATGAATTAAGGGTTAATGGACCTCTGGAGATCAGTAATAGAAAATTTCAGAAACTAGCAAAAAGTCTTTTTTCATTTTTCACCCTTAGTAACTCTGTGATCAGGGTTAAATTTGTCCTGGGTTATAGTCCACTTAGTCAACTCAGACTCGGCAGGCAGTGGTCTGCTTTGTGCAGTTTCCACGAGGCAAATCTTACTTTCAAGCACTTACAGAGTTAATACCTGCCAGGCCAAATTAACCACATGGCTAACATCTTATATTGCCTCTATGAACTCAAACTTTCTAAAGACTAAAGCCTGGACAGTAGAATTTAGAGGTACAGGGGCGCCTGGGTGGCACAGCGGTTAAGCGTCTGCCTTCAGCTCAGGGCGTGATCCCGGCGTTATGGGATCGAGCCCCACATCAGGCTCCTCTGCTATGAGCCTGCTTCTTCCTCTCCCACTCCCCCTGCTTGTGTTCCCTCTCTCACCGGCTGTCTCTATCTCTGTCGAATAAATAAATAAAATCTTTAAAAAAAAAAAAAAAGAATTTAGAGGTACAGGTATCCGTCACTTTTCAAAAGTTCACATTACACCACTTGGCTTTTACAAAAGACCTACCCTATTGCCTGTTTTCACTAAAGGAAAGAAGTCCAAAAAGGGAAGAGGATTTTTGTTTTTACAAAGAAAGACGAAAAGCGAAAATAGTGTTCAGCACTGGCGTTGCAGTGAGCCTTTATAGAAGCAGCGCATAACAAGCAGCAACAGGGCATAACCAAGCTCCTCCCGAGCCCCCAAGGACACTCAGCATCTCAGCGTCAAGCCACCAAAGCTCTGAACTGTATCTAGGGTAATGTGTCTTATGTCGATTTATTCTGTACATTCATTAGTTAGATGTGTCTTAAAGTATCAGAAAAGCCTAAGAGAGGTAATTTGGGGGGTCTGGGAACATCCAAAAATTTTCCGTATAAATTAATGGTAGTTGCTTTCTGCCATTTCCACTTACGAAATCTTTCATAGGAAGATCTTTCGGATACTGGACGGAAAACTTATCATTCCCTACATTATCTATGGTCGAAGTTCCAACTCAGGAAAGACGGGCTGTGCTTGGGGTGCTACTCTGAGCCAGTCTCGTAAGTGCTGCTCCCCAGATGCAGAAGACTATGTTTTGGAGGCACAGCTGGAGGAAGGGCATAAGGGAAGGGATGGTGAATAATCAGGAATACATCCTCCTCATGAAACATTTTGCTTTTTCCTTCAACCAATTCATCTATAAAACATGCATTCACTAAAAGGAATGTAAGTAAAGAAAATATTTAAAAGTAGATGTCACTCAAAAACAGAGCATGACAAAACTACCCAAGGAAGATCTGAATAAACAACATATGAGGGGTACTTTATGAGGAAATATTCAAGGCATCAGCAACATAGAGACCCATATGTGCTTCCCAGCTCTTCCTGAATCGAAGTTCCAATGGTACACTACGTGCCTACTTGATTGGGAAGGGTTTAAAAAAAATCTGACAATATCATGTGCTGATGAGGATGTGGATCAATGAATTTCTCCCACTACCGGTGGGGGTATACAGAGGTAGAACTATTTGAAAGTAGTTTGCCATTATTTACCAAAGTTGAAGGTAAAGGAACCCAAGACCAAACAGTCCTCCTAACAAGTAAATACCTCATAGAAATGCATACAAACATGTTAAAAATATGTGCAGTGTTCACAGCAACATTATTTGTACCAGTCCCAGAGGAAGACAACCTAAATCTCCATCAGCAGTAGAATGAATTAAAATGTTGTATTTTATGTGAAATGGAACACTCTAAGCAACAAAATTAAAAATAAACTTATAGGCTATAAAATAATATAGATGAATCTTGCATACATAATATTAACCCCCACATTTACATGAGATTCCACTCATAAATTTCAAATCAGACTAAACAAAATTATATTCTTTAGCAAGACATAACAGAAGACAAATGTATGAGAAAAAAAGGAAATGTGTATCATAAAAAGTCAAGGTGTTGGTTATCACTAGAGGAAACAAAGCAATAGTAATCCAAAGAGCGGCTATGGGCAGTTTCTGGGTTGCTGGCAAAGGTGTATTTCTTAAGCTAGGTGGTAGTATATGGAGATCCACATTATAATTATTCAACTATAAATTTGTTTTATGCATTTTTCTGAATGTGTATTATTTTTTTCAGTGAAAAAGAAAAGAATTAAAAAAAGACTTCATAGTATGACTTAATACCTTTTGGGGAGGCACTTTTGTTCCCAGAATTCAAAACACAACTACAATGATATCTAAGTCAAAAAAGGTATTGCGTAGGATTTTTTTTTAAATAAACTATTATTTTGAGACATTTGTACATTCATGTGCAGTTATAAGAATGAATGCAGAGAGAGTCCAGGTACAAGCATGCCTCCTTCTATTGCACTTTGCTTTACTGTACTTTTCTGACAGTGCATTTTTTTTTTTTTTTTGCCAATTGAAAATTTGTGGAAACCATGTATCAAGCAAATCATTTGGCATCCTTTTTCCAACAGCATTTGCTCATTTCATGTCTCTGTCACATTTGGTAATTCTTACAATATTTCAAACTTTTTCAATATTACTATATTTGTTATAGTGGTCTGTGTCAGTGATTAGGACTTGCTAAAAGCTCAGGTGATGGTTAGCATTCTTTAGCAATGAAGTTTTATTTTATTATTTTAAAGATTTTATTTATTTATTTATTTATTTATTTATTTATTTATTTATCAGAGAGAGAGAGCACAAGCAGGGGGAGCAGTAGGAGAGGGAGAAGCAGTCTCCCGCTGAGCAAGGAGCCTGATGTGGGACTTGATCCCAGGACCCTGGGATTATGACCAGAGCCAAGAGAAGACGCTTAACCAACTGAGCCACCCAGGCATCTGTGAGGGTTTTGTTTTTTTGTTTTTTTTTTTTTAATTAAGGTACATACATTGTTCTTTTGAACATGACGCTATTGCACTTAATAGGCTACAGTATTGTGTAAACATAACTTTTATATGCACTGGAAAACCAAAAACTTCATTTGTTTTATTGTGGTAACTCCCTTTAGTGTGGTGGTCTGGAACCAAACCTGCAATAGCTTCAAGGTATGCCTGTACCTGACTCAGTTTCTCCCAATGGTAACATCTTGCAAGAGTACAGTACAATATTGCAACCAGGATATTGACACTTATACAGTCAACATACTGAGTATTTCCATTACCATAAGGATCACTCTCATTGCTCTTTCATAGACACAGCCATCCATGTTCTTCGGCTTCCCACTTCCTCCTAACCTTTGGGAACCATTAATCTGTTTTTTACCTCCATCTTAAAAGGAGAGCTTAGACAAATAATTGTACACCTTTCTTTTCTAATATAAACACTTAGAGCTATAAATTTATTTCTAGGAAGTATTCTGTGTCTCACAAATTTGATAAATTGCAATTTCATTATTATTCAGGTAAAAATGCTTTCCTTGGAATGTTTTTGACCTATACATTATTTAGGAGTACATAATTTAATTTCAAGTAGATGGAAATATTCTAGATATTTTCTCATTATTGATATCTAGTTGTGGATAGGTATCATAGTGTGTATGATTTTAATCCTTTGAAATTTACTGAGATATGCTTTCTGACTCAGCATATGGTCTGTTCCGGTGAATGTTTTATGCACAGTTAAGAAGAATAGTATCAATTTACATGATAATGTTTAAGTTTAAATATTTACTGTTTTTGTCTGCATGTTCTATTAATTTCTGAAAGAGAGGTATTAAAGAGCCAATTATGTTTGTGGATTTATTTGTTAAATTCTGCCAAATTTTATTTCATGTATTTTTTAAAGCTTTGTTTTTAAGTGCACATGCATTTATTATTGTTACCTCTTTCTGATGAACTGATCTTTTATTATTATGAAATATTCCTTTTGTCTCTAGTAATACTCAGAACACTCTTGAAATTCACTTTATCTGATATTAACATAGCCACAGCAGCTGTGTTTTTCTTCAATTGATTAATTTCAATTTAATTTTTAAATTACAATACAAAGACAATTGATAGACTGAGTGTAAAAGCAAGACCAAACAATTTGCTTTTTATGAGGAATTAACTTTTACTATGAAGATGTAGATAGGTTAAAATTAAAAGGGTAGAAAAAGATTATACCATAAAAACACTAAGCCCAGGAAAACTTAGTCTGACTTAAGTGAGAGAAATAAATTTCTGTCTCATGTAAAAGACTGAGCTGATATGGCGCCTCTGTCCACAAACTTACCAGGGCCCTAGACTTGTTCTAATTCATCGCTTTGCTATCCTCAGGGTATTACACTCATCTTCTTAATTTAAAATTCCTCAGCTCCATCCATATACCAACAAGAAATGGGGAGGGGGCAACTTCCTTCTCTTTAAGGACACAATAGGGTTTTCACACATCACTGGCACTTAGTCATATTACTGTCAATAAAAGGGTTTCAAGATAAAGCTGAAGAAACTCTCTAGAAATGTGATAAAAAAACAAGGCTCTGTAGAATAGAAGAGAAAATATGAAATCCTGAATAATAGGAGCTCTGGAAAATTAAGAGAGGGGAAGAAATTTATCAAATATATAAATTTCTCAGACTGAAGGACATGCATTTCTAGATTAAGAAGGAATTTCATAACTGTTAACAAAGAGAAAACTCTAACATTCTACAGAGAAAAACTGGTCTCACAAAATAGACTGGGAATACGAATGACAGGGTTTCTCATAGCAACAACGGAAGCTAGAAAGAAAGAGTCATTCCTTTAAATTTTGATTGGAAATTTATTTATTTATTCTATTTCATTGGAAATAGAAACAATATTTGAGCAGAGAGTAAAGCATTTTCAAACACAGGAATGCTTTGTTTTGTTTTGTTTTGTTTTGAGAAAGAGAGAGAAACAGAGAGCCCAAGTGCCAGGCTGCGTGAAGGGCAGAGGGAGAGGGAGAGAGAGAATCTTAAGCAAGCTCCACACTCAGCACAGAGCTCAATATCAGGATGCTGAGATCCTGACCTGAGCCAAAATCAAGAGTCAGATGCTTAACCACCTGAGCCACCCTGGCACTCCAAACATAGGAGTTTTTTAAAATTTTTATCTTACATGCATTTCTCAGAAACTACCTGAAGAATGTGCTTCACAAAAACTACTAGGTAATCTGCAAAAAATCAAATCCATGAATCCAGGAGTTACAGATTCCATACAGAGGAGAGATAAAGGGATGGTGGTGAATATAAATCTGTGATCAAAAGTGGAAGAAAAAGTCCAAGAGAATAATCATTTCTCCGTAAAAGGGAGTCGAATACTCCAGGAGAAGAATTTCCAAGAAGAAATTAAAACTGTATTGGGAGGGGATTTTACCCATCTGGTAGTTTGGTGATGAATTAGTGATAAGTATATGGCATACTAAGCTATAAAAAATGAGATGATAAAAATTATATGAAAAATATATAATAATAGTATTCTACATGGCTCAGTATGAATATGTATACAATAATAATAAACTTGAAAATGTACTTAAAAATTACAAGATAATTGTTGTGTGAGGGGAAAAGAAAGACCCTAGAGACCTAAATCTTCATGTTACACAGCAGAAAATCAATAGACAATATCTGAAAATGAAAAAAAAATCAAGAAATAAGAGTATAAGTTCATTATTCGAAACAGGAAGGAAAATGAAAACTGTGAATGTGGCTTCCTCAGGAGACTGGCAATGAGGCTGTGGAAGGTTTGGCAGCAGGGAACTGCTGACTTCTCATTATAAGTCTTGTAGAATTATTTGACTTTCATAATCATGTGTAATGTTGTTCTTATGTAATTTTGATGATAACAAAAATAACAATTTAAAAAGAAGGGAATATGTAAAATAGTGTGATTAAATTCCACAGCTTTCTACAGAAACAGGATTGAACTTGGTTCTCTAGCAAACAGGATTGTAATGTTTCCTAAGTTTAGAGAAATTAAAGAAATACAAAAATAAGTAAGTAGGACAGTAAACAATATAGTGTGAAACCAGAAGGTCAATGCAGAAAATTATCATCATCAAAATGGCTGCATCACTTAGCGGTTCATTTGGCTCAGAATTTGCTCTCAGGAGCATGGAGAATGAGACCAAGGAAGGACCAGAGGCAGAGAGAGAGAGGTGACACACTGCCTGCCCTTTTCAGGAGCCCAGAATAGTGAAGTTGACCTTTGGGCATATTTTGTAGGTAGAAATCTTCTTCTTCAGATCACAGTCAACCCCAGGAGAATTTCAAAGAATCTTTTAACAGATTTTGACAGATATGAAGAAATATAGCAAATATGGAACATTTTCGATTTTACAGAGTGATGGTTAGTCGCTTACCAGAAGTCTCTAGTGAAACCTTGGCTAATATCTGTTTCATTTTCTGGCCGATGAATATGAAGACAGAAAAAAGGTACATGGGAAGAACATTTTTTACCCCGTGGATGTTGCATATATCCAAGCCTTAGTGCTCAGCACAATCAGGAGCTCCCAATGGAATACAAACCAGAAAGCTGGAGAACCTCCAGAATCTGTAAAAGGACAGAAGAGTCACAGGAGATGGGGGGGGGGGAGGAGAGAGCAGATGGAGGGTGAGAATGATTTAAACCTGCAGCAGGTCTCTTGAGATCCTTGAGAAAGTTTTGGGAAGAATCTGAAAATAATTTTAGGATCATCCTAGAGAACATCAGATACTACCTGAGGGAGCCATGAGGTACAAAAACAGGAACCGTGCAATGCTCCTTCCATGGATTGCTATCTAAGAATAATTGACTGATAGCCATAAATGGTTCTTCATTGATATACATATTACCTTAAGATTTGAATTTTAGAAAAGACAAATAATCCTTTCATGACAGGCTAGGGCATTAAATATGACAGTCCTGCTTTCTACAATAAGGCTCAAATAACTGAGATTGACAAAACTTGAGAACACTTCATTGAATGAATGGCAATGTTGGAAAAAAGTTAAAGAATCACTCTTAACACCTGCTTCCTGGCAGTTCCTCATTCCTCCCATTTCTTCTTCTCCTTCCACTTTTAGAGTTGTTTCTAGAAAATACAAAACTGATGCCTGCTCCAAAATTCTTGATTTACAGTTAAGTCGAAATGCCTTAGCAGTGCAATGCTGCCCACTCCATCTTCCCAGCATTGCTCCTCACCCTGTCCCCCTCAACCCACGTTCTAACTGTTCTTATCTTAGCAGTCTGGGACCAACAGTTTCTACTTGTAATGTCAATCTCCCTTTTATTTATTTATTTATTTATTTATTTATTTATTTATTTATTTATTTAATTTTTTTATTATGTTCAGTTAGCCAACATATAGCACATCATTAGTTTTTGGTGTAGTGTTCAGCAATTCATTACTTGCATATAACACCGAGTGCTCATCACCGCACATGCCCTCCTTAATAACCATCACCCAGTTAACCCCACCCCCCAACCCCCTTCCTTCTATAACCCTCAGTTTGGTTCCCGGAGTCCAGGGTTTCTCATGATTTGTCTCCCTCTCTGATTTCTTCCCATTCAGTTTTCCCTCCCTTTCCCTATGGTCCTCCACACTATTCCTTATGTTCCACATATGAGTGAAACCATATAATAATTGTCTTTCTCTGCTTGACTTATTTCACTTAGCATAACCCCCTCTAGTTCCATCCATGTCGATGCAAATGGTGGGTATTCATCCTTTCTAATGGCTGAGTAATATTCCATTGTATATACGAGCCACATCTTCTTTATCCATTCATCTGTTGAAGGACATCTCAGTCCCTTCCACAGTTTGGCTATCATGGACATTGTTGCTATGAACATTAGGATACATGTGCCCTATCTTTTCACTATATCTGTATCTTTGGGAATGGGAAAAGATATCTGCAAATGACATTATGGATAAAGGGCTGGTATCCAAGATCTATAAAGAACTTCTTAAACTCAGCACCCAAAAAACAAATAATTCAGTCAATAAATGGGCAGAAACCATTAACAGACACTTCTCCAAAGAAGACATACAAATGGCTAACAGACACATGAAAAAATATTCAACATCACTAGCCATCAGGGAAATACAAATCAAAACTACAATGAGATACCACCTTACACCAGTTAGAATGGCAAAAATTAACAAAACAGGAAACAGCAAGTATTGGTGAGGATGTAGAGAAAGGGGAACCCTCTTATACTATCAGTGGGAATGCGAGCTGGTACAGCCACTCTGGAAAACAGTATGGAGCTTCCTTAAGATGTTAAAAATAGAGCTACCCTACAACCCAGCAATTGCACTACCAGGTATTTATCTCCCTTCTTTTTAAAGCCAAGTTCAATATCATCTCTTTTCTGGTGATTTCCCTGACTTTTGGGGGCAGAGTTCATTAGTTTTGTTGCAATATTCTTGTATTTAACTAGAGTACCATTGCATTTATATAACTGTGTTATAATTACCTATTTATGTATACATCTCTTTCACTAATTTGCCTTCCTCAAAGGTAGAAACATATTCTATTTATCCTTTTCTTTGTCTCCAGCACATTCCAGAGTTCCTGATACAAGAAACGTGCTTCATAAGTTTGCCAAAGTTATCAACAAATGCTTGAGAAACAGAGGTAGATTTTCATGATGGAGTCTGAGAAAGATGCTAGAGGGTATTCTAAGTTCTTGACTGTAAATCCCAGTCGATCAGGAAAAGGTCTCATTCTGTTCTGCTGTTCTTAGGCTCCATTCATTAGAGATTTGTCTTCTTGTCTGTCCCAGTCATCCTTGCTGCTGAATGTCCTCTGTTTCTACTACAACCATATTGTGTTTGATGGGCAACAGGCAAACATTTCCAACTGTGCTCCTTAGAGAGGGATAAGTAAGCCCAATCTTGAAGAACAGAACAAAATAAGGGAGAGTGGGAGAAGATAGAATTAAACCAAAAACAAAGAAAACTGCCATTGTGAGCATTTTATATTAACCTTTTTAAACGATGGATTATCCATTCTGAGCACAAATATATCAATCAGGGGAAATTATAGAGGCAAGGGATATGACAGCAGCTGTGCAGCTCGCCCTAACGATTCTGGACTGCCAACATTTCTCAGCTTGGTGGTACAGAAGAGGAGGACTAGGAATTACATAAGGCTGTGAGAAGAATACAAATGTCCTGCACACCAATGGAAAAAAAGACTCTAAAAATGAAGACTCCAAAAGTTGCTGCTGAAATGGCTTCTTCTGGATTGTTGGAAGCGTGTTTTTCACTACACCACAATATCTGAGGCACTCCAAACTTGGAAATTTATTAAAACTTTATTAAAAGAAACATTAAAATCAGCTGTTTTTAGTTCTTAGACAATAGAATTAGAGGAAACACACACATATATATTTTACATATATATGCATTTACTGAACACACATATAAACACACAAAGAAATACCAAACATTGAAACACCAAGGAGAACTGAGAATTGCCGATTGTTAAATGTTTGGAAGATTTTCACCTAAGATTATACAGACCAATTTCTGCCCAACACAGTGCTTGATGTATATGTGGTTTTCAGCAAATATTGAAATTAATTTGTGGGATTTAAATAGAGGATGAAGCACAGAAAAAAATAAACCTTTTCAATTCCATTGGTATCTGGTGCTTTGGGATCCTCAAATTTGCTTTTCAACCATTTGTCTGTTTTACCAGATTTAGAGTATGTAATTTAAAAAATAAACTGAAGTTTTTGGTTAAGTGCCAGGCCGATGTTGGGGATGGGCAGAACAGGAGTTCCACAAAGTTGCTGGAGGGCAGTGGGATCACATCAAAAGGATCCAAATCTCTCTTTCAGTTAATCTTCAAGTGTAATAGCAGGAAAATCTGCAAGAATAGAGAGATAAACAAAGCAATGTTGTTGTCCTCCTTTCATAGACTATTGGTAATGCACACAAAATATATAGTTGCATTCTGATCTAAATGATTACTCATCCATTCAATGAGCAATTTTTGAGCTCCTGTTATGTGGCAGGAACTACCGCTATAGCAAATCAATAAGACAAAGATGCCTGCTTTCATAGAACTTCCATTCTAGCAGAAAGACCACGATTTCTAGAAGCACAAGTCTTAGAGATACCCAGAATATGAAAAGCGCTCTTTAAAAAGAAAAACAAATCACATGTATTCTCCTCTAAATACCAATCCACCTACTTTCCTGAAGGTGAGTATGAAAAAATGGCAGAAGTCATGTGAAATGTTTACAACATTTAGGTTAAAACATTAAGAAAAATTTCTTAATGACAGCAACCTCTTGTCCCAAAGGGTGAAATCTCCTGCAAAACTAATATTGCTGTTAAATCTCAATCATCCTATAAGGTGGGGGACAGCTGTGATAATGTCCACATATTTTTGTATTGATAAAATAGCCTGTCTAGGGAGGATTTTCTTTAACCTTATGGGTTGCAGAATACAGGGCAATGGCACGTTCTCTTCTTTCCTGGAGAGACGAAAATTCCAGAACTATTATTTGTGGTTATTACTGCATCAACTTGTCTAGAGATCAGAAAAAACGACAACATCACAGAATAGAAAAATAGGATTGTCTGTTACAATGTCACTTCCCTGAAATATTTGGCCAGAAGACATGTGGCTTATAATACAAAAGCTTGCATGCATCAGCTGGTGGAATCAATATAGAAAAAACAGCTTTTAAATATCTGAACTTTTTTCTTGACACCCATCACTGAAATCCTTTTCATGATCAAGAACTCTTGAAAATGTTAATGGGTCATCTTCATCTCATTGCAGGACTGAGTTCGTGCAGACAGAAATGTGCATAGGTTTCTGATTAGATCCTTAGAGTAAAGCTTTAACAATATTAATAATAACTACTATTGATTAAGGGCCAATTAGGTTCCAGTAGTGGGCTTGGAACTCTGTACCAGTTACTTGATTTAATACTACAGTCTTATGAGGTAGACACATTTTATAGATTAGGAACTCAAGATGGAGCACCCCAATATGATTTGAAACTCAGTCCAATTCCAAACTTCATGCACTTCCCACAATGCAACAATGCCTCTCTCAATAAGAGCTTGAATGGATGGAAAGATAAACAATGCACATTCCCTTACTGATGCACAGTTTCATGAAAGCTTCTTTACTAATACATATTACTTCGGTCCTAAGACCAAAAAGCTGGTTGTCAAACTAAGAGCTTCCATAAATTTTATGGGACTGGAAGCCTTAGTGGGTATTTCCAACAAACTTCATGCAATAAGAGATTTTTTTCTTTTCTTCTTTTTTTTTTTTTCTGTTAACACCGGCAGGTAAATAAAATGTTCATTTCAATACACTCTGTTTCAAAAACTATATTCTGGGCATCAATTCATAAACAGGAGTACAAAAAATAAAAATTCAAAAGTTTTTTTATGAAATGAGTTCATTTCAGGTCCACTGAAAGGTAAAATGCTGTAAAATATTATACCTGTAAAACTGATATAATTTGTCTTACAGTGTACATAAAATCAGTAGAAAGGTAGAAGAGTTTGACCAAAAAAAAAAATAGGCACAAGCATGCATTTCTGGGCTACATGATCTCAGGCTTGATGGCTCAGGTTTCTACTGTACATTTCCTTTAAAGAAAATTGTATTTTCTAACATAAAACCACAGCAGGCATGCACTTGGCTAACAAGGGGGAAAAACTCTGTCCCAGTTTTCCATAATACATTCATGAAGGGATTTGAAGCAACCAACAGTCACTGCAGAAGGAAAATGAAAAAATGTTGTTCCCTGGCATTTTTTAAACAAACACAAAAGTTCAAGCTCTACAGCTATTAAGCTTTTTGGAGGCAACATAAACACAGGCTTATTTCTAACCCACTGTAATCCTTGAATCAAACCCAATCTTCATTTCTGTTGTAATTTTTTTTGCAATACCCCAGACAGCAGGAGCGCGTGAGGCAGGGTCCCCAGCCCTGGGTTTCAGCTGGGTTCTTACAGTAGCAATATCAGCCCCAAGGTCTTCACTTTTTCTCTCCTGTGTGAGAAACCTCACATAACAAGTACCTTCTTTTCCACTCTGTTTAGTCTACAGAGAGGCCCTTTTCTTTTGTGGAAAAGTACCATCTCTCCTCTTGATCGTTTTCTTCAGAAAAGGAAGAAGCGTATCCAGGGAGGATGTGGTTGACATATTTGTCTTCCATGTGAACGGGGGAAGGAAATTCTTTTCAAAACATAGTTTGATTTATGCAGGATCTCCTAGGATATTATAATGTGTCATGTGATCATTGTGTTCAAGGAAACCTCCAGGGAACAAGGTCCACCCTCTGCCTCTCAACAGGCTGCTTAGAAACTACAGCAGCACAAAAAGATACGAATGGATCTGCATTTGTAGTTCTGGAGATAAAGTTCCACAACTTCGGCTAGCCTTCCACAGTCAAGAGATTTGCCTGCTTTTGTCTAAATCTTCTTTGCCATCATCAAATGACTTTTTAAAGAAATTGTCCTCTCAGTAGAGAGCTAGAACAGCTGGCCATCATCACCTAAGTAATAACCCCTTAGGTTATTTTTAAATACGGTAATAGCACAATGGACCTGGTGCACCACGAAGAGGCAATTTCCTAAGTGGACACGGAAATCCCGAAGAGGATGATGTATGGGCAAATGTTACTTAAGTGTCGCCATTTACATAGCTACAAGTAGGCCCCATAATTACAGGTAAGCAGTGCAAACCCACAGCTAAATGTGAGGCCACAGGTCTTTCCCCACACCTGTAGTCCTGCTTGGCAGTGAAATGCACAGGATAATCAATACTAGCAAAGCTATCAATCTTGATGATACTGAGGCTCATTTATATGGAGATAAATGCTGGTAAGGGGGTAGAGGGAAAAAGCAAAGTTAACCAGAAAGATCTATACTTCAGTGAAGCAAAGGTAATTTTGTAATGTTTTGTGTATTTGTGGGTGCTTAATACCTATTAAATAAGTAATGATAATTAATATTTATCTACAATGCACTGGTGATTTGCACCTTAATTGACTGATGCTTGTCGAGTTCTGTAGATGAAAGCTATAGTATGTGGTACATGAAAAATTTTTTTTAAAACTATAATTCTAACTCTTTAAAATTTGAGATTCATCCTCTCCTGCTATGAATTCCTTTAGAGAGACTTTGAACAAAGCACTTAATTTTTGGTCTGGACCTTGACTTCCCTAGTTGTAATACAAGAAGGTTGAAATAGATGATCTCTAAGGTCCCTTTACCTCTAACATTCTGTGATTATAATTAACTGTACAGCTGGAGACTGATAGAATTCTGGACCCAGAAGAGATTCCAGAGTGGATTTATATAGAATTGTTCCTAAGACAATCATGGAGGCATTTTATTTTTTTTACAGATTTCATTTATTGAAAGCTTATATGCAGGCACTATACAAACCACCTTCATATATTCTCTCATATGCATCTCAGAAAAGTTCTGTGATTTGACATTGTTAAAATCTTCATCTAAGAAAACCAAGGCTCAGGGAAATGAATTGCTTAAGACATACAGAAAATGGTGGAATAGGAAGTCAAACTCAGTTTCTGGATCCAAATCTATGCTCTTAACCATTGTAGGCTGCCTTTGGCATAATTTTCCATAATCCAAGTCCCTGGAGAAAGTCTGAACTTGCTCTTACATACTTCCTCATCACCTCATGGTCTTCCTGCTTTTCCTCAGCTCCAAGCCAAGGTTCTTTTCAACTCAGAAAAACTAGTTTCCTGTAAGTGAGAAAGGAGAGTCTCATTTCTTCTCAGCATTTGTGATCAACTATCTGTGCAGGCAGGATGGGACAAGCGACCACTCTGCCAGTCTCAAGTTCTAGCACAATAAGGTTTTTCTTTAGAATTTCATCCAGGGTAACATGGTATTCTAAACTCTTGTTTCCCTGCAGGAGCCTCATAGCTTTATGCAAGCCACCAAAGTGTAGGTCATTCCCCTTCCCCATAGGCTAACCAGTGAGGATTCCTCTGGCAGACACTTGCCTCTGTTTCTTCCCTCCTCCCTTTTTTCCTTTGCCCATTGTGCAAGCAATTAGTGAAACAGAATCTTTAATAAGGCCAAGTGAGTCCAGCCTACATAGCTATTTTGTTCCTAATAAATCAAGTAATTCTGCTCAGATTGAGGTGGCTGTCACGTTTGTAATATCACAGTCAGTATCCCCATATTGCTGTGGAAGTAAGTAGGCACCTTACCATTATTTTCAGAATGGAATCTCATCTTTCTCTTTGTGGAGTAGGGGCTGGTGGTTGTGCTGCTGTTGCTAGAGCTCCTTGACTTAACCAGAGGCTTGAGAAGATGACTTAGCAGTTATTTACAATATTTTTTTCATAGAAGGAAAGTGAACAGACAAAAGTCCATAGATCTTTGTTCAACCTGGGTACAAGGGATTTGAACAAGGGTGGAGTACCCCTTTTGTGGTATTAGTTCTCAGTGGTTTCCCTTCCACGATTCTACAGGGATAGGTAGATCCCATTAAAGAACATAATATTTAAAGCTTATCTTCAAATGACCTTTAGTTGATAGGAATTATCAGTACCTATTCAATCTCTTTTGACTTCTTCAACCATGTTAACAAGGTAAAAGACTACAAGTAATCTTATTAAATTAAGAATTGAAATTCAGGTCCCACATATTTCCATAACTCTACCTGAGAATGGAGAAGCTTCAGGAACCACACAAATGAACTAGATTTAAAGAATTTCCTTAACAAATAGCACTAATTGATCAATAATGTGGTGTGATTGCTCTTATAACCCATTGGTAAAATATCTAAAGTGAGGTGCTAAAGCTTTTGCTTTTCTCTACATTTTTCAGGTAATTGGGCTCAGTACTGTGAGCCAGTAGACTCCTATTTGGCTATTTTTAGACTACTACTTTAAGGAAAATAGTGTTAAACCTTAGTATATTCTAAGAAGAGTGTCAAAAGGGCAAGTGGACTAGAAACCCTGCCAAGGGGCACCTGGGTAGCTCAGTCGTTAAGCATCTGCCTTCGGCTCAGGGCGTGATCGTGGCATTATGGGATCGAGCCCCACATCAGGCTCCTCCACTGGGAGCCTCCTTCTTCCTCTCCCACTCCCCCTGCTTGTGTTCCCTCTCTCTCTGGCTGTCTCTCTCTCTCTGTCAAATAAATAAATAAAATCTTTAAAAAAAAAGAGAAGAAAAGAAAAAAAGAAAAGAAAAGAAAAGAAAAGAAAAGAAAAGAAAAGAAAAGAAACCCTGCCAAATAAGAAGTAGTAGAGAGATAATGACTTATTTGTTTAGAAAAGGGAAGATTTGTTTGGGGTAGGGAGTTCCCACCCTGAGAAATGTGAAGGCATGTTGGAGAACGTTATTTCAGGTCTTCCGTGTGAAAGAGGGATCAAACTTACTCAGGATGACTCTAGGGATAAAACTAGGGTCAAGGAGTAAAATAAGAGAAAGCCAGATTATAGTTATGTATGAGGAACTACATTCTAATAGCTACAGATCTGCAGAAATGAAAGAAACTAAGTTCCTCTTCTCTAGGGATCTGTGGGCAGAGCCCAAGTGTCCAGGTTGTAGGGATATTGTAGCACTGGGCTTGGGGAAAGAGAGCAGGAAATAACTCATATTTAAAGTTGCTTTCTATGAAAGACTACAACTCTGTAGTTTATGTTCTCACTGAAAAATATGATCTCTATTTGTTCGATTTCCTTGAAAAACAGCATGAGCTTAATAAAAAAAAAAAAGAGAGAGAGAGAGAGAAGGGGAGAAAAATCTGAGGGATAGCCCCGCAGCAAGCCCCGGTTCTGATTGCTGCAGAGGAATATTATCCTCTATGCTGGTCTCTCGACTGCAGGAATACATTTCCCTTCACTCTGCAAAGGAGTCTAAAAATCAGGGCCTATACATGTTGACATAGCATCAAATATTAGACTACTATTTATTTTCCCAGAAACTGATTGGCCAGTTTGCACCTAGGCTGCCAAAAAGGGTAAGGCAATAACATTGGTTAAGTTTGGATAACTTGTCTGAAAAGACATTCCTGTTGGAGTACAATGGAATAGCTATTTTTTGTAACTTTTTCCATTCAAAAATGAGTGAAGTCTCCATTATTAAGTAGAAAAGCATGTGGAATTTCTTTAAGATAAAAACTTTAAAGAACAAATTTATCCTAAAAGACACACACAGCATTATGCATCCAGATAACAAGAAGCTTTTTCCCTTTGGAGAATAGTCAGGATTTTATTTTGCCTTCCTTAGTTTTTAATCACTATCCTTGTTGTCTAAAAGGCGAATTAAATTGTTCCAGTGTTCAGCTCTTTGTTCATGCAAATAAATGAAATCTCTTTGTGAATTCCATTGTTAACATAAAAATCTAATTTTGAATTCTTAGTTACAACCAATCAATATCCTACCACAGATAACATCACAACTATCAATTAATTGTACTCTTTTTATATTTTGGTTGAAACGAAGATTAAAAAATTGGACATTGCCAAAAGAAAATTTTTGTAATCTTGGGAATATTAAGAAGGTTTCCCTGGCAGCTAAGTTTTGTAAAGATCTATGGCCTTGTGTGTTATAAGCAGAATAACATGATTGAGACCTACATTGTCTCTTTCTTTAAGATGGAGGAAATTTTCACCTTTTCAAAATAGTATTATTTACCTTGTATTAAGTCATGCTGTAGTAATAGTTGATTTCAAATTATCTTTCCTTTGAAACAAATGTTTATTGCTTGCTCTCATTGCATATCCACTGGTGGCTGGCCCATCTAGAAGACCTCTGCTTCATTTCTTATTTATCCAGTGACCAGGTTGATTGAACAGCCTCAATCTGGGATTACTGAGCTCATGGCAGAGGGAAAAGAAAAGGCACAATATCACTTTTGCTCATGTTCCATTGACTAAATCAAGTCACAAGCATGATATCAGCTGGTGGAGTGGGCACATCTAGGGAGGAGCTGTGTAGACCTTTGCCTACTGAATGCAATTCTAGAAGCATCAAAGCAGCGTTATAATGTAGCAAATATCACTGTGAACAAATATGTCTGGAAACATTTTATCTATCTGTTTTGTTCCCTCACAGCTATTTAAATAACGTGGTCAATTGAATTTTGCCAAGTTGCCAATATTTCATCACTTGTTGTGTCCTTGGTTTTTGTTAACCTCAGATTATTTGCCTATAAAATGACAATTGAGTGAAGTTTCATTGTGAATAACCAGGGAATATGGTACTTTATGCAAGGTTTTTGTCCCCCTCTAAACTAAAAGAATACAGTACTACATGAAGCCACCACATGTATTTTTCTCATTAACACTTCCTAGTAAATGGATATTAATTCGTGTTACTATAAATTACAATACAGTGTCTAAGCTGCTATGGAATTACACATCACAGCTACAGAAATACCTGGAGAGCTGCTGGGGAGTAATGTGATTATCACAAGCTACACCAGGGAAATAATATAATTTGTTGCCTACTATAAAATGCTACCCCATTTTTCTTAGAAGCTTGGCAGGTTGAAATAAATTCTTTAAAGTCAATTTATTAGATCAAACAAAAAAATCCCACCATTTTTCCCTTTCTTGACTTACCCAGAGACCTTTAACAAGCAGGTATAAAAATCAGCAGGCGACCAAGTTTACTGAGGACTTTCTTGAAGAGAAAGTTTTAGAATTAGTTAGGATAGCATACTCTGAATAACATTGGTAAGATTATTGCCCCACTAATTTGTGGTAGGTTACTGTGAAGAACACTTTGAAATAAAAATAGTGATTAGTTAGGTACATTAAAGGAGAAAATGAAGAAGAGGGGGAAGGGAGGAAGAGTGAGAAAGAGATAGAGAGAGAAAGAATGTCATCAGAGAGCAACAAGATTATTTCTACTGGTGCCATGGATTCATCAAAGCATGGGAGATTATAGAGACACCAGGTGTTGATATAAAGCTGGGTTTTTTCCCTTCAGAAAGTAAGAGCAGTTGACAGTAGCTTGTACTGTCTTCTCTCTTCTCTTCTTTGGTCATCCTACTAATCTGAAAACATTGGGGCTGTATATAAGTAGGTATGTGGGTTGCCTGGAGCTCTAATGTTGCTGGTTTCGAGAATGTGCTGTGGGTTCTTACTCTGTGCCTGGATGCTCAGAACAGACAGATATCCTGGCTCCCAAATGCTTTTTGTCCCTCAGGGACCAGAGCATTCGTATAGCATCTCTTTATTTCAAATTCCAAGGCACCGCTGTGCATTTTCTACTATTTAGCTGTTTGCATATTATATTCATTAAAAAATGCTCTTTTGAATTAAAACATAATAAAATGAAAACTAGAGAAATGGCTCCGTATGAAAAAGCAAGATAATACATTCATGGACTCACCATTGAATTACAATTTCACAGTTATAAATGCAATTTGTGATTTCTTTCCATATCTAATCACTAAAATACCCTTAAGGGTGAAGAGAACAGAAAAAAATACATCTAGTACATCATCATTACTGCCTTTTAATTTCTTACCTCAATTTTCAGGTGCCTCCTTGCAATTTCCCCATTGCTGAAACACCTCACATATTTTGCCTCCCAACTGTTAATAATTCTATCATCAGCTTCATTTCTAGTGATTCAATTCAAAATACACCCTGAAGGTAGAGTGGATAGAACGTGCTGGTGGATTTGGACATAAGGTGCACGAGAAAGGGAAAAGGAAAAGATGTGTTAAAAATTGAGCATCTGGATGAAATATGGTAACTTTACTAATGTTGGGCATAGTGGACAAGCTGGAGGCGGAGTAGGAAGATATCCGGGATTTTGTTTTCGATCTTTTAAATTAAAGATATTGAAAGAACTATTGGATACACAAGACTGAAACTCAAAGAGTAGGCTATAGATAGCACTTTCTCAGAAGGAAAAGATTAAATCATTAAAGAAAGAAGATTGAATAGAGTCAGAGGGAAGAGGGTGTAGAATAGAAGAGAGGAGGTCTGAGGACTGAAGGGATGAGCAATAAACAAAGGGGCCTGGAAAGGAGCATTCAGGAAGGTCGGGGAGAATGGCATGAAAGGAGGATATAGAACATAAACATTCCTTCCAAGAAGTTTTGCTATATAGTGTATGAGAGAAATGGGTGGAAGCTAGAAAGAAAACATGGTGTCAAGGTTTGTTTTTTAAGATGAGAGATATATCATATCTGTACGCTGATGGAAATCACCTAGTAAAACAGGAGAAATCAAAGATGAAGGAGGAAGCAGAATTGAATGCAGGAACAATGTTTTTGCATATTTCAGGGGGATGGGAATCTGTGCACAAGTGAAGGGGTTAGTCTCAAAGATAGTGGAGACGCTTGATCCACTGTGTTAGGACGGAAGGCAGTGTATACGGTGACAGGTACAGATAGATTGGCTTTTGTGGTGGGAAGATGGGGATATAGTCTTCTGATTGCTGCTGATTTCTAGGTAAAAACAAGCTTTATCAGTTGAGAGTAAGGATTTGAGAACACCTGGTTGAGGAAAACAAAATGGTTGAAATAGTTTGGGGAGGTGAGTGGACAAGGAAAATAAAATAAGATTTCTGAACAATACTACTGACCTACTTAAGACGGTGGTCATAATTTTGAAGAGAGACCAGTCACCATGGTTGTGGATTTTATTTATTTATTTATTTATTTTTGCCTCTTTCTACTGTGAGGATATGTTTCTAACTGTGGTTGGTGTTTTGTTATGTGAAATTATGAAAGGAAAGAATGGCAAAAGAGTTGAGATTTTTCAAAACATGATTATAGTGAAATACCCTGGAACTAAAGCTCAGTGTGAAAGGGTGGTGGCCACGGGTGACCATGGCGGGTAAATAGCCATCAAACTGAATTGATAAGCTTCCTCTCCAAACCTGATTCTTGTGTTTCATCCTTTCCTCAGTGATGGATCTCCTAATTCTGTAAGCCGGAAATCTGGAAATATCCTATATGTCTCTTGTTTTACAATCCCAAATCAATTCTATCAAATTGATCATGTATTTTTCAAGTATTTCTCTTCTTTTCCCCATTTGCGCTTCCTATGGTTATGCTTTTTGGTCACTTACTTGGATATTGCAAGAGGGGCTACTTTAACTCTCCTCCAACCTTCTGCCTCATTGATCCATGACCTACAGTTACCAGAATGGTTTTTTAAGATCTGATTATACTACCTCCCTACTTAAAAACATTGATTGTCTCCAAATATCCTCCAGAAAAAAGTCCAACACCTTCAAGTGACAGAAGAATAATGATAGTTGATGGGTCTTCAATAGCTACTATGTGCCAAACACGGGGCTAACCACAAGAAATCTTCAAACAGCCTCAAGGATGATTGATTGATTGATTGATTGATTATTCCATAGAGACATTATGAAATGGAAGGACATAAATATGAAGTGGCTTGAACGAGGTAATACTTAGAAGTAGAAGAGCAAGAGTTTGGATTCAGGTCTGACTAATTCCAGAATGTGCTTTCATGACCATGGACATTATTGCCTGAGTATAGGGCTTGCTATGATTTGACACTTGTTCCTCTTTCCAGTCTTGTCTGTCATCCTCTTTTCCCTTTAGACTAACCTTGTGTAAAGTCCTGTTAAATAATCTCATGCCCAAACTTATGTATCCTCCTGTGCTTGAAATGCTTTCCCCAAATGTCTCTCCTTCTCCTCAACTCCACCTAACACCCATCCTAACACCCATCCCTTGCTTGGACAACTTTCATGAATTGATTTAAAATTTGCCCCTTCTTTGATATCTCTGGGTATCTTTTTCCCAACTTCCCATTCAACCTTCTATTATTATACCAATAATATTTCATTGCAGTTTTCTGTTTATCTGTTCATAGATCTATTATGGGCTTAATTGTGCCCCCCCCAACAAATTCGGATGATGAAGTCCTAAACCCCAATATTTCAGAATGTGACTGTACTTGGAGACAGAGCCTTAAAGAGTTGATTAAGTTAAAATGAGACCATACAGTAGGCTTTAATCCAACCTGATTGGTGTATTTATAAGAAGAGAAAATTTAAACACACAGACACCAGAAATGTGGTCCTAAGCAGAATAAAGATCATGGAGATCATGTGAGGACACAGCAAGTAGGCAGCCATGTATAAGCCAAGGAGAAAGACCTCAAAAGAAAGAAAACCTGTGACACTTTGATCTTGAACTTCCAGCCTCCAGACCTGTAAGAAAATCAATTGCTGTTGTTTAAGCACCAAGTCCACGGTATTTTGTTATGGCATTCCTAGTAAACTAATATAATCCCTACTACTAATCTTCAAGGCAATAGCTCATCTTACCTGCATCATTAGCCTTTAGGATTCTTATCCTGTAGACTCCTCCACCCTCTACACATGTTCTTCATCTGACCAATGTTACAGATGTTCTATACACTTTACCAGATGAATGAAAACACAGGTGGGAATGCATATGTTTGCACACAGGAATACATTATAGACCTCCTGAATGTGGGTCTGAATCTATTTAATATTCCAAGGTCAAATGTTGACTATTTTATATTATTTATGTAACTTCACATCTCTGCCTCCACATGTTATTGAGGACAACTGTTGGGTAGTAAGAAATTTGACAGTGCATGTGGTACATAAGTAGAACCCCAATAATTCATTAGCCTAAAATGTAAACTGATGTCCAAGCCTCCTGACTTTGATTTTCAGAGTTACCAACTTTGCATTTGCCCCTTTCGGAGGTACACTGCTGAAAGCATTGTAATATTTATAGGTGTGATAAGAAATTGAGCTCCTTCCTTGGGTTTCTTAGTGTGGCCAACATCACTGTTACCTTTCCTTCTCACATCCTTTCTTTTCCTAGTGAAGGGAAAAAGAAGTGTGTTCACCTGGCAGACATTTTCAAGTTTTCACAGTTCTAGGTAAAATATCCCAATTTACTGTCACTATACTTTAGCAAATAGCAACATAGCTGGCCAGGACCTGATGAATGAAGTTACATAAATATTTGGTGTATGCTATGTGTGTGTGTTAGAGGGATTCCATCCCTTATAAACAGACCTGCAATGTCAGTTGATTTGATTTTGTGGTAAAGAAAATGACTTTCTACCAAACAATTATTTCAGCTTCTAGAATAGCCACGGTCCCAGCCTCGTGGGAAGCAAAATAAAATTTTGAATTTTGCATTTTGTAGGCTGCAACGTCTTGCTAAACCCTGAGGACCTTTAAAGGACTTGAATTGGATTTTGAACCACTTTTTTTTTTTTTTAACTGTATCTTCCTTTTTCCATAATTGTTTATGTAAAGTCTCAGGATTTTGTTTCTTCACCAGGCCATTTCTGACAAGTTTTTGGTAACTTTAGAATGACCTGAAGCAGCTCGGTGAACACACTTTTCGTAATAACTAAAATGACTACTAAGTGTAATCTTGATCTTTTTTTCCAGAGCTCTAGTTGGGGCTGGAAAGAAGAGCACACTGAAGCAGGAAAAACTTTTGTGTTCCAACAAGCCATTGGTCCGCGCTTGCAAACCTCCCAGGGCACTAAAGAGCTAAGTAAGCAAATAGACTTGAAGCCTGTCTTGAGTCCCAATTCTTTTTGTGAAATTCCTCTACCCTCTCTGACTCTTACTTGTTGCTACTCTGTTAAAGATTCCTATAAAAATCCTTATACTGAAATTGTATTTCCAACCTAAAAAATTTTTATTCAGGGCTCATGATCCCTGATCTATCAGAGTTAAATTCTCCATACTCCCCATTCCACTGTGGACACTTCCCTTCTCCTGGCTTGGTGGACTTACCGCTTTCATGCACTCCAGCTTTCCTTTCTCCTATTCCTTGAAAGAGAGCAGCAGGGGTTGTATGAAGAAGGGTTCAGAAGGCCAGCAGCCAGAGTGAGTCCAATGATAGAAAGTTATATGATATCATGGCTCCATCAGTGTTTCAATCTTCATAACCTGGAATTCATTACTCTGCTTTAGAATATACTGTTCTTTGAATCAGCTTTTTTTTTAGAAACTCTGCAAAACAGACATTTGATTTGTATGGAGCCATCTTACCTTTCTTTTTATGTATATTCTTTCCTATTTGAATATCAGGATACAACAGAGAAGGATAAAGAGATATGACTTGTTACCTTGTGACTTGTTACTTGTTAGATAAGAGGTAAAGCTAGGACCCTAGTGACAATACAATTGAAAAGTTTAATTTAATAAAGGACTGGTTTCTGTGGTGAAAACTTTGAATCTAGGGAGGGGAAGGTTCAAGAAGCTGGGCGCTCAATATGTTTATCTGCAATGTACCATTTTCTTTCACTCATCTTTTTGTGAAAATTCACAGATCTTCCTAAAATAAGCCCATTTTGTAAGAAAAAGGAGGTTTTTTTCAGATTGTGGGTAGCTTCAACTCTCTCTTGAAAGCTGAGCAAAATGTAAACATTTTCATGTCTTCAGCTATTTGATAGGCAAAGCAGACCCCAAGATTCAGAAGATGAAGGCCCCACCCAGCAAAAAAAAAAAAAAAAAAAAAAAAAAATACTCCCTGTTAAATCAGAAATGGCTGGAGAGCAAAACCACAATGATTGCTTCTACAAGGCCATATGGATTTAAGTCTGGTCTGTATTATGAAGGCTGAGGAAGACTTAGCCTCCTTCCAACACCACACTTCCCCCACCACCCTTCAGTCCACTGTCCTTGACTTAAAGCCAGGGTTTTGCTATACATTTTGAAGCATAGTCCAAATATTCTCCTGCTCTCTTGTCTATAAAAAAAGAGTCTTTCCTGGATAATGTGTCTGTGAGAAAGTTCACCCTCACGTACAATACGATCCAAGAAAGCTATGTCACTGTATATATCCACAGCTCTTAACAAAACAATGAAGCCATGTTGTATGCAACGCTCTTTCACAGGACAAAAGGTACTGGAACTTTCTATGTGGGCAGACGTGGTCCTGCTGCTGTGGAGATGGCTCAGGGGAGTAGGGGCGGTACCGGAGGTGAGGATGTGAAAACATGAGACGAGACCTCCACAGAGAGAGGCCAGGACTGGGGAGTGTGAAGCTTTGGCCCCATTTTAAGCACAGCTGTGTTATAAATGTGATGCACTAGCATTTCTTGGATGATGTTCAGCCTGGGTCACAGGACAGCTAAGGTGGGAATAAAAGTAATGTTACCTTAGGCCTGCCCTCCCCCAGGAAGTGTATTTCTAAGAGTTGAAAATGCTGAGACCTGTCCTCACAGCTGCAAGGGCTCAGAATGTAATGAACGATGCGCAGTTTGTGACACCTGGCTCTTGGTTGCCAAGAATTGAGGGGAAGGGGATCTTTCTCTCTCCTTCTGTCTCTGTCTCTGTCTCAATCATCTATCTCGGGGTTGGTTGGAGGGTAAAGTCCTCAGGCCAGCTCAAACTTCCTCCTGTTCAAGAAGGTGGGAAGGGGCAGGGGTGGTAGTGACTTGGACGTAAGCCATTCATCCATCCACCCCAACAATCATCAAAGAATCTACCTAATATTTGTGTGAATTGCTGTGCAAACTGTGGCCCAACAGTTCTTGGATTGCAAGAAGGGTCCTGGATATTCATATTCCACTGGGAAATTATGTTTGATATTAACAAAATATATAGGCATGCTCAAAAATATCTGTTTGCCCTCTATCCCCTGCATAAACCATATATGATAGTTTTCTTCATAGATCACAACTCTACAGATTTTTTTCACCCCGGGAGTCACGATTTATAGGAATGGAGGTCAAATTACAAGTGGAGAAACTGAGTATGACAAAAAAGGTGTTAACTCTCAGAGCCTCACCACAAGCCATGGGAGGGAGCAAACAGAACAGTGAGCAGTGTTTCTACATCTCACGGGGCTGCCTATCCCCTGAGAAAAACAGCACATCCTCTATTGATTTCCATGTCTTAATGAATCAGATGTAATTATAAATATGAGGGTAGGAGAGATACTGAGGGAAATTGATTTTGAAAGGAAACAGACAACTATTCTTGTCAGATGAAAGCCTCCCCCCGTGAAGACTGAGCAGGCAGCTAGCGGTTAAACTCCCCATGTTTCTTCAGCTCTGCACACCGAACACTCTCTAAGTAAAATTAGGTTTAAAATTTACGTCAGCTGATGCTTGTTTGAACTTTCAGGTTGAGCCTAACTAAGTGAAAAGACTTACTCCAGAGATTATGTAAAAATGTTCAAGTCAAATATGACAAACTTCTAACTTTCTTATATTCAGATAATGAGTGAATTGGCTTAAAAATTATGCTCTCACCAGAAACCCACCCCCTTAAATAAGACTTTGGTCTTAGTGTTCAAATCCATAAAAAAACTTAAAATATGTGATATGAACAAAAGTAAGCACAAAACATTCTTGGCAACCTCACCCGAAACAGCAAATGTTCTAATCACCTCCCTGTGAGATTGCCAGGGCACCAACGTGATTTAATTCATGTGTCATTCCTTCATGGAAGGGACCATTGCAGAAGGCAAGGCAAGTTGCTGGTAAGGGCAGATCCTTGGAAGACGATGCTCTGATAAAGTTGGCTCCTGCAACATTTGTTTCTCACCATTATGAAATCCCAGACTATAACACCATCAACTGTTTCTGAGTCATATAGAAAACCCCACCCAGGTGCATTTATTTCTAAAAGACGTAAATTAAAATTCCCCCTCTTAGCTAACAAACGCCAACGTACTAAATCCATTTAATGTTCTTTACAAAATACAAAAAACGAGAACAAAACATTATAGAAGACTGATAAGTTCTCAAAATAAGGGCCCCTTGGCGGGGCCAGAAACCAGAAAGTCTAATGGTAAAGCAATGAGATGGCACGGAGGAACTCGTGGAAACTTTCTAAAGAATGTAAGATGAATTTAATATGCTCTCTGTCATGTTCTCTTTCTCTGTGGGCTTGAGAATCTCTTTGACAGAAATGTGTGTGCGTGTGTGTGTGTGTGCACGCTCTCAGCAGATTTTTTTTTTTAAAGATTTTATTTATTTATTTATTTGACAGAGATAGAGACAGCCAGTGAGAGAGGGAACACAAGCAGGGGGAGTGGGAGAGGAAGAAGCAGGCCCATAGCACAGGAGCCCGATGTGGGGCTCGATCCCATAACGCCGGGATCACGCCCTGAGCCGAAGGCAGACGCTTAACCGCTGTGCCACCCAGGCGTCCCCCCCCCTTTTTTTTTTATTCTAAACATAATGGGAAGGAATAGAAGTAACTAAGGAGTAGAAAAGCAGTGGAATACAACTGTCCAATGTAGGTCATGCCAATGAAAAACCTGTCACATATAAATTTTTATAGCTGATGATTTGAAAAATGGAGTTTGCACTCCTTCAATCTACTAATTAAGACCTGACACAAGTAGCCAAATAATCACTCTTGGAAGAGTGGTCCAATATTAACTGAAACCAATTTGATTTTAAAGCACACAGTACTTCCATGACCTCTTCAATACCAAGAAAACTAACTTCCTCTTGTTTTCATAATAAAGTTGGAAATGAACTTCACTTGGACCCTTGTCCCTCAAACCAATTCAATTCCCAAAACTGCTGAGACATGGGTCTTTTTTTTCCCCACCACTTTCTCACCCTCCCAATTGTCTTTTATTCTAAAAGCATGATGACTGCTAATTATCTAGTTTAAAATTGTTTTCTCAAATTCTTTTACATAAAAAGGGGAGTCAAAACTCATTTCTCTTGAATTTTGCTTGTCTTATTTTTTTCCTGTCCTACAGGCTTCTTAAAGTCTACAAGAGTTGATAGACTCCCCAAATAATTTTTTTCAAACTCCATCACCCCTTTTACTGCTTAACTCCAAACTGTTTGAAAACTCTTACTTTGATGGTAGGTGTTTTCGTTTTCAGTCCTTTATTTCCATTATGGTGCCTTCCATTGATCCAATTTCATTTCCATCGTTTGTCTCTCATGGCCTAGTCTTCTAATTCTCTCTTTCCTCTTCTATCTTTTTTTTCTTTTTTGACGGGGGTGACAGGGTGGGGGGGGGGGGAGATCTATGTGTCTGGGATCCATTCCAAACATTTCCGTAATCATTTTCACCCATTTCTTTCACTGAGAGTTAGCCTGTGGAAGAGGCTGGAGTAGCACTGTGTGGTGTAAACAAGAATGCGTAAACAGTAAGGAACAGCTTGTTGGTCTTTCTTGGATGAATGGGCTAATGATTCTTTTTAAGGCTGAATTAAATACTGCAATTGTTAATTAACTCTCCTGATAAGAAATAACTCAAAGCAAAGCATGACTAGATAATGCAGCAGTAATACCCACTCTTGACAATACAACATTCATCTCAAGGTTTTTGCCCTCGTTGTCAAAAGCCTTATAAGAACTGAATTTATTAAATTTTCCATTCTTTTTCCTTTTTAATGGTCTCCTTCCTCAGAATGTAGAAGTTACTAAAGTGAAAAAATGCTAAGAAACTGAGAAAGTCCTTTTTCATATGTGAAAGGATTCTAATAGGTAGAATAATTTTCTCTTGGTCTGTGACTCATTCCAATACTAAGATTCTATAAAAATAAGACATATGTTTCTTAGCTCTAATTCTTTAATATTAGCCTGTGAAATAAACAATGTAGACCACTAAAGTTGTTTTTAATTTTCTTCTGTAGTTCCAATCTGGTTCCAAGGGAAGGAAAGGAGATGAAAAGATACAACATCTAGAGATGGAAGGATCTACCTTCAAATAGAAAGAGCCAATGTTCTTAAAGAATATTTAAGCCTTACTTCCTCCCTGCACTGTGAGCTCACTGAGGAAAGGGCCCACACTTTACCCATTTTGTGTTTGGCCTACCTGGCATGTTGCCTATGACATTGTAGGTGCTTAGTAAATATTTGTAAATATCTGTTGAATGAATGAAAATGACTATAAACATTAAACGTTTTAAATGGACACATCCTAAGTGGATCAGATCTGTGATTTATTTAAGTTATACTCCAAAGCACCAACACGTATTTTGTATAGTACTGGTGTTCGAGTTATGAGTGATTTAAGATTGTCATAGCTGTTTGTCATAGATATTCCATCTTTCCCCAATGTACATGCTGAAAATCCTTTCTTTTCTTGTTTTCCAAAGAGCTAAGGAAAATTAGGTTAGTATCAGATCTTACAAGGTGAATTTCACAATCATAGAAACTCAAGAGCCTTGTAATTAAGTGACAAGCCCTGGAGACTAACAAAGGTAGAATTAAGATGATACTTGCCTTCTAATCTTAGGGCAGTTCTTTATGATCCAAATAAAGCCTGGGTTAATGACAGAACCCGTGTTAGGCTGCTGAAGATCTCAGCATAACGTGTACACATCCCAGGTTCACTGTATTTTGCCAAGGGATTAATCTTTAAGGAGAGCAAAAGAAATTCTGAAAGTTCTAATACAATTCAAATCACTGGAGTTATCAAGCTTAATTTTTAAGAATATGGGATCTCCAGGAAGCCTTTTGAGATGTATTTTGCCAAGAGCAAACAAATTTAAACACTCAGAGCCTCATTTTTTCTGTTCAAAACTACAGACCGCATAAGGGTGGGACGACTTCTAAATTTGGCAAAGCTCCCTTTCCTGGTACTCCAGAAGCGAGTATCAATCACCCCAAACAAGCAGATCGCACTAATCAGCAACCACATTATGAGTCTCGCTGAAAAAAACTTTAAGCTATTTCTTGTGTCAAGTTAGAAAAAGCTGGGGGAAAACATTCTCCTTTTGATTAAGCATCACAAATGAGAATTACATTTAAGCAAATGCTTCCTGTTAACTAATTTGGAGAACACACAGGAGACTAAAATTTTTACTGAGGATATGGGGAGAAACGGGAAGAAGCAAGAATGTATTTATGCTTGTGTCACCCTGGGATAAGTGAATATCTATCACAGCTAAAGATGACAGTTAATATTCACAAAAGGGATATATATTTTTAAATCCAAACATCAATTCTCCAAGAGGAAAAGAAAAATATAAGTGTGATTTGACAGGCTCAAAGAAACACCATTTTGATGCATTAAAAGCCCTTAATCAAGAGAACTGTTAAATCAGGCATTCTTTATAGGGACCAGTCTCCCTAGAGCGATCTGTTAGAATTCAAGGGGGTTTGAAAATTTAGATGGAAAAAAAAGTACATTTTTATCTTTCCTAATCTATAACTCAAATTTTAGCATTACTTTCCAATATGAATGTAGGCAACCAATGACATTATTATTGGTCATATCAATGACTTTGTCCCCAACAGAAATCACAGATATTTTCAAAATGTCATATTTGTATGTATTGAAGATACCTAGAAATTTTCTTCATATCACTGTTCTGAAATGACAGCAGTTATTAGACCAACTGCTAGATCTTGTTTGTTATTAACATTTAAAGAAACCTTATTTGTCACAAATATTTTCTTAATATTTTGACTGTTCTGATATAATTTGTTCCCTATTTCAGTATTTAGCTATGTCAATATAATTTGTTCCCTATATAATGTTATGCATTAAAAACACTATCGCAAGCCAGTACCCTTTGACTTTACCAGTCTGCAAAAGGTAAACATTTCTACGCCAAAGCACCATTTAGAGTTTGGAACAATCACCAACATATTTTCTACATATTTGCAATGAACATTTACCTGGCAGAGAAATGTCTTGAAGAATTCTCTACTACTTATACGCAATTGTGCACTATAGTGTGAGTTTAGTGGCTACACACTGATAAGTAATAGTTCCTTATAAACTAATTTACTAGTGAACGTTAGCTAGATATATTGTTTAAACAATAAAATGCACTGCACATTTTGGAAAAACAGAATATTCTTTCTAACAGATTTTTTTTACCCACTAACTCACTCACTGAAAAATTTTTGCATTTATATGAGGCAATTTACCAACCTAAGTCTTCAAAACACAAGACTTAGGAAGATGATAGTAAAGAACTTGATTTTCTGGATTGAGAGTAGAGTTCTAATTATTCAGTTTTTATATCCATTTTCTATACTGTTAAATGGTGACTACACTTTTAATATTGTCATTGATATATTATAAATACCGTGCTCCTTTATTTATTCATCTATCCTGTCATTCTTTGAGCCTCACTGCATAGACAAAATTGTGTTAAAGAATGAGTTTTGGGGGTGCCCGTGTGGCTCAGTTGGTTAAGCATCCAACTCTTGATTTCGGCTCAAATCATGATTTTAGGGTCCTGGGATTGAGCACCGCCTCAGGCTCTGTGCTCAATGGGGAGTCTGCTTGAGATTCTCTGCCTCTTCCTCTATCCCTCCTCCCACTCTCTCCCTCTCCCTCCCTCTCTCTCTCTCTCAAATAAATAAATAAATCTTCAAAAAAAAAACTTTTTAAAAAAATTGGTTCTTTGCTCATTTCTATTTATCATTGTGAGTTCCATTTATTGTTCCTTTTTCAACATGCAACAAATGATTCTAGTGCTTTCAACATTAGATTACTAAAAATATGCTTTTTAACTATGACATTATGGAAGTTTTAGAAATAGAACAACAAGACATTTGGGACTTGTTACATAGATTATTGTCAGTAATGAGGTTTGGGGCAAAACAACTTAAAAAATGAAGTTGCCGTGAACTCAGATGAGAAAGCAGATTTGAGGATTGCTGGCTGGAAATATTTCACATACGAAGTTTGAGCTACTTCTTACACATCCAAGTAAAGATGTCAAGTACATGGCCGGATATATGAATTCAAATTTCCAGGGAAAGGGCTACACTAATGGCATGAATTTAGGAGTCATCAGTATATAGATGGTAGACATGGGTCTGAATGAGCTCATCTGGGGAGTGGGTGTAAACATGAAAGACCATAAAAAAGAGGACCAAGGTCAAGACCCACAAAAAGACTAAGAAAGAGCATCCGGAAAGATAGGAGGAATGATTCTTCATTGCCTTTTCATTCCTTGATGTGGAGGCACTATAAATGTGAGCAGTTACAGTTTAGTCCTGGAAAATGCTGTAAGGATGATGTTGCTTAGTTCAAATATGTTTAAAGATGCTGAGAAGTGTACCATATGCAGTCCATTGATATTTTTCTTTGGTTTGAATTAAGACTTGCCGGCTGCAGAAAACTAAAAATACATCATGCTGAAAAATGGACACCCTGAACACTTTGTGTGTGTGTTTTTCACAGTTTTCCATGACATTTTAACTAAGTGTGGAGGATATTGTTCTTCTTTTCCTTACACTTGGTATGGCTAATGCCGAATGTGTGGGGATTACAATCATACCATGTGACAGATTGCAGTGTCACACATACAGGATTCTGCCTGCACTGCAGGGATGAACAGAAGGAACTCATGGCTAGGAGAGAGAAACTATTTATTCAGCTGCAAATAGCATCATAAAGTGGTAACGATAATTAAGAAAGCTACCAGGTGAAAGTCATGCTTCCTTCAGGTTGTTCACTCTTCACCATTACCTCAAGTATATACGTATATAGATAGATATCTATATCTATCTCTATATATAGCACATGTAACATATATATATGATATGCATATTACTTCCACATATCTCCATCTTTATTGGAACAGACAGTTACAGTTGCAAAAATGCTCTATTTAGGTTATTTTGTGGAAAGATCGCATTCAACGAAGATTAACTTTTAGTTTGGGAAAAACTGATTTGCTTGGGAAATCAAGTAATGATACCTGTACATAGGAAATATATATGAGGCAAAAAAATTAGAGATCATACATTGCTTATATAAAGCTGTGCTTAAAATTTGGAAGCCAGATACGATTGACTGGAGAAGTCCCAAATCACTGTAAGATGATAATCATCTAGGATGTGTTATCGTGTGAGGTCTCCCCTTCTTTTTCCTCTTGGGCATTGAACTCCTTTCTCTGAGCATGTTCCTGGAGACAGATCAAGGAAGACAAAGAAGGCAAACATTATATGTCTTGGTTCTTCAAGTGATCTATAGCACTAGACTTAAGAATAAAAAAATAAAATAGTGGTTTTGATAAAAGAGTCTTCTGGAGAGGGGCACCTGAGAGGCTCAATTGGTTTACATCCACTCTTGATTTAAGCTCAGGTCATGATCTCGGGCTCCTGGAATCGAATCCTGCATGGAGCTCCGTGATCAACCCAGAGTCTGCTTGAGGATTCTCTCTCTCCCTCTCTTTCTGCTTCTCCCCCTAGTTGTGCACTCGCGGTCTCTCTCTCTCTCTCAAATAAATAAATAAATAAATCTTTAAAAAAAAGAGAGAGTGACTTCTGGAGAGTTTATGAAGTTAATTTCGTCATGCTTTCTCTGTCCCCCAATGTGGAATTAATATGTTAGAAACAACCCAAGTAAGGAGATAACTTCACTCAGTTGTAGGTGAAAATGCCTCTCTCTGCTGCTCTCTCTCTTTTTGTCATTTTCTTTCTATGGCTGTTTCTGTCTCTAGCTCTGTCTGTTTTGTTTCTCTTCCACAATCTCTCCTCGTCTTTCCCCTGTAGCAATGTTGTTAAGTTGTTAGAATTAACTGATTTTTTTTCTAGATAAAATTTCTGATAGAATTTTATGGTATAAAACAAATTCTACTACTTGCTCCTCAGGTCAGGAACAGATACATTTCTCAGGCTTCCTTTCATACTCAGTCAAGGGAAAAAATTCACATGTATATTGATGTATATTTAGTGCAGTAATAATTTGTTCTAGGTAGTGTGCAAGGGATGACATTTGAATTCTAAAGTTAGGTAAACTGATCTGTGAGTTAAAAACTAGTATCTAGGGACATCTGGGTGGCTTAGTTGGTTAAGCATCTGCCTTCAGCTCAGGTCATGATCCCAGAGTCCTAGGATTAAGTCCCACATCAGGCTCTTTGCTCAGCAAGGAGCCTGCTTCTCCCTTTGCCTGCTGCTCCCCTGCTTGTGTGCGTGCTCTCTCTCAGTCTCTCTCTTTGACAGATAAATAAAATCTTTAAAAAAAAAAAAAAACTAGTAACTATACTCTCTGAACCCATATTTTCAAAATACATTTAAATGAGTTTGTGAAGAGTAACATCTTTCATTTTATTCATAGACATTGCTCTTAATAAATATTAAGGATAACATAATATTATTATTTCTTAATAATATTAGTAATTAATAATGTATTAATACTTTAATATTAATAAATAATATAAGAATAATTGAGCCTTACTCTTTATGGCCTCTATCCTTTATGGAAATAATATTTCATAAAGGAAAGCCAAAATTTATTTAGCTTTATATGTATTCTTCCAAGAAATAAAACTGAATTAACAGCAATTTGTAAGAATTAGCAAGAACATCACCTTGACCACATGGAACAAAGCCTTTTATTTTATTTTACTATTTTATTTTATTTTATATTATTTTATTTATTTTTAAAGTATCCCTTTATAATCCCCTGGACTTCTGATAAAATTAGGTCAATGAAAGTGATACAGTTAAATGATGTGGTCAAAAACACCCTGAGGAAATAAAAAGTCAACAATAATTCAACTTGTGTTCAAGATTTATAGCCACGAACTTTGTAGCTTTGAAGAAAATTCCATTAAGCATTTACTGCATCTCTTTTTCTCCCTGGAGGAAAACAAAGTATTTATCTCCCTTTACCATGATTAGAGAATTGTCACCTTTAAAAAAAACATTGTCCTTTGTCGCCAAAGCAGACACATAACAAGAAAATCACAAAGTATTTTCTTCTGAACTTGGGAATTACATTTGGTGATGTCACCCTTACTGAGGCATTTCCTGTAGGTACACAGAGGTGTACTTCTGTTGACTGCTACTAAATGCCAGACACTGAACTGTCACTTTCCCTACTTAAAGCTTTTCAACAACTTCATAAGAAATATTGTATTAGTCTCATTTTCCAGATGGGCACACAAAGTTTCAGAAATTTAAATGACTTGTTGGATGCTGCATTCTGAAGTGCTGGAGCCAGAATTGGAGCCTGGTCCCAGAGATGGAAATCTATATACCACAACAAATTATTTCATTTTTAAAATGATGTATGTGTGTGTGTGTGTGTGTGTGTGTGTGTGTGTGTGTGTTGGGGATGGGTGGACAGCCTATGCCAGCCAGCCAGAAGAGCAGATGAGTGTTTCTTTCTTGTCCTAGATTCAGAAAACAAGATGGGTGAATAGATGTTATGATTTTAAGCTTGAATGCAGCTGTGCTGTTGGGCAATATTCTACTATGTATATGAGGGCAACTCCATGGGGATAGGAGAGGAGCAAAATGGAAGGATCTCAGGCCCTGGAGCCTTTGAGCCATCACTTGAGGCCTGGACATCTATTCAAAATATTTCTGAAAATGTATTTACATTACCCTAGAGCATATCTTAACTAATACAGAACAGCACAGATTAAACATTAATTAACAGATTAAGCACTAATGATCTAAATTACAATCAAGGGGCCTCTGGGTGGCTCAGTTGGTGAAGCATCTGACTCTTGATTTCAGCTTAGGCCATGATCTCAGGGTTATGAGATCAAGCCCCTGGTCGGGCTCCACACTGGGCATGGAGCCTGCTTAAGATTCTCTCTCTCCCCCCTCTCTCCCCTTCCTTCCCTGCTCTCTCTCTCTCTCTCTCTCAAATAAATAAATAAATTACAATCAACAAATTAGAAAAATAATAAAACATCTTAAAGTAGGAAAAAATGATGAAAGAGGAAATATTGATGTCATGGAAGACAAGCAAAAAGAATAGAGAAGAGCAATGAAACAAAAGCCCAGTTCTATAAAAGCACCACTAATGAAGACAAAATTCTGCCAAAGTTGATCAGGAAAAAAAAAAAGAGTGAAAGAGAGAAGTGATAGATAGATGATAAGTAGATAGATGAATAGATATTGAAAAGACTGTAACTGTATATAATACTGAGGGTTTTAAAAACCTGTCAAAAGTATGAGACCCTTTGGGGCGCCTGGGTAGCGCAGTCCTTAAGTGTCTGCCTTCGGCTCAGGGCGTGATCCCGGCGTTCTGGGATCGAGCCCCACATCAGGCTCTTCCACTGGGAGCCTGCTTCTTCCTCTCCCACTCCCCCTGCTTGTGTTCCCTCCCTCGCTGGCTGTCTCTCGCTCTGTCAAATAAATAAATAAAATCTTTTTTTCTAAAAAATATGAGACCCTTTATAATAAATCTTAAAATAAAATGTTGGTTATCTAGAAATATATAAGTTAACAAAATGTACTCATTATAAATAAAAAATCTATGTAGACCTATATCAACTAAAGATATATAATCATTACCAAAATACCTACATACAGAAAAAGGAACCTAGGGATTGGTGTGTTCTACTAAGCTTTTAAGAAATAGAAAAACTTTTTCTTCTAAGTTTTATGAAACTAGCATGAATTTGCTAGCAATTCTGCAAATAAAGAAAGCCAAGAAAATGATTAACAATTATCCTTTAATGAAATAGATGCAAAACTACTGCATAAAATAGCAAACTGATTCACGTTGTGTGTGTGGGCGTGTGTATGCAGGTAAGACAACTGCATGACTAAATATGTTTTATCCCAAGAATATTAAGATAATTTAAATTTAGAAAATACATTAATATAATACGCCAACCTGACAATGTAAAGAAAAATATATATCAATAAATGCAATAATAAAATTCAAAACAACTTATGAAACAATGAACAAAACAGTAATAGAAGGTCACTTTCTTAATCCGATTGTTCATATTTACCAAAAAGCAACTGAATTCAATGGCAGTGAAATGTTAGAAGCATTCCTTACTTTAGTTAGTCCCCCACATATCTACCTCTAATCCAAGTTTAGGCTAATGAGATATAAATGCAAGCTCTAAGTGGCAGCTTCCATGAGCCTTTCTTAACAGATATCTGGCCCATGAGTTTTGACCTTTCTTTTTCTACTCTTCCTCCTGATGTAGAGGCTGCTATGAACCAAGAATGAGGGAGTGGAGAACTGGAAGGTCTGAGCCCTTAACGATATGTAGCACCATATCAGTCCCAAATTGACAGCTTCCAGACTTCTAGAAATGTAAGTAAGAAATAAACTTCTATTTTGTTTAAGCTGCTCTTACCCTGACTGCTTCTTCTCAATCCTATACATTACTAGCAAATGTAATGAGAAAACAAAAAGAAATGAGATATAAATTATAAATATACCCTAGTTCAGGTTTGGAGAATTACATGATTATATACATAGAAAATTGCAGAGATTTATACTGCAACATCAGTGAGCTACTCTTTCATACCCAATACACTGTCAGAAATTAAAAGGTCTGATAAGAGCAAGTGTTGATGAAGTCATGGAAAAATACAAACCCTCGTACACAGCTAGTGGGAGTATACATTTTTTAAAACTATTTCATCAAGTTTATAGTTAGAATTCTTTTGACTTTAGGCAACAGAAATCTTATCTCAAATTGGCTTAATTAATATGGGCATCTACTATCACCTGTGTACAGAGTTTAGGTGAAAACCAGGCTTAAAACATTCAGGGGCTGAAAGAGTCTTCAAGAAGCCAGTTCTTTCCAGCTCTGTCTCTGCCATTCTTTTTTGTTTGTTTGTTTCTTTTTTTTCCGGCAGAGAGAGAGCGAGAGCACAAGCAAGGGGGAGCAGCAGGCAGAGGGAGAGGAAGAAGCAGCCTCCCCGCTGAGCAGTGAGCCCAACATGGGGCTCAATCCCAGGACCCTTGGGACCATGACCCAAGCTGAAGGCAGACAGACGCTTAACTGACTGAGCCACCCAGGCACCCCTGTCTCTGCCATTCTTAATATGCCAGCTTCTCTCCCACACTGGCCTCGCTCAGTGGCAAGAATGCTGCAGCTCTTCCAAGGATCTCATCCAGACAGACAACAGCTAGAAAAAGAGGAAGGATATTATGAGTTCATTTGGGAATAGGTTCTATTGAAGGTAAGGAACAAGGAGGACTCCCCATAGTCATGTATATGGCTATCCAGGAGGAAATCAGATACAAACATTTCAACAAAGGTTTTTGGATCTGGAGAGCGGACAGTTATCAGGTAGCATTGGAAACTACAGGTGGATTTAAAAAGTGAAAAGAAGGAATTAAGAAAAGAAGAGTCCTAAGTTTGGGGAGAAAGGAACCCAGAAGGGAGGCTGATAAAGAATAACAGAGTAGTAGTAGATGAGAGAGTCCTGTCTCAAATATGCTGAGGGGTGAGCTTCAAGAGCATTATAGCCAATAATGTCAAATGCTACTGAGAGTAGTGAAAATACTTGGCACATCATCAAGAACATTAGTGAAAGCGCTTTCAAACGCAGTTATAGTTACAAACCTGCATTCATTCCTGAAAAGTCAATAGGAGATGAGTAGAAGGGCATATAAAATGAAGCCTATTTTTTCAGAGGAGCTTGGTTAGTGAAGGAAAAGTGAATATTAGAGTATTAGCCAGGGGGAATGAGGGATTTTTTTCAGTGGAAAAGACATGGTAATACTTCTAGCTTGTGTGAAGAGAGTCAGTAGAGGGAGACATCTAAACTACTGGAAAGATAGGGAAGGGTAGGACTTACTGTAGAAGCAACATCTGGAAGAAGATGGGAAGCAGTGGATCAAGAACACAGGTGGAGAATTTAGCCTTGAACGTGAGAAATAATGGGGAAGTGAACAAGAGATCTCCCAGATGAGAAGAGAGACAGATGGAACAAAGAAAGGAGAGAAATGAGTTTTGTCCTGCTGTGTTTCCAATCAGCTTTTCCCAGAAGGGATACTTGGCAAGGAAAACAGGAAGCAGACAGGTGGTCCAGGCTCTATTGGGTAAAGTTAATATAGAGTTGTTTGATTATTCAGGTCTGAGTTTTAGGACAAAAAAAGAAAAAGTAGATTAAAAGCAATTACTGCAAATTTATGAATCACATCCAGTTGCCCAGACACCAGTCTCCTGACCTGAATTTCTCCTTCCCTTAGTGAGTGGAGCTGGAATGTTGCCTATATGGAGGCCATTCTGAATTTACACCAAAAAACAAACTGAAACCAGAAAAGAGTTAAAGAAAAGTCTCACTAGATGTCAGCACCAAAAGCCACCTAGTGACCATCCACACAAACCCTGTTTCACAAAGGAAAAAAAAAACAAATCTCAAAAATATGCATGACAGATCGGAGGTCATCAAATTACTGATTGGTGGAGAGCTCATGCTTTATTTTCATCAAACACATGATATATTTTACTTCTTTAATTCGTTTATTATTTATCTCCTCCCATGAGAATGTGGTCTCCTTGAGAGCAGGGATTTTTGTCTCTTTTGCTCACTGGTGTTGCCTCAACCCTCAGAGTGCACCTGGCATTTAGAAGGCACTTGCTCATTGTTTGTTACTGAATCGATTGTGTCTAACCCAGTGCACTTTCTACTTACCCCTTACAATTTCAAAAAGAGCAACTCAAAGTGAAACTGACACTTCAAACAACCACGTCGGTGAAAATAATTTTTATTAACTGTTTCTTCATTGGGTGGAGAAAGCTCTGGGGTAGAGCAGAATTCAAATCCAAGACTGCCCGGTCTCAGAGCCAAATGTTGGAGGAATTCAACCCATTCAGTTAGTTCTCCCTGAAAGAAACTGAAAGGATTTTTGTGGCAATAAACAAACCAACAATAACAAAATAAATGAAAGCCAAATCAATATCATGCAACAAACTGTATAGAGTTCACACAGCAATGAGCCTCTTGGTGTAGTCGACATTTATATCTTTATCCATATTTTTATGTCTAGGCCCGCATTTATGCCACCCAAGATAAAAATGGTAGAAAAGATTCACTGGGTCTGTTGCTAGGGGAGCGTTATGAAAATTGCAACTTCTCATGACCCTTCCTCTGCTGAAGAAAATTCTCTATTTGGGGGGTTTTTGTGTGAAAAAAAAAAAAAAAGATGAGAAAGAAACACTGTGAAGCAGGCAGCTACCAAGAAGAGTGTTGGTTGATGCTGGGTGAATCTGAAAGAGGTTTTTCTTACTCTCTCTGAAGTGCAATTCTTTTTTTTTTTTTTTTTTTTTCCTTCAGGAGTCATCTCCAGGGACAGGAAAGAGAAATACTCTGAATTAAGATGTGTCCATCTCAGGGGAAGTATATGAAACCATGGAAGCAGCTCACACAACAAAGCATTTGTTTGTGAAATTAGGTAAGAGAATCCCATTTTATGGGTGTGAGAGACACAACTGAGTGTTTAAAGATCCACATTGCCCGAGGCCTTCTAGTATCCTTTTTGCAGCCCAAATTCTTAATAGAAAATATACAGATTGGTATAATCAGTGCATTAAACTTTATAATACATATAATAGGACGTTAAATAGGATACTTAGGTTCTAGAATTTTTGCAAAGATCCAATGCCAAGAACAAATGTACCTCATGTTCTATGCTCGGAAAGCCCACCACCTTCCCACCAGAAATTAATGACAAGAGCCAGTTCAGAAAATGCATAGTCACCACCTCTCCCATTCCCAGCATTATCCCACCCAAAGTAAGAGGAGGGTTGTGTGGGGAGAGAGGTGGTAAGTCTCCTTGGAGAGAGCAGAGTTTGGGTAAGAATGAAAGCATCGCTCTTCCCTTTCTAAAACACAGTGGGAGAACTCCAGGAGGATCATAAAGATTGACCGCTCCTGCCAGGGGAGCCTGGCAAGTCGAATATAGCAGGATGTGTGCCGCGCTGCAGAACGCAAACGTCCCCATCTGTGCTATCATTAATGCTGAACACAGAGAGACTGGATTTGGGAAGAGCGTCTGGGAGTCTGAAGCATACAGGCTTATCCTTTTTGGTCTTCTTCAACCATATGAGGAACAATAAATGTGTCCCTTAAGTTTGGAAGTACACAGACCCAGTGTGGTCTGGAGCTTTCTGTAGCAGAAACACCTATATTAGCAACACTTGAAGGAATGGTGGCACAGCGTGCTTGGGAGGAAAATGGTGGTAACCCTACTTCACCTTTATTTCCCATTATCCTCTGAAATGTGATGCGGACTCCGGTGGTTTCCAGAGCTGCAAGGGAAGGGACATGAAGGGCAATAGAAGAGGGTGGGCTTTGGGGGCTGCTAGATGATTGCTGGGCCAACCTCGTAAGGCTCAATTTAGAGAAAATTGTGCTACCCAGTCTGCTGTAAAAGGAAAACTGCCCGGAGGGGGGTGCAGAAGGGAGTGTAACTATTTGAATAAGGGCGAATTAATAGAGTTTTAGAGACAATGTCATGTCACCCATATTTCTGCCCAATTAAGGAAAACATTCATTTTCTTCTCAAACCCTATTCAGCAAATAAGCTAGTATTTTTACTTTATTTTTCCATCAAAGTAGGAAAAGGATAAGTCTCTCTTTATTGCTGTAATAGGTAAGAAAACACAGAATCCAGAAGCAGATAACCAAAGTATACAAAATACACAAAGAAAGGAAAGATCAGGTAGAACTTTAGGATCACCAAAAAGAAATAAGAAATTCTCAGAGTACTAAGTAATTAACAGGAAAAATCCTGCCAGTAATTTGGAGAAAACAAACCTCCTAAGGACCACGTTGATAAAGCTTGATACACAAGCAGAAAAGAAGGATTGTCTATAACTAATAATAAGGGCTGAAACAGAAGTAAGAAATAACCCAGAGCAGATAGGTGTGGGCAAAATATGATGTAGAAAACACCAAGGAGAGTTCAGAGAATTTGGGTAATGTATGAAGAAAAAAATCAGGATAAGTCCTATGGTAGATTGTATTGTCCCAAGATGAGCACCCCCATAGGGTCCATGCCCCATTCTCCATTTATAATGACATTAACAACCCTTCCATCAAGTGAAAGAACCTCTGTCCTCCCTCCTTGGACCCAGGCAGACCTTTTTGTGACTGATTTGCTCATGGAACACAACAGAAGTAAGGCTGTATGACTTCCAAGTCTAGGACAGAAAAATTCCTTGTTCTTCTATGTTCTTCTCTTGGGACACTTGCTCTGTAAGTCCAGACACCTTGATATGAGGAGCCCAAGAGGAAGTCTCTGGAAAGGCCCACAAGAGGGGACCCATACAGAGAGGAACTGAATCCCCAGGCCCTCAGCCTTCCCTGAGCTCCAGCTGACAACCAACATCAAATTGCCAGCCATGTGAGTGAGCCATTCTAGAAGTGAATCATCCAATGTCCAGTTGAGGGGATGCTACGTGAAACAGATAAGCTTTCCCACTGCACCCTGCCCAGACTGCAGATTCTGTGCTACGTAAGTGGTGGTTGTTTTAAGCCACTAAGTTTGTCAGAGTGGAATGGGCAATAAATAACCAGAACAAGACCAGAGAGGGAATTATTTACCTACCCAAAGCTAACTGAGTTTCCACAGTTCTTTGGAAGGAGGAACTGAAAGTTTCTATCAGTACTCCATTTTGTATAATAATACAAATATGACAAATATGTAATTTCCCCCACACATTATTACCTCCTTAATAGTGTATGTGTAGAGAATTCTCACTTCATTATATAGGTTAAGTGTTCTCAATAATTCTCCTGGCAGTCTTTATTAAATTTTGAATTATACTTTAAGTAAAAGTATAGTTTTAGTTCAGTCTATAGAATGTTCAACTTCAAACAATAGTAATGATTAATAACCTGTTGCCCCAAAAGGGGTACAGTGCTTCAACAATACTCTACAAAATTGTGATTTGCTCAGACTACGTTCTGATTAGGTGAGTAAAGCACTGTTGTTATAAAGATTGTCATGTGGGGAAAAGAATGCTTCCTGAAACATTTTTTCCCAAAGGAAAGTGATGTATTTCCAAAAAGTATAATCCAGACCCTCTGTGTAACAATAGTGAGCACAAGGATCCATTAAGTGTGTCTTTGTAAAATATACATAGCACATAATTTATTCATTTAACCATACTTTAGCAAAGATTTATTTGAGAACTGCTATGTGCCAACATAAGATTAGATATAGAAGACACAGAGGTGAACAAAACACGTTGGTCCCTGATGGGACACTAAGATGATAAATAAATATACATACATACATACATACATACGTATATACATACATATATATATGTATATATATATAAAATAAACTGAAGTAGGTAAAAGAGATAGTGTGCCAAGGTGGGATGGAGGTGGGCAAGCAAGGTTGCTCTTTTATATAGGATGTTCAGAAAAACCCTCCTGATGCAGTATCATTTGAGCAAGGAGTAAATCAGATAGCTACCTGGGAAAAGCGCATTTCGTGTTAAGGGAACAGCAAATGGAAACACCACGAGATGAGAGCAACCTTAGCGTGTTCAGAGGGCTCAAGACAACATCATGGCTGCAATAGAACAAGCAAGATGCTGAGTGGAAGGATAAGCAGTACTGGGAGGGAAAGACAGGTCATGCAGAGACATGGAATATAATAGAGACATTGGAAAGGACTTAGCTTTTATTGAGTGATTATAAATATGCATATATGTTATGGAATGAATGCTTGTGCCTTCCCCCAAATTAATATGTTGAAGTCCTAATTTAGAGATAGAGCTTTGGGGATGTAATTAGGGTTAGATCAGGCTTGGAGGGTGGACCTCTCATGATGGAATTGCTGGTCTTGTAAGAAAAGCAAGAGAGAAATTTCTCTTTCTCTGCACTCACATACCAAGGAAAGTCCACATGAGGACTTAGCAAGAAAGCAGCTATCCACAAGCCAGGAAGAGAACCCTCACCCAAACCCAACCCTCCTGGCACTCTGATCATGAACTTCTGTCCTCTGAAACCGTGAGGAAATAAATCCCTGTTGTTTAAGCCACCCAGCCTGTGGTATTGTGTTATGGTAGCTTGGACTAAGACAGTACGGCTACGGCCACAGTGATACACAGTACAACTACAATGTCAAAGCTTTTTTTTTTTTTTTTTTTTTAGATTTTATTTATTTATTCGACAGAGATAGAGACAGCCAGCAAGAGAGGGGACACAAGCAGGGGGAGTGGGAGAGGAAGAAGCAGGCTCCTGGCGGAGGAGCCTGATGTGGGGCTCGATCCCAGAACGCTGGGATCACACCCTGAGCCGAAGGCAGACGCTTAACGACTGCGCTACCCAGGCACCCCAATGTCAAAGCTTTTTAAGTCAAGACTGAAATACAATTTTCTTTGAAAATATCCTCTTGTTATTCTCCTCTCACTTCCTCAGTCCACTTTTACTAGCTTTCTGGTAATAGAGGTGCTAATCGTGCAGTTCTTTGCCTAAAATTGCCTAATGATCGGTTTCAATTACAACTTTTCCAGTTGTATTTCTAAAATGTTATTTTTCTGAAATTTGAGCAAAAACATGAGCTTTGGGAGGTGTGTCTCTCTGCTGATTGAAATGTCTTTTGTTAAAGTCTTTCACAAACTGTGTCACAAAAATTAAAATAAAAAGTCTTCTCTAATATGCTTATTACAATTTTATTGGTAGGGATTTTACAGATTGCCCTGGCTCTAAGAAGAAAACAGTATTTTCTTATATGAGTGAGAGATTCTTGTCCATATTATGAAATTCCTTCCATCTATAGTTATTTGTTTGCTTGCTTGCTTACCAATTAATTGATTATTTCTCTTATCAGATGTTTCCTTTGGTTAAAACAGATGGGGCTTCTGACTTTTCTTTTGGGGTTTAGCTATCTAATTTCATATAGAAGAGACTACAAGGCAGAGTTAAATTTTACCTGCCAACACATGCTCTCAAGAGCCGGTAACTCTTTTTCACTTCTCCTGGCTACATTTTATGTTCAGGTAGTTTCTCCTGAGCTCTTTAGAAGTCCCATGTCATCTTTGTGATTACGCCTATGTTTGTTTCTCTAGGTTTCTGTCTGATTTTTGCAGGAGTGTTCGGCACCACAGGATGGTAAATCTTTTCAAGATACAGAGACTCACTTCACTTCCTGGAGTACCTCTTACTCTCATTTCCTTCATCTCTTTCCTTGTCCCTTGTGTCACTTCTCTTAGCACTCTTCCTCTTTCTGCTCCTTCTCCTCCCCCTGCCCCTCTCCTTCCTTCCCTCATCTTCCTCTTCTCTTTCTCTTTTCTGTCTCATCCAGCATTTGTATTCAGGCTCCTTGGCTCACATTTTTTTCTAGATCTCTGTGGGATTTTCACCAACTTTCTGCACGATGGGTGGAACTGTTTATCATTTCTCAGTCAAGACTGTTTGTAGGAGGAGAAATAATTGCCTTCTTGGCATTCATCTCCAGTAAACAAACAGAGAAGAAGCAGGCAAACCAACAAGCCCTAGCACTCCTAGCGTTGGGGGGCTTTCTTCTCCCTGCCTTAAAACTCATTTAGTTATAATGGGCCAGATGTCACAAGTGTGCATTTAGGGCAGAAATGGTGCTTTGGGCCTCTGCTCTTTAACTCTTAGCCATGAGCAGAGGTTCTGTAAGAAATCTGTACTGTCTTCGAACTCAAAAGGCAGGGAGATTATGAGTTAGCATCTGGACCCATAACATTTCTAAGAATGAGATAATATATCATTTGGGGGAAAAACTGAACTCCTCTTATAAAGAACGTGGCTCACCTTGTGTGGTACTTCCCCCACAGACATAAATGTGATATTTATGTCCTAGGGAAAACAAGGCCACAAAAATAAAGTGAATTGACAGTATTATAGAGACTCAAAAAATACATTTTTTCCAACTTTGTTTAGATTCTCCATCTTTCATGGCAGCTTTGGTTTTTATGCTTATGAGTCATAGTAAGAAAATTTCAAAACAAAGCTGACAAGATTTATGGAAATTTCATTCCATTATTTTTAAAAGAAATACTTTTATTGGAGGAAGGTGGGCATTCGTCTCTCTCATATGTCATTGTCTCAATTGCATTGGGCACCATACAAAAATGTTCATCTGGTTGTTTACAGAGAAGCAAATAATCCTATTAAGTTTAGACTAGAAAAATTTAAAGAGGCACATAATTCTGAACTTTGCAGTCAAAGAGATCTGGCTTTACCTCTTGTTTCCTTTGTAGCCACAGACAACTTACTTAACCTCATTGAGCCTGGGTTTTCCTATCTGGAAAACCAAATTAATATTTGTGCCTACCTCTTAGGGTTATTGTGAGAATTCCATGAGGCAATGGCACATAGGGCACGTTTAGCGGCATGTCTGGCACAGAGTATATGCTCAATAAATACTAGATCATATCATTAGGATTGTTACTGTTACGATCATTTTGCGTTTCCATTGTCTATGACTTATTAACAGAAGTAGAGTAGTGTGTTTTCCTCCGTTACTAACTGGAAACTCAGTCAATTCACTTAGCCCTCCTTATCCCTCATATCTATGTCCTCCTAAATGAGATTTCCTTTACATATAGAGGATTATGACAGCTACTTAACTCTCTAGAAGCTATTTTTAGATCAGCATTTTGTTGTGCAAATGATAATATTTAATGACAGAGGTTCTGTAACATGTTAGCTCTGTGGTTTGAGTTACAAAAGGAACTTTAGGGTGCTATGGTTCTGCTCCTTTTCCCTCATCACACAAGCACATTCTCTGTGATTACTGTTGATGATATCCAGAAACTGTATTTAATTAATACATAATGACAATAGCTCATTGTAATATACAACCTCTTATAACACATAGTTTTGACCTTAGTAATTTCCGAATAAAAATAACTGTCTTTCTGTCTCTGTCCCTTCTATCTAATAATTGAGACCTTCATATATGTAAGTTAATAATAAAATCCAGTTGCTAGTGTTCTGCTAACTAGAAATTAATTATGTACATATTATTTTGCTTCTTCTGAGGAAGACTGAATTCAACTGAGTTTAAAATGTCTTGACCAAACAAAAAGCAGAAAATAGTAACAGGTAAAACCAGGATTCAACATTGTTCTGTCAATCGCAAAGGAAATGGCCTTAACTATCACATATGACCATGCAGCCTATGGATCACTGCTAAGGAAGATTTTTTTAGGCAGCCATTATAGGGAATGATAATCCCCAAAATGAACAGTACCAAACTGTGGTATATGTGGTATTGCTTTCCTTTTCCCATGCATTATTCAGGTGGTTGTTGACCCATAGGGGCTACACCTGTTACTCTACAGACAGCCTACAAATCTTACAGTATAAATAATAGAAGAGCTTGATGGATTCTTGTGAATTTACACACCATGCCAAGTTTCCAGCAACCTCGCTCTACCAGTTTCTGTGTTAGTTGACACAGGGTGGAATATTTACACTGCTGATTTCTCGGAAAGGTAATAAGAGCTGTGTGGCAATAAAGGATCATTTAGCTCATTTATTGGCTGGAACTGATATTTTAAAAATGTAGGCTAGATACATTCTTAACAGATAATCTTTCAATCATCCCAGCTGCATCCGATATACGGAGAACCCACAGGAGGTGGTAAATGTTCAAGTGGCTACAGACATTTGCTGGGGGTGTTTTCTCACATGTGTGTGCAAAGCTCCAGAGCAAATGCAGTTTGTCTTCCAAAACTGACATTATACAGCTTTACATGAACTTGGCGTGAATTAAGGCATCTTTTGTGCTTCGCGTTTAGTGTTTAGATGCAGAAATTAGTCAAGAAAAACGTAATGCAGTTATTTATAAATGACTGTTTTGCTGAAATAATTTTGGTTGCACATGAGAAATACTGTCTTCTCCAAATTGTGTCAGATTTTCGCTGTCTTCAGATTACACTTCAGAGCATAGTTTCAATGGCTTATCTACACACACACACACACACACACGCACACAGGTACACATACATACACGTATACCCCTTGGGGTCCTTGGTTAAGAAGTAGAGAGTAGTGACTTGGCTCTTCTGCAGGAGAGCTTCTTTGTTGAACATATCAGATCCTATCCCTTGGGTGTCCTATTTCTCAAATTCCTTCCCAGAGCAGTTCAATCTTCTTGATGTGGTGCTAGTTGGTGTGGCTTCTGGGGAATGCGCCTCACTTAGTGACATGACTAAAATGAGACAGCCCAAATCTGCTATTGCCCGATTACTGATAATACCATCAAGGCAAGTCTTTGTTTAGAACTTTGGAACTTTTATTTGATGCATCAAGATGACTTGATAGAATTGTGATAAATTTTTCTCTACTAGTTCATTAAAGAATATTCACGTGCTATATTTGTATTTTGATGAGTTGTTACTAAAGTTTAAATGAATGTGTTTATTTACATCAAAAAAAAAAAAATTCACGTGGCCTTCCCCACTTGGATTTGCCAATGAAAAAACCCCATCCCAAATCATTCCTTTCCACTATTTACTATCCCTGATCCCTTTTTATTTACTTCATAGCACTCATTCATCACAATTTGTAATTACTTTATTCGTTTTACATCAACTTCATAGAGCACAGAGCTTGCCTATTTTTTATTATTATTATTATTTTTTACTGTTGGCTCAAGCAAGCACTCTGAATGGCAAAATGAAGTCCCTCAATAAATATTTATTGAATGAATAAGTGAAGAAATGAAGTAAAAGACACATATTAATAACTTAAGTAATCACCATTTTAGCTTTATAAATACTGTTTGAGAGGGCAAACAAGAGGCAGACTCTAGAATATTTAAAAATATTTTTCCATAGACAACCAAGCAATGGTAGACTTTGGGTGGAAATATTGGGTAAAGGGAGGATAGGAGTTTGAATAAGTATGAGAATTACATTTGCTTTAATCTAGCCTTAATATATTAAGTTAAAATTCCATACTGACTTAGGGAAAGAATAGTCTTAGTATTAAAAAAAAAAAAAGTGGTTTTGCCACTGTTAAGCCAGACTCTAGAACAAGCATGGGCAATAGCAAAATCCTTGATCTGGAAATTGGCCTTGAGTTGGTTTCTTCTTCGTGAGTCCTGTTCTCTTATAGCATACATTTTGAGATGACAAGCAGGTCTTGGTCACCTATGTAAGTCCTAATGACTGAATCAAAATGGTGCCTATTGATTGTCAAATCTATGCTATTGACTTCAGAGTCAATATTAATGGGAAAAAAATGGAAAGAAAGCTACTGGGCAAAGTGAACTATACTAATCTTCCTCAGGACAAATGCAAGCCTGCTCATCTTGCAGGTACTTATGTAAAAGGGCATTTAGGTGTGTGTGTGTGTGTGTGTGTGTGTATGTGTGTGTGCAGATGCACACACACGTGTGTATTCTTACAAACAATATAGATGCATGGACAGACAGAGACAGATATCAAATGCTTTAAACTTACCAAGATATGACAGAATTATTTATGCTAAACAATTAGGCACAAATTGATTTTTCAAGAATCTGAAAATGGCTCCGTGACTTATGACACACCCTTATGCTCCAATATTTTCATAATAGAAGCTCATTTCCCGAAATGCTCATGCTCCCATGCTCACCTCAGAGATGACTCTCCATCATTTCCACCCTTTGGCTTATAAGAGAACCTCTGCCTGCCTCTCCACACCTTGTTATTCAAGGTTGAAAGAGTTGCTAAATTTATTGGTAAATGAATGGTCTTCATTAGTTCATATTTTCCCTAGTGTGGAGTTACTTTACCTCACAAGTGGGGACACAGTCTTTTAGGACTTTATTTCCTTCTTTTCCTTGGGCTTCCCTCCTTGGGATCTGAAAGAAAGTTAGTGGGATCCTTACCTGGGTCTTTTTTCCATGTGAAAGCACACCCAGCTCATGACCCACGGTCTGCATTTTAGAATATAGGTCTTAAAATCTTATAGGATAGCACTCACTTCAACAGAACATACTCTAAAATTGAAATGATACAGAGATTAGCATGGCCCTTGCACAAGGATGACATGCAAATTGATGAAGTGTTCCATATTTTGGAGTGAAATAGATAAAGGGGATTAAGAATACACTTATCATGGGTGGCTCAGTTGGTTGGGTGCCCGCCTTCAGGTCGAGTCATGATTCCAGGGTCCTGGGATTGAGCTCTGGATTGGGTTCTCTGCTCAGTGGGGAGTCTGCTTCTCCCTCTGTGCCTCCCCCTGCTCATGCTTTCTTTCTCTCTCTCTAATAAATACATAAAAATCTTTTTAAAAAAAGAATACACTTATCATGATAAGCACAGGGTAATGCATGCAATTGGTGGACCACACTGTGCTTGAAAGTAATATGACACTGTAAGCTAATTATACTTCAATTTAAAAAAATCTGATAGAACAACTTCTCCCTGTTTATTCTTCCTTTTTAAGGTTGTAGTTATTTGTGGACCTGTATTTTTCAAATAACTTTTTAAGTAACTTTACTGAGTTCTCAAGTATCTAAATAGATCTTCATTGGTTTTGCACTAAATTTATAGAAGAATATAGCACCATCATCTGTATAACATCAAGAACTTTTATCCATGACCATGGAATGTTTCTCTCTTTGTCTTTTATTAGAGTATTAATTGTCCCCAAAGAGAATATGAGGTAAGTGTACTAAATGGGAAGATGTAGCAAAGCCTGTTTGTTAGGATTCTTCTTGGGGTACCTTTGTCTTCAGAGAAAATCCTTTTCTCTGGTCATAGGAAGGGCACCTCTCACATGAGAATTTTATGATCTGTTTCAGAAGAGAAGGGTAGGGGGAAGATCAGAATGACATTTTTGCTTCTGCCATTTTCTCAAACTCCTGCGGCTTAAAATATTCAGTATGCCAAAGTGCCATACTTGGGGTTAGCATGTCCTTAACTCTATCAAGTCCAAAGGGAAATCCTCAAATATTAACCAAATATATGCCTCATGAATGCTATAGGTCAGTTGTAAAAGATTTTCAAAATGAAGAGAAATATAATATTCCTGCAAATAATTTCTATTTTCTGGTTCAAATCTAATGATTTTTTAAAGTAGATCTTTTACTTAGAATTGCACCAGTAGAAAATTGAGGGGGGGGGAATCTATTGGTAGTGAGCAAAAAATTATTAATATAACTTAATGTGCTGGAAAAGTGACTATTTCTAAGGAAAACAAAGCTATCTACTTCAGACTAATCACAAAGAGTAAACCCCAATATGCTTCATGCTTAATTCCTTAGGACCTAAGTTTTGATTATGGAAGATTCTCATAGAAACATTATTTGATGAGAGAGAAAAGCAAGAGACTTTCCTATTCACTATCATCCTTCCTATCCACTTTCCCAAACATTACGTGATAGCTGAGCCTTGCCAATATAATTCTACTTAATCATTTTTATGAGAATTAAGTTGCCAAATTTTTCATCAAACATCAACTAAATGTTGGAAAAATACAGACTTTGTGGCACATTTAATTTAGTGTTCTACAAAAAAAAAAAAAGATTATATAAAGACTGAATTTATACATGCAAGGCAAATGGAAGAAATGGGGATATTTTTCTGATAGTCTGTGCTGACATCAAATTTAACCTTGGGATACCTGGAATGAAGTATCTTCTGATGGAAAGTAGTTGAGAAATAAGCTCCAATTTTTCACTTCACTTAGCGTAAATAATACCTATTTCATTTGGAGAAAAAAAAAACAAAAAAAATGGTTTTATGCTAAAGAAAGAAAAACTACAGAAGAAAAAGCTAAACACAAACACCTTAGGAGTGGAGGAACCTATTAATTGTTATTTTTAAAATCACTTACAAATTTGGATCACAATCTACGTTGAGTAACATAGATTACTGTTCTCGGTGGTTCTAACCTGCGGTAACCTGACAGTTTAACCATGGCTAAGAGATCTCTTTTGTTCAACAGCGTTTGGTTAACCAGCTGTCTTTTTGAGGTAGAAAACTGAATTTGTTAATATAAATAACACACCGGGAGGATATGAACAGTCAAAACAGTGTGAAAGGCCTCAATCTAATTTTTATCTTCCTGTCATCCTGGGTGGGTTCCCTGAGAGACAATAATGAAGAGTGCAGAGGGAAAACTCTTCCAGGATTTTTTACTCTTACAATTTATAGTAAATTGTTTTTTGACGGCTGGCTTAGGGCTTTGCCCCTCCTCTTCTAAGGAATCATGCAAAGAATGTGTGAGCCTAGGAGTCTAAGGCAGTATTTTTCTTAAACTGATAATGAACACAGAGCCAAAACTGAAACCCAAGGTCACAGATAATGGAAAATACACCATAGGCATTTTCATTGCCTTTATGTTTTTAATGATGTCTTCATTGTCTCCTATTGGATTTTTGTTTTGTTTTCTTTTTACAGTCGCTTATGTTTCCTGCTCTTTGCCATTTGCTTTCGGGATGGCACTAGCACTTCCATAAAATATCTTAATGGCCCCCCGCAGGGCTTCTGTAGTGAAGGGTCTGCTAATGTTTCCATTATGACCCTGGTCTCAGAGATCTTTATATCACAGTCATCCTAATTTGCATTAGACCATGGGGAACATGTCATATAGGTCAGTCTTGGGAGCAATATTTTTTGGTACACTTGGAAAAAAATATAGTATAAATTCCTCAGCAGTTGTGTAGTTGTAGAGCACTGAATTTAGTTACAGTAGCATTTGCTAGGGTTTTAGCTGAGTAACTTCCATAAGTGAATTGAAATTATCTGAATGAAGCCTCAGGTGATGCTTTGAAAATAGAGACTAATCTCATAATTGCTTTGTTCTCCTTTCACCTTCTTCTCTTGCCTTAAATAATAGTGCTGTAGCTGATTGGGCTAGAATATCATCTTATAGATGAGGGTGGAATGACACAATAATTAAAAACAAATTGTACCTTAGTTTAATAAAGACTTCCAATATAAATACAAGACAAAGCAGTTGTTTTGAAATGTCAGAGTGACCTAGAGTAGTGATAATAGAAAGATGCAAATGCCCGCCCGTGGCATAGAGCCCCTGGGAACAGACATGCTGTCCCAGTATGGGGGTGTCACACTTGATGTGAAATCAAAGGGAATTAGATGCTACTTTGCAAAATGTTTGTGATCTATTTTCTTGTTATAAAATGTGATGAGTATTTCAAAGATTTTATTTAAATCCTGAATAAAAAGTCAAGAAACGAATAGAAAAATATAAGGGAAAGATTCTACCTAAACAAATAGGTGGTTTAAAAATTTTTAGACATGTAGCGTTTGTTTGTTCTTTGAATCTTTACAATAATCTTTTGAATCGTGGGAAAGATTCCATTTTCAAAATGAGTAAACAAATGACTGCCAGCAGGGATTTTGCAGATAGACCTGAATTTAAATCCTGCACTACCATTTACTAAGTGAATGTTTGAAGCAAGGTACTCAATTTCATTGGTTATGAACTTGCACATGCAGAATGGTGCTGTTGTAGATGGCCAATGAGATTCATACATAGCTTCTCACTATCCTAGCACAAAGAAGGCACTGAGACTGTTGTTTCCTCGACTTTGTTTTTTGAGAATATGGGGGCTTACTTAACATCATAGATGGTTAATAGCAAATATAAAATTAAAATATGAGTGGTTTGACTTTTCGCCTGAATTTGTTACACACTATACCTTGCTCCTCACAATTAAAGATAATTCACCAAATATTCTCAAATAATTTTACCTTAGTTTTACTCATTTTCTAATCAAATTAGAAAGGATTGTATTTGTAGAAGCATGATATAGAACAAAGTATTATGTGAATAACAGAACAATATATGATCTCAAGGAAGAAAATTTCTTTCCTTCCTGCTGAATCTGGAAAAAACAAGGAAAATGAGAAAAATTTGTGCTGTCCACCAGAAGTCATGAAACAAAATGTGTAGAATTTACCACAAGGTCCCATAGAAAACTAAAACCTAAAATGTGAAAATTCAAAGAGGTAAAGTTAACCTATATGGATAAGAACAAATTTTGACCTTTCATTCTTGATATTTAAATCATTCTCTATTGAGTTACTTATTTTACACAGAGTATCACACAGGATGTGTTCTGAGAAAATCCTTAAATTACAGTGTCATTATATGTCTCCAATTGCCTGGAATAGTTTCTATTTAGGTTTGTTGTCCTAGTGTAATTATTAATAGTTATAGAATAGTAATAATAGTAATAACTTCACTCTCAAGAAGTTCCATATCTGGATGACGAATTATATGGTCACCCTTTCAGTTAAGGACACCAGTCCCCGTTGTGAGGATAGGTAGAATTCTATCATAATTTTTAATCCAATACCAGGCACATAATCATTTTGGCTACCTACATTCATTACTTCTTATCACAATCCAACCACAGAGTTTAGGACTCTTTGTAAAACAGAGTGAGAAACTGGGAATGACTATCAGATTGGAACCAAAGTGTGAATGTTTGTAGGAACAGAAGAAGGAGAGCCACAGGGGGATACATACACTAAATTGAAATTAAAGCATTAATATTTTAAAATCATTTCTAGTGAGGAAAGATGAATGGTTGGTAAGAGCCAGACTGAGCATCCAGATGCTGGAAGTCAATTTCTACTATAGGACCCAGTTACATACTCAAAGCCCAAGGTTTGGTGTGCATATTCAATTGTTGACAAAATCGTCACTGTTGTTAATAGCCCTATAGACCATTTTGATTTATATATATATATGAGAAAATTTATCATGTTATGCTAGTTCATTATGGTCAGTTGTTTGTCTTAGTTTCTTGTTGGAGTGAATAGGTTAACTCCTGTACACCAGTCAAATTACTGGGTTGAGCTGTGTCAAATTGTTGCTTTTTAACCCTTTGACTTAAAAGCAGAATTCTATCTGGTTTAATCTAATATAATCCTATCAAGATAGGAAAAGGATGATGGAGAGCTTAATTTAGCATGGTAAATTATCCTGAAGTAGGACAGAGAAGGACGGGGATGGGGTGCAGGGAGGGATAGGGAAAAGTTACTAACAAATGCCTATTGAACACCTGTTTCCACATGCCAAAGAACTGTGCCAGGTACCTGGGACTTAAAAGAGGCATTCTCTCTTTTGTCATGGCACAAACTATTGGGAACATAAATTAAGAGTTTATTATCTATTTTATCCATTCACCTGTCGATGGACATCTGGGCTCTTTCCATAGTTTGGCTATTGTGTACATTGCTGCTATAAACATTGGTGTGCAAGCGAAATAAGCTGATCAGAGAAAGACAATTATCATATCACCTCACGTGTGTAATTTAAGAAACAGAACAGAGGATCATAGGGGAAGGGAGGGAAAAATAAAATAAGACAAAATCAGAGAGGGAAACAAACCATGAGAATCTTGACTATAGGAAACAAACTGAGGGTTGCTGGAAGGGAGTAGGTGGGGAGATGGGGTGATGGGCATTTAGGAGGGCACATGATGTGACGAGGACTGGGTGTTATATGCAATGGATGAATAACTGAATTCTACGCCTGTAACTGATGATAGACTATATGTTAACTAATTGAATTTAAATAAAATAAGTTAATACACAGAAAAAGAGTTCATTATCTAGATACTTGTCTTGTTTTTAAAGATAAATTCTGATAGAACAGCTTCTCTTCCTCCTTTTGTTTCATATTTTCCTCTTTTCCTTTCTAGGTTTTCTTCCATTCCAGAATATTTTTATATTAATTTGCAATCATTTTCCCTCCTTAGTCTGAAAGCTTAAACTCCTATTGCTCTAAAGCATCTACTTCACTGTGGCTTGTTCTGGTTCCCTGTTTTGAGATCTGTGTCTCCTTCTCTCAAAACACCACGATGTAAGCCCCTTGAAGACAGGGAATGAGAATTATTCATCTTAATTAACATGTACTGTACTTATTATATTCCTGGACTTAGATGTTGCTCAATAAATTCTCATTAAAGCAAATAATGTCCAGTGTACATTGATGCGATATCTAGGCTATGGAGCCTCAATAAATATGAACATACTGATAATATACGTATAACCATTGTTATTCACTACCCAGAAATTTAATGTAGTCACTGGATACTATGTTTTGAGATCAATTAAAATACTTTGCTTTTCTCATATATGGGTAGCCTCAGGCTCTGTTTCCCTCAGTCTCTTTCTTAATGTGAACATTAATGGGAATTATTTTTTATTAAGCAGAATGAAAGTAAAATAGTTTTGCAGTTTGACTCAGTGTTTGCTGCTTTTTTATGCAAACATGCACGGGATAAAAAATTTTACTAAATGATATAAAACGTGATGAAAATTTTCTATGAAAAGCTACAGAAGCCTTAAACTATCTGTTTTTCTCTTTACCTCTTTTCCTGAAAGGAGACCTTGAATCTGGAACCTGAATCACTCTTACTTGTCCTAAGACATCAGTGGAAGTTGGGGACAGCCAAGCTGGAAGGTCACCAAGAGACTTGCTAATGTACAATTTGCCTTGCTTCCTGCATTTCACAATTTTTATAACATTGAATCCACTTGAATAACATAATAGGAAATACATAGCAATTTACTCCTTAAACAAATGGGAATCCACCTATATGTATATTGTGAGGAGGAATTATGTGCACATACACACACAACACATATTTCATTTTAGATTTGAGAAAATATGTAAGAAAATATCAATATGACCTCTAAATACACAATGCCTGGCAATATTTTTAAATAAGCATTAAGTAGTAATTTCTGAATACTTTTATGTGTTTTATAGAGAATCTTTTCCAAAAGAATCATCATAATGTTCTCCAAAACCTAGGGAAACCAAAATCTAGAATTATGAGTTTAGGAGCGAAGGGTTTTTTAGCAACCTAGGGATTTGTCCTTAGCAGAGGACTGTCCCTGGTTCCCCTGGTAGAAGGGCTGTGCTAGAGAGTTGAAGGCTAATGTGCGCTGTCGGGTAAAAGTCACAATGACTCAGGGTTTTACTCCGTTCTTTGCTAGTATTTGGGTGAAAGGCATTGAACTGATTCACAAAGTAATCATTTTGTTGCCTAAGAATAATAAGCCAAGTTCTAGTAATAAATTCTATTTTGGTAACTAGGGAACATATTCTAAACAGTTTTTTTTTTTTTAATTCAATGTATTTAACCTAAAAAAAAAAAAAAACCAAAAAAACAAGAAACAGTATACCCATTTCTCCCACTGTCAACTCCCTGCCTCTGGCAACCACCAATCTGTTCCCTGTATCAATGAGTTTGTTGTTATTTCACTTAGCATAAATGCCCTCGAGTTCATCCATGTTGCTGCAAATGGCAAGATTTCATTATCTTTTATGGCTAAGTGATATTCCATCGTGTATATATTCCACATCTTCTTTATGCAGTCATCCACTGTTGGACACTTACGTTGTTTCCCTATCTTGGCTATTGTGAATAATGCTGCAATGAACATATGGGTGCATAGGTCTTGTTGAGTTCATGTTTTCATATTTTAGGATAAGTATGCAGAGTGGAATTGCTGGATTGTATGACAGTTGTATTTTTAATGTTTTGAGGAACCTCCATACCGTTTCCCACAGAGGCCACACCAGTTTGCATTCCTGTTGGCAATGTGCAAGCGTTTCCTTTTCTCCACATCCTCACCAACAGTTATTTTTTGTCTTTTCGATAATAGCCTTTCTAGTAGGAGTGAGGTGAGCATGGAATCTTTCCATTTATTTGTGTCTTCTTTAATTTCTTTCAGTAATATCTTGCAGTTTTCAATATACAGGATTTTCTCTTCCTTGGTTAAATTTATTCCTAGGTATTTCATTCCTTTTGATGTAGTGTACATGGTATTGCTTTTTAAGTTCTCTAACAGTTCATTATTAACGCATAGAAATGCAACAGATTTGGGGCACCTGGGTGGCTCTGTCGGTTAAGTGTCCGACTGTTGGTTTCAGCTCAGGTCATGATCTCATGGGTCATGAAATCAATCCCCACAAGGGGCTCCCACTCAGCTAGGAGTCTGCTTGAAGATTCTCTCCCTCTGCCCCTCCCCTCACTTGCACTTGTGTGTGTATGCCTGCACACATGTGTGCCCACACACACTCTTTCTCTCTCAAATAAACAAATAAATCTTTAAGAAAAGAAATGCAACAGATTTTGTGTATTTTGTATCCTGCATGTTTGGTGGATTCATTTATTAGTTCATTTATTAATTTAGTTTTTCATGAAGTCTTTAGGATTTTCTATAGATGATATAATGACATTTGCCAATAGTGACAGTTTTACTTCTTTCCAATTTGGATGACTTTTCTTTCTTTTTCTTATGTAGTTGCTCAGGGCTAGGACTAGCAATACTTTGTTGAGTAAAAGCAGTGATAGTGGGCATCCTTGTCTTGTTCCTGGTCTTGAGGAAAAGATTTCAGTTTTTCCCTGTTGAGTGTGATGTTAGCTGTCAGTTTGTCATATATGACCTTTATTATATTGATGTATCTTCCCTCTGTATCTGCTTTGTGAGAGTTTTTAGCATAAAAGGATGTTGAATTTTGTCAAATGTTTTTTTCTGCATCTGTTGAGTTGATCAAATAATTTTTTTGCCTTCATTTTGTTAACATGATGTATCACGTTAACTGATTTGTGGATTTGAACCCTACTTGCATCTCTGGAATAAATCCCACCTGATCATGACATATGATCCTTTTAATATATTGTTTCTTTTGGTTTTCTAACATTTTATTGAGGTTGTTTTGCATCTATGTTCATCAGAGATAATAACCTGTAATTTTCTTCTCTTGTAGTATCCTTATCCTCATTGGTTTTGGGATCAGGGTAATTCTGGCCTCATAAGATGAGTTTAGAAGCTTTTCCTCCTGGGGAACCTGGGTAGGTCAGTTAGTTAAGGTCTGCCTTCAGCTCAGGTCATAATCCCGGGGTCCTGGGATCAAGTCCCACACCAGGCTCCTGCTCTGAGGGGAGTAAGCTTCTTCCTCTCCCTCTACCCCTCCCAGCTGCTCATGCTCTCTCACACACACTTTCTCTCTCTCTCAAATAAATAAATAAAATCTATTTTTTTAAAAAAGAGTTTCCTCATGTTGCTTCGTTTTTTGTTTTTTGTTGTTTTTTTTTTTTTTCTTTAAAGAGTTTGAGAAGGATTGATACTAATTCTTTGAATTTTTGGTAGAATTCACCAGTGAAGCCATCTGGTCCTGAACTTTGTTTGTTGGTAAATTTCTGATTAGTGATTCAATCTCCTTACTAGTGATCTGTCTATTCAGATTATCTTTTTCATCATGATTCAGTCTTGGTATATTTTATGTTTCTAAGAATTTATCCATTTCTTCTGGATTGTCCAGTTTGTTAGCTTATAATTATTCATTGTCATTTCTTATGATCCATTGTATTTCTGAGGTATCAACTGTAACATCTCCTCTTTCATTTCTGATTTTATTTATTTGAGTCCTCTCTTTTTTCTTGTTGAGTCTAACTAAAGATTTGTTAAAGATTCTGTTTTTCTTTTCAAAGAATAAACTTTTAGTTTCATTGATCTTTGCTATTGTTTTTCTAGTCTCTGTCTCATATGTCCTAATCTTTGTTATTTCCTCCTTTCTACTAACTTTGGCCTTCATTTGTTCTACTTTTTTAGTTCCTTGAGGTGTAAAATCAGGTTTGTTTGAGATTTTTCTTGTTTCTTGAGGTAAACATTTATCACCATGAACTTCCCTCTTAAAATTGCTTTTGCTGTATCTCATACATTTTGGCATATTCTATTTCCATTTTCGTTTGTCTCAAGGTATTCTTTTATTTCTCATTTGATTTCCTCTTTGATTCATTGGTTGTTCAGTAGCATATTGATTAATCACTGCATATTAGTGAATTTTTCAGTTTTCTTTGTTTAATTAATTTCTAGTTTCATACCATTGTCATCAGAAAAGATTTGATATTATTTCAATTCTCTTAAATTTATTAAGATTGTTTTGTGGCCTGATACATGATCTATCTTGGAAAATGTTCTATGTGCACTTGAGATTAACACATAGTCTGTTGCTTATGGATGGAATGTTCTATAAATATCATCTAAGTCCATCTGGTATAATGTGTCATCTAAAGCTGCTGTTTTGCTTTGTGACTTTCTGTCTGGATGATCTATCCATTGATGTAAATTGGGTATTAAAATCCTCTGGTATTATTTTATTATTGTATGTTTCTCCCTTTAAGTCTGTCAATATTTGGTTTATATATTTAACTGCTCCCATGTTGGTACATAAATATTTATAAATGTCGTATCTTATCCTTGGATTTACCCCTTTTTCATTGTGCAATGCCCTTCTTCGTCTCTCATTACTGTCTTGGTTTTAAAGTTTATTTTGTCTGATGTAAGTATATCTACCCCAGCTTTCTTTGGTTTTCATTTGCATGGAATATCTTTTTCCATCCCTTCCCTTTCTGACTATGCATGTCCTTACACCCAAAGTGAGTCTCTTGTAAGCAGCGTATAGATTGGTTGTGTTAGTTTTATCCATTCACTCTATGTCTTTTGATTAGAGAATTTAGTCTACTTAAATTTAAAGTAATTATTTTTTATGTGCTTGCTTCCATTTTAATTGTTTCTTGACTGTTGTAGATTCTCTTTCTTCCTTTCTTCTTTTTCTACTCTCTTCCTTTGTAGTTTGATACCTTTTTTAGTGGTATGCTTATATTCCTTTCTCTTTATCTTTTGTGTATTTCCTATAGGTTTTGGTTTTATGGTTACCATGAGGCTTGCATATAAAAACCTAACAGTTTATTTTAAACTGATAACAACTTAAATTTGATTCCATTGTAAAACTCAACATTATTACTCTCCTCCCCTCACGTTTTATGTTTTTATGTCACTTTTTACATCTTTTTATTTTATGTATCCCTTAACTAATTATTGTAGTTGTACTAATTTTTTACTTTTGTCTTTCAACTTCTATTATGGTTTTATAAATTATTAATCTACTATCTTTAATATATATTTACTCTACAGGAGAGATTTTTACTTTTGTATGTTTTCTTGTTACTAAATGGTACCTTTTCTTTTCAGCTTAAAGAAGTGCCTTTAAAATTCTTGTAAGGTTGTTTTAGTGGAGTTGAACTCCTTTAGCTTTTGCTTACCTGGAAAACTAACTCTCCTTCATTTCTGAATGATAACTTTCCTGAGTAGAGTATTCTTGATTGGATGTTTTTATTCTTTCAGCATTTTCAATATATCCTGCCACTCTCTTCTGTCCTGTAAAGTTTCTGTAGAAAAATCTGCTGATAGTCATATGGAGGTTTCCTTATACATAGCAAGTTGGTTTTCTCTTTTTGCTTTTAATATTCTCTCCTTGTCTTTAACCTTTGAACTTTTCATTACAGTGTGTCTTGATATGAGTCTTTAGGGGTTCCTCTTATTTGGAACTCTGGGCTTCCTGGATCTGCATATCTGTTTTAGCCATTATTTCTTCAAATGGGATCTCTGCCCCTTCTTTTCTCTCTTCTTCTGAGAGCCCTACCCAGCAAAATTTGGTCTGTTTGATGTTGTCCCATGTGTCCCTTAAATATCTTTACTTTTTTCTTTCTTTTTTCTTCTTGCTGCTCTAACTGGATGAGTTCCACTGCCTTGTCTTTGAGTTAACTGAGTCTTCCTTCTGCTTCGACTAGTCTGTCTTTGAACCCCTCTAGTGTATTTTTCAGTTCAGTTATTGTACTCCTCAGCTCTTATAACTTCTGTTGGGTACTTTCTTATCTTTCCCGTGTCATTTTTGAAGTTTTCACTCTGTTCATCTGTTTTTCTCCCCAGTTTGGTGAGCATCCGTATGACTATTACTCTGAACTTTTTGTCAGATAAATTACTTACCTCCATTTCATTAAGGTTTTTTTCCTGAGGTTTTGTCTTGTTCTTTTGTTTGAAGCACAGTCTTCTACTTCTTTATTTTACTTGACTCTCTGTGTTTGCTTCTATACAATAGATGCTCTCCCAGTCTTAAAGGAATGGACTTGTAGGGGAGGTGAAACCTGTTCTTAAACCCTGCTACAGTTCTTGGTTTTTCTCTTAAACCTTTTGCTTGCAACTCATTATGTTATTAATAGCTCCCTGTAGTTGAGGATGCGCCAAGATCTGTTGATTTTCCAAAGGGGAGGCTCTCAGCACCTAGTTTCAGGTTGACTGGTAGCCAGAGCGTAACACATCAGCTGTTAAATGGATGCAAATATATACAATCCTGTGAGACTGCAAGCATAAGCCCCACTAGCCACCAGAAGTAGGTAATCCAGAGTTGCCCCTGGGTGGCAGTCAGAGAAATCAGGGCTCCACATGAGTGTATAAGCTCTTCTCTGGGTGATACCAGCACACTGGAGCAAGTCAGGGAGAGCATTAAGATGGCATCCACAGCCTACATTCTTTAAGAGCTGCTCCAGCGGCACTAGACATGTGCCAAAGCTGAAGCTTGTCTCTCAGGCCGAAACTCCAGACAAGCAAAGAGGCCTCCTTCACAGAACAACTGGGGATTATGCCTCAGTCCTTAGTGTAATGCCTTGGAAGTGACAGCTTGCCAAGAACTCTCCAATTGCCACCATCCTGTGGGACCCAGAAATGCAAGCCCCCCTGGCCACCAGAGCCGGCATACAAGGGACACTTCCTGAGCCGCAGCTACGAAAACTGCCCCATGTAAAAACCAGGGCACCAGATGTGTGTAAGCTTCCCTCCAGGCGACACTGATGCTTTTGAGTATGGTAGAGGGTGAGTGCAAAGATAGTGTCTGCCCTCCATGGTCTCTGGAAAGGATTATAGTCAGTACCAAGATCTGTGTTTAATTAGGAGCTTGCCCCTGAGGCCATAGTCATGATTAGCGAATAGACTAATTCACAGAAACACTGAACTGCTGGGTCTATTGCCTAGGTTGGTAGCTGTTTAAGAACTCTCTCTGTTGGTTACAGTCCTATTGGACCCACAAATGTAAGCCCCACCAGCCACTAGAGCAGGTGATCTACAGGTATCTTCTCAGGGCTTTGCAAAACTCAGGGTGCCAGACAGGGCAAGAGATCTTTCCATGGTGACACTGATTATTATAGTCTCATGGGACTAGGAATACAAGTTTTCCTGGCCTCCCAAGCCAAGTGATCAATTGATTATGGCAGCTGCAAAAATTGGGGCACCAGACACACATAAAAGCTTCCTTCCAAGAGATACTGGTGCTCTGAAACACAGCAAAGGGATAAACAGTTCTATATTTAGAGCACCACACGGCGCAGTTTTAAAGGCGTTTCTCTACTCCTATACCATGAGCTCATAGGGGTCAGCAGTACATATGCATGTCTCATCCACTTTGCGTCTCTTAGCACCAGGCCAGTATTTGGCCCATTGTACATTATCAATAATTGTTTGTGAGCTTAATTTAACTTGATGTGGAAAACAAGTCTATCTTAATTTCCATTATAATCTTAAATTAGCTTTCCATTTCCCTGAAGGAGAGAAAGATTATAAATGAAGTGAAATAAGAGTAATGTGGGAGGAAATAAGATAATCAGGTTTACAATTATTTCACTCTGAGCTAATATTTACTAAGTGTTTATAAATGTTCCAGGCAATTTTCTAGGCAGGTGGGTACTCTTTTTTTATCCCATTTGACAGATGAGGAAACTGAGGCACAGAAAGGTTAAACAATTTGCCTAAACTCACAATGCTAATAAGTGGCAGGGCCAGGATTTGATCCATGTTATCTAATTACAGAGTCTGCACTCTTAACTAGACAGTTTCTTCCAGAATATTATAATATCAGACTAAATTATTAAAGTCACTAAGAGAAAGGAAAAAGTTCTTTAAAAATTTTCACAAATTTCACAAATTTGTATAATACTGAAAACAAAAAAGTAAAGTCTGGGATTTAACAATAAGTAATTCTTCTTTAAATGCTTTTTACTGGAGGTTAACCAAGCATAAGAAATTCAAGAGGTAAACTATATACTAGTTAGCACTTGACATGAACACATGTATATATCCATTCAACAAGCAAATGTTGATCAGTTATCATGTGCAAGGCAATGTGCTAGGGATGTAGGCGGGATGTACAATGACAATCGAAGCACCAGCAGAACGGAAGGGCCACCAGAAGCACATAAATCGCTTCGGCGCAGAATACCAGTACAGGAAGCATGATCTGGGAGAGGGAGAGTTGTTTCCCCTCTAGGGATCTGGATGTGTAGAGACTGGGGACAGCTTCCAGCAAGAAAGCAAGGGACATTCAAGGGAAACAGACAGTAGTATGTTTCAACCTGTGTATACAGTGCATAAAGCAGATGAAGGATTTGCAAAATACTGGCCCTGTTGGTGAGACCTTGAATCTCAGGACAAAGCAAGGAAGGTATGTGTGGGGTGTATATGTGTTTATGTGTGTGTATGTATGAAAGAGTGAGAGAGTCCACCTTATTTTCCATGCATTATGTTTCCATTATCCAGCCTCCCATCAGTTATCTATTTATTGTGATGTGTGTGCAAACACAAATGTATCACCATGCACAAATACCATCATTATGGTAGAAAGAATAAGGAATTTGGCATGTGATGAACCTGGGTATGGATCCAGGCTCCATCTCTCTCTCTCTCTGTGAGATCTCAGAAAAATTATTTGGTATAGCTGGATCTTGATTTCTTTATCTGTAAAATTCAGATATACTAACCTGCAGAATTATTATGAGGACTAAATAAGCTTAAGCCTCAGTGCCTTGATTCATAAATATTACTCAATATATATTATTTATCAAAGAGTATGAATATCTTCCTACCAGTGGTACAAAGCTACAGAATTTTAAGCAAGGGAGTAACATACTTGATACTTCATCTTCTGATTTCTGTAATAGAGCAGCTTAGAGGCTTCTTTTTTTTTTTTAGTAAAAATTAATCAGCTAGTGATATATATTATATATAATTTATGTAATTTATAATTTATTGGGTATTATGTATAATTTATTATTATGTAATATTATAAAATATTATAATATATAATTTAGTGCCATATTTCTATGCTGTTCTTCAAGTTTGAGGAGCAAAGGTCAATTTGCAGTCACATTCCAGGACGATCAATTGGGTTTGATCCCCTCCCGCTGGGCACAGGAATACTCAGCATCTGCTTGTCTTCTGGGAGTTTAAGTGAAATGAGTACCGGCTGGAAAATATTGCTCTGTTACTCGACTACTCTCAACTTTTTTACCTTATTAACAAAGATACCTGTGGAAACTGAAAAGTAATCAGGGCAAAATACCCTTGGGTCACCTTGGTGGAGGATTCTGCTGTGTGTTTTTTGGTGAGCTGCCTCCCATACACATGCACAGCTACAAGAGACAGATGTTCCTTCTCTAGCCTAATACTCCAGGATACCTAAGCAGGGGAAAAAAAGGGAAGTTATGACAGTTTCAATGCTATGAATTGATGGTGTGTTATGGGTCAAATGAGAAAAAATAGGGGAAAGAATGAGGAATTAGGACACATGAATCTTATGGCAGAAGTAGAATTTTCCAATCATACTTTATATAATTTCCATATACTGAACGCCTACTTTTATATTTGCTCTTTATATTTTTACTTCCAAGCACATGTCGAAAGATTTGGCTCAATGTATTTCTTTCAGAGCTCAATCCTCTGGAGATTTTAGAAGTATATATTCTTTTTGTTATTATGGTTTTAAGATCCTGGAATTTTGTCTTCAGAATTGAATTGAGTAAGCCACTTATCACTCCACGCTTTTAGCCTGTCCAAGTCAGTCTAAGCACTCTTTTGTGACTGCCCCTTCAACACCCCAAAATCCCTATGTCAGCAGATTTTATCCTCCTAATGCATATGTCCTCTTTCGGGTCATTGATGTATAAAGCGAACAAAACTCTGTCCTAATATTTATCCCCGTAGCAGTCCATTAGTTAGTCCTGACCAGTTACTATTCTCAATTACCTTCAATCTTAGTTATTCAAGCTAATTTTTTCCTTCATTCAAGTATCTCATCCCCTCATACCATAATTGCTGACCTTGTAAATCAGTTTTTCTATACCCTATTATATTTTAAAATGTCTTAAACTGTAGGGAAAGTATATGTTCATTGCTCTGCTCCTATTCCCTCTACCTAAAGGCTTCATACCCCCTTGTTCAAGAAAGTTTTATCAGTTTTATTATGCAGGGCCTCTTTTAGTGAATCAACACTCTCTCTCCAATTTGATACTCTAATTTTTGTATATACTCTTTTTTTAAGTTTTTATTTAAATTCTAGTTAGTTAACACATAGTATAATATTAGTTTCAGGTGTACAACATACTGATTCAGCATTTCCATACATACATGAACCTGTGTTCATCACAAGTGCACTCCTTAATCCCCATCAACTTTTAACCCATCCCCCACCCACCTGCCCTCTGAGAGCCAACAGGCGTGTACTCTATAGTTAAGAGTTGGTTTCTGGGTTTGCCTCTCTCTCCCTTCATTTTCTCCCTTTGCTCGTTTGTTGTGTTTCTTAAATTCCACATATCCACATATGAGTGAAATCATATGGTATTTGTCTTTCTCTGACTGATTTATTTCACCTAGCATATTACTCTCTAGCTCCAACCATGTCGTTGCAAATGGCAAGATTTCATTCTTTTTATGGCTGAGTAATATTCCGTTGTATGTATATTCCACCTCTTCTTTGTCCATTCACCAGTGGATGGACACATGGGCTGTTTCCATAATTTAACTATTGTGGATAATGCTGCTATAAGCATCTAATTTTTGCATATACTCTTACTATCTCCACTCTCTTGTTCCCCTTTTAGAAAAGAAAATATACTAATTTGTAGACCTCACTGGATCTGATTTGCTGTACATAATCTTTATAATTTAAAACTTCAGCATATATTTTAAATATTTTCAATATATTTTGATTTCATATTAAAATACAATTTATAGGTCAGAGAAAAACATGATGAAAGCAGAAGGCAGAGAGGAGAGATTTGAAGATGCCATGCTGTTGGCTTTTTAAAATAAGATTTTATTTTTTTGTTTTATAGAGAGAGCACAAGCAGGAGGAGCTACAGGCAGGGGGAGAGGGAGGACAGGGGACTCAATCCCCGGACCCTGGGATCATGACCCGAGCCGAAGGCAGACACTTAACCAACTGAGCCAACCAGGAGCCCCTGAAATACATTTTATATATTACTGATAATTTCCTGAATTGAATGACAAGCTGGGAAGATGACTGCTTTCTAGGAATCAAAGCTCATGGACTATTTAAATGCTTTTATCAGTGAGCCATTTCCAAAGGTGATTCTCTCATCTGGTAACTGCAAATTGCTTGAGTAACTAAGAAGCACTGCCTAAATGTTATCCAGTGGTAAGTTTAAAGCATTAACTTTTTTAAAGAGATTGTGCTTTACTGAGTGACTAAACCAAACCTAGAAATCTGTGGTAAAAATATCTTGATTTGAAGACAATTTTTAGGTCTGAATGGAGCAGACTGCCATCTGTTGGTAGTTCTCTTGAATTGCAGGATCACTCTTAAAAGGTAAATTGATCTCTTAAGTATTGCAATAACCAAGTTATGTCACAAAACCTATTTTTGACCATCTTAATTACTATTAATGGAAACCCCGTAAAGATTGATCATATGTGTTAAGATATTATGCTGTCATCATCACATAGATAGCACAGATAATTTCAGTGGAATTTAATCATATCAACTCTAATTATAAGGAGATACAAACTACCGCCATTGCTAGAAAACCATTATATTTAATTTTAGGTCACATCCAACTCATGTCTACTTCTGGAAATATTTAAGAATAAACTAAAGGAGTAGAGGGGTTTTTTATTCTGACTGGATTTTTTTTTTTTACAACTAGAATAAATTAACCCATTTTCAGTGCAGAATTATGATTTTATAACTTTAGGATTAAACCCTCAGAAAGCCTGAAATCTAGGGCTGATAGCGATAACGTGCTGAGGAAACAGTCCTTAGATTACTCACCTCACAGTAAGTCTTCAGCAACGTGCCTACTGTGCTACCAGTTGCTTACATCTCTTGGAAAAAGGCCCACAGCCACGTTTTCCAGCATGGGTAAAAGCGCCTAGTAGTACATTTAAGTAAAAAGCCCAGGATGCATCTTGAAGGACTTGATCAAGAAGTGTTATTAGCATGTAGACTTACATGGAGATTGATCATGTTATCAATATCAAGGATATGATTGATGTCCCTTGCATTGTAGGGCTAACTTCAATGCAGTTAAGTTTCTCTGCCTTTATGGATGGTAAATTGTATTCTGTTATCTCTATTATCTATTTCCATTAACTTCTGTATGTCATTATGCTATATTTGTATATATCTGTATATATCTGTATGCCATTGCTATCTTTCTTGTGACAAACTTGCAAATAGTTCTCTTATTTTTAGACAAACAAGGATATGAGGGCATGGATGTCTTTGGCATCATCAAGAAACTGAAATCATCAGTGGCCAGAGATGATGGTTAGCCATTCGCTCTGCTATGCTTAGGAAGATATCCGAACCTAAAGCTTCCTACACAGTACACTTTTTCTTAAACCCTATCCCTACTAAATCCTGAATATTTAGTGCACATACTACATGGCTAAATCAGACTCTATCTTAACTTGACAATATATAATCTTTTTCCATTCCACGGCTACAAAAATCTGTAACCGCTGAATAATTCATTTGCTCTTGGAACCAGCCATTTTTCATCAGCCATACCTTATTAATCTACCACCCACACCTTTCCCTCCTCTGTTGGACACTGTCCCTAACACAGCAACTCAAAAATACCGCAGCAATGGATGCTTAACCGTGTATGATTTGCTTTTAGCATAAATGGTAATTTGTTATTACATGAATTTGTGTATCTTTGATGCTAGAGATTTTAATTTTTTCATGTGTAAATTTTGTGCCAAATACAACAAGATCCAGTCATAGTGCATATAAGTTTCCTATTTTGTTTTTATGTGGTACACTTGGGAATAAGCATTATATCAAATTAAATCATTTTCTTTCTTTTTTTTCCTAATGTACTTCATATTATAATTTCTCCTATTACTGATTTATAATGAGAATTTAATTAGTGGAAAAAAGAATTTAATATGTTCCATCTCACTAATGATAAAGAAATTAAAATTAAAATCATATATTTTTGAACTATGAAACTGACAAAGGTTAAAAGCAAAATATTAATATCTATTATTGGAAAGCACACAGTAAAAGTACATGGTACTTTCATTTGCTGAAAGTAGTTATTTAAGTTGGTGCAAATTTGTGGAGTAAATCCTAACAATGTGTATCAATACCCTTAAAAATGTTCATGCCATGAACTAATCCATGAATGTTCTAGGAAATTATTTTTTAAATAATGAGAAAGCTATATAGAGATATACATATAATTTCATTATAATGAAAATTTATATTATTTTATAAACTCTGCATACATACTATACAATTACACTGATAACACTTAGAAAAATTCAAGATTTCTAAAGAATAGGGGTGATTAAGTTATGGTAGATCCTTTCGACAGAATATTATACAGACACATCACTCAGATAGATGCAGATAGTTTTTGACAAGGATATATAAGTAGAAACTTACAGATAGAAATATAAAACACCAAAAAGTTACCAGTAACTATTTCTAAGTAATGGAATTGTCATTCTTATTATTTTTCATTTCCTGCATTTTCTTTGAAACTTTTACAACAACTATCAATTATTTTATAATTCAGAAAAATGTTATAACTGAAAACAAATGGAAAATTCTAAAAGTGAGCCAAATATTAAGCCAAAAATTTTCCCATTCCTCATAATGTCAATTTGCAATGCTGTGGAGTTTTTGCTTGTGATGGCTGAAAAGATGGGGGGCTCTTCTGTTTGGGTTTCTTGGCCTCAGTAGTGAGTCCCAGACTTTTGTTGTCCCCACCCCCAAAGCACTATTTGGGCCCCTTGAGAGTTCAGTAGCCTAGCATTGGCTATGTGCTGGCCTCCCCCATTTTATTGTGAGATAAGAGGGTCCTGTGCTGATGATCTGTTTTCCTAAGGAAACGAAGGCTCTCAGGACCTCCTCTCCTTCAGGACTTCTTTCTTCCTGCTTCTGGCTTTGTGCGGAGAAAATAGTTAATCGGTGCCTCACTTGGGAATTCTCTTGCTCACAAATCTTCATCCTTCATCACTATAATACTACCCGTTTCCTAGCTGAGGCTCTGTTTTTATGGGTAAACTCCCAGATATCTGTGTCGTGTCATGCCTATTCAGGGGACCATTACACAAGTCTCCTTCTATATTGCTATTGTAATAGTTCTTTGAAATGACAAATAGCAAACCCTTATCAATTTCATTCAAAGATCTCTAACAACCATTCTGTTTTTATATGACTTTTATTTTTATTGCATAGGCATTTTTAACATATAATAATTCTCAGTGTCCTTCTATGATTTATCTCATTGTGTCAACTTGTAAAAATTGCCTTTCATCCATACACTTAAAAAGAAAATTTTGTACTAGTTTCCGTTAGAGGTTCTTATTTTTATGGTGTAAAAGAGAAAGCCATGTTCTCTGAGATTTACTCTGAAAGTAGATGTTTATTTCTGGTGTTGAGATTTTTCTATGATATTAACTGATTTGGGAATTTCACCAGTGGGGTCTCCATAACTGGTGCTACAGTTGGAATTGATTGGGAGGATCATAATTTAGGAACAAGATGTCGTGAATCAGGGAATGGAATACTCTCACTTAGGGGGAATAAGCTGTCCCAGAAATAGGGTGGCTGACTGAACACTATGGAGAAGGGTAGCCTAGAAGAGAATCCTCTGTGAGTTGGTATGTATCACCAATGGATTCTGGGAGCTAGAATATTTTATATTCAATTACAATTTTTAAAAAATTTTCAACATGTTATTTTATTATTTTAGTTTTTGCCTAAGTATTATCTAGGCCACTGCAACCTGAGGAATAAAGAAATGTCCAAGTTTGTGTTTTAGAGGTGAAGTTGGTCAAAGAATGCCGGACTGGTAGAATACTTGACTCCTAGAATATATGTAAAGGAGCCCTAAAAATACTCAGAAATACTTGGACAAGAGATTAGGATAAGATTCAATTTATTGTTACTTAAATTAAAGGAGAGGCTAATTCCAGAAGGATATGTATAAGTTAAGCGTAACCCATTTGGGTCATATTTTATTTTTTGCCAATTGCTATGTAGTTCTAGCCACACAATTTTTAAAATAGACATCCCTTCTGCTTTATTTGTATATTTTACTTTGTCTTATAAAATCCTTGTGTGGCTAAATTTATTTTCATTTCTTCCTTTCTTTCTATTATTCTTTTTTTCCTTTTTTTGCTTTTTTAAAAATTTTAATTCTAGTATAGTTGCAATACAGTGTTACGTAAGTTTTAGATATACAATATAATGATTCAACAATTCCATACATCATCCAGTGCTCATCATAATGATTTTAATTTCTTTATATCAGTAGCACTGCTTTAAATCACGTTTTTTGAATTTTTTTTTTTAATATTGTATTAGTTTCCTATGGCTGCTGTAAATGTTTCACAGACATGGTGACTTAAAACAACAGAAATTTATTCTCTTGGTTCTGAAGCCTAGAAGTTTGAAATTGATGTGTGAGTAGGGCCATGATCTCTTAGAACGCTCCAAGGGATGATCCTTCCATACTTTTTCCTAGTGTGTAGTGGCTGGAGGCAATCCTTGGTGTTTCTTGGCTTGTGGAAGCATAATCTAATGTTCACCTCCCTCTTAAAATAGTGTTCTCCCCATGTGTGTCTCTCTGTGTCCAAATTTTCCTTTTTATAAGGTTATCAGTTATATTGGATTGACCACCCACTGTAATCCAATATGACCTCATGTTAACTTGATTATACTTGTAAAGATCTTATTTCCAAATATGGTCACATTCTCAGGTTCTGGATGCACATAAAATTTTAGTGAACAGCATTCAATTCAATACAAGTATATTCTAGGGGTGCCTGGGTGGCTCAGCTGTTAAGCATCTGCCTTCGGCTCAGGTCATGAACCCAGGGTCCTGGGATCAAGCCCCGCATCAGGATCCCTGCTCAGCGGGAAGCCTGCTTCTCCCTCTCACACTCCCCTTGCTTGTATTCCCTCTCTTGCTGTCTCTATCAAATAAATAAATAAAATCTTTAAAAAAATACAAGTATATTCTAATATAACTCCTTGTAATATTGACCTTTGCGCTACACAGACCCATGGAATCAAAATTTATGTTATACTACCACTAGGACTTAAGATATTTTTTAAGATTTTATTTATTTATTTTAGAGAGAGAGTGTATGCATGAGCAGGGGGAGGCAGAGGGAGAAGGAGAAGCAGAGAATCCCAAGCAGACTCCACACCAAGAGTGGAGCCCAACACGGGCTTAATCTCACAACCCCAAGATCATGACCTGAGCAGAAACCAAGGGTCTGATGTTTAACCAACTGAGCCACCCAAGCATCTTAAGATTTTTTTTTTAAAAAAAACCTTTGTTTCTTTCATTAATCAAGCAAAAATTTACTAGTGAATATAGGTTATATGTCAGGCTTTGTTTTAGATACAAGGATACAGCAAATGAGGTGCCTGACCTTTTGGGGTTTATATTCCAGTGTGGGGGTAAGGGATACAGAAAATAATTGAGTAAATATTTGGGTACTCTCATATTCAGATATTCAGAAGAAAATAAACATAAGATGAAGGGAGCGAGATTCACTGGCAGCAATATCACTGGGGAGATGACATTTGAGCAGAGCCTTGAAGGTTGAAAAATATTACGTCATGTGAATTTCCAGGCAAAGATATTTTAGTGTGAAGTCATGGCCATACAAAGATCATAACTTATGACACATCCTTGGCATATTCAACAAATTTCAAAGAGGTGAGTTTATGTGGAATGTAGTGAAAGGGAAATGTAGGTCATGAGGCCAGGCAAGAATACAGGGGTAGGGTTTTGCAGGGCCTTTTAGACTATGCCAGGAGCTCAGTTTTTATTCTAAAGAGGAAACAACTAAAGGATTATAAACATGGAAAAGGTATGATCCGATTCATGATTTCAAAATATTATTCTGCAAGTAATGTTTGCAACCATTCTCCATGACTCTTGGAGAGTTAACACTCACCCCGTTTAAGTTAGGATAGTCTGGGCTCTGTTGACAGAACAGGTATAAGCTCTGTCATTTCAGTGGTACAATACAAAAAAGATTTATTTCTCTTTCACATAAAGTCATATAGGAATCTCTCCTCCATCCTGTAGCTGCATGATTTAGAATACATACTCCCCAAGGATGCCAAGGCAAGGAAAGAAAGAAGACTAGAGGATCATGTAGGATACTTCTATGGCTAGACCTAGAAGTGGCTTATATCACATCTGCCCACATCCGGTGGACCTAGGCTCAATTACATGGCACAAAACTCCCAGCAAGGGAGACTAGGAGATTTTGTCTTCTTGTGTATCTAAGAATAGGAAACAAATGTTCCTGCCAAATGCCTTGATCCAAGATAACTCCGACTTATTGCTTTTTAGAAGTAGCAAAAGCTGGTAGACATTCTATCCTCTTCTTCAGGAATAGTGAAGCAACACCTTCAGGTCTTTCCAGGGTCTTGGCATCAACTAGCAACCAGGAGCTTCATTAATCTGATAGAGTTGGAAGCCCCCACAGATCTTCTGTGATCTGTGATCTGTGATCTGGGGATTTTGATACAGTGATAATTATTTCCTAGTCATTCTGGATTACTTTCTGCTTACTACACCAAACTGGAGTAGCCTAAGTCAAAGAAGCTTCTCCAGGACCCGAACCCAGAATGACTTATATTCCATACAATTCAGAACCCAAAGGATGAGGCACTTAGAATGGATGGAATGAACTATGAGCAGCTGAATCTTTTCCTCTTCCTTCCATCTCCTTAAATGAGAGGACTGGTATAGTGAGAAACACCAAGAGGAGTCACCTCCCTAATTCTCCTTTGGTCAGAAAAACTGTACTTCTCCCCCAAATTTTCTTTGCACAGCTCCTTTTTCTCTGTGAGAATGGGGAACTTCTTATTTCAGGATCACAAAGGGAAAATTATAATTGTTACGACTTATCAGACACTTGCCTCTAAACCAGTAATAATACAAATACTGGTGATACTACAAGTATTTATTAACTATCCCTTTCTCTCTCTCTCTCTCTCTCTCTCTCTCTCTCTTTTTTTGGCCAGGCATTGTGATAAATTCTTTAGAATATTTTTTTTCTTTTAACCCTCACCATAAATGGATTTAGTTGGAACTATTGAAAGTTGTTAAAACTAAAGAGTGGGAAGATTATGTCCTCCTTCTGCTTCCACAGCTAGTAAACAGGGAGCCGGGATTCAAACTCATAATAAGATTCTAACTCCTAATCCCGTGCTCTTAATCACAAGAAAAGGATAAAACAGATCGCTGGCCTGTTTTGATTCATCAAAATGCAATTATTTCAGTTAAAGATTTCATAGCTATTTACTAATTTCCCAAATACCAAGGACTCTAGTGTCTATAGTTTAAGTCTTTTTGTGACAAGCAAAGTGAACACATATTACATTTTTTGCCATAGGGATATTAAACATAAATATTCTCAAAAATCAAGTGCTATAGAAGCTGGAGAAGGAACATGCCTTCCCTGACAGTGGTAACTTCCCTAACCTGTCGATCAGCCCTCGTAAGTCATATTTCTTTGTCTTTGAATCTTTCATATTGCTTTACAAATCGTATGCTTTCAACAAATATTTGTTAAATTAGTGAATTCATATTTCTGTAAGTGTCTAGATGGTTGAAAATAGATGGAGGAACACCAAGTATTAGTATGTTTTAAAATTATAGTGATGCGTGCTTTTGTTTGTATTGAGACTATCTCTTGTTTTTATTTTTTTATCACATATATAATGCATTATTGTAGAAATGACAGAAATACTGATATGTTTCATATAGAATATATGTGTATGTACAAATAAAGTGGGCTTATGCTGGTGAACTGATTTGAATTTTTAAATTTCTCATTTGATCACCTATCAGCTACTAGTAACAACAACAAAACTTTCTAAACAATACCTGATGTTATTATATGGCTCATCTTTAAACTTTCATAGACTATTTTTGTTGTAGTTTTCTGGAGAAGAACATGTGAAACCAGGTCTAAATCTCCCTGTGAAATAGTTCAATATGTCTTACTGTTGTGCCAGTAAAATATTCTTGCCTCAAAAATCAGCAGGGCAGCTCAAAAGTGAGATTTTTTTTCACATGTAATATGTACATAGTAGATTTAGGCAAAAATTCTATTGGTAAATAGCCAAATAAAACAAGGTCCCTTCATTATGAATGCAGGCAAAACTAAGAAAAATAATTAAACAATCATTTAAAAATCCATAAACACAACGCTCCTGTGAGTGCCTGCACACACACACTTCCACACACACACAGTCTCATTAACTTCAAACCATAAGAAATTAATTACAGATTCACTGCTAATGAACATATGGGATAAGTGCTGACACTCAACTGGTTTCAGTTCAGTGATCACAGAAACAAAGCAATGCTCACAGACGGATGGTGGGGGAAACGTCAATGAGCGGGGGCCAGGAAGCAAGATTCCTTCATAACTATGGAAAGCAGTTCCAAAATATTCAGACAGAGGAAAAAAGGGCTCCAAAATTCATCCCTTTCTGAATATGAACAGACCTTCTCCATCACTACCACCTGCTGTCTCTACCTCTAGAAGAAACTGAAATGTCTGAGGGAGGGAGAAGCTTGAGCAGAGGGGAGAGGGTGGGCAGAGAACTATGGCTCAGGAGTAAAGAGATACCTACCCCATAAAGAAAATGCAAAAGAAAAAAAAGAGAGCAGAATATTGCATCTAAAGAAAAGAGGACCAAGCCAAAATCAGTCATTTACACAAAGAGGTCTTGAGTTAAATCCGAGGGTAAGTCACTGAACGCTTGCAGAGAAATTAAGATAGTGATACTATATCTCCTTCTCCATTTAAATATGCTGACAATTTGAAACACCCTCATTGAAAATGCAGATCATGGGGACCCTTGCCCTTAATACGCTGTGTTACAATGTCAGACTCAAAAGAAATGACAGCAGCAGGATCAACATCACTTTATCTTCAGAATTCTTACCTCACGGAAAACAGAAGGCACCTATGTTGGGTTTGGTATCTATTAGCAGGATGTGAAAGCAAGTGATACCACCTGGAATTATAAAACAATGAGTGCCACCTTTTATGTTACTTGGGATGAACAAATTCCTCTCCTATTTCTATTCATGTCCAGAATCATCAGTTCATTATTCATCACCTGTGATATATGCATTATTCATGATTAAATATTTATCAATTCACATTGGTGGTTCTTCCTATTGAATCACTCTCCTATTCTTATTCATCTGTTTTAGATCCATTGAAAATGTCTTAATTTGTCTATGAGATGGGAAAATCCTAAACCTCTTGTGCTTATGTACATTACCTGTATGCTTACAGTTACTTCTACGAAATTATTCTCTAGATATTTTAACTTCTTTTGGAATTAGTTACCTTTAATCATCTTCTTAGTTCTAAAATCATTTTCCATCAGTTTATATAAGCTCTAACTCTATGCTGATAAAGATTTTAGCTTAATACGAGTACTAATACATTCATTTAGCTTCTGGATTTGATTTTCATCTTCCTGTCTGTCAGAACTTTACCAATCTTCAAAAATAAATCAGATGCTGACTTTGAATTATAAACAGTTAGGCAATAATAATAATTAGAGAATCTAATTTATTATACAAACATAACAATTTTTAAGAGATCCTTACATAAAAGCATGCTTAGAAAACCATAATTTAAATAATATAAATAGACAATAACAAAGCACGATGAATTCCGTACTACCATGTAATGGGCAGTTGGAACATTTTGTTTATTCTTCTGGCTACAGAAAAGAAATACAGCTCTAGCTAATGCATTTCCCAAGTAAATCTTCCAGGGCACAAAAGTATAATTATATATAGATCACTATTGTAATAAATAGGTCCATCTTTTATAAATTTCAATGACTAATTCTGATTGAAGGGGTGTCTAATTATTACTTTGCTAAAGTTGAGAAAGTACAGTGTTACAGGTACGGCCTTTAAAGTGTGGTTAGAGGTATGGCTTTAAAGTTTAACTGCTTGCATTCAAATTCCAACTTCTTCACTTGCCAGCTGAGTAACTGTGCCTGGATTTCCTTTTATGTAAAATGGGGAGAAACTCTCTATGTTCAGAAAAAAACATTTTTAGGACTGAGAGACATAATGTCATGATTTATATGAAGTTTTCAGAGCCTTAATCTGCCAAGCACTCAAGGAATGCTGGTATTATTACTTTGATAAATGACTTTAAAGCAAGGGAAACAACTTATTTTTGAGAAGGAAGAGTGTGTGTGTGTGTGTGTGCGCACATGCGTGTGTGTGGTGGGGGAGGGTGTCTAAGGACAAAAATTGGACCTTATAGCCCCTAAGATAGAGATGCTGTTGTCTCCCTATTATGCACAGTTCATGGATTTTATCACCATACCCCTTGTGTGTAATAGAAGGACATGGGACTGAAGAGAATTCTTGAATTAAAGATAAGAGAACATCCAAGTTGGGTAACGTTTCCATGTTGACCAGACACATTTCTAATCTAGGACCCTTATAATCAAAGAGGGCAAGGTCCCAATTAAGTATTTAATTATTTGCTTTATTCTTCTTCATGTCTCTACATATATTTTTAAAATTTGTCACAGGTAGTAAAAATTGATCTACTTTCTCCTTTAGTTCTGGTGACCCTACACTTTCCCAGCTGTCCTCCCAACACTCTGTTTCTTCTGTCTCCTTTGTGTTCTCTTTCATGCACCTCAGGTTGTGCGTGCAATCTTTCTCTTTTTTTAATTACTCTTTCTGAAAACAATTCACCCTCTTAGCTTTATCTACCACCCGGAATTTATATTGAGCTGCTTTCTTTACATCCCCTGGATGTCTCACCACAAATTCAACAGCAACATGTCTAAAATAAAATTTTACTTTCACGTCCCAAATCTTCTTCTCCTAAATTCCCTCTCTGAGGGATGGCCTGCCATCTGTTGACTAGCCCAAGTAAGTAACCTGTTAGTTATCTGGCTCTCCTATCCCTCTGTAAGCACAGTCATCTCATTGTCAACCAAGTTCCAAGAGTAATGTCTTAACATTCCTCCAGCCTTTCAGTCTCAAGTCCCTCTCTCTCTCTCTTTTTTATTAGAGAGTGCATGAGTGGAGGAAGAGAGACGGAGAAGCAGACTCCCTGCTGAGTGCAATGCCTGACGCTGGGCTAGATCCAGAGACCCTGGGACCATGACCTGGGCTGAAGTCAGACACTTAACCTACTGAACAACCCAGGCGTCCTGTTCAGTCTTCAAGTCTCTTAATTTAACTTTTCTTCATTCCTACTCCAAATCACTAAGGACATTAATGCATCAATGATCTCTAGGTGTTCCTTCTTTCACATTGCTTTCCATTCCATAGTCCCAGAGATCGCTTCCTTAGCCACATCATTCTGCTGCTTAAAATCTGTTTATTCAGACATTCAATCAATAAGTATTAATTGAGCATTCACTGTGTGCCAGGCTTTGCTCTAGGGGCCTGGAAAACATGGTAACCATGCCCTTCCCTTGATGGGAAGATAATTTTAAATATATGTACACATGCACACACATACATGTGTGTACACATGTGTGTGTACTTTTACATAGACAGATATATACCTATCTATGATGATATACCTAGAGATATATACCTGTCTTGTGATAAAAATACATATGTCCATATATATAACATGTCACAGACATAATAAAAGCATCAAAACAGCCAAAGATTTCAATTTCAATTTGGAAATGCATTAGAAGTATTCTTATCTCACTTGCATACTCATTCACTCATCCTTCAGCAACTATTCTTTGGTGTCTCTTTAATGACTTCATGATAAAGTTCAAACTCATTAGCATTACATACAAGTGCCTTCCTGATCTTATCTCTGTATCTTTCTGTCTAGCTATATTTTCTGCCACTCTTTCATATATCTCCTATATTCTGATCACAAGTTTTGTGTGCCCTATAATCTTGTCTCCTGCGTGAGACTTGGCATTCCTATTCATTCTACCAGGAATATCCTTTCCTGCTTTACTCATGGAAACAGAAACTCATTTATTTAGAGTAACTTGTCTTGACCCACCTGACCTTTCAGACTATTAGAGACCCCTCATTGTACATAAATCTATCCCACCAGCTGTCCAATTGTATGATAATTGTTTATTTTCTGATCTCCACTGTGAACTTCCTAACACAACCCCCTCATATTCACTTTCTTATACAATGGCTGGTACATAGTAGCAATTCATAAATGTCTTTAGAATGAATAAAAGGCAGAATGAATGAGTAAATTACCCCACAAGCACTTGGGTCACATGCTGCCAAAATATTCAGGGCTTTGTTGAACAAAATGCTTTCATTTCTTCTAGAAAGTTCTGGAATAGTAACCTAAAGATATTACGAAAGTTTTCCTAAATCGAGATTCAATTCAAAGCCAATTAAATTTCAACAAAATTACCATCTTTAAAGGTATATAAAAATCTATCTAACATTAAAAAATACCAAAAGTCATAGGAGATAGTTGATCAAACTTTTTTTCTTAGATCTTTTGGGCACTTTTTGTAGATGATGAGTCCCACACTTCTTAAAATCTCTTCAGTACCCTCAAAGGGCAGCATGCCTCAAGATATTCTTTCTTGAAATTCCCCCTTGACCTCATCTGCCTGCACAAAATCGGCAGTTCTGAGAACTGATAAAATCTCTGGGGTTCTTGGTGTCTACTTTCCCTCATTTTTTTTCTTAAAAACGGAAGTATCCTGAAAGACCCAAACACTGAAAACAGTGTAGCTGTTGAAACCAATCTCCTCTGTCCAAACAATGTGAAAACACTGGGTGATCCAATCAGTTTGCAGGTGAGATAACAGTGATCCCCTGCCTGGCCGCATGTTAGAGCCTCAGGGCATGCCACATCATTCTTAGTTTCAAAACCTTCCCAGGACTTTTTCCACAAAAAGAATGCACCCAGCTTCTTTTCTTTGACCGTTTCCTCAAAAACCTGACTTTTAAAAAAAATGAGGATTCCTCAAATAAGGGTCATTTAGCATCACCAGCTTTGAAAAGGCTGAGTCCACTGCAAATTGTACAGAATGCTCAACATAGTGAGGGTGCTTGGAAAATGCTTTGTCATGAGGCAACAAATCTATGAATCTGGGAATGAAAATTATCACTTCATGCAGGAAATGGAAGATTTTATATATGCATTCATATATAATTTTATATATAAGATGTTATATATGTATCTATTTAAAGCCAGACGGCCCAATAGTATAAATAATGTATGAATTAAAATTCAATTTGACTTTAAACAATTATGTAATGTTCTAAAATCTTCTAACGCTATAGGGAAGTTAAATTTCCATTAGTAAGGCTATTCTGTAATACTGCATTGTTCATTAATTGTTGCTTGAAGATTGAGTATGAAGTAATGGATTCTATGGCACTTACATAATATTTTATATTTGCAAAGTGCTTTGCAATCATGTGCCAGTTAAATGTTAACTGGCCTTATATACATTATGGATGAGAGTAAGAAATTCCTATATGCAGAAGGACAGATTATTGGAACTTCCTTAAATGAGACCAGAAATCCTTTCATTAACTACATATGTCCTGTAAATTATTGACCTGTCCACATCTTCCATTTTATGAACAGTCTTTGAAGTGAAAAGTTTAAAATACAACTAGTCATTCCTCAATTTTAATTCGGATCTTGGAACAGAAACTGCACTGATTCCAACAATCACATATTTCTCTCTAATCAATATTCATCCCAAATTGTCAATCTACCCTGTATTTAGTGCATGTTAGCACTAATATCTCTTTTCTTCAACTCTTTGTCCTGTAGAAAACCTTTATCAGTCAGTAGAAATTTAATAATTTCTCCTGCTTTATTGGTCTTTGTATTTTTTATGTCAAAATCTTTGAGGCTCTTGCTTATTATTTAAAATGTGTTCAGCCTTCAATAGGATTAATGAATATTTTTTTAAAAAAATAGATTATCTCTTCTCACTTTCTTCCTGTCATATTTATGAATATGAGGACTCTTCATAAATAATATTTATTCTTATTAGAGATGATGTTCTTTAATATTTTGTATTAGAAAAATGCTTTGGTGGTGGTGGTGGTGGTTTATAGGTCGGTTTTAAATAAAATTGGGAGAACTGAAATAGGGCATGCCAAGCCTACAAAGTAGAAGAAACTCTTTGAGAACCCACACAAATCGCACCTTGAAAAATCCTAACTCAAAATAGTTATTTGTAGAGAAATAATTATAAATAGAATTTATGCTGGTATCTGCTTGAAAGGTAATGATTGTAAAATGCGCATACAGTTTAATTATGCAACAATGTGGCTGATTCTTTAATGTAACACACCGGAATATTTCCATCCCTGACTGCAATCGGGAAGAAGAAGCAGAAGTCAATGGAAGAGTTCAAGTGACATCGCAAAGGTACTAGAAACATGTTGGGGCAGTGAGAATGAGCAAGGAAAGCCCAGGGAAGGGAGAGTTTGCAGTAGAATCACCACAATGAGACAAGAAGCAGAACAGAAGCATTGGGGGGATACAGAGAAAGCACTGCAGGAAAATCAGGCGAAAGAGCAGACATGAAATTAATTCTAGAGATTTTGGAATTGGGGTAGCAGTGTCTAACAGGTATGTGAAAAAAGTAGAACAGGGCTTTGGGAGAGGCACAGAGGTAGGGATGGGGAGTAACCGATTTACAAGTCATTGGCAGAGTTATTTCTATGGGTCTATTTTAGAAAGAGATTTGGGTTTGCAAAGTCAAGACATGAATTCTGCGTGTGTCTTTCTGGATACTTTGCTAAACTTAGGTTAAGGTACCATATCAACTACATCATACAAGATATGCAAGCAGAGAAAGATTTAAAGAAATAAAATCAACCAAGTCCTTTTTAGGACTGTTTTCTGCCTTAACTTTCGCTTTCTACACAAAACTCCTCAAATACAATCATTTTTCGGTGGCAAAGGCCTTTTCCTTGGGGGGAAAAATTAGAGTGGAGGTTAGCCACAGAGTGCAGAGTGTAGCAGCCCTGAACAGTGAATTTTTAAAGTTCTTTATTTCTGGTTAACCCCTATCGATAAGGTACTTCCAACTACCCGCTTGTACTTGCTTTAAGAGAAGCAGTGATTTGTTTCTATTAGCATTCTCTCTGCTCTAAGAGTTCTGTCCTGGGCCCACTTCTGATCTTTGAGCTTCCTGCTTTTTTTAGGCTTGGAGAGAAGAAAAAATACAAAAACATAAAGTCAAAACTAAACACCGTGCTACATTTCTGTGGCTGTGAGACCATAAAACTCTTCATAATCAGACAAAGTCATTGTCTGCTTTCTGCCTCAGCGTTTTGGCCTTTGCAGCTGTATGTCTCTATTCTCATTTACATCAGCTGTCTTATCCTCAAGCAGTGCTGGCACATAACGAATTTCGGATACAAAGAAGCTTTCTGAAATATTCATAGTTATCAATTTTACTAAAATATTTTACAGTTTTAAAGTACATTGAAACAGAGCCCTGAAATAATTTAAAATGAAGATGAAATGAAGTTTAAAAAAAACAATAAATTTTTTTCTAAATAAAATACGTGAGAAATTACAACATAAATAACTTGGCTATTTTCTGTTAACATACAAGTAAAACAGGGTCTAACTTAAGTTTTAGGGATGAAGTCTAATGAGAAGAGCCGGTCTTAGCTTAAAGACCTGGGGGAGAAAAAGTCGTTGCTGACACATTTGGGACAGCCTGACAAAAAACAAGAGAATAAATTCACATCAAATTAAAAGATTCCTTAAAATTAGGTAGGATTATATTTGAACATTAAAGACATTCAGGGGAGATATATTCCAAGTCATAATAAACATATGTATGCATTACTCACTATAATGTAATTAGTCTACCTTTGAATATAGTCAGAAAGTTTATTTGGTGGATTTATTAGCAGATTTGTGGTATTTTTGTCTTACCACTTGGAATGCATTGCTTCCAACCTGCAAAGGAATGCTTCTTATTTTCCTGGTATGTGCTAAGTTTCAATATCTGCTTTACAGTTTGTATTCTAGGTGCATTCTATGTTCTATACATGACGTATGGAGTAGAGATGAAAATGTGTTGTAACACTTAATGTGTTAGCAAGAAATTTTGTATATCGTGTAAGTTATTTATATAATTTACTGAGACTAAAACAGATATAATACACTGCCAATTTAAATCTTTACATAAGAAAGAAAATATGTGCAATTTGTAAGATAGTGCTTGAAAGCTGTTAAATTTGACACATTTCCATGACTGGCATCAATCAATTGTGGATTCTATGGTGCAAGAGTTTTCAGTTTTACATTCTCTCAGTGAGTACACAGCAATACATAAGGCTTAATATCTTTCTTCTTATAGTTCTCTCATTAAACCAGTCTAAGGCAATGCATATTTGAAAACATTTTTTTTTCCTGGTGAATATGTGAGAGCAGCAACACAGCAATGTTTTCACTTGTATCTCAAGATTTTACTTAATATCCAGAGCATTCAAATGCAAAAATCCTTGAATCAAAACAAGTGGATGTTTAACAGGGGTGTTTACCCAAGATGCTGCTGAGGAGCAAGAATAAAAACTCCTAGGGCTGAAGCTAGCACCCCTCCCCCTAATGATAAGTGTCCCCCACAGACAGCCTTGGGCCTTCACCTGGGACAGTTCTCCAGAAGTTTTCCCACTCTCCCCAGTACTGTACTCAAACCATGAACTTAAAAGGGAAAATAATTAGTACTGGAGCATGAGGCCAGGGTAGGAGTGTGAGGCCTGGGCAGAAAGGCACGTGGAAAAAACCATTTCATCAGTGAAACTGAGCCTATAAATAACCAGGGGTATCGAGGCCATGCTGATTCTTTTGGTGATGTTTTCCTTGGCCGTTGTTAGGAATCACAGTTCTTTTCTCTGTCTGCCGTTTAGCTCCCGTGGGATGGACTAGATGGGATGGAGATGGGTTGCCAGGTCTAGCAAACAAAAGCACAGGACACTCAGTTAAATTTGATTCTCAGCTAAACTATATATATTTTTTTCAATGTGTAAATATTTTTTCCACAAATAATGAATGAAATTATTCATTGTGTATATGTAAGTAAACTGGGCATTCTCTGTTTTATCCAGCTAACTGAGATATAGGGAGGAAACATGGAAACAGACGAGCATGTGACAAAGAAGGGAAGAGGAGATGTCTGATACCTTGTGGTCGTAGCACTGTTGATCCATGAACAGCGTCCCATTCACCCTTACTCTTGATGGTCGTCCTCCATCTTTATCACAGGCCCATGCTGAACATTCCTCAGGGGCTCTCTTCTGCTCTTTTAGAAATGTGAAAGCCTGCTCTAAGAGCCACAAATATATTTACTACATTTTGTTTTTCAAAGCACTTCCTTATAAGGTATGCCTTGTTAAAACCTCCTCCTGATGACCACACACTATTTGAATTCTTCATCGACGTACGTTCCTCTCTCACATATTGTTTGTCTCCCAAAACCTAGAAAGAATTGGGACCAATGAGAAGGGAGGCCTCCAAAGTGCCTTGAGCTCCGTGCTTTCACATTTGCCAAACGCTTTCACCAAAAAAATCTCAAGGGAATTTTAACTCTGCTCATAAACCAACACCTCAGTTTTACTTCTCATCTAGAATTTGCTTGTCACCATGACATATAAAAAACATATTTCATACAACTCACACAAGGAAGATGTTATGAAAAGATGCTGTGACATTCTTAAACTCATGGAGGGCAGCAGAACTTTATAAACCTGGACAGCTTCGGCCACCGCGACCGATAAGGTGACGATGCACTTGGGAATTCCAGCCCAACCAACAATCTAAATTAGATTTTCACTTTGCTCGCCATGTGTCTGTATTACTCGTCTATCATCACTGGGGTTTTGTGGAGTGTGGTGCAGTACCTGGTGGTGTCCTACGTGGGGTCTACGGCTATGCTGGATCTGGTAGAACTCTTGGCAGCTAGAGGGTTAAGAGGAAGCCCTTCACCATTTCTTCAATGAACTCATGCTTTGGCTCTTCCCCATGCATATAGAATGCAGCTCACATGGAGAGTGAGCGCATGCTGCTGTGATCTCATCCTGTAGTGGGACATTACTTTGTTGGCTCCCACACTTGAAGCAATTTGAATTTCTCAGCAGCTATACATCACCGATTTTGACAGAATTTGCAGGTTTGTTTTTCACTTCCAGGCCTAATGGATGAAATGAAACTTGGTGAGCTCCCAGAGTTGGACAACCTTCAGAATGCTGAGACAGACAAATGAAGAAAGAAGAAAAGTTCTCGGAAACTCAGCCCTCCCAGTGCCTATGGCAGGGTCCCATTGTTTCAGTGAAAAACCATTGGACTTTGTGAACCAGTAAGTGGTCTCTATGATGACAAAAGCTTCTGAGATTCCACAGTCTTTTGTTCAGCCCTCTCGTTTTTCCAGCCAAAGAAGATGGCACCTAAAGTACAAACAATACCTGACCTTCATCAACTAGCAAAATTACTTGCACATGCAAAGTAGATTCTCAATAAATATTGGTTCATTTCTGATTGTCTCCAAGAGAAAAGACATATTATAAAAGCAATTCAAAGTGTTAGAGTTAGGTTTCTTTGTGTTGGGGTTTGCTTTTATTTATCTGCTTAGTTTAAATTCATCTCAACTTCCTTTGATTAAGATTGGTATCAAGATTGGGGCGCCTGGGTGGCATAGCGGTTAAGCGTCTGCCTTCGGCTCAGGGCGTGATCCCAGCGTTATGGGATCAAGCCCCACATCAGGCTCCTCCACTGTGAGCCTGCTTCTTCCTCTCCCACTCGCCCTGCTTGTGTTCCCTCTCTCGCTGGCTGTCTCTATCTCTGTTGAATAAATAAATTAAATCTTTAAAAAAAAAAAAAGATTGGTATCAAGATTAATAGCTTTAAATCTGTTCCTCTTGTACTTGTGTGTTTAGAATGACATCAAACAAATACTTTTTAATGAATGAGTCTTCAGATATATCTATTAGATGTACTATTGCAGGTGCACTTTTTCTAAACCTGTCTGAAATACACAAATTTCTTATTAGTAGGTTCTATTTCTTAACAGGCCAGAAATAGCATGAAAACATCTCTTGTATTTTTTTGTTTTATACGCTATAATTTTAACTTTGCCTTCTATAATGATTGTTATGTAAAAATAGATAAAAGCCACTGACCTAGATAAAACAACTTTTTTTTTTAATGCTGAATACGGGGTTGGACTTTAGATCAGATCCTGTTGTTTGCTTCCTCAAATAAAAATCATGTTCAGGAGGAAATCTAATAAACATCTGAATGGGGTGAAAACATTTTTTCTCATCACTGAACTTTGCTTTCTTTACTTATTAGTGAAGCTCAGCAAGGTTGGAGGGCAGGACTGACATGGCACTGATGTGCCTTGATGTATTATGGGACGTTACAGCGGAGCTCCACAGCCCCTGGGCTGAGGTCAAGTGAAGGTGGAGGAGATGACTTCATGCACGCTCCTGCCAGAAGCTTGCTATCCAGTGTCAACTGCCGACAACAAGCCAAGTGAATTCACTCAAATTTGGATACCGTACAAGTTTGGTGCCTCATGTGACTGCATAATTGGTCTATACACCCCAGATTAAACTACTTATAAGAGCTGAGGAATTGTCAGGGTGATACAAGTTTTACCACCAAGGAAAAAAGGTGCTTCGCAATATTCATGAACAAACCCCACCGATCTGACTCTGAAGTGTACGTATTAAGACTAACAAATATAATGGGCCTCACGCACTTCATATGCAGATAAAATTTAGAGCTAAACTTCTTTCTTCGGGTAAAATTATCAGGTCTGTCAGTGTAATTTGCTTGTTTTTTTGCGTGTTGCCTATCTCATTGTTGTCTGTTTTATTCACTGCTATATGTATTCTCCAACATACAGAAGCCTCCCTGGCCCACAAGAGGCACTTAAGAAATATTTATTAAAGGAATGGAAATAAGAAACACCAAAATCAGGTTAGTGGTTACTACTCAGTAGAGGAAGAATGGGAATGAATGCCAACAGTTACAGAGGGACATTGCCCGTATGTGTAATGTCACCTTAAGAAAAGATCTAATGTGAATATGTCAAAATGTTGAGCTCTGGCAAGGAAGGAAAAAAAGTTCAGCCACAGTTAAGGAGTATGACATAATAAACAGTTTTCACAAATCCCATACTATGCAATTAAAAATTACGTAGGTGTTGATTCATGTAGAGAAAAAGGTATGATTGTATTTACTGTCATGTAAAGTTAATTCTTTGCTTTCTTATCAACTATGTCTCTGTCTCAGTTTAGTTGGAAATGATCATGAAAACCACCCATTTTTTGCTAAATTTCTCTATCCCACTGACAATTATAATTGTCAATTTCAGATTGCACAGTACAGTTTGTCAAAGGTTTCATATTCACCTGTATATGTAACTGGTTTAAAGGGTTCAAGCCCATCGTGACTTTAGAGAGTCTCCAAAGTATTTGGACAAAAATGCTTTATTGATTAAATTGAACAAATCATTTTGGTAAGTTTCTATTTCAATTCCAGTATAGTTAACACAGTGTAATATTAGTCTCAGATGTATAATAGAGTGATTCAAACTTCCATACATCACCCGGTGCTCATCGTGACAAGTGCACTTCTTAATCCCCATCACCTCTTTCACCCATTCCCCGACCCTAAATTTAACAAATAATTTTAATACTATTTTATTTAGCTTTTTTCATAGACAATATCCTTTGAAAACTATAGGACGCTTCCTCACGTATATTCTAGATCATATTTATTTACAAAATATACTTTCTCTCTCGGACCATAAATTAAATTTTTCAAAGTTGAACAAACTTCCATTGATTGTCTGAATACATAAATGGCAATGCCGGAAAAATGATAAGCAGACTGAAAGTACCAATTCTTAAGCTCATATATTGACACTGGCACTTTTAGAAGCGAATTATTTCATTGGCAACTGTTTGGCTGTTGGAGATATTTCGATCCTTCCTATCCGGGACTCAACATGCTCCAAGCGAATTCTATGACCTGTATAGGAAGTAGTATAACAGACAGATGATTACCACAAAAGCCGTTGTGAAGGAATCCATAAAGTGAGACTCTGGAACATGTTACAACACATTTCTAAGGAATATCCCTAAGCTTTCCCTCATAAACAATGTTCCATTCACTCACTCATTCATTCATTCATTTATCCACCCATCCAAAAGATACATTCTGAATGTCCTGTCTTCAGGAAGATGGACCTAACAGTGGAACATTATGTGGGCATTGTCTTTGGACAAAACATTCTTCTGTATACATAAAGTCATATGGCAAGTCTAAACATATCCCATTGGTACTTTTGGGACTCTGTTTTCTCCAATGGGATGATAAATGAGGCAAAAGAGATTTCCCAAAGCTATGCAAAAAAAAAAAAAATAATATATATATATATACACACACACACACACACACACACACACATATATGGCTTATATATAAGAAAGCCATGCAAATATATATATATGTATATATATATATATGTGTGTGTGTGTGTGTATATATATATATGTATACACACACACACACACATATATATACACACATATATAAGAAGGCTCTCAAACACAAATATTACTTGAAATGTCTAGAGAATTTGTGGAAGATTCTATCTAAGCTTTTTCAAATATTTTTGGATAAAACTCTTCTTCCCAAACAAGCTGGGTGTATGTTCCTATTTCATATCTTTGCTCCAAATGTGCCCTCCTTCTAGAATGACTTAGCATCCTGTGCCAGATGAAATACCATCCCCTAACCTCCAAGGTTCAGTGGAAATAGAACCAAACCCCTTCCATAAAGCCTTTTCTAATTCTCCTGGTAGGAGTAATTTCTCCTTCTTCTGAGTTTCCTTCATATCTTTACTTACCAATCTAATGATCTTTAAACATTTTCAATATATTTAGCAGCTACCTATGTGCTTGATACAATAAACTTTTGGAAGGTACTGGGTATTATTTCTCTTTGCATCCTCCATCATAACCAGATGAATGTTCGCATGCACTAGGTTGTCAATCTATGCATGGTGAATACTAATTGAATAATATCTCTCTTTTTTTCCAAGGAAGGAATGGCTCAAAAATTACAGTTTGGCAGCATGCCTTTTTTCCATTTCTAGCCAGTCTGTCTCCTTTATAAAATAAAAGGCTGGAGATTCAGCCTATCTACAAAAGAAAAAAAAGGGGGGGGGGGCTAATAATGGCAGCTATAAACCAGCTGCTACACTTCTTAAGCTCCAAGAATTCAGCATAATCTGATTTCCCAGGAATCTCAGAGCTGTTGAATGTTTGTTTCTACACTAAAATTCTGAACATCGGCACTAAGAGGCTAATTAGTTAACCAATCATTCAGGTTCCTACTTGCCGCCATATTCTACTTAGCTATTAGATAAAATGTGGGAACAGAAAAGCCAAAACCAAAGCTCTGGACAAAGAAAATACAGAGAAGTGGGAGTGAATAAATACAAGTGAGAGTCATGTTTTAAATTATTTGTCTTTCAATTATAAATTAAAGTGACAAATATCCCAAATCGACCTTTTCTTTAAGTAACCTGAATTTATCTATACTTTGTCAGTTTTGTTTGTTTTCCAGTTATCCTTATCTAAACCTGGTGTAACTTATGACACCTGATGTAATTTATCTTTCTGATATACTTCACTAGCCATTACAGACTGTACTAGATAATTTTTCTCAAAAGAAATTTCCTTCTCTCTTGTGAGTTAATAGTCATGACTTGGTCACATAGTGAGTTAATGTTAGAGCTCAGCCTTGGAATCCAGGTTTTCTGTTACCTATTTCAGAGCTTTTACATAAGTGTTAAAAATCCAGATGCCATTAAAAATCAAGCTCCCTTTGAACACATAAAAGGTGATTCCATTAACAAATAATTCAACTCCAGTGGAATTTTTCCAGAAAACATCTATAACCTAAAGCAAGAGATGGAAGTTGTAAGACAAATGTAATGAAACTTAACATAAAGGTAAGGAAAACAGTCTGGCAATTCATCAAAAGGTTAAAAATGAGTTACCATGGGACCCAGCAATTCTACTCCTAGATACATATCCAAGAGAGAAAAAAAATAAACCTAAATCCACACAAAAATCTGTACCCAAATGTTCATAGCAACATTATTCATAATAAAAGTGGAAACAACTCCAATATTCATCAACTGATGAATCGATAAACAAAATGTGGTACATCCAGACAGTTAAATACCATTCAGCTATGAAAAGGAATGAAGTGCTCACACATGCCACTGTGACACAGATAAATCTTGAAAACATTATACTAAAAAAGAAGCCGCTCAGAAAGGACCAATATTGCATGATTCCGTTTATATGAAGTGTCCAGGAAAGACAAATCTATAGATTCTGAAAGCAGTTAGAGCTTGCCCAGCACAGGTGAAGATGGGAAGAGAGAAGTTCAGAGAAAATATGCAGTGACTGCTAGAAGGCCTGAGTTTTTTGTGGGTGTATTGGAAATACTCCCAAAATGACTGTGCGGATGGCTGACCTACTCTGTGAATATACCAAAAGCCATTCAATTGTGCACTTTAAATGGGTGAACTTTATGGTATGTGAATTATAGCTCAATAAAGCTGTTAAATTTTTTTTTTTTGAAAAAGGTAAGCCTTTGGAGCTTAAAATCCAATTTACTCATTTATCATTCACTATTTTATTCATTCATGTATATATTCAATTCTCCAGATTAGCCTTCCCTGACCTGGTTACCTCTCTACCTCCATGTCCAGGTCTGGGTTGACAAAGTCCTCGCAGCACCGCTCAATCTTCCTTCAGAGCACACACCACATTTGTAATCACACGGCAACCTTTACGACAAAGCAGCAGACCTGTTCTGACGGCTGATTTATCTGGAGTAGCTAGTGTGGTGTGCACGGCACATGAGCATCGTTGCAACAACTGAAATAGAAAACATTGCACTCTAAAGAACAACTTAAAACATCCTAACAAAGCATATAAATATATATCATTGTATGAAGGTATACATGATAATACTAAGAATGAAGAACTGACAAGATTGTGTTTCAGTTGGAACGTTAATCCCAGAGCTTTATAGTTGTTTGAACAATGCTTCAAATCAGAAGATATATCATAGACGGATTTCAGCGAGACCAGGACGTTCCTAATAATACAAGCAAACTTCCTATGTGCAAATGTGTATATAAATATATTTTTGGGGGCGCCTGGGTGGCTCAGTCGTTAAGCGTCTGCCTTCGGCTCAGGGCGTGATCCCGGTGTTATGGGATCGAGCCCCGCATCAGGCTCCTCTGCTGGGAGCCTGCTTCTTCCTCTCCTACTCCCCCTGCTTGTGGTCCCTCTCTCTCTGGCTGTCTCTCTCTGTCAAATAAATAAATAAAATCTTTTTTAAATAAATAAATAAATAAATAAATAAATAAATAAATAATTTTTTCCTGGGAAACTATAGCTAATATATGATTTTAAGCAGTCTATGAGCCTCCAAATTTACACTATTGGACCTTGATCAAAAAGCCCCTAAATGCTAGTGAAATTCAAAACATGAATTGTCCACTGTTCCCTGTATCCACCTAGTTCCATATTAATGTCTATTGATACTAACACTTAAATATTAACTGGATGTGCCCTTATGTGTCTGAACTACTTTTACTGCTTTGGTTCAGGCATTTGTAATTTCCTGCCTCGACCAATGTAATAGCGGCCAAACCTCTCTCCCCACCACCAGCAGGGAGGTGTTCACAGTCTTCTGTAGTGAAGAGTCATTTGTACATGCTACCCAAACAAACAGCACTCGGCTGACTCCAGTGTGCATGTCTGCAATTGTTGTCTTCCTTTCTTCCTTTTCCAGTGAGTACATGTAAGAGACAGATTCGTATGAACAAAGACCATGATTAATCATCTCTATACTCATGTCTCGAACACTGTAGATGTTGAATAGCTATTTATTTAATTGAATGAATCTGTAACCCTCAAACGCCTAGCATGTGCTTTGCATAACGGAGAGGTTTAATGACACGAACAAATGAATAATATTTCTATGTGCTACGTATTCATGTAGATGCATATTCTATGTGTTCATTATTTAGGGTTTCTTCAAAGACCTCCTAAGGGGAAAAAAGGCAAAAACCTTGAAAACAGCAGTTTATTTCTACATATGTTGCTTTATGAAACGTATCTTAAAGCCAAAGCAAATCCCATTAACAGAATAAAACCCCAATATTTGCACAGTGCAGAGTGGATGCAATTTCATGTCGTCCTGAAAGAAGCTACCTCGTAATTGTCATCTTGTTCCAAGGAGATTTCTTAATTATTTTAGCATTTTATGGAAATGTATAATAACTTGAATTCTGAAAGCTGTTTTTCCACTGTATAGAATTAGCCCATTAGGTTTATTCCATTTTGCTCTTTCTTGAAAACCTTTAATATACATTTCGTTATGACCTGATAAAGACCTTGAACAACAAAACACACTGACGCTCAAGTAGTTGCTCTGTTGTGACGCCACAAGCTGCGTAACGGGCTGATTTACTTTTGCTTCCGATTTCATGTTCACTACCTACCAGAGGTGTTTAGCTCAGAGAGCTAGATCTACTGTGTATCTTTCGGTAGACGATACATTTTCAAATAAGGAAGTAAATGCTTAGATTTTTAAAAGTCCAACACATCATTATGGGAATAGAAAGGCTTTTAAAATCTTTAAAGAGGAAACCTGTGTTGGATTATCAGAGTTCAAGCACCTTGCCTTACATTACACACGACGGCAGTGTCCAAATACAACTTCCCAAACCACATTTTGCAAAATGAGTCTCCAGCAATCCATCATCCTGGGAAATGTGTTCATCATATTTTCCAGGTGGCACTTTTCTTCCTGATATTCTGCACCTCCATTCAGCCGTTAACTAGCTATGGGTTTGGGGCATATCTTTGAGAGTTGATTACAACATCCGCAAAAAAATCTGACGTCTTAACATGTATGAAATCATGGGGGCTGAAGTAGATCAAGTGTGAGGCTCTTCCCCGCTCCAAGGTTTAGTAATCTGGAATTTATTCAGCATTCTCAGACTCCGTAAATAGGAGCTTTAATAAGACAAAAATAAAATAGAAAAGTCAAAGGAAGGCACTAGTGACCATCCAGAAACACTAAATATCTTCAAAACTTAAAATTCTAAAGTCTGTCCCTTCTCTCCAATCCAGCTGCCATTGCTTTAGTTTTCCAAATGTCACTGGGAGAAAAATAAAACCACTAAAATTCTGATTGATGTCCTAAAACAATATTGGCTATCTTCTCATCTTGTCCTTGGTAAACACTCAGGTATATTTCACTCACCTGCCATTTCTTACCTTCGGTACCTCCCAAGCCCTCTAAATAATTCCTGAGCTTCTCACCCTTGGCAGATAATTTTCCGTCTTAGAGATCATCATGGGAGAATTCCACTCCCCACTTGACCTCATCATCAACACACATTTTATGAGGATTCAACCATTTTCACTGCCTTTCCTCAAGGCTTGGAGAAAGAAGGCTTTTGTCTCTTTTCCAGTCTTGTGACCACCCCTTTATCATGAATCCATCTTCGCCTGTCTCCTTTAAAAATATGTTTCTCTAAAGACTCCCTTTCTCTTCTCTATTTCTGTATTACTCCCTGCATTCTATAAATATGGTCAAATCTCGTGTATCTTAAAAAACAAAACCACCCCCGCTCTTGACTTATATCCGTGTTTAGTGCTCTTATGCTCCTCTCAGTAAGCCGTTCTGTGTGCTGGCTCCACTTCCTTATTGTGCATTCGTTTTCACGATCTACTCTACAATTTCAATATAAGCAGTTTGGGCAAAGGTCACCAATAGTCTCATTTCTCAACGTCTAATGGAAATTGTCAGTGTTTAATTGACTACACGCTTGTTTTTTAATTTCTGAATATTTGAACTTGTTTTATACTTCTTTCTCTGGCTTTGGGATATTTCACATACCTGGTTTTCTTTACTTCCATCCTTTTCTCAACATTGTTGCTTACAGTTCTTCCTCCTTCTGCTCTTTGCATATTGATGCCTTTCTCATCCTCAGCCAGGACTTTTCCTGGGCCCTTCTCTTTCCTCATTTCAAATAGTATTCCTTTGTGATTATATTACAATGGATGGGTTGAACTACCCAAATCAATATTTTGTAGGTATTTCCAATTCAGCATGTTAAAAATTGGATGGCTCTTTTCCCCAAATATGGACCTATTAAGAGGGAGGACATTTAGAAAAAGTTAAAAAGAAAAGGTCTTTCGTGCACACAGTACTTCAAGAAGTAGCATAGCTCAATACTTCTGAAAGAATTGGAAAGGATTTATAAGTGAAAGAGCTGAAAATAACTACTTTCAGAAATTTAGGTATACCTAATTAAATTAAAACGGATATTGAGAGAAATTTTATTACTGCCCTCCCATGAAACATTGCTTAGAACAAAGCTTGTTTGCAAAATACTGGCTGGATGGATCTTGGTTCTGACTTCTGGATTGATCCCGATTTTCCTGGATTCACAAAAATGTGAAGAAAGATAATTTACATTGTGTGGAGCAGTGAATTTTCAACCCAGAATCCTGGGGAAGATATCATTTCTGGGTACTACATCTTAGAATTTTGTAACTGGGCTTAAAACAGGGAGGGACACATTAGGGCCTCTAGATCTAGTTGGAAAAATGCTTTAAATATTCTAATTATATATTATTTATAAAACAACAATTCGTACTAAGTTTTACATTTCAAATAACATTTAAAAAAGACTTTGGATTTTTATGATTAACAAAAGTAGGCATGGACTTCAAAGCCTTGAGAAATACTGTTTTCTATCACATAGACACACTTTTTTAAAGAACCTCATTGGTAAACCAATTGTTAAATAGATAGCGGATTTTTAAAAATTGTTTTGATATAAGTCTAGTTATTCAAAAAGAAAAACAGTAATACTTTTAGTCATGCAACAAAACAGTATTAATCCTGATTGAAATCCAAGATTAGAAAGCAGTCTTATGTTCAACTGGTTTTCATAATGTCATTTGTTAAAATTCCCCATGCAAAGAGAACTAACATGCTCTCCAGTGCTTCTCAGAGACTAAAACTGGCCTAAGAGTGTGTCAACCACCCTGAACATGGTCCCTGAAGATTCTGTTATAATCCCTGACCTAAAAAATTCACAGAGTTCTAATGTTGTCATCCCTCAGTAGGCTCCTCAATCCTGACTAACCTTATATGTTCTTATTTTCTGTCTACAGGGGAGAGCACATTTTAACAGTGACTCTAGGATTATTGTGATTAAAACTTTTATACTTTAAAGCAGCTCTAATGTGACCTTAATTCAGGTGATTTTTCTTAGAGCAATTACAACAACAGCATTCCAACAAAAAATCTTGGTGAAGAGATAAGAGAGAAGATTAAAGTAGAGGACACAAATAGTAGAAAGATGTATACATTATGATGTGTTTCTTAATTGGGTTAAAAATTTATAGCAGCTGACAATGTAACTCAGACTCCACAGGTTACAACAGTATTATTCCAAAAGGACTCAAATAGCACTTTATGTTTTTAAAGTCATTAGGCTTGAATTTCCACTTTTGGCATTGATGCCTGCATTTTTGAAAGCTTTCTTAACCAGCAGAATTTCAGAATAGAATTAATTCTCAATTATCTGCACTAATGGAGAGAATAAGAAGAATATAAAACAAAATATGCTAGCAAAAGTAACATTGTGTAAAAAGGAATTAGTAACTCAAAATGGATCAAAATGGACCCAAATATAGGTGTAAAGCTATAAAACTGTCAGAAGGAAATAAGTGTAAATCTTCATGACTTCGAATTAGGCAATAGTTTCTTAAATATGGCACCAAAAGCAAGTGTGTATTAACTGGATTTCATCAAAATTTTGTGCATCAAAGGACACTATCAAGGAAGTAGAAAGACAACCTAAAGAATGGAAGAAAATCTTTGCCAATCATTTATCTGATAAGGATCTAGTATTCAGATATATAAAGAATTTCTACAACTCAACAATAAAAACACAACTCACAAAGTATTTGAATGGACATTTCTCCACAGTAAATGTACAAATGGCCAATAAGTATATGAAAAGATGTTCAGCATTAGTAGTCATTAGGGAAATGCAAATCAAAACCACAATGAAATACCACTTAACACCCACTAAAATAACTATTTATGGCTTTAAAAAAGGAAAATAGCAAGAGTTGGTGAGCATGTGGAGAAACTGGAACCCTCACACATTGCTGGTGGGAATATAAAATGGTGCAGCTACTGTGGAAAACAACTTGACAATTCCTCAAAGAGTTAAATATAAAGTTACCATATGTATACCAGTAATTCCACTACTAGATCTATGCCCAAGAGAACTGAAAACATATGTTCACACAAAAACTTGTACACAAATATTCACAGCAGCATTATTCATAGTAGCCAAAATGTGGAACAATCCAAATGTCCAACAAATGATGAATGGATGAACAATTTGTGGCATATCCATTGGACTATGGTTCAACTATAAAAGGAGTGAAGCACTGAAACATGCACCAACATGGATGAACCTTGAATAGATTACGCTCAGTGAAAGAAGCCAGCCTCTAAAGGCCATATATGGTATGATTCCATTTATATTAACTGTCCAGAAGAGGGACATCCATAGAGACACAAAGTAAATTTGTGATTGATTACCTGTAGATATTGGGCATGGGGGGAATGGACTATGTGTGGTTTCTTTTCAGGGTAGTAAAGGTGTTCTGGAATTAGATCGTGACGATGGTTGCACAACACTGTGACTATACAGTAAATCATTGAATCGTATTTAACTTTTAAAAAGTTATAATGGTGAACTTATGCTATATGTTTTTAACAATAAAAAGAAGTTAAAGTAATTAGAATGTTGTCTTGATCCAGCTTTAGAACTCATGAATAAGCACACGTACATTTAAACAGTCATTTCTTTGCACCTGGTCCTCTGATATTTTTGGTTTGCCCTTGGCAAAACAATTCACCAAAGGAAGTCGTTGATAGACGACAATGGTACACAAGCTGTTAAGTAATCTTCTCCTGTTAAGAGTTTCATCAGGAAAACAGACACAATTCTAGATATTAGAGGCAGAAAGGGAATTAATGTAAGGAGTAGAGTGTTTTTAAAAATATTCAAAAGACTGGAGTGAAGATGTAGAAGGACCAACCCTAGTTCTCTAGCTTACCACTCATTTTGATTGAATTAGTAAATTGCTCTGGACACCCAGGAGGAACTGTGGCTAACTTCTATCAAATGCCCCAGTTGTCTGAAGTATGCAGGGAGACGATTGCCTGGGGGCAATGCCTGGGGCTGCTGAAAAATCTCCAGTTTTCAAAGGCCCATGTTTCTGCCCAGAGTTGAACAACTCTATTTGGCAGAATGTAAATCACAACCAGAATCATAGAGGCAAACATAGTTTTATAAGTTTCAGGTCTTGTAAGAGGGGAGCGCATAGAAAGAAGTGGGGATACATTATAATTGGAAAAAAAAAATCCAGTGCATTTTTCCAAGAGTTAACTGTAGTTAAAATATTTAAATCCTCACAAGTGTCATTATCTGATTGGCAGATGTTAACTCCAATTTATGTGGCTGCTATTTTTTTCTCACAAGAGCTATGGAATTAATATAGATTATTTAGGTCTATGGACTGTATTTTGGATAGGTTTTCCTTTTATCAGTTCTCATTTCTTTATAGGAAGCTCCGCTTTCTTCGCAGCAATAAACCACCAAATCTTCAAAGCAGGTAGATGCTTTGAGAAGACAAAAACTGAAATGAAAGCAACGTCTCTGGTTCATTTCAAGCCTGCTATGTAAGGTTTTTTTCTTTTTTGATGATGATTGTCCTCAATCTAGTTTTCTGGAACAACCTGACTAACTTGGATGATGTTGAAACCTGATACTGGAGAGAAAAACAGATGTATGTGAAAAAGATGGGGTTTGAATCCTTATTCAAATTGTTATAGGTTATACGAATTTCCTAAAATGAACTTAGGTTTGGGAAGATTGAGCTTCAGATTAATTAGAGTTAATATTTTCATCCTCTTCTTAAAAGACATGTTACATAAAATCAACTTATAGTACATTAATAACTTAAAAACTAATAAAATCATCCTTTCACAACAGATATTAGAAGGCAGAATCATATTATTAATAGATTTTAGACAAAACAGGACATTCTTTTAAGTTACAAACTGAGCAAAGCTAATATGATTTCTGCATGAGTACTTTTGACATTATAACCTAATTATATCATTCCCCTTACATTTGAAATAGAATGTTTCTAGATTAATTTTGGATAAACTAATAAAGGAAGAGTGGGCTCCAGTTTACTTAGGTCAAAACAATAAAATCATGAAAATTACCCGCTTTGAACTATATATCCCTTTAAATGAACACGAGTGCTAGCTAATACTTACATTATTATTTTAGTCTCTTTGAAGAATCTAAGATAATAATCTGGCCCTTTTCCTGTGCAGAATGACCTCATCATTGGCTCATAAAGTAGGTGAAATAATGCTAATAATTCATGAAAGCTATTTTAATATAAATTTTTTTGAGATGGAAAACATATTAGGTAAGTATATTTTCTCTAAACATGTAAGAGAAATCTTGCAACATAGCAGTAATATTATTAATGTAGTATTTATTTTTATTGCATACTCTCTTGATTTCCCATCATAAAGTTAAATTTTCAAAAGCAAAAATTAATAAATTTTTTTGGAAAGATAACATATGAGAACTACCTCAAAATGTTTCATTAATTAATTAGAACATTCCACTAATAATTATCCACCACTGAAATAAAAGAAAAATTTGAAAAATTTTTTTTAATTTTTAAATTAAAAAAAAGAAAAATTGGAAAAAGTCTATGTCAGAGTTCAAAATATAGAGAACTAATTCTTTTAGTCAACCAAAGAATGTTTAATCTCTATCATGTGAGTTTCTCTAGGGCTGGGATTTTAAATATTTTATTCATTGTATCCCAGCTTAGTTCAATAAAAATGTGTTGAATAAATTGTAAGGTATAAATAATGTTAATGGTTATAACATCAACAAAGATGTATCATTTCAAGTTCAATGTTTCTTATGAAGTATGGTAAGTTAGCATATTTTAGCCTTCCTGACAATGATAGTCTTGCCCACTTTTACTTTACATTGGTCATTACACTTCTTTCTAAAATACAGACTTTGTCTTAATAAACATTATAGGTTATTATCTCTTTAAATAATATGCATTATTTCCCCCTTTCTGAAGTAGTCTTAATTATTATGGGGAAAAACAGATTACTACAAAAGCAAGTAAACAGACATTTAATAAATGTATCCGCTTTCAACATGAATGAGTCACTAAGACTCATTATTAATACCAATTCCTTTCAAAGTTCTTGCTCAATAGCTTAGTGACTTGCTCCTTCAGGCTTGTGTGAGCCTCTTCCCTGCTGATAAGAAATCTGGACCAGGAGAATTCTTACCTTCTGTCAACCCCTACTGTTAGAAGAGAACAATTTTAAAATCAAAAAACCTTAGAATTCAATCAAACACATTCACGACAATTTAGAAACAGTCATTAAATCTGACTACCTAACTAGCACACAAACAAAAATAATTTGATAGGCAGGAATAGACAATGGAATTATTAAGTATCAGCCTGTCTTTCAGAAAGATGAGTTGAAAATAATGTTTAGTCAAGTTTTAGCATTAGATAAAATAAACCTGTTTTTTCTACTTGAATTTGCCATAAACACCCCTGCACATCTTACAGTATTTTCACCAGTGTTGCTTATGAACCAGCCTCAAAATTGAGAAGAGCATGGCTCTTTATTCAGAACGAATAGAGAGAATGCCAAGAGAGGCTGGGAATCATAGAAGTCAATAGGGAGAATTTTTAAGAAAAAGTGAATTCAGCCATATCAGTGGCTGCTGAGATGTCAAACAAAGGAAAAATTGAAAAATGTCCTTGTGCACATTAGTGTCATCACTGAGGACCAAAGTGAAGAGTAGTTTTCAGTGTAGTTGAGGATTAGCGGAAGTCAGATGACTGAATTAAAGAGTGGAAGGTGAGAAAGGAGAGAGAGCAAGGATCAAAAACAGATTGTGAATGTTTGACATTGAAAAGAAGGAGACAGATAGGAAAATAATTATGGCCCCAAATTTCTTTGACACTTCTTCATTGAGAGTTGAGTTATATGTCCCATCCCTTGAATTTTTCACTCTGTGAATGCTTCATAACAAAAAAGGCTGTGCCCATTTCCAGAACTGGGTCATAAGAAAATGGCAGCTTCTTAAGAATATAAAGACCATTTGTTTCTTGGAAAATAGGTGCCATTATCTTTAAACTTCTATAGATTTTCCACAAACCTCAGACAGAATCTACAACCAAGCAACTATTTGAGATAAACCCTCTTCTACAGCTGATTATGGAGACACCATGTTTCCTGGAATATAGTCACCATTCTGTGAAGGAGCCCACACCAATACTGTGAAGAAGCCCATGTGGAAAAGAACCAACAGACAATACCAATTTTCCAGCCCTTTGAGGAGAAATTCTGGAAGCGGCTCGTCCAGCTCTGAGCTTCCCCAGCTGATGTGGCATGGGTAAGAGGCAAATTGTTCTCACTGAGCCCTGACCAAATTGTAGACTTGTGAACAAAGTAAATGACTGCTGTTGTGTAAGTCAGTAAGTTATGGGCTGTTTCGTTAGGCAGTAATAGATAATTAATGAAGATGTTTGTGCTGAAAGTGATATGCCGCTGTAACAAAAATCTATGGCCTTGACTTCCAGAAGCTGGAAGGGCACTGAGGGGTCTGTTTGTGGGAGCCTAGAGAATTTAAGGAGAGTGTTATTAAAAACTTCAAGGGATGAGGAGAATGTTAGCGAACATCTAAAAGACTTCATAATGCTGTTGGTGGAGGTTTAAAATAAGGAAAATATCATTGAAAGCTGGTAGAAAATGCATCTTATTATATAGTGAGAGAAATTTGGTAACACTGTCCCCTGAAGAAATGTGGAAATAGTAACACATCTACTGGATTCAATTATCTAGCCAAGGGGATTTTCCAAGTGAAGTGTTAAAGGTCCTCCCTGGCTTCCTCTAGCTGTTTGTTATCAAATTAAAGAGGAGAAAGATGAGCTAAGAAGGGAACTGTTGAGGTTTTGAGGAAAATTTAGAGGAAATATAAATGATTCAGGATCTGCTAGGTTCAAAAATAAAAACATCTTATTCCCTCTCTCTCTACATGACAAAATATTCTCAAATTAAAATATGGCTTTTACAAAAAGGTCAAATCCATGACAGGCCAGTAAGATCCTTTCTTAAGACATTATGAAGATTTAAGGCAATGCCTTACAGAGCCTATCAAACAGACAAAAGACTTTCTAAAGATGTTAAAGGCATGCTTCACAGAACCTCTCCATTAAGCAATGGGGCCTCTAAGAAAACAGATCAAAATACGGAGCACCCATGACACATTCTATTCTCTCATTCTGAAGATCACTAATATAAAGTATCTGCTTTTCATCGAAGTTTTACTATTCACACATGTAATCCTATATATATATATAATATATATTTACTTTAATTTTATACTTTTAAAGTATATATATATATATCTTTTTTAAGATTTTATTTATTTATTTGACAGAGAGACAGCCAGCAGGAGAGGGAACACAAGCAGGGGGAGTGGGAGAGGAAGAAGCAGGCTCCCAGCAGAGCAGGGAACCCAATGCAGGCCTTGATCCCAGGACCCTGGGATCATGCCCTGAGCTGAAGGCAGACACTTAATGACTGAGTCACCCAGGCTCCCCTATAAAGTATATATTATTATTAATATATTACGTATCTTCTGTAATGCGGTATTTTTGTTCAAATAATTTGAGATCTTTCAATGTTGCTTTTTGCAGCTATATTTTTTTTGTATTATAATTTCATAATAAACCCTTTTTATACTCTGTCAATATTTGTTAATAGTCTTTAGAGCCTGATTTAGGTCCCCAAGAGGTCAGAATGGTAGTTGCCAGAGGTGGAAGGTGGGGATGGAGAAATTGAGTGAAGGTGGTCAAAAGGTACAAAATTCCAGTTATAAGATGAAAAAGTCCGGAGCGCCTGGGTGGCTCAGTCAGTTAAGCATCTGCCTTCAGCTCAGGTCATGATTCCAGGGTCCTGGGATGCAGCCCCGCAATGGGCTCCCTGCTCAGTGGAGAGTGAACTTGTCTCTCTTCCTCTCCCCCTTCCCCATGGGCTCTTGCTCTTTCCCTCTCTCTCTCTCTCTCTCATTCACTGTCTCTCGAATGAATAAATAAAATTTTAAAACAAAAAAGATGAACAAGCCCTGGGAATGTAATGTACAGCATGATGACTATAGCTAACAATACTGTATTATATAGTTGAAAAGTTGCTAAGAGAGTAGATCTTAAAAGTTCTCTTCACAAGAAAAAAGATGTGTGACTAATGTGAGATAATGGATGTGAACTAGATTTATTGTGGTGATCATTTCACAAAAATACATATATCAATTCATTATGTTCTACACCTAAAACTAATACAATGTAATATGTAAATTAAATATCAATGAAAGTGGAAAAATGAAAAAATTAATCTCCTACTATTGTTTTGGATTTTTCAGTTTCTTTTTTGTATTTATCATTTGTTTTAATATTTTATGATAAGTTTCATCATTTGTTTTAATATTTTATGATAAGTAATTAAGGTCTTTTATCTTATTTTTAATGATAATATTAACATATTATATATTAATTTTTTGTTTAGCAGATGTTTGGGATATCTTTGTTTAACACCTTTCATTGTTTTACCTGTACCTCAAACAGATTATAGCTGGATTTTTTTTATACAATTTCATATTCTCTGGATTATAAAAGATCCTTTTATTTCTACATACTTATTAAAAATACTTTTGTATTTGATCTCATTTACTCAAAAAATGTCATTATTTCATATGGTGTTATACTGTATAATTATGTTGTAACAACTATGTTGTTTCTTGTTTTCACAATTGTAAGCAGTATTATATGTTCTTGTACACATATTCTTGTGGATATGTGCCTTTGGGACTACAAATACTAGATGATAAGATATATGCATGCTTAATTTACAAAGTAATTTTAACCTTTTTGCAAAATCGTACCAAATTATGTCCTCATTAGTAGTATATGAGAGCCTGTTTCTCCTCCTCCTCACCAATACACATAATATATCAGACGTTTTCACTTTTGACAGTCCAGACAGGTGAAACAACATCTCAAGTAATGGTATTGTGGTTTTTAATGTGCATATTTTTGAATACTGAGGAAATTGGACAGCTTCTCTTGGGCCATTCTTGTCTCCCCTTAAGGGAAATACCTTTTCACATCTTCTGTCCATTTTTTTTTCTCTTTGGCTGTTGATCTTTTTCTTACTTATTCATAGGAATTTTAATATATTTTTATTAATTTTTTTTTCAGTGTATATGCTTATCTTTTTCCAGTTTTTGTCTTGTGTTTGTATTCACATTATGGCATCTTAGGATGATCTAAAGTACTGAAGTTAATGTATTTGGATATATTGTTCTTTTCCTTTAGTTTTTATTGTCTCTTGTGTCTTTTTAAGATTTTATTTATTTATTTATTTATTTATTTGGGGGAAAGAGAGAGAGCATAAGCACAAGGAGGGGGTGGAAGAAGAAGGAGAGGGAGAGTGAGAAGTGGACTCCCCACTGAGCAGGGAGCCTGACCTTGGGCTCCATCCTAGGAACGTGGGATCATGACCTGAGCCAAAGGCAGATGCTTAATCGACTGACCCACCCAGGTGCCCATTGTCTTTTATGTCTTAGGAAATCTTATACCACTCCAAAAATATGAAGAAATTCTTCTGTATCTTCTTCTAAAACTTTTATAGATTAGCTTTTTATGTTACATCTTTAAATCACTTGAAATTGATTTTTGTGTGGTGTGATGTAGGAATTTTTTTCCAATAGCCACCTCCACCCTGAGCACAGAGCTGATGTGGGGCTTGATCTCACGACCCTGAGATCATGACCTGAGCCAAAATCAAAAGTTCAATGCTTAACCAACTGAGCCACCCAGGCACTCCTGCAATATATTTTAAATATAATATTGCACACAGATTATAAGTGTGAAGATCAATGAGTTTTGATAATGTATACAGACCCAAGTAAGTCCTTGTGGTAGACACGATTGTAAGATGCCCTTCAAGTTTCCCAGTCTCTAAATCACGCACACTGCATAATCCCCTCCTTTTGCGTGTGGACAAAACCTATGAATATGATATCATTCCCTTCATTATGTTATGTCATATAGCAAAATAGATTTTGTAGGTATTAATGTTCCTAATCAATTGACTTTGATCAAAAGGAAGATCACCCTGGGTGGGACTAACCTAATCAGGTAGCCATAAAAGAAACAAGAAGCATCAACTGATACTTCTCCTCCAGGAGAAAATAATCCAGCATGTTGTAAACTGCCTGTGGAGGAAAACACATGGCTAGGACCTGAGGCCAAATTTTAGGCATCGAGAGTGACTTCCGGCTGGAAGTCAGTAAGACACAGGGAACTTAGTTCTACAGAGGCAAGAAACTGAATTCTTTCAACAATCACAGGAACTTGGAAGAAGCCTTGGAGTTTCAGATGAGAAGTTAAGGTAACTTGTTATGCAGCAGTAGAAGACTATTATATCCCCTCATTCCTTTTCCCAGTTAATTCCTTTCCCTAGACACTGTTCTCATTTCAATCATCAAATCTCAGTTTTGTGTTTCCTAGAATGTCATAAAAATTGTTCATATAAATAAAATCTTCTGTGTCTGAAATCTTTTATTCACATTCTTGTGTGTATCAGTAGTTTATACTTTTTATTGCTAAGTATTTTCTTAAATTATTTCTATTAATACACAAATATTATTTATTATTTGTTGCTAAGTATTTTATATTATACAATATAGTACAATTTGATTATTCACCTGGTTTTGGATATTTGGATAGTTTTCAGCTTGGGGATAATATGAATAAAGCCACTATTTTGAACATTCTTGGCTACAAATCTTATGTGAATGTATGTTTCATTTCTTTGGCGTAAGTACCTAGAGTAGAATTGCTGAGTCATAGGGCAAGTGGATGTGTATAAGTTATTGCCAAATTGTTTTCCAAAGGATTATATTATTTTTCACCCCCACCAGCAATGTACGAGCATGCCAATTCCTCTACATCTTGCCAACACTTATTATTGCCAGTCTTTTTAATAGACTCTGGAGTAATTTGAATCCTGGCATTGATGTTTAGTGTATGACCTTGAACAAGTTATTCTCTGTGCCTCAGTCTTACTACTTGTAAATTGAGAATAATATTAGTACCTGATCCATAGGCTTGTTTTGATGACTGAAGGAATTAAATATATAAAGTCCTTAGAAGTGTGCTTGCCATCTCATATTTTATAAATAAAAGTTACTGTTTTTAAATGTTTGCACTTGTATTCATGAAAAGTATTGCTCTATAATTTTCTTAATTTCTACTAATCTTTTGGAGTTTTTCTGACTCCAAAATTAGGACTGGCATATATTAATTTTTCTATTATTTCATAAAATTAATAGGATATTAGAACATATTTTATTGTTGACAAAACTCAATAATAAAACTCTGTGAGAATGGTGCTTGCTTTTGGAAAGTTGCTGATTCTATTTTTTTGTTATGTGAAAATTCTAATTTTCTATTTCTCCTGGCATAAGATCAGCAAATAATATTTTTCCACAGATTTATCAAATTACTCATATTTATTGGCTATTTTTTCCCAAAAAGACTTTCAATTTTTGGTTGCATTTATAAGTATGAACTCAATTATTTTCTAATATTATTTTTTTTACTTAATTAGTTTTGCCATCATTTTATCTGATCTTAATATTTTCAAAGACTACGCTCTTAACTTTGTTGATTTGCCTCATTATATATTTATTTTCCTTGTCATTTACTTGCACTCTTATCATTTGCTTTTTTTTCTATTCTTGGCAAGATAATTCTTTTTTTTTTTTAACTTTTTAATCTGGATGTTTTATTCTTTAATTCTCAATCATTCTTTAAAAAATGTCAGTATTTAAGTCTAAATTTACATTTCCCTTTATGCATATTTTAGCTGCATACCAAAGATTTCAATATAAAGAGCTTTCATCAAAACTTAACAGTATTTAAATATTGCTGAATATTTACTTATTTCCACTATTATTCTTTAATATGTGTTACACATACATACGTTTTTTAAAATTCCAGTATAGGCATATTTTCTGGTCATTGAATTTGAACAAATGATTTTCTGCAGTATTTGAGAAAATAGTATCTCTGTCTCTTTATTTTGATAATATGGTGAATTTCATTGTTATTTGTTAAATTCTGAAACATTTAATGAAACTGATTACCCAGGTTATGTTTAATTTTCCTAAATGTAACATATGTGTTTGGGAAAAAAATCCACCTTTATTTGCTGAATACCATATTTTATATATCTGTTGGTTAAGCTTGCTAATCAAACCCTTCAAAATCATATGCCTTTGCTGATATTTTTATTAGCTTGGTCTATCAATTATTAAACATCAATGATCCTATTCACCTGTCATAAATTATGAATAAATATAGTACTAAAGCAATACTTATGAAAATTGATAACTTTGTCTAGTTCAGCTTCTAATCTGGGCCTTTTTTCATATATTTTGAGACTATATCATTAGTTTTATACAATTAGATCTCTCTGTTAGTGAATCTATTATCAATATATGGTGATCTTCTTTGTCACTAGTAAAAGTGTTACCTTTTTTTTTTCTGTTACTCGTATAATTACATAATCTCATGGTTAGTATTTGTCTCATAACTTTTTAATATTTTATCTTCAATAATTGGATATTTAAAATATTTTTATTTTTTATTTTTTTGTTTCAGGTTTCTGTTTAAATTCTAGTTAGTTAATATATATGGTAAAATTAGTTTCAGAAGTAGAATTTAGTGATTGATCACTTACATGTAACACCCAGTGCTCATCTCAAGTGCCCTCCTTAATACCCATCAGCCATTTAGCCCATCCTCCCCCATCTCCCCTCCAGCAACCCTCAGTTTGTTTTCTATTTTTAAGTCTTTTATGGTTTGCCTCCCTCTCTTTTTTTTTTCCTTCCCCTATGTTCACCTGCTTTGTTTCTTAAATTCTACATATGAGTGAAATCATATGGTATTTGTCTTTCTCTGACTGATATATTTCACTTAGCATAATACTCTCTAGCTCTAACCACATTGTTGCAAATGGTAAGATTTCATTATTTTTGATGGCTGAGTAATGTTCCACTGTGTATATATACCACATCTTCTTTACCCATTCATCAGTCAATGGACGTTTGGGCTCTTTCCATAATTTGGCTATTGTTAATAATACTGCTATAAACAACAGAGTGTAGAATATTTTTATATTTTAAGGGTTTCTTTAGTAAAGAGCACTTAGCTAATCTTTAAAAAAATTAATCTGACCACCTTTGTCTTTTAATGAAGAATTGAGTCCATTTATATTGTTATTACTTTTTATTTCTACCTTTTCACTTTGTGCTTTTCATTTTATCTTTCCATAATTGAGGAAGTTTCTCTTTGAATAGTATCATTTTTCTATTTTTGTTATCTCTTTAAAGACAATGAAAACATCTCTCTGGGCTACCTTTTTAATAACTTTTGACTTTTTATCCAATTCCTTAATTCTCTTTTCAACTGAGTTGAATATGTAGCTTAACCTGTCCATTAGGTTTAAAATTGTGATTATTGTTTTTATGCATAGGAGCTCTTTCTGATTTTTGTTTTCAAATTTTCTCTGTAAATTTTATATATTCTTGTTCTTTGTAAATGTATTTAATCTTTTTTAGCCATTAAAAATATATTAATATTTTTTATTGTCTCACGATTTAAATATCACTGTGGGTTTGATGCTACCTCCTGTTGTTTTTGCTGACCCTTACATATGGAGTCATGTTTTCTTGTTTTGTTTTGACTTTGAACTCTGAACTCATGTTCCTTGGGACATTTTGTTTGTAGAATTCTTTGAGGCCTGGCCTAAGATGCATTCTCTAAAGGGGAACTGAGTTTGTTTCTGCTTGTTCCTGGGAGCACCACCAATCTGGGTTCACAGTATATGAGTTGGCATGAATTTGTGCTATAGCTCGCATGATGGAAAGATTGTGCTGTGACATCTCAAGGGAGAATTTTCATGTTCTTTTAGCAATAAGATCAAGGGAGGAAAGATTCCTTGCTGGTCTCTTCACCTGGGCACATGACACTGAGCATATAACCCTTTGAGGTCCCAGCTTTATGTAGGGGAGTTCTAACAGACTCCATATTTTTGTCTGGATCTAGGCAGTATGTTGTGTCTCTCACACATGCTGTAGCTATTGAAACTTAAACTCAAGGTCACTAGGGTTTGGCAGATATCATCAGAGTGGCTTAGACACTGGCTTACTTCCCAGAGTTTCTGCTTTCACTCACTTTTTGGCCTTTGTTGATTCCAACCTTTTTTGCCATTTCAGTTGTATACTAAAATTTGATCTTTAAAAATTGTTTTTTAAACTTGTGTTCAGAATATTAGTAATCTTCTGCAGCAGGGTTTTTCAGAGTGCCCAGTTTGCTATACTACTAGAAATAGAAAACATTGCATTTTTTAAATATTTATATAATCTGTCCCTTTTCTGTGTCTCATCTATAGCATCCTAAGGTTAGGCCCTCATCTAGATTCTCATCTGGATTCTGGTTTCACTCTCTTTCACATCATGGTCAAATTTTTATAGAGTTCTCCTTTAGTTCGGCACAAAATCCAAATTCCTTGAAGGAACAGAGAAGGGATGTTCAATAATATGTGACTAAAGTTAAGAGTGTGCTTTAAAGAAACTGAGCCAATTAAAAATGGATTATCAATAGTGTATTTTGCAGGATATAGGGTCAGAAAATTTTTATTTCACTTTTTAGCCTAAAAGCATAAAATTCTACTTTGCATCTGGGAAAAAAAAAATTCAAATTTTCTAAGTTCAACACTTGTATTTCAAAGCACATGAAATTATTTGCTTAGTCTAAAAAGATCTTTGACAGCAAATTTCAAGTACTTAAGAATGCATAAGCCTTCTTGTCCATGAATAGAATGAACAGAGATGGATATATGCCTTGTTATGAAAGTCTTCCTGAATGATAATTCCATTGCAGATGGATAATGATATGTTGCCTCTCCTTGCCATTATTGAGCATTAGATAGTTATTAACACTTTGTTTCATTTTCTATTACCTACAAAGTAGAAATAGGGAAAGAAGTAGGTTCTTCTTTCCATAATAAATTTTTAAAGCTTATTTTTATCAGTATCTAACATATTATGATGTTAAATGCATGTGATCAGTTCCTTCACCCAATTAATTTAGTACTAATTTTAAAACCTATCATCTTTAATGGTAAGTAGGTGTTCAAGGAAGTAATGAATCAGATAATACACTATATTATTTTTCATTTGTGTGTAAGATACACACACATATGCACACACATCTTAATCAGTGATCCAGTTGAAAAAGTTCCTGACACCTTAAGTTCTTGGACAGAAAGGGCAAGTTTTGTTGATAATATATCAAAACATCTAATGTATTGGCAAAATTTCATTTAGTAAAAATGTTTAGTAGTAAAAAGTGAATTTCACAAAGAATATTACCATGGTTATAAACAGATTAAGAAGCATGGCTGTTAAAGTAACAGTGTGGATATAGATGTTTCAGAGAAACACTTTGCAGTCAATAATTCCTTGCCAAACACCTGGAATGGATAGCACCAAACTTAGGTCAGATGAAAACTATTTCCAAGGTAAGAGGTACGCGAAGTTAGATGACTGACCCCAAAACCTACCTCTATAGTTTCTTAAGTATCTTCATGCCTCTGTTTGTACTTCCCTTATAATTCACTTACAGTTAAACCTGGGCCACTCTAACATAAAATATCAGGGACTTGCTGATTTTGTCTTCCTAACAATTGTTCTCTGTTCCATAGACATTAAATGAAACAAATATTATAGTACTCTCCACTTCTAGACCAGCACTGTCTAATAGAAATACAAGACAAGCCAAAAGTGCAAGCCACGTATGTTATTTAAAATGTTTCTAGTGCCACATTTTTAAAAAGGAAAAGAAATAGGAAATTAATTTTAATAATTACTTTATTTACTCCAATGTCCAAAATATTATTATTTCGAATATAATCAACTCCAAAATTATTAATCAGGTTTTCAATATTCTCTTTCCATAGTGAGCTCCCAAAATTCTCTGTGCATTTTATATTTCCAGCAAATTTTCATTTGGACTAGCCCCATTCAAGTACTTAATTGACAGTACAGTTCTAGACAATTTTTTAAAGAAACACATGAATCAGGCTTTATGAACTTGAACTCAGCTGTCTTTATACCACCCTGTGATAATGGAAGGTTGAGAATATACTTCACTTAATTTTTTTTTAAGATTTTATTCATTTGTCGGAGAGAGAGAGAACAAGCAGGGGGAGCAGCAGGCAGAGGGAGAAGCAGGCTCCCCTTTGAGCAAGGAGCCTTATGCAGAACTCGATCCCAGGACTCTGGGATATGACCTGAGCCAAAGGCAGATGCTTAACTGACTGAGCCACCCAGGCATCCCGAGAATATGCTTAACTTTAATTTTTAACTCCAGGAAGTTGAAATATCCACCTGTTTATTTAACAAATATTTATTCTTTGTTGACCTTATGTTTTACAATATACTTGGTGCTTATGTTAGTGTCACAAAATTTTCATTCTCATGGAGCTTACATTATCATAAGAATGGACAAATAGACACTTGTTATGCATTTTGTGCTACAAACTCTTCTGAGTGTTCCCTATATTTTATCTCCAGCATGTTTCAGGTAGGTACCACTATTCTTTCCAGTTTATAGATGAGAAAACTAGCTCCTTGCTATAATGCCCTGTCTCCGTAGCTCTTTTCTTCCCCAAACTGAAGTTAGTTTCACCTGAGGAATCCTAGGGCAGTAGTTTTCAACCTTGGCAGCACGTTAGAACCTCTTGGGGAGCTTCTTAAAGTTACCAAAGCTTGGGAACATCTCTCAGAAATTCTGATTTAGTTGGTCTGGGGTTTTTTGGGGTTTTTTGCTTTTTGGATTTTTGTGTTTTGTTTGTTTGTTTGTTTTTTAACTACCTGCGTGGTTCTAATGGCCTGTCAAGGTTGCCTTAGGGGAAATTCAAGGAGCTTTAATCCATGGTCATGGAAAATAGCTGCAAGTCACCACAACTAGTAAATTTTGTAAACTGTACTCGTAACAGATTAATTAATTTTTGTCTCTGTCCCTGACACAAGTCTCATGATTTTTGCTCAAGTTCTTTTTAGCATCTTCTGCTCACCTCAGAGACCACAAATCTCTTAGCTCTTGCTAAACTTTCTATTGAGTCTGGAGTTCTTCTCTAAATCCCCAAGACAGAACTAAGTTTGCATTTCTAACAATATCCAGGAGTTGCTAATGTTTGTCCAGGAACCGCGCTTTGAGAACTACTGCTCTATGAAATGCTGGACTGGATCCCGCCAATTGCTTGTAACTCTATCTGCCTCTCCCTGCATGCAGCGTGGTGCTTGCCCCACTCTGGAAAATGCCCACTTAATTCCCAGCATCTGTTGGTCTACCCTGTCTTATGTACTTTGTAGTTCTATACCCAGCTCTGTGATGAGATAAACTTTTACAAATATAACAGTACGAGCTTTTCAGTAGCTGGATCAATGATGCTATTGTGGATTTCACACAAACCCCATTCATCTATGAGCCCTGCGTATGAAGCATGCTCATATTGGAACTTTCATCGCCCTAGAAATTTTGTAGTGCTTTATGGAGAACTCAAGGTATAATGCTATGCATTTAGGATGGAGAAATAAGAAGAAATAATTCAGGGAGAGGAGAACCTATCTAAATTACAAAAAGAAAATCTAAAATCAGATCTTCTTAGATCACCTTTGTAGTATACTGCTGCTGTTTATTGCTCTCTCTAAGGTACAATGTGTCTGCTTCAAATAAAACAAGAGAATCAGGACTTCTTGGGGGATTTTGTCTTACTTGGTGATCTAATGAGTTATAGGTGGACCTTGATGTTCCGTACTTGGTATTCTCAGTTTGCCCTCTCCCTCTTCTTCCTTTGTGGACAGTTCCTTCAACAATCATTGCAAACCTCCAATCCTTTATCTCCTTTATCTTCTTCCTCTATGACACATCTATCTAGCTAGCTAGCTAGCTAGCTAGCTAGCTATATGATGGATGTTAGCTAAATACTTGAATTCTCAGCTTCCCTTCCTACAAAAGGTAATATAATTCTGTGACATAATCCTGATCAGGTTGGTATAAGCACAAGTCCCTAAGGAGGGTTTCCTCCTCAAATAAAAAGGCAAAACTTCACAAGAAGACTTCTACCTTTATATTTTGCCCTTTGCCCATCTTCCTTCTCTCTACTGGGACACAAACACATCTCACAAATTCAATAGTCATCTTGCAACCAAAAAGATAACAGGAAGTTAGAAGGACCCCAGGTCTTTGCTAAGATATTTGAACAATCAAACCAGTCCTACAACTGAACTCTTTCTTACATGAGAGTGGTAATCTCCAATTTTATTCATCCCATTTTTCATCAAGTTTTTTATCAAAGCAAATGCAATCCTACCTGATACATATATCTAACTCTTAAATTACCCTTCAAACTATTAAATTACTACTTGTTTAAACAATAGCTCATTAATGATGACTTTGAGCTCTTATCTGCTGGGATTGCCAGCCATATCTTGCCACAGGAATAAAAGGCCAGACCTCCTCACCAGGCTACAGGAATATTTTCATGTAGGAGCTGAGAGAAATCATTTTTTCCCTGTCATATATGGTTCTATGATCAATATCTGCAACAGGAAGAAGGGGGCCTGGAAACTCAGGAATACTGTGAACTTATAGTTTGCTTGCTCATGATGGACTACATTCTTTTGGCCAATTCCCAACCTCTCTGCCTTCTCACTTATATGCTGTTCCCATTTTCGGTGTGTGAAGCAAGAGTCTGCTGCATTTCCAACAGATAGCTGGAGGTGAGTGTTTGATCCGATCAGTCACCTGTGCACATTGGTGGCAACACTTCCTACTCTACTCTTAGTTCAAGAGCTGCCATGGTTCTCCCTTAGAGTTTTGAGCTTGAGCGCTGCCCAATACTGGACTCTGGTCCTTCCAGAGGACTCTGGGCAAATGTGAGAGTCTCTTAGAAGAGGTCACCGGAATAAAAGGAAGAGAGCACCACTTGTCCTTGAGTTCCTTGCAAGCCATTTTCTGGTTATCCTTCCTAAAGTCTTCCTTGAGTCACAAGGGAATAAATATTGCCCCTGGCCATTGCATAGGCAGAGATTAGATCTTTCTAAACCTACCAGCATAACAGAGGCAGAGACAGCTGGAAGCACATAAGCTTGCTGGTTAAGTTATTGTTAACCAAGAAGGGCTTAGCGTACTAAGGGGGAAAAGTGCTGTGTTCAACATTTTAAAACCTTTTATGTCCCTGTAGTAGTGGGCTACAGTACTTTACCTGTGATTAGTTTCACGTAAACTTGCCAAGATAAAGAACCTTTGTGGAATGCCTGCTTGCTGGCTGCTTTATGATTGGCAATACTACAGTCAGAGGACCGCATTTTGTGGTCTCCTACCTGCTAAACAGTTTCACCATGCCAGAATTTTACAGTAAATGAAAAGTGACTATGAAAATGCATTTTAGTTTATGATGATCGGGCCTCTTAGAGTCTCACACATTGAGCAATTCGGAAATATCTGATGACTTACTCTTCATAATTTTGTAACTGCATTTTAGCATTCTGAGCTTAAAAAACACAAATTACTTTTAGCTTTCATATCACCCATTTCTTAATGGAAAAAAAGCCACATTTCTTCTAAAAAGAAAAAGTATTACAAAATTACCTGTACACAAATGTATTTCCAATAGTTACCGGGCCATGTACAAAACAGCATTCCAATGGAAGCAAACCAGTTGTGGTAGCATTCTTGACATTTTAAATTCCTTACATTATTCCTACATCCTCAATGGTTTCATTAATAAGTCAAAATGAAGGCCTTGGGAGCAAAGCCCCTTGAATGATGAACAAAGTAGGTTAATTAGAAGCATTCTAACTTTTCTTAAGTTATAAATTCTCATGAGTAAAAAAAATAGAATCGAAGTCTCATCATGCAGGAAGAAAAATGGCATTATTTTTATACTCCCAGACGAACAAACTACACTAAGAAAAAATATCATTTATGGAAAATCTCTGACAATAGTGGGAATTTTTTTTAAGATTGGCTCCATGCCCTTTCTCACTGAGAATCTACTCCCTATGGCTACCACAGCATCAGCATTTTTATGTAACATTCTTTTCTCTCCTCTTATCCCCTATAGTTGTGAACTTCTGTCTTCTAATCCTTCTTTCCTTGTGTTTGGACAGGAAGAGGATGATTTTGTGATCACAGTGATCTATAGTTGTCTTTCAATTATCATCATTGGCATTTTCCACTTCCCAGATTACCTCTGGCACTTTCTGAGCCAGCTTCTCCCACTGTGCAGCATGCTCCCAGGATAAATCCCCTGCCATCAGCTGCTGTGTGGGCAGGAAATGCAAACTAATTTTAACCTTAGCTTAACCAAAGCATTATTAGAATCTTAAAACCACAGAAAAGAAATCATACTGGGTAGGTGAAAGGCAATCAGGAATGACGGAGAAGTATGGGGCTATCTGGTGATGGGGGTTATCCTAATCTCTGATTTTCTCAATGAGTACCCGTAATTGAGAGCAGAGTCTATAGCTTTGCATATTTATTATTCTAAAGCACATGTCAGACAGACAATATTTATCTGGGTCAGTGAGCTCAGTTGGTGTGAAGCTAATAAGGCCAAAAGCATGGGCTCTTTCCCCATAGAAACCAGGAAAATTGACTCAGAGAGAAAAACAAACTTATTCTACATTCACAAGTTGTACCCCTAAACCTGGCCAGACATCTCACAAATGCATGCTGTGGGTAACAAGTGGGGTGGTTGAGAGAGAAAGTGCTAACTCAGAATGAGTCCAATGCAAGTGTTCTAGAGGTGACTCAAAGCTGAGGTCTTTCAGGAAGCAAATTAGGATTGTAACTGATTAGGAGGGTTGGAATTCATGTTAGATAAACCAGGCATATAGGTGCATGTCACTGCTGCTTGCCCCCCCACACACACAAATTGTAAGATAATGTTATCTATGCTGATGTATGCATTGTTTGAAATAATTCAGTGAGGGCTCATATCTTAATTGTGACTCTGCCTCTTGGCCCAATAGGAAGACATTGTGTGAAAATATCTACTTTGGAGTCTGAGAATGGAGACCAAATCCTACCTACATCATTTACTTCTTGTGTGACCTTGGATGAATTATACTCTCTAAATTGTTTCCTCATAGGCAAGAGGGCTGTTGGGAGGATTCAGTGAGACAAGGTATGTAAAGCTATTAACTTAGTGCCTGGGACATAGTAAACTCTCCCCTAATTCATGTTTTTATTATAGCACGAGATAGCATATGAAAAATGGCTGCTGGAGTGTCAGGTTCATAACAGGGAAATCGATAAAGATTAGCTCCCATCCTTCTTCCCTCATTTGACAGTTCTTCTGGATTTTCTGTAGGTATCTCTCTTCCTTCATTTCCTTTATCTTGCAGGTCACTCTCTCTCCCTGTCCAGAGCCTTCCTACACTATGATTTCACAGAACAGCTGCATAAGAATCCTGGTGACCCTAGCCTCTTTTACCGCTGCATTTCTGTAGTGACTGTGTCTCAAGGTCCTTTTCTCAGAGCAGCCATCTTGGTATTTAACCTTCTCTAGTATTCACTCATTGGGAGATTTATTTATCCATTCAAAAAACAGTGTATATTAGTAGTGTTCAGGAAACCAGATATGAGGGATATATTTGGAAAGATAGTCCACTTCATTTCCAGGCTAAAAATTTGCCTCTCTATAGGCTTTTATTTGTCCAAGAACTGGATTCAGCCACTTAATTTCTTTTCTTTTTTCCTCCTCTAAATGAAATTGAGAGTAAGTTTAATGAAAATAAATTTGGTGGACATGGGAGAAATTTATAATGAACTTAACTCTGGTCTCACCTGTTATGCTTCTCAAAGTCTAGTGTTTGTGCAGGGCCTTTATACTGTTTCCATAGCATGATATAAGTGATAGAAATAACCAGACTTGATTTTTCCATATGTGTCTGGGACAGTGCTGTAGTTCACCCTCCAAACTATCAAGGAAGAAAAAAAATCTCATTTGCCTTCCTTTGATACTGTGAAACAGAGAGTGCCAGAGATCACTTCAATTCTGCCACAGGAGACAAAGTCCTTCTTAATATTGAAGAAAGCACGTCTGTGGGTACAAAGACCTTCAAAAGAAACCCCGCCAGAGCACTCCATGATTCAAGAAAACTTTGCCTGGTTTCTCTTTGTTCTCTCCCAACCAGCTCTGAGACCAGAGCATTCCTTCTTTCTTTTTTTTCTTTTTTTCTTTTTACATGATGTGCCATAATCAGATTTTATCTCTTCTGCTAATAATCCAATTATTGATCTCAGTTTGTCCCCCACTGTGGTTTTCTTATACATTCTGGATTTTGATGACCTACTCATGCTCTTGTAGATATATCTGACCTGCATTTGTAGTTCTGTTAGTTTTGAAAACTATTGGTAGGAGTCACAAAGAGACAAGATGTTAGATGCAAGGATCTCTGTATGGAAGGTCCAGGCACAAGACCAAAAATTTTAAAAAGTTGCATTCTACTAAAGCAGAATCCCTACAGAAAAAATTTTGAAAACTCATACATCTCTCTGACCCCACTCTTGGATATATTATCCAATCTGGCCTAAAACAGCTTATTCCTTACCTATTCATTCCTGCATAATGTCCTCCAAGGAAAGCATAACTCCCAAGAGTTTTTTTCTCAGATATCTTCCAGAGAATTCTGAAAACAGAGGGTTGGAACATTGAGAGGAGGCTGTCTTTAGTGTGGGCTGTGAGGCTGACGGTTGGTATACATCTTAGGAGGGCATGCTCACCACTCCATGAGAAGGGTGGAAGACATATGGTCAAGTTTATGCACACATTAGCCTAATGCATACTGAGCACTCAAAATGATGGAACACTCAAAGGATGAAGATGCTATTGGTCCCTGCCCACCATCTAATAGGGAAAGACAGATACATAAATCATAATACAAATAAGTTAATTTATGGATGATTGATATTTTTTTAATACTTCAGTTCCTTATTGACAATATATGTGCTTGTCACCACTATTGAAATAGCACAACTTTTGGTGTAGAATTAACATCATACATCATATAGTCTCATCATATTCTCTGTCCATATTAGTTTCCTCTACACCTATTCTGTTTTTAATTTCCTGTCCTTCCCCCAGGTCCCAGGCCTTCAATCTATCAGTTTCATCTAGTTTCCCTTTGATAACCTGCTGGGGCAGTGTTATAAGTTTCAGTTTATCTGCTAGCCCCCAGATAACTGACTGAATGTACTAAGACCTAAAAATCATTTTGCAATGCTGATGGTTGAATCTTCAATAAAATTGTGCACTGGAATATACTTGAATCAAAGGCAAACATGGAATATTTTTTTTATTGATACACTCCCTTGAGTCAAGGACTCAAATTTTAAAACCAAATACATTTACAAGGAGAATCATTTATAATGTATTTATTCATTAATTCTAACTGCATTCACAATTAAAAAAAAAAAAACAAAACTCATAGGACCCAGAATCCCAAGCCTATTCCTTAAAAGAGTATACTGTAACCCTATTACAAAATGTAAAGGATATCAAAGTAGTCAAACTAAACTCATGAATATTTATAAAGTTTTACATGTCTTTTCTCCATAGAATATCAGGACCTGACAAGTCATTTTCTCTTCTCTTTCTTTATACCATATGAACTTATTAACAGTGATTACAATGATCAGAAGTGAAACGTTTAACAGAGCTGACATTTAGGTGCTCATAATTGGGTTTGAAAGTTACCATATTATTGAGATGGATAGGAGAAGTGACTGTGTCATTTTCTCTCGTTCCAGTGGGCTCGGTTCCATGGGCAACAGTATATCACCAGAGGGAGGTTAAGAAGTCTATAAAGTTTAAAATAGGATCCAGCAGAAATCTCACAGAGGGCCATCAATTTTCAAAATCATAGACTCTGAGCACTCTAATTTGTGTTGTCTCTGTACGAATTGAAAATTATTCCTTGCGCATAAACTAACTAAATGTGTTTGTGTGTCTGTTTTTTCCTTGTATTCCTGTTACATCTATATCTATATTTGCATCTATTTTTTAAGTTTTCCTTTAGCCTCTAAAAGAAACTGACTCTTGCTAAGGTGCTATTATGTAAGAAGCGTTTCTAATCTAGTGTGTTCATTCTGTGTACTAGAATCCTTAGAGCGATTTTCAGTTGTATCTTCGGTTTAAGCACCTATCTATAAAAATAATAAAATGAATCTTTAATAAATCTTAAGTCACATAGCTGTGGAATGAGAACTCCATACACATCACTTAGGCTTAATTATAAATGAAGTCTGGTTCTAGTTTCAACATCCAATGCAACCCTTCCTTAAATTCATGACATTCTTAGGTAAATTTGGCCAAGAGACTGACTTTGCCCTCTTTAAGTTCGCATCTCTTCCTTGATTTTTCTGGTACTGCTTTGCTTCCTTACTGAAAGATAAGCTTATAAGGTAGAACTTCTGTCTATTTTGTGTATTTCTGAATTTCTTACTCCTGGATGGTGCTAAGTCTTATTACTATGTAAACTATCTCTCTCTCTCTTGCTCTCTCTCATGACGGTAGTTAACTCAGGTTTTTCTGCATAATAATCACACATTTGCTTTTATGTAGCCTACAGGTAGATTTTATATATATATAAAATACATATACATATATAAATACATATATACATATATAAACATACATGTTTATTTAGATTTATATGCACAAATTTATATATATAATATATATATTATATATAAAATACACACACATAACATACACCAGACATATCAGCTTTTCTTTTTTTACTAACATGTCCCCATTGTGTTTATTCTAGTTTTAAGAAGTAATTTATTTCGGCATAGTCAGGAATTTTTGATCTAAAAATAATTTCCACAATTTAGCAGCTGGTGGTACAGGGCAAGATAATGAACCTCTCTGAGCTAAAGTTTTCTCACCTGTAAAGTTATAATGCCTGCCTCACAGGTTGTTGTCAGATTTAAATACAATAATATACATGAAGTATTTAGTACCATGTCTGGCATCTAGTATATACTCAATAAATGCTATCAACATTTTAAAGGTGGTCTTATACTCCTTTTAAGACTGTGATGAAGGAGACATGATAATTACAAGGTTATGGAATCACTTTATGCCAAACAGAATGGCTGGCCAGATCTCCTGACTATGAGATCCTGCATGGGTGACAAAGCCTGATCAGCCATAGCATAATTGAATTGCTTATTCTGGCTTTATTTAACAATCAGTTCTGCGCAATTAGTTGCTATCAAACTATTCAAAATTAATGAAGTTCCTTCTAGTGAAAGAGTACTATGCAAGTTATACCTTTATTATTTAATATGTTATAGTGGGATTTAATATAAGTTCTAAATCAAGATTCCTTCCCCAATACCCAAAGTTAAAATATTGGTTTAAAAAATTGGTTGTATCAAAGCAAGCAATATGGTTTTGCATTTCAATACCCTGGTTTCACTGAATTCTAGGTTTCAAACATTTTTCAAATGTCCCTTATTGCTAAGTTAATTTTTCAGGAATATAAGACTACATGGGTGTAGGGAAAACAGTACCAGAATTATCTTTGGATATTTACCCGAAATGCCCCAAACAACCACTTCAAAGTGTCAAAAACATGCAGGTGTCCAGTCTACAATCCTCCAAAAATTCAATGAAAAAAAAAAGCTAGAAAATCACAGCTCCTCACTTGATGCACTACCAAGTTGTATCCCACAGTCTCACCACGTTCTAGAGGGAGTGCTTGGCTTTGGCAAAACTGGGTCCACATCTTTGATGCTCCTCAGTTTGTTTCCCAGAGTCCATAGTCTCTCGTGGTTCATTCCCCCTTCTGTTTACCCCCCCCCCATTCTCCCTTCCTTCTCCCACCAGTCACCTGCTATTTTATGTTCCATAAATGAGTGAAACCATATGATAATTGTCTTTCTCTGCTTGACTTATTTCACTTAGCATAATCTCCTCCAGTCCCGTCCATGTTGCTGCAAATGTTGGGTAATCATTCTTTCTGATGGCTGAGTAATATTCCATTGTATATATGGACCACATCTTCTTTATCCATTCATCTGTTGAAGGGCATCTCGACTCCTTCTACAGTTTAGCTATTGTGGACAATGCTGCTATGAACATTGGAGTGCAGGCGCCCCTTCTTTTCACTACCTCTGTATCTTTGGGGTAAATACCCAGAGAAGTTTTGATTGCTAGCAGCAGTCAGGGGGTTCAGATTGGTCCCTGGGACATTACTTCTAAATCAGTCTTGTCTAGAGGATTTGTTAGGGATGGAATTCATGAACTGAGGAGATCGACCATTTATTTGCTTCTACCTATTACTTATATGTAGCCCACCTTTATGCCTTACTTCTATCATTTGCTTTTGGAATATTTGCTATAAGTTTTATTGAAAAATATTTATATACCACTCAAAGGATCTTACCCACAGTAACTCAGTGGTTCTCAACCAGGAGCAATGTTTGGAAATAACTTTATGGTTGTCACAGTTTGTGTGTGTGTTGGGGTAGGGGTTGTTACTACTCCATCTAGTGGGTAGAAGTCAAAGATGATGCTTAACATTCTGTAATGCACAGGACATCCCCTCTCCTCAAATCAAGAATTATTTAGCTAAAAATATCAGCAACACCAATGTTGAAAAACCTGTATTCGTTCATTAATCTTCAAAATAGCCCTATGAAGTAGGTACTATTATTATCCTAATTTTATAGATAGCAAAGTGAGAGTCAGAGAGCCTAACTGGCTATAGCTCACACCGTTAAGTCGTAAAGCTGGTATTTGAGACTAATCAGCCTGTCTCTATAATCCATGCTTGATCACCACACCAAACTATCTCTCTCATGGTTCACATGCAAATTACCTTATTATTTTGAAATCTCACCAAAAAAGATCATACTTCATCTCATTCCATTTCCTTACCTCGGCACAGAACAACGTAGACTGTGCTGGTTTTGTCCTGTGTTGCCCATCCCTGCCGTGGAGGTCTCATTATTCCACTGGAGTAGGTAGGCCAGCCGCAGGGAGGCGACCCCTGTCCTAAACTGGTCTCCATTCATAGTGCATCCTTAACCTTACTCTCTCGGATTAGTCGATAGCATGGTCTCTTTATCTTCTTCTTTATGACTTCTAGACTTTTGGCTACTTTCGAACTCATTTATGTATGATTCAGAAGGGAGATGATGGGGAAAATCAAATGAATCCATTTTGTGACAAGTTAGCATCTCTGGAGAAGGTGTGAATACACAATTTGGAAAATTATGAATCAAATTAAAGTCAGCCCACTATAAGTGCGTTCTTTAAATAAAACTTCTTGACATACAGATGGCCAGACACAGGAAAAAATGTTTAACGTCACTCATCATCAGGGAAATGCAAATCAAAACCACAATTTATATCACCTTATACCTGTCGGAATGGCTAGAGTCAAAAAGGAGAAATAACAAGTATTGGAAAGGATGGGAGGGGTAAAGGATACTTCCTGCACCGTTGGTGGAATGTAAATTGGTGTAGCCACAGTGAGAAAGTGTATGGAGTTGCCTCAAAAAATTAAAAACAGAAATACTTATACAATCCAATAATTCCACTCCTGTATATCTACCTAAAGAAAATGAAAACACTAATTCAAAAAGATGAATGCACCCCTATGTTTACTGCAGCATTATTTACAAGAGCTGAGATATAGAAATGGCCCAAGTCTCCATTGATAGATGAATGAATAAAGAAGATGTAGTTTATTTAATGGAATATCACTGGGTCACAAAATAGTATGAGATCTTGCCACTTCTAACAACGTAGATGGACCTGTATTCTGCTAGGTGATATAAATTAGGGAAAGACAAATACCATATGATTTCACTTATATGTAGAATCTAAACAAATAAAACAAGTGAATAAACAAACAAAAAGCATAATCCAACCTATAAATACTGAGAACTGATGGTTGCCAGAGGGGAGAAGGTAGGGGGATGAACAAAATGGGTGAAGGGGAGTGGGAGGTTCAGGCTCCAAGTTACGGAATGAATAAGCCATGTGAATAAAAGGTACAGCATAGGAACGATACTCAATTGTATTCCAGTATTATAATGGTGACAGATGATGGCTACACTTAGGTGAGCATAGCATAATGTATAAGCTTGTTGAATCACTATTTGTATACCTGAAAGTAATGTAACATTTTGTGTCAACTATACTCAATTTTTTAAAAAATAAAATAAAATGAAACTTCTTAGGTCCTTATATTTCCTTTGATAACTTAAGTTAAGTATAAATATATTATTTGACAGTTGCAAAAATTTATGGGAAATTGAATAAGTCCACCCCTACCTGAAAAATTAAAAATACAACTGGGGATTCCATGTTACATCTCTGTAGTACAGTGTGTAAAATTCCCTGGGAAAACACAGGATTTCCAAGCAATATGTGAATTCTGTCACATAAAAGATCTGAAGGAAAATATACCAAAGTATATGTTTTTTAAAAAGCTACTCTTACGTTTGCAAAACACTTGGCGTCCATCAAAAGATGTGTGGGTGGACAGCATTGCATTCAGTAAATCAGAAACAGGGAGTAACAATTAGGCTTCTTTTTACTTTCCTCCACAAAGCCGAATTGCTGGTTCTAAGCATGTGCTGGGAAACCATGATACTTCAAACTATAACTGCCTAGATCTTCCGATGCCACGTCATGGATGGCCTGTGCCCTGGAATTAGCCAGTGTGGCATACTGTAACCGAATATAACTCCCTTGTCTTTACAGCCCTCATTTCAATGCAAGCATCATTACCAACCCAGGCTGTGTGCAGGGATGCAAAGGGACTATATGCACAGGGAAACAGAAAAGAGAAGAAAGGGAAGGAAACCAGTGAAAGAAAATTGGCCAAGGCTTGAGTCCTCCAGAAGTTAGAAAGAAGAGGGGAACCAAAAAAAAAAAAAAGTCAGTAAGGCAGGAAAAAAAAAAAGCTTAGGAATGTATTGTCTTCCAAAGGTCAACGGAAAAAGTAGGTGATGGTAGATAAAATAAGCAACTGTATCAAATACTATTTGATACATTGATTCAGGCCTGCTAGGAATTGGCCGTTAGGATTTGGCAACATGGCGTCAAGGGTGGTGTCAGGATAGGAAACTTACAAGACCAGGCTGAACAGGGAGAGGTGTTTAGTTGAGGCGGCCCAAAGCAGAGTAATTCATGGAAAGAAACTAATCCCATGACTGGGAAACCAGGCCTGAGAGCCAGTCAGAAAGAACTGCATCTGTGTGCAGATCTATCCCCATAAACTTCTTACCTCCGGTTAGAAGTGCTGACCGTGTCACATACCTTGCCCCTGTGTAAGGCCAGCTGCACTGGATTCCATTTCTCCTTATCTTCTCAAGGCTTTTGCTCCTTCCTGCATTTATCCTTCATCTCTCTCATCTTTCTCTTTGATCTTGCTCACTTCTTCCAGGTTAAGTCTAACAGCGTACAAACAAGCTGCATTATTTCCAATCTAAACCACAAAACAAAATAAAACCAGCAAGCCTCACTTGACCCCATGTGCCCCACCAGCTCTTGCCTACTATCCATTTGCTCCCTTTTATGGCAAACATCCTCCAAAGAGGTGACTTTGGACTTACCGTCTTTGTCTTCTCACATCTGCTTTTCCCAATCCAGAGTTTGTCCCTCGACTCTACACCAAAACAACTCTTATTAAATTTTAATCACACCTGACAGAAGAGCAAGGATTGATGTTAGATTCAGAATGGCAAAGAGTGAGAGAGAAGGCGGAGGCCCTTCCTGCCCAGAAATGCCCAGACTCTGTTTCTGAGTCTCTCTTCTGTTCTGCGATATCATCCTCATATCGGAAAATGTCCTCAGACCGTATTTTAAGTGTTTTCTTGCTAATCTAAGCTGACAATTTGGAAAAAATAATTTTGTTTTTTCTTCCCTTTGAGAATTGGGATTCTGGAACCAGCCACTGTTGGTCTCTACTCACATTTAGCTGCAGAGGAAAGAACAGAAAACATTGCAGGTGGTCTTTGACTTTTGAATATTGAAACTTGCTGCCTACAGACCATCATTCTTCAGTTAAGCCAGGCCCCTGACAAACGGTAGAATTGCAAAGTTTTTATCAACAGTGAGTCAGAGGCTAAACTTCTAATTCTTCTCTGTTAGGTGTATCTTGGCTAATGGATATGTGTGTATGCAAAAGCATCATGGCCCTCCCTCATTTGGGTGAGGAGGGGCCAGAACACCAGGACACGAGTCTGCTTCTCAGTAGGCTGGAGAAAATTTATCCTATCAAAACGTTTCTCCAAATATGGTTATCAAGTACCTTGCATCATTTTGAGCTGAAAGTCCCTAACATTAAGTAGAGAATTCCATTGTAGATCTGTAAAATATTCAGCTAGAGAAGGAGCGTCCACCCTCCCCAGTAAGCAAACTCAATCTTAGAAACTGGCCCTCTAAATTCCAGTGTGGGAACCTGTGTGGTTCATGCTCTCATGCCAAATTTATTTGGACATTCAAAAATTTGCTTTTTAATGGAAAGATAAACAAACAGTTTGCTAAATAAACTTAAATTTTCAATTTATTTTCAGAAAGTGATAATCATTTCTGGTTCCCAGGCAACATTGAATTGAGTTAAAGATGCAGACAGTGTCAAATGAGAGGGGCTGAAGATTCTAGCATTGGATCTATTCTAACGTACTCGATAAGAATGAAGAATGCCTCTGGGCCCTGAGCGATCTGCGGCACTGAGCCAGTCTAATACTTGAGGAGGCAGCAGCAGCCACGTAAAATAACCATCCGGTGTTTTGAGCCTCGCCTAGAATGAGCCTAATCGGACTCACAAGTTAAAACGTCAAAAACAAAACACCAGAACAGGTGGCTTGTAGATGACCCAGTAGGAAAAAGCAGAAATCATAGAGTGGAAAGAATACTGGGCTGGAATCCGGTGTCCACTTGAGCTCCCCCACGCACCTTGCAACTGCAGGACTGAGGAAACTGCACTCCCTCTGAGCTCTTTAGTGGGGGTGATAGTGTTGTGCCTGCTGGCTGCATTCCTGCAATCCTTCACAGAGGCAACAAAGCTTTGTGCGGGGTGAAATGAAACATAGTTGCCACAAGCCAGAGCTCAAGAGCCCCACCCAGGTCCCATTGCAGGATGTCAGGTAAGTTACTCAGTCTCTTTTTGCCTTCCTTTGCTCATCTGTAAAACAAGGACAACCACTGGAGGTGTCCCTGTAGGACAATTTTAAGGATGAAACGAGTTGATTCTACAAATGGTTTTTGGAGTCCCTGGTAAACAGCAAGTATGGCTGTGAGTTGCCGCATCACGCCTGGCCCTCGGCAGGGTGCGGGGAAAAGACAGACTGGGCCCTTGCCCTTGGAGAATTGGCTGTGGAGCCAGCTGTGTGCACAGGCAACTTTGGATACTTACTTTACAGATAAGTGACATCATAAACGGAAAAAAAAAAAAAAGCTTTAAAGTTCTTTACAAACACAAGGCATTATTATTATTACTTGAATTCACCACACCCCCAAGGAAGAAAAATGACTTTAATGATGTGCATTAAACTAAATAATGCAGAATTTAATTAGTTTAAACTGTGGGATTCTGTATGAAAGACTTTTTAGGTGGGCTGTAGCATTGCTTTTAGGAAATAATGAGTCCATTTTAGGGTATTAAATGAGTTCCTAATGCCTAAAAGAATGAATGCCCCCTGCAGAGCCCTCCTTCAGACTGGCTTGGCACTAGGGCAAAAAGAGCTCCTTGTTACCCAGACAGCTCTTCGTCCTTCCAATAAGTCATCTCATTGGTACAGGGAAAACCAGGCATTCGGGGAACTCTGCTTACTTACTAGTTTCCCTGCTACTTTTTAAACAGGTTTAACCCTGTCAATGTTTTTGTTTATTTAGAGGCTTTGAGTGTTTTCCAGTGTAATTTTTATAAACTTTTAGTTATCTAGACTGGCACAAGAAATTATTTTTTGAAAATGTAAGTTGATTCAAACATTGGTTCAGTGCATGTCAATTATTAAGCTGACAGCTGAACTCTTGGATCTCTTGGCGATTTAAATATTAATGTAGACTTACGTGTTATGTCCAATACGATCAGAAAGGAAATGGATGTACTCCAAATAGCAAGCATTTGATAACGTGCACGGTCTGAAAGGCCCAACAAAGAGGTTCCCAAGGGAAGGGGACATTGCAATATTTGCCCTAACATCGTGTCAGCCATGTGGCTTCTTACCCATTCCTAGAAAAGGTGAATCTAATTTCGTGGAAGATCCTTCCATTTAGCTGCATCTGAACGTAGATGGTTTTTGGATTCATAGGTGGAGCTGCAACGAACCAGGCATTTTTCTTTGAAATAAAATCTCTAGCACTTCAAGCAGGATCTACTTTCAGAAAATAATGGGCTCCAAGCTTCTTCCTGTTATCATGAAAGGGAATCTTTGGAATGGAGTTAAGTCAGTAGTAGGCCTTTGACAGATTCAAATGCCCCGGTAGTCTTTAAAAATTAAATGTATTAGGAAATACAAACATAAGGGTCCCTGGGTGGCTCAGTTGGCTAAGCATCTGACTCTTGGTTTTGACGCAGGTCATGATCTCGGGGTCCTGGGATTGAGTCCTGAGTCGGGCTCTGGGCTCAGTGGGGAATCTGCTTAAAGATTCTCTCTCTCCCTCTCCCTCTGTCCCTCCCCCTGCTCATGGATGTACTCATTCTCTCTCAGATAAATAAACAAATAAATCTTTTAAAAAAAGAAAATATAAACATAAACTAATTGTTACCCATGTTTAAAATCACAAGTATTAGGTAGCATTCATCAAATTTCGTATTCTATATTCTTTAGTGAGAGATAAATGGTAATAGGATAAACCCAAGAATTTGCAGATATGATTAAATTGATAAAATGTAGAACAGAGATAGTTATAAAGAATGAACTCTGAGTAGAAAAGCCAGTAATTATCTAGTAATATCAAGTCTGCCATAGCTTATCTTTGTACAAAATGGTAGATCAAGAAAGTTTTTCTGAGAGAAAATTTTAAAAAAGAATTTGCAATGAAGCACTTTGGAGTTGGACCTGGGATTGAACCCTGTTTCTAATACTTATTAATGTGTAATCGTGAACAAATCATTTAAACAAGTCACTGTGTTTTCTCTGGAGATACTATATAATAATATCTACTTTTTAGAACTGAGAAGAAAGAATGTGACAATGTAATTTATGAAAAGTATTTGGTTCATATATATATATATCATATATGCATATGTCTGTGCATGTGTGTGTATACACATTTTTTGCACATACTTCCTCCCCCTTATGTATATAGAAATTGAGACCTTGACTCATGAGTTTATATCTCTAGGGGCACATAGAGGTCTTCAAAGCAGAATAAGCTTTGAATTGAAGACAAATATTTTAAAGTTCCTCATGGTTAATGTGATCTTCACAAAGTTCAATAAGTCAGTAGTGCACTCTAATTCTCATTCCCGAAAACTGTCAGTATGCTCTAATTGATTATTTCAATATCTGATTAAATATGATCATAAATCTCCCCCCAAAAAATATGTGTGTTCGTATTCAAGTGAAATAAACCACAAACCAGCATGATAGAAAACTGAGGAAGTCTTCAAGATGCTAAAACTGGAAGAAAACCAATTAACTTGGAAAGCAGGTTAAACGTAAGTACAGCAGACAACTGCTGGTCTTTATTTAGTATTGGTGAGTGGGAGAGAAATGTCTGTTCCATTCACAATGTAAACCAGACCTTGCAATAGACATCAACATATTAGCATACCCAAAACTTTGATTCGGCACTCCAGATTTGACTTTTCTCTAACCCATCCTTTGCTTTAGCTTACATGTTTTGCTAGGCAATAATAATGATAAAAATGCCTCTTCCTGAAATTCTTCCAAACATTATTTGAGACTAGCAGTCTCCTTTCAGAATCGGTAGCAATGCAAATGTGATCCTACTAATAATAACACACGCACACGCACTGTCTCTCCTAGCCCATGTGAGGGATAGGAATAATTACAAGATGCAATCTTTGATTTCAAGATGTTTACAAGATAGTTTGGGAAAATATTATTTAGGATTAGGTTACTTTATGAGCAACAAAAATTCAAAATATAGCAGCTTAAACAAGAGTATTTGTTCCTAGTACTGCTGTATGAAACTATCACAAATCGAGTGACTCTAAATAGCAGAAATGTATTATTCCCTCACAGCTCTGGAGGGCACATGTCCAAAATCAAGGTGTTAGCAGGGCCATGCTCCTTCTAGAGGCCCTGATGGAGAGTCTTTCCTTACCTTTTCCAACTTCTGGTGGCTTCCCACCTTCCTTGTAGCTGGGTCACACTAATTTCTGCCTCTTGTCTTCACATCCTTTTCTTCTCTGTGTGTCTGAACCTTCTCCACTGTGTGTCTCCCCTCACTGTGTCTGCTATAACAACACTTGTAATTGAATATGGGGCCCACCTGGATAATTCAGGATGATCTCATCTTGAGATCCTTAACTTAATTACATTTGTAAAGACTTTCTCCAAATAAGGTTACATTCATAGGGTTCTAGGGATTAAGATGCGGACAGATCTTTTGCGAAGCCATAATTCAACCCACTACAACACAGTAGAAGTTTATTTCTCTCTTATAAATTCTAGACAGAGAGCCAAAGGCTGATAGGATTCTCCACAGTGTGTCAGCAACCCAGATTCTTACTATCTGGTTTCCCTGCTAAAACCAGCTTCCTTTCTTAAGACCAGTTTACAATCCAAGATGGCTGATTTAGCCATCACGTCTGATTTTGAGCCAGTAGAAGGAAAACTAGGGTTCATGAGAGAGTTCTAAATGAATTGCAGAGCTGTCGCCCCTGGTGTCTCAGACTCCACCTTATAGAAGAAATAAAAACTCCATCTTTTAGTACTTGATAAGTTAAACTAGCTTTTCTATTACCTTCAGCAAACATGTTCTTAAGCAAAACCAGGCCCATAAAACGCATACACATATTAAAGGCTATTAAGCCATGCCAAGCATCACATCATAGGGAACTGTGATAGAGTCCAGAAGAGGGGAGAACTCTGTGGCACAAAGGAACCAGAAAGAGCTTGTTCCTGACCATTATCAGGATTAGCGAGATTGGCAACGGGGGGGAAAAATGAACTTCCAGATGATGTTGAGACTTAATTGATCTTTCTTGACCATGAAATCTAACAACTTGGAGTTTTGTAGTTACTTTTTACCTATAATCACTTAGATTGTGTGTTGGGAACAAAAAATACCATTCTAAAAGGAATCTATTGTATCCTTCACCTCTTAGGTTCCGTAGTGCTGATAGAGCTTAGCCAGGAAAGCGGAACCAGAAGAAACCTAAGATTTACCTAAATTATCAGGGCACCATCTGAGGAACAACAACAACAACAAAACAGATCTGGAAGATAAAAAGAGAGGTAAGAGGGTCTGAATTTGGGGGGAACAGAAAAGAGTTTGGGGGAGCTGCTGCTTTAAAAGAAAATGCTCCCCACCCCCTGCTTGTCCCACATTTGCTGCCACTCACGAGAGAATTCAGAGCAGGATTATACCATTACTGAAGGTCTTTGGAGTAGCGTTATAGACAGCAAGCCTTAACACAAGGACAAGAAAATACTAGCACCTCTAAGGTTAAAGCAACAGCAACAACAAAACCTAACAAACACTACATCATATAAATCTCAATTATGATCACTCAGGATTACCTTGAAGGTGGATAACTACTTTTACTCAAGGGAGAGATGAGTGAGAAGCAGGGCGCAGAGCTAACCACAAAAACATTTACGCCCTTAAAAAAACAGAAAAATGGAGAAGATGCAGAAAACACAATTATGGTATAAGATATTGGTTGTTTGCATGTTAATTTCAATAGCATTCTACTTTTACTGCTTTTTTAAAACGTCATGCACAGTATGTAAACACCCATTGTGAGTATTTTTCCACAAATTAGTTTTCCCTGTGCCGAAAGGAGCTCAGATTACCTACCCGTGCCACAGGCACTTGGTATTTACTTTGCTACACAGCACCATCTGGTGGCAAAAGCTGTGAATTTCAGACACAGGGTCCCTGGGTTCTAGAGAGTCACCAAGGCACATACCTTGATGTGTAAACCCAATTGAAAATAAGTAAATACACTGACTGTCTTTAGGAACATTTGTCAAAGTTGAAGATCAAATTATTTGTTAATTATTCTCCTAATTAGTACTCCTAACATATAATTAATGTATTTCCAATAAAAATGAACTACTTTATCAACAAATTGATTCTTAATAGTAACAATTCTCAATCTGCATAACACTGTAATTTTTAAAGTCCTATTCTTATTTACTAACGCACAAGATGGCTATGGATATTATGCCCTCCTCACAAATGGGAAACGAAGCTCTGGTAGGTTAAAGAAATTGCTCAAGCTCACAAAGCTTAAAATAATGGTGCTGCAGATGCCCAAATAAAGACTCTCTGTTACTAACCTGTGTGTTTTCTTCACAATGATCCTGTTTCCCTCGGCTTAAAAGGAAACGAAGCAGTTTCAGTTGAAGCTAGACTGAAGCTATAGCTTTAACAGAAAGTGGTCTTTTGAATTAGGGGGCATGTCGTCAAGTAACAGTCCCCCGCCTCCACTGGTAGAATCTGCAGGAGGCCTCAGCAAACTTGGTGGAGACAGCTGTGCATCTTCAAGATGAGCACCTGATTTTTTTTCTTGTTTTCTTCCCAGCCCTTGTATTCACATATATGAAACACCATCTCTCTGTCTTTGTGTTTTGCTCAGCTGCCCCATCTTGGGATTTACTCTTTATAACTGCTTTTTGATCAGAAGCAACACCTGCTTTTCAGTAGACCTTCAGGTGGCCCCTCACTCCCTCCTGGTAGATGTATTTCTTTCAGAGTTAATCAAAGAATGATATTTAAGGTGGCATCTCTTATTAGGCACCTAGATGACTTATGCCATTCACATCAATGAGACCTTTTCAACCCTAATATCTGTTGCAGTGATTTATGGAGTACAGCCTTGAAATTTAATTATGGTGATGTTTCAGAGGTTGATGGACAGCTCTAAGCATCTTGCTTTAACATCATTAGACAGTCCCAAGTTTCAGTGCTATAAAAGATTACAGACCAGTCTACGGCATGTCTTACCTTCATTATGATCTATAGGTATAAGCCTACATTTCTCAGACTCTGTCGAAAGGTTTTTTATCTTGTGAGAAACTACTGAAATTTAAGGGCCTCCCCCCCCAAAAGCCTATTTAAACCTTATGGGTAGGGTCCTGATGCTTTCGGTAAGTATTTTGGTGGTTCCTATATGGTTGCTCACATTCTTAGACTTAAGCAAAGAGTCCTAAAACCATTCCAGGAATAAAGCTGGGACTTATTAATGTACGCATTTAAAATAACCTCCTGAGAAAAATGATAAATATGCATTATGATGTTTAATCTTTATTGGTTCATCAGAATCATTTGAAAATACATTTCAAAATTTATCTCAAAATGCAAAATATTTTCTTTCCTACAGCTACCAGACCACTGAAAGCCCCAAATTTCCCTTTTTCTTTATGCCGTTTATCATCAGCAGCAATAAAGATTTTGGAATTAGAGCTTAGGTAGCAATTTTGGGATGATGTATTAGCCCTTCTTCAGCTATGTTTGCTCTAGAGAGGTAATTAATATAAATGTCAGTTTATTTGTAAACCAGGAATATGTAACACAGAAAAGAAGACACATAAAAGAAGTGATACTGCCATTTCCAGAGCTTTGGTTTCAGACCCTAAATGAACTTTAGTTGGGTAATGGCCACCACTGATAAACCCTGGAAGTAATATTCCCTAAAGTGGCAGAAGATACAGTGGGATCCGTCTCTTTTCAAGGTGAAGAAGTTGCTTACTCTGTTTCAAGAGCTCAGCCTACAAATACAGCTTACAAGGAACTTTAAACTGATCACTAAAACTTGTGTATATTCAACTGTTAAATCGGAAGGAAGTGTGTGGTGTTGATCAAGCCCAATAATCACTGTTTAATATCACTGGGGAGATAGCAGCATGATGGAAACGATACGGATAGTATAAATCAACTGAAGAAATTTTGAGCCAAAGACCTTCATTTTTAAAAGGCAGAGATTAAAATCACCAAGCTAATAAGGTCTGCTCAGGGACCTAGAAATGTCAGCCCAAAATATGGAAAACGTATCCCCCAAGAGTAAGCTTTACTAGGTTGGTTTATAAATAATAGTTATCTGCTGAAAACAGACCATTAAGCTTGCTGTTTAGCTTAAAGGTAGTATTTAGTTGGAATTCTATATATGGGATGTCTTATTCATATATTAATGTTCATGTCTAATGGATAGGAAAAGAAATAAATATTACAAATGGATTCTTTTTTTTTTTTTTTTAAGATTTTATTTATTTATTTGACAGAGATACAGACAGCTAGCAAGAGAGGGAACACAAGCAGGGGGAGTGGAAGAGGAAGAAGCAGGCTCATAGCGGAGGAGCCTGATGTGGGGCTCGATCCCAGAACGCTGGGATCATGCCCTGAGCCGAAGGCAGACGCTTAACCACTGTGCCACCCAGGCGCCCCTACAAATGGATTCTGCATTAGTTTCCTAGCTCTTGTCTGACATCTGGCATTCACTTTCTGCTCCACATAATACTGCTTTGCAAATGTCTCCCCTGACCCAAGACCCTCAAATGGTACCATTTGTCCATGGGGTAGCCCTCTTGTACTACTTTGACTACCTAAGATATTGATATGATTATTGATTTGGCAGTCATCCCAAACTGATTGGAGGTTAAAGAACAGAATAGCGTCCTAATAATTTTATCTCCAAGGCCTACCTGCGGTCCAGGCAAACAGCAAGTGCTCAATACAAAATTGTTGATCCTTATTAATTCTCTCACTATGACTCAACATAAGCATACCTCCAACCCAGCTAATCAACTTCTGATCCCCAGACACGAAAAGCCCCCCTCTATGGCTTGGCCTCCACCATATCTCCTTTCAGGAGGTTCTGATTCCTCTTTACTTTTTAACTCTTTCCATTTTTATATGATAAAGTCTATAAGACATCCCAGAAAACACAAATATTTCTCTTCCTACAGCATTTAGGATTTCCCTCAATTCTCCTAGCTCATATTAGTACATGCTATCTTGTGTCATTGCTTATGTTTTTACCTTGCAATCAAAATTCCTAAACAAGATTGAGTCTCTTCCAGGACAGGAGTCCTATCTTGGATTTGGTAACACAAGTTACCTCGGGCGCTGCATTAGCATTCTCAGGTGCTCAGTAGATATGAGTTTAGAGAATGCTGGTTGGATGCTCATCCAATGATAACAGAGCATAATAAAAACGAAGCCCAGTGCGTGGCAGGCAACACAAGTATAAACTATGAACAATATCTTGATAAATTATGTGAAAGTTCAGGCTGAAAACATGTAATGCAAAAGGATTTGATGAAATTAATTTTTAAAGATAATTAGAATCATTACAGTGAAAAAGTTGTGCAAAGTTCTACTCATCATTCAATATGTTTTAAAAAAAATTGCCACTTTTTCTCAAAAGATTCTCTTATCCATTTCCTTCCCCTTCCCAGCCAAATTAGAAGGAATGGTTTCCTAAGATAAATACTCAGAACATAGCATTTATTTCTCAAGTATTTGTTTTTTCTCAGCCACACTTGAGGTATCATCTCCAGTTTGGAATGTACTTAATTGAACATAATGTGTTTTTTCCTCTTCTAAGCGATAAGGTATTTGAGGGAAGGAAATCAAGTTTAATTTATTTTTGAAACAATCCCAACACTTAGAGCATGTCTTACCTATAGCATGTCCCAGGTGTATGCCTGCATGCCTACATGAATGAATAAGGGTCTATACTGTTACTCTAGGGTCTATTCAAGTTAAAATTCTGGTGACTAACAGCCTGGAGATTCTTGATTCCTAGAAGAACACTTTTTAATTTCATTGTTTCCAAAATCACCATGCCTCTCACATTTGATGTGTACATTTAATGTTGTTATTGTTGGTGTGTGTGTGTGTTTGTGTGTGTGTGTGTGTGTGTGTGTGTGAAAACAGTTATTAATTGATGGCACACCTTAGAATAAATAGCATCTTTGAATTGAGAAACCAGAATACAAGTCAAACTTCTAACTTAAAGATCAGCCATTGGTTTTACATGTATCTGCAAGAAAGAGTGCATGGTTGAATGTAAGGTAAAGATTCTCCATCTTCCCAAAGAGGAGCAGATTTCTTTTTTCGATACATTGCACCCCTGGAATGAAATGAGTAAGTATTTGCTATGACTAGAAAACATAATCATCTCTAAAAAAACTGCAAGAATTGTTTAAAAGAGAGCTAGCCAACTGCCCACCCTTCTTCCTGCATTCCTTTGTTCTCAGATGTTAATCTGTTTTCTTCCATGCCCCCATTATCACTGCGATTCATGGCCATCTTTAAATATAGTTGGATCACTTAGTTCTGTCTTCATTCATGTTTTGCCCGAACCTTCTCATTCATGATAAAGACTAGTTACTTTCGATGTGTAAAATCTTGGATTCATAGCCAAACAACAGTTGGCCAGTTTGCAAATTAAATCCTTGGTTATAAAGAGTTCCAGGAAAGAACAGAAAATGTGGATCACATAGTGTACCTAGAATTCTACTTCTAGAAACACATTCCCTGGCACTGGATGTGCTGACGGTATGATGTGAGCATAACCTTAGTCACAAAGGACAACAGGCTAAGCTGCCCACATTGTGAGCAAGAAATAATCAAGAATAGAGAACCCTTTCTGATCCCTTGGCACCTACTGTGGGATTATCCGTAAGGTTTATAAAAGCAAACAGAGGAGAAAATGCATTAATTTTGGGTAATGGCCAGGACAGCCAGTTAAGTATATATGTTCACGAAGTGTCTGATAAAATGAGAAGATGTTATTCTTTCTTAGGAATATGTATGGGAAAGGCTGTTGTTTATTTTTCCTTTTTCATAGCATAGCAGTCTAACCACTCCATGTGTGTGTGCATGTACCTGGGTAGGGATGAGTAAGCAAATGATAAAGAACATGTATTGAATCAAATCTTAGTTTGATCTTTGCTGTAAAAGACTCCAATTGTCCCTGATGAGTCTAAAGAGTTAATTTTTTTTTCTAGCATGATTTCATTTTACATCCCAAAGAATCAGATTACTCCCAGAAAAATGCCACTTAAATGGGAAAAATAAAAGGAGGCAAGAAAGGGATAGACAAAAAAGCAGGCTTGAATGCATAATGAATGCTTTGCAACTCATTGATAGACAACCCTTAAAACAAAGCATTGTTGTGTAAAATGTTCTAGAGAAAAGAATTCAAGAGTTTATCAAATGAGTTATTGGAGAAGAATTTTTTTTAAATCTGCCAGAAATGTACCAGGCCATTATTGCATCTTATAAATTATTTATTATTCTTAGATATGTCATAAAGCCCAACACAAATAAAGAAAAAATGCTGACAAGACAGAAACATCATTGTGAATATAGAGATAGCTTCCTGATGCCTCGCATAAATGTTCCAGGAATCTCTGCACCCTGCCCGCCACATTCTCACCACTTACATAGCTTGCTTCTTTGTATTTGAGGATGCCAGCACTTTCCTTTCCCAGGAAGACCACCCATTCCCATTTCTCTTTGCATGACCAAGCTAATAGACCACAAACCATTTTTGCTTGAGTGTGTGTGTGCAAGAGAGAGAAAGAAAAAGAGAATTAACCACGAAAGATTAAGAAAAATGTGATAGTGAAAAGAAATCCATTTTTAAAAACATCTATTAATATGACTGCCTCGTTTATATGCGACTCTGCAAGATTTTGCCATTTCTCCCGACTGCCTTAGCTATTCTCAAGTCTTACCTAATAAAGCAGTGACGTCTCCCTAGTCTTTCATTCTTATGAAGCAGGCTGATAAAACATCATAGAAAAGGGTTTCATTTTCACATTGGGAAGACGTTAAGTATCTGACTGTAAGATATTTTTCTCCTTATTCACTTTTAAGGGTCTTACGAAAATGAGTATGGTTTTAAGTAAAAGCAGTAATTTCCAAGTTGCTTCGTCACATGGAGGCTTACTGTCTTCCCTCTCTTGCCTTACTCTGTGCCCGTTACTAATTTCCAATTCTGGAAGCACATTTTTCTCCTTCGTGGCCTTTCTGGTGAATGGTTAGAACTAGATCCCAAATTCCCTTAGGACAGACGTTCTGTCTTATGTACCTTACTGTCCTTTGCAGCACTTCACCAAATGTTGACACGTCACAAGTGTTCCATAAATATTTGTTTATTTTAACGAGCACATGTGTGGACTGGGTTGCATAGACTCATTCGCGTCCTACTAGCGTGCACTTAGAAAACTCTAGGGCACCAAATATCACTCTGCTTTATGTGACCTTCTCCAGGGCTGGTGTATGGGAGGTCGCAGTTCTATTCTTTTTTGTATCTGAGAAATCATACTAAATAACACCATCATTTGCTTTTTAACTCCTGTTCATAAGCACAACAAACCTATGAAAATAACTTCCCTGCTGTTAACTCTTAGCCAAGTGGCCCCAAATTTTCCTAGTTTCGTTTTCTTAATCTTGTATCAAAATAAATATACTTTTATTCTGTATATTTCTTCAGGATCATTCCTGCCTATGTTGTTAAAGGGTTGCTCTGGCAATATTCAGATGAAATCAACTAAAGTATCTATGGTCCCATACTTAGGAGTAAGTTGAAAATGTGAGGCATTGTAGAAAGAAGCGTAGTGGGAACTGGGATATAGTGAGGGATGCCAGAGAAGGCTGAAGTTGCCTGTGAAAGATGTGACAAAGGGGGGATTATTTCAATTTTATACTCTTCTTTTCGCCATATTCAGGACCTTGGACAAAGTGAGACTCAGGTCACCGATTGGGCATAAGGGCCTCTATGACTTTCACATAAATATGGACTGCAAGACAGGGCAAGGAGCAAGCGGCTGGTAGGGAGGAAGGGAGGGAGGGAGGAAGCCTTACTTCTAACAGGCTGGGAGATTCTGGATGTTTCTCCCCTTGACTGCAGCTTCTTCTATTGACAAGTGAAGGCATTAGGCTGGATTGTTTCATTTTTCAATCATTATTTTGTGTTCTATGGAATTGATCTTTGATACTTGTTTTCTATAGAACCCGCATAATCTATCACTCCACAAGGACTCCCAAGAATGTCTCTCCCTCTGTTTTGGCCACTCTTTCGGTTCAGACCCTTTTCAATGCTTTCCCTGCTTTACTGGCTAATTCACTCTGTACATTTAGTCTGTGCTAACCATGACTTTAACTGCAACAGTTCCAGCTCTAGCATCTTCTAAGATGCCCCGTGATTAGAAAACATGACTCCCTACCTTAGCCTGGTTCTCTCCTCTGCCAGAGTGACATCTGGTTTTTTTATTCGTTCCTTACTGAGAAATTAGCTATTAACTGACTTCTTATCCCTTATGTCGAATTAATAGGTCTAAACACTTTTTATTTCTTGATTTCAAACCTAACACTTGCTGGTGCAATTTTAAGGCCACTTCCTTTTCTAGATCATTCTACTGCACAGCGATCTCTTTCCCTCCTAAATCTCTATGGTTCTTTCTCCTCCACTCGTTTCTTCCTTACCATTTATTGCCTCAATTATCTGGATCTGCCAGTTATGACTTATGTGGCTTTGGGCAAATGGCAACTGCTTAAGTCTTCAGTTGCTCTATCTGTTTAATGTGAATGACAGCTGCATACACTCACAAGGGGTTTTGAATCCCCTCCCATAGTACATGCAAAGCACTTTCTGCTGTGCTCAGGTCCTAAGAGTGACTAATACTGTCACCTAGAAAATATGGATATTGTCCTTTTCCATTATAAGGTATTTACTCTTAATTACAACAGACCACAAGACAAGGAAAAATAAAAGTAACCTAGAGGTCTGGGTAGAATGCCATGTGTATACAAACATGTGACTGCTCTTCTGTTGATGATAGAAATGACCAAAAGTATGTAAAAATGGGGAGCGTGAGGCATCTGTGGCAGAAAAAGACTTGGGGAAGATATCATCTTCATTATGGAATTTTCAAAATTTTCCTGATAGAAATAATGAGAATAAAACCACATTGAGAAGAGACACTCAGAGACATGTTCCAACTCACCCCCCCCCCATGAGATAAGGGTGGCCTTTTGAGATCTAAGCAGAAGAGCTCAGGGCCTCTATCAACACCATCTAGTTTGGAAAGCAGAGGATTAGAAGCAAAGGTGAGCTATAGGGCAGAAGGGGCTTTCCTGTGGCAGTTGTGGATTGAGGACATTTAAGAGAAACTAAGAAGGTATACAGAAGGTCATGGGCATTTACATACAGTAGGCTTTTCCTCCAAGCAGCCGGTCTGTTCTTGAAAGAACAGTGGGTGAGCAATGAGCATTCTCTCCCAGGTGCCACTGGTGCCACTAACCACTACAAAAAGTGCCAAAGCTATGCCCTCCTTTTGGAGATTGCCTATTACTTATACAAGGAAACAGAAAGTAAATGGCCATTGAGCCAAGCTTTAAACTCAGTATCACTTGACTCCAAAACACTAAAATAAAATATTTAAAGAACAGGAAAGTAATAATATAATTGACTGAAAGTGGGCATCAAATCCATTTTTAAATGCCTGAATAATTGTTATACGTACAGTTGTGAAAGTGGCAATTTTATTTTTGAAAAGCAAAATATGTGATATTGTGAGAATTTTAAAAACTGAAGCTATAAATTAAATTATATGAAAATAAACTGAGATTTGGGTAAGAAGGTAAAGTACGGCAATGTTTTCATCTCGTATCAGAGGAAGCCAGTGAATACCATTTCGTTCTTGATATTGATAAAACACTTGAAAATTAAATACTCTTCTAAATAAACTGTATGCTATTAAATACATGGAAACTGAATTTATCAAATACATAGGGAGTATAATGACAACACTGCATATTAAAACCCGTGGAACCCAGCCAAAGATGAAATTAAAAGCAAATTAACATCATGACATACTTTGATTAAAATAAGGAGAAATAAAGATATGCAATTTGAAGAAATAAGAAAATTGTTCAAAAGAAAGGAGAAATAGAAGGGATTAATAAAGATATATATATATATATACACACACATATATGTATATAAGTGAATAAGTATAAGGAAAAAATTCATCTATACATAAAAGAAATTCCTTCTATTGTAGCACTCAAAAAATGTTTTATAGATGTTAATAAAATATGGAATTCTGTTTGGTAGTGCATGATTTAAAATACTGGGTATGTAGACACCTCAAAATTAATTTGAGAAATTCTGTGAGTCATTCAAAGAAATAAGTTTTAATATTTTTATATAGCTAAAACCAAGGATGAATTTTTCACCTAATCCTGAGGACAATTGAAATGGTTTGCTGTCAAATAAACACGAGGAGGGAAACACAAACTTCACCTTGGGAGCCCAGGGAGTAACTAAAAGAGAAGGTCATAATCTTACAAACACCTGTGGCTGAGGCGTAATGACTGCTCGACAGACAAAACAGGAGAGATAAGCCACATGCATTAAGACATATGAGAGAACAAAATAGACACAACAATAGAGGTATAAAAAAGTCAGCCTCTAGAACTATGAGGAGCATGAAATTCTATTTATCCTATGTTGAAATTAATACGTTGTCCCACCACAATTTCATGAAGCTGGCAGAAGACACAAAACCCATCCATCAGAGACCAAAAAAAAAAATCAAAAAAAATCTTGATGAGTTTCATGTTTATATGAATTCCTCTTGCACCCAAGTTCTAGGGCGGTGGGTGTGGAGTGGGCCAGGGAGTTGCTGGGCGCCAGTGGATTTGCATCACAGCTCCGGAGCCTATAGCTGGAACCCAAATCTTTTGTAATGGACTGTAAGCAAACCTGCCTGACCTTTGTGGCAAAGCGAGATATTATCTCTATGAGCTTAAGCAGTAAACGGATCTGCCCTCTGCTCCACAGGGAGACAATATCTTTATCTTCCACAGCTGTTTGCTTTACAACATCTTTGAAAAGATATTCTAGGACAAAGGCCACAGTGCCTCTGCTCACAACATGTTCAGAAATGAGGGAAACCCACGGAGAATTGTCCCTGAACACACACACATGCTCTAAATCACAGATGTTGATTTACAACCGCTCTTCATCTTACCTGTACAACTCTGTGTAACGGGCTGTAGAGTAGATAGGATCCAGGATTTATTTAGCAACACTTAATAATTTTTCCAAGCAACTCAGGTTAGTTTAGCCAGTAATGTATAAATCCAAGGGCTAATTATTTGAAATTGTTTTTTAAAGGAAAAAATGATAGCTGGACAACCTGGATGAAAAATTTAAATGTTCAAAAAAATAGAAATTAGGAAAAGCATGTAATACAAAGAGGTCACAGAAGATCATAAGAAAATACTATATTTAACTAAATGATATATCCCCAACATCTGATATCTCAAATATCGTGTATATATAATTCAACTTAAATCTACTGACTTATGTAGAGAAAATCCTAAAATAAAATAGCATAACACTAGAGATAGTGAAATATGGTCAATAGATTTGATTTATCATTTTATTACTGTCCATTCTGTCCTAGGAAGTTGTGTAGGACAACATTTAAGAGTTTAGATGCAAAACACTGCCTTCCTCAGTAAGAAAACTCACCCACCCCTAAATAGCTGAATGATTTGGGGCATGTTATGTTACCTCTTAACTTTTCTATACTGTGGTTTCATCCACTGTAAAATGAAGAATAATGGCACATACTTTTTATCTGTATTAATGAGTTAATGATTACAAAGGGTTAATACAGTACCTGGGACAAAGAAAGCACACAGAAAGTGTTATTATTTTTTACCATTTTTAATTTAGCACAGCAAAACATAGCAAATATAGATGACAACAAATGTAACATATCTGAGATTCAGGTTAGATAGCTTTAATTTATGAGACACTTAAAAATCTTTAGGAAAAAACAAAGACCCAGGAGGCGCATGGGTGGCTCACTTGGTTAAGCATCTGACTTCATCTCAGGTCATGATCTCAGGGTGCTAGGGCTGAGCCCTGAGTCGAGCTCTGCGGGTCAGCGGGGAATCTGCCTGTCCCTCTCCCTCTGCTCCTCCTCCCTGCACTCTCTCTCAAATAAGTAAATAAAATATTTTTCCAAAAAAGAAAACAGAAAAAACAAAGACCTTGACGGAAAAATTGCTAAGACACATAAGCAGGGAATAGACATGCACAAAGGAAAAATTGTGTTAAAATATTTAGTATTACTAACACTAAAAAATGAAGATAGAAACAATGAGTTTTTTCTATCATATTGCAAAGATTAAAATGAGTAGAAAAATATGCATTAAAATTCATTAAAAACTCTCAAATATTGCTGAAAGAATCAGCAGAGAAGCATATCAATTTCCTGGAGGAAATATGTCAATATGGATCAAAACCTTAAACCTTTTAAGAAGAAATCCCACCACTCTAAATTTATTCCAATGATAAAATTAAAAAAAATGTCTATAATGTTGCATATACACATTTATCAGAGTGTTATTTATAACAGCAAAACATTAAAAAGAACCTAAATGTCTTGCTGAGTGCAGTGCTTATGTCTATTACAATGCATCTGGAAGATACCAGGCGCAGGACTGGGACAAGGATGAGGCAAGACTGGTGCTCTGGGCATGTGACTTAAGGAATGGCTCATTTTCATGGCTAAGTGGCCACACTGCTCTTGTAAGCCCCCGAGAGTGAGCACCTCCTTAAATTTTGCTACCAAGGGACTTTTTTGCCTCACCCTAGGCCAGATCCTAAATATAAAAGTCATATGTAAAACCATGTTATAAAAGATTATATAAGGATTTAAATATTTTTATATATTTCTTATGCAAAATCCAGGCTTGACAACAAAGGCAGAAATAATATTAGGATAACTTTAGTCTAAGTCTTGTCCTATTCATTATCTGACATTTAATTTCTTGCTATTTTTTTAAACTATTTTGAGTAGTGTTATGATAACCCCCCTTTTATATAATTCTCTCTGTATATCATACATTATTTGTTTTTATTTGTTTCTTGGAATTGGGATTGTTAGCCAAAAAGTATGAACATTTTTAAGACTCAATAGAAGTTGACTGCTTTCCAGAAGTACTCCGTTTTTACACCCTCAGATGGGCAATGTAACTCTCTAAGGCCTCCAGACATGTGTCTCCCCTTCTACTGAAGCTCAAATGCATGATAAATTTGGATGATTTCTCCAACTCACAACTACAGAAACTTCTATCACAGCAAAGACTTAGTTGTATACATTTTTGTTTTTCTTTCTGGGCTTTGCATTTTTAACCCCCGTTAAAAGCTTACTAGGTACTAGTTGACTGGTAATATCTCAGACATATTTTTTCTGCCACGATCTTAGGCACTTCTTAAACCTATGAGTTCCTTTTCTTCTCCTTTTTTTTTTTTTTTTTTTTTTTTTAATCTTCTGGTCGCAGCAATACGAATAGAGGCTGGCCAGAAGTCAAGGGAAGACAAAGGAGCCAGCTGGCTTCAGCAGCTCCTATAATTCTGTACAAATCACAGTGTGGAGAACGCTGGAAAATGGCGAATTAATGTAGACGGCCTTTCAGGAGAATTCTCCCTCCACAGGCTGCTATCCTCGATTGCACTGTGCCGGGATTACGTACGAACTCCCGCACAGGTACTCAAGAATTTACTATGTTCAACTTGCAGCGACAGGATGTTCAAATCCATTTGAAGAAGCAAAGAAAGAAAATAGTTCTGACTCTTGTTTCCACTGTCAAGGCATCCCAGAAAAAGAGGGAGCTTTCGGAAACGTTGGCATGAGAACGGCAGCAGTCTCCACGGAGCCGTGTTCATACTCTCGGACCACATCTAGCCTGACCAACGGATCCTCTATTGATCTTTTTATTCTCCAGCTTACAGTAACGGGAATTTCCACCTGACGGATGAGACCCGTGATCCAAGTCTCTGGGTAGGGCAGGTGCCAACACAGAAGCAACAATGTCAGAGCCCAGGCTTTCTTAGTCCAAGGGACACGGCCGGAGGGCCCACGTGAAGTACCTTCGGGCTTCCTGAGGGTGCTGGCAGGCAGCGGATGACAATGACTGCAGGAATTTGCGGGGAGGGGCAAACTGAACACACACAAAATAGCATCGTATTGGCATCTCAAATGCCTAGAAAGGTCGATTTGTTGTTAAGGCTTTGGTATTTGTGCTATTTCTCTGTTGCTTCCTCTACCTCTTTCTGTCTCACATTTACACATTTATAAGGAAATTTTCGATTAATCCAAGAGAAGCTGCCTGTGCTTTTAAAACGACAGGAAGTCACCAATCTTATTCTCTAATGCAGACTTACCGGCAGGCAAATTTGCAAGGGGACTCGGGTTTTATTGGTGGATACCATGAATTTTTTTTTTTTAAAGTCCGATATCTATCTTAGCAATTGCCCCAGAGAGTTACTTACGACTTTTCAATCAGGTAACATGACATGATATCTGTAGTTATCAGTTTTGAAATTTAAGCTGCCAGCTACCAAATAGCTTATCATAGAATGTTCAGTCCTCTGTTAGCAGTGGTATTGAAAAAAAAATGTTAGATTCTAAAAATCTAAAAAAAAAAAAAATACTTCTAATAACAGAAACAAAATGAAGGAAGCTTAAGTGTTTTCTCTCTTTGGTCCCTCAAGATCCAATGGGTCAGGCTTTCTTGGCACCTGCTGTCCCCAGCTGTGGTGGCTACAGTCTGGCTATGGGATAATAGACTCATCAGAACTGTTGCACCACCAGCTGTTCCGTGTTTCCGTGTCTTGTCCTCCAGGGTCCCCTTCTGATTCCAGTTGACCCAGCTAGTTGTAGTGCAAGTGCTCTGAGCATGAATTATGAATGGCATGCCTTGCCCATCCATCGGCTGGCCTCTGCAGGCCACCTATACGTGTCAGAAGTAGGCAGGCTGCTCCTTGTGAGAGCCGGTAGAAAATAACACATCCAAGAAAAGGATGGCACTCTCTGCCTTTATTCTGTTCAGTCCAGTTCTGGGCCTTGCATTTGCCCACGTCTGGTCCATACAGCTTCCCTTTCTTCCTAGCTGGTGAGGAAGTTTTGCAGTCAGAAATCTTCTGACAAAGAGCAAATGCAACGAGAGAAAAGAGTCAGAAGAAGTCTTGAGTCTGAGTTCTACTTGAGGATGTGAGCACATTTATGCAATCTGGACCTGCATATTCATCTAATGAATTCAGTTTGGAAATTTGGCTCCCACTGCTACTTCCTAAAAGAGATGGAGTGCCAAGAGGGTAGCAGCTGAGAGGGGAGGGACAGAAGGCTGGAGAGTGGGCGAGACTAATTGGTCTTGTCACATAACACAGATTAGATTATGTCTGCCTAAAACTAGGAGGGGGAAGGGATGTTTAATCACTGTTTATACCAAAAAGAGATAAAGCCGAGCAGCCTCATAGAACCAGATGCAGGGATAGAAGCACAAGCTTCTTGACAAGAAAACAGGAAAAACTAAGTGCACGAAAAATGTCTTTAAAAGGTACAACATTTTGCTCTTCAACTAGGTAAGGTAGTTGAGAACCAGAATAGCAAAGTACAATCTGAGGAGAATTATGGTAATTTTTGATAATTCCCTAAGACCAGAACAGTTTACCTTACTGACCTAATCAATAAGTTTTTTTAAAAGACAGCAAAAGATTGCTGGGGTTGTGGCTATAAAGATCAACTTTCCAAGGAAACAGGAGTGAATATTTTAATACAAATAACTACTGCGGTTAACTGTTAATGATTCTTATCTGTCGATAGCATAAGGCATCTTAGCATCTCTGTTCCAGAATTACTATTGTAGTTCAAGTTACTGTGTGCTCTACAATGTAAAACCGCGTTTTTAAAGACAGAACTCTGCAGCTCAAACTCAGAGAACCCAGGCTGAGCACTCCCTCATGTGTTCTCATTACTTATGGGACGCCTGCATGTTGGCTAAATGAACAAAATTCCTGAAAGAGGAAAGCCGATGTATTTTTTATCTAGCCTTTCTTCCTACCTATTTGTTTTCCTGCCCCATTCCTTCCCCTTCGATCTCTCTGACTTTCTTCCTTTCCTCAGATAGTTTGTGCCTTTCTAGCAAATTCCAATTATTTTTAATAAGAAAACATGAGGAGGAAAGAGAATGTGTTGATGTGTGACTTAAAGTTTTCTTCAGATTAGCGTACGTTCTTATGACATAGCCTTTTCCCTGGACTCTGGGAGTCCAATGAAATAGATATTTCCCACCGGTCATTTTCTCTGTTGCCTCTGGCCCCGGACCACAGTTAAATCAGCCCCCCTGGGTTTGTCTTATAGACCACATCGGATACCCCAGACACCCTTCTTTATTAAACCCAGCTGTGAGCTAACTAATAGCACCAAAATAGATTCTTCTCTCCTTTTCACTGTTGGGAAAACATGCACCAGAATCATAGCTCCCTTTAAATAGATGAGTTTGTTCTGCCACTTTAGTAAATAATCTGTGGCTTTATCATGGGAAGTTTTTATTTAATTGGTGGACCTGGTTTGTCACATTGCATTATGTCAAAGACCTTAAAGCTTTTTTCTTTCTTTTTTTTTTTTTCCCGAGAAGGTTTTGGAGGGTTTTTTTCCTACTCAATAAATCTTTCCAATCTTTTCTCTCTTGTTAACTCACGGTTGCTGGATCTTCATTTCCTGTGAAATTATAATTAGTGAAATTTCTAGAAAGAATAATATTGAGTTTTGTATTGCACCTTTCACACTAGAGTTCTCTGCAGATGTTTTCAGCAAGATGAATGATAAGGTAACATAATGACTGTGAAGGTAAAATGCATCAACTTGTGAATGTTCAGAAATGGCTCAGCTATGAGCTCAAACTGGAACACTTCTTTCTGAAAGGATATTGGCCAGGAAGCTCCAGCAAGGGAGGTTATTATGTTTGCTTTTAGAAATAAAAGAGGGTAACTCTAGCTTCTAACCTTGCATTTATCAGGATCAGGGGACGGGAGGGAACGCGTAGAGAAAGGAAAGGATTCTGAGGGTAACGTGGGAGAATCTTGTGGGAGGGTATTGGGCCTTTCTGTTGCTTACTGGAAAATCCTAGGTATGTCACAATGAAAAAAACCCCTTTAAAAAATTAGCAAATTATTGGAATTACTTTTTTGCAGACACCATGGCCAGACAGTGATTTTAAAGGCATCGGAGTTTTCTCAGAGATCTGAGTTCAGGAGACGTAAGCTTCCGTTTCCTTGTGGCCTTGTTGTCTACTAAATTGGGGGGCAGTGTTCTAATCAGTTGCCCTGACAGCGGCAGGTGAGTGCAACACCAACAACACCGACGGCCTGTGACCTGTGTGGTCCCTCAGACTACAGTCATCTCTGCCATTACTCATGTAGAATTGTTTGTTTTATTAGCTCTTCTATTTGTAGCCCCAAATGACATCTTTAGATTCCATTAAAATAAGCAAACCATGAGCTATATCTTTTGATGTTTACAAACAACAATGATTGCTGATAATGTTATTGACCACCTGTAATTGTGATAGTGAGGTATCTATCTAACTGCCTATCTATTTTTTCATGTATGCGTCCACCTATCACCTCATTTCATCCTTATAACAATTTTAAGATGGTAGGTAATATTATCTCTACAATAGTAAGAAAACTTATGATCTAGGGTTGAAAACTTTCCAGGGTCATAAGACAAGGAAGAGATAAACCAAGATTTGAACCCTCATCTTCATCATTGTGACTATACAATCCATCCAACTATCTAGTTATCCTGCTATTTGAACTGGTTTCATGTCATTACATTGTCATCGTTTGTGTCTAATAGGCAAACGAGGCAGAATTTATTGGAAATGTTGGAATGAAATGAGCTGTCCTTTGTTTTACTATTATTCACTTGCCATTTCCCCATTTCTGGTCACTCGTTTATGAATAGATTCTTACTCAGGTAATTAAACGAGATAAGTTACCAACAGGGTCGTAGGATTTTGCTTTGGTACTTTCTGTTTGCCTAGCATTTGCATTATTCTCAGAGAAAATTTTATGAGTGCCCTGAGATCATCCTTCACAGCTGTATTTTGTACAACTGGGTTCCTGTTTTTATTTGTCTGAAGAGAGAGAACTTTGGTTATGATAAAACTCGTAAGAGTAGCTAGGAATATTTCTCAAAGCAACAGCCTAAATGATTGAGCTCAAGGCCTCCAAATCACGATTTTGTGACGATACGGCATTGCGTATTTTTTCAACATTGAATTTATCAAAACCTTATTCTTTACGAAATGGCTTAAGGCAACTTATAGAAGAGACACAATAACAAGCATAATAATTTGGGGGGGGGGGAATCAGCAAATAAGATATAAGGAAGAAAGAAGAACACAGGTAGCCTAAATGACAGGGTTAACTCAGTGGCACAGTTGAACTCCAAGTTTGCCTCTGAGCTTCCTGGACACCACCAGAACAAGGAAGCATGATGAATGACGGTGTTATCTCTGGAAAGCATATGTTTTAGGTGACACAATTGAGTACATGTCAGCCCTATTATGAACTCCTCTTTATTTTCACATCTTAATTATGTCCATAATTATATTCATATTAATTTTTCTAAGAAAACAGTTAGATGTGGCTCCGACTTTTGTCATCCCATATATTCCTGGGATTTGCAGTAACAGGGGAGTTGTTATAAAATAAACATTCATTCTAAGAATAAATAAATGAATTTAAAGTAGGAAGCTACATTTTTGATTAATTCTGTCAGACCATCAACAGTAGTAAAACCCACTAAATAAATGGTTGGAGATTATGAAAAGAGAAATATAGCCATCTATAAAATAGTGCAAATGAGCTGATGAGGAAAATCTGACACCCTGAGAAGGGGAAGCAGTCTATATTGCTTCATGTCTCAATACCTGGTAATGTTTAGCTCTGCCTCTGGATACATAAGTTCAAGTCCATGTATTGGGTAGGCTTCAACATGTAATGGCACTGAGAATTCTTGAGGAAGTCACAGGATAAACATATTGAAGAAATTTCACACCAATTGTTTTGTTTTCTTTACATTATTGACAAAATTTTTGCTTCCTCTTGGAGCAATAAACCATAATATCAAACTTCCACAGTTATCAAAAAATTATTTATAGTCCTGAAAAATGTCTCCATCTAGAACTAGGTATCTCAGCTGGCCACTACAGACAACATGAAATATATTTAGAGAGACCGCCTTTCAGCTGTTTCTTACAGTTTTTTTTTTTTTAAGTCAGAATTTTACTTGACACTGAGTTGTTACCAATCCAGATTCTAGCTGGCATTTTTGTAACCCTTGAACCATTAAATAAATCATAGTCTTGCTGCATTAGAATCCAACACTTCAACAAAATGGTTTCTAGACTTTCCTGGTACACACTATTTTTTACATTTAATAACAACAAAGTTTGTAACAATTTTCTATTTATTTTTATCATTTTATAATATTTCTGAAATTAAAATGTGTATTAACTTGTTCCTGATTTGTATTATGGATATTTTTTACAGAAAAAAATACTATTTTTTTATGGTTGAGAAGAAAATGACAGACAAGAAGAGTCCATGAAAAATCCAAAAGCACAGATATTAATACTGGGGTTCCTGGGATTAGATAAATCAATCACTTGAAAGTAAGTCAATGGTTTTCTGCACAACAATTTTGATAAACTTACCTCCTAATTTCAAAATAACTGACTTTAAATTATGTGTAGTTGTACTTCATGTCTACTTCTTTTTCAGGACTATCATAAATTCATTGTCTTTGACACTTGAAAGATGTTCAACAGCACTCATCATCAGGGAAATACAAATCAAAACTACAATGAGATATCACCTCATACCTGTCAGAATGGCTAAAATTAACAACACAGGAAACAACAGATGTTGGTGAGGATGTGGAGAAAGGGGAGCCCTCTTACCCTATTGGGAATGCAGACGGGTGTAGCCATTCTGGAAAATGGTATGAAGATTCTTCAAAAAATTAAAAGTAGTGGTGCCTGGATGGCTCGGTTGGTTAAACATCTGCCTTCTGCTCAGGTCATGATCAGGGTCCTGGGATTGTGCCCCACATGAAGCTTCCTGCAGAGAACCTACTTCTCCCTCTGCCTCTGCCATTCCCTACCCGCCCCCCCCCCCCCCAGCTTGTGTTCTCTGGTTCTTTCTGTCTGCCAAATAAATAAATAAAATCTTTTTTAAAAATGTTAAAAATTAAAAATAGAACTACCCTATGATCTAGCAATAAGAGCCCAAATGTCCATTGACTGATGAATGGATAAAGAAGTTGTGGCATATACATACAACAAAATATTATTCAGGCATAAAAAAGAATGAAATCTTGCCATTTGCAATGACATGGATGTAGCTAGAGAGTATTATGCCAAGCAAAATAAGTCAGTTAGAGAAAGACAAATACCATATGATTTCACTCATATGGGAATTTAGGAAACAAAACAGATGGACATAGGGGAAAGGGAAAAAAAAAGAGAGGGGGAGGCAAACCATAAAACATACTCTTAACCATACGGAACAAGCTAGAGGAGAAGTAGGCAGCAGGATGGGTTAAATGAGTGATAGGTATTAAGGAGGGTACTTGTAATGAACACTGGAGGTTATATGTAAGTGGTGAATCACTAAATTTTACTCCTGAAACCAATATTACACTATATATTAACTAACTAGAATTTAAATAAGAACTTGGAAAAAAATAAATCAAACAAAAATTATTAATACACTTAAATATATGAACTGAACATGCAAATACAGTCTTGGTTAATTTGGTGTCATACAAATAGGTGATGAATTCAATAGTAGAAGATGAAGCAATGGGGTATATTCTCCGGAGCCAGAGTCATTTCAGCATTCCCTTTGCACATAAGAAAACCAAGATCATGGGTGGGTATGTTGGACATTTCACCCCATTCTTGGAGAAATCCATTTATAAACATGGTTTGATGAGAGAGAAAACTGGGAGGCTGCTTACCACTTAATAGCTTTTTTATTTATAGCTTCTCCAAACTCCTCATTTTCCTCTCTTAAGATAAAGATAAAAACATCACCCCAAAATTTAAAAAATAATTTATATGTATATGATATATGTATGACATATATGATATTTATTGGCTCATAGAGTTGTTAGGTATGTTCAACTCTGTTATATTTCTCTATATATTGAGTGAAAACTGCCTCTTTATCTTCCACTTCATCATTCCAAATTTGTTCTCTGGAACTACATTAAATAAGCCTTATTGAAAAACAAAAACCTGTCAAAAATTTATTCCCTACACAGTAAACAGAAATACAATTGTATTGGGACATGTCCCTCAAGTTCTGAAACTAAAAGAGTTTTTCATTCATAGTCAAGGATAATGCTCTGTGTCTGCTCTAGGCAAATATACCAGCAAATTGGGCATTTGTAGATGATGCAGAAATTGTATCACGAGCACACATGCCTGACTTGAAATGCATTTTTAGCATCATTTCTTGATCACAAAGGAAGGGGCAAATGTTTAAATGGGCAAAAGAAGATTCTAAGAGAGCCCAAAAAATGTTATGTGTTCAGACATGCTATCATGTATAAGAGATGTCAGATTTGATTTATGTTGCCCAGTAAAATAGATTTAGGATCGATAAGGGGCTGTTAGGGAGAGACTGCTTTCAACTATCTGCAAAAATCGCTTTACATTGACAGCTTCATGAGGGCAGAATGTCTTTTTTTAGCAGTGCATCCTAAGCATTTAGCAGAATACCTGGAATAATAGTTAACTTATTAATAATATTTAAACAAATGGCAGTAAGATTTTAGAAGGAGAAGAGAACTTCCCATTACTCCTTTTTCTCTGCAAAAGATCTGCTCCTATTCGGAGATAGGTCAGGCTTGAAACTCAGGAGAAAGACGCTTTCTGGGGAATCCCAAGATGGCCATAATGATCTATACCATACCATTCCATTCAGAATAACGGTTGTCAAACTTTTCCTGTAAAGATCAGACAGTAAGTATTCCAGGTGCTGAAAGCCAGACAATCTCTTTCACAACTATACCGCTCTGCTCTTATAGCACAAAAGCAGCCATAGACAATAAGGACACTAATTGGTATGACCAGATTTGGCTCAAGGGCACACCATAGTTTGCCAAACTATAATCTAGTTATGTATTACTCTCTCCCTACTTTATTCACTTAACAATGTACTTTTTAAAATTAAAATTATTTTATTTTATTTTATTTTCGTGGTAATGTATACATTACAAAAATTTTACCTCTTTAGCCTTTTTTTAAGTGTGCAGTTCAGTAGCATTAAGTACATTAACATTTTTGTACTACTCTCGCTGCTATCCATCTCCAGAACTTTTACATCATCCCATTCTGAAACTCTATATCCGTTAAACAACAATTCCCCTTCCCCTTCTCCCTCCAGCCCCTGTAACGACTGCTCTACTTTCTGTCTCTAGGAATCTGATTACTGCAGGTGCTTCAGAGGAGTGGAATCATCCAATTTTTGCCGCTTTGTGTCTGGCTTATTTCACTTAGCATAATGTCTTCAAGTTTCCTCCATGTTGTAACATATGTCAGAATGTCATTCCTTTTTAAAGACTTTATTTTTTTAAAGCAGTTTTAGGTTCACAGCAAACTTGAGAGGGAGGTACAGAAATTTCTCATCTATTCCTCCCTCCTCACATGCAGAGCCTCCCTTATTGTCAACATCCCCTGTCAGAGTGGTACATTCGTTACAACGGGTGAACCTACATTCAACAGACCATAATCACCTGAAGTCCATGCTTTACATTAGGGTTCAGTCTTGGTATCATACATCTGAGGTGTTTGATAAATGTTTGGCTGACGTGTCTATCATTTTAGTATTATGCAGAGTATTTTCACTGCCCTAAAAACCCTCTGTGCTGCACCTATTCATTCCTCCCTCTCTCGTTACCTGGCAATCACTGATCTTTTTGCTATATCCTTAGTTTTGCCTTTTCTAGAATGTCATATAGTTGGCCTCGTACATTATGTAGCCTTTTGAGATTTGCTTTTTTCACTTAGTAATATGCATGGAAGGTTACTCCATGGCTTGACATGGCTTGGTAATTCATTTTATTTTAATGCTAATACTCTATTGACTGGATAGCTCACATTTTATTTACCTAGTCATCTACTGAAGAACATTTTGGTCACTTCCAAGTTTTGGCAGTTATAAATCAAGCATGTGTAAACATCTGTGTGCAGGTTTTTATGTGGACATACACTTTCAATTCTTTGGCCAGATTGTATGGTTAGAATATGTATAGTTTTGTAAGAAATTGACCAACTGTCTTCCAAAGTGGCCGTACCATTTCACATTCCCACCAGAAATGAATGAAAGCTCTTCTTGCTTCACATCCTCACTAACATTTGGTATTGTCAGTGTTTAGATTTGTTTTAGATTAGATTCTAATAGGTGTCTAGTGGTATCTCGTGTTTTAATTTGCATTTTCCTGATGACATGTATTGTGGATTCTCATTTCATATGCTTGTTTGACATCTATAAATATTCCTTGGTAAGGTGCCTGTTAAGGTTTTTGGTCCATTTTTTAATCAGTTTGTTTTTTATTATTGAGTTTTAAGAATTCTTTGTATATTTTGGATAATGGTGTTTTATCAATTGTCTCTTTTGCAGAAATTTTCTCCTTGTCTGTGGCTTGTCTTCTCATTCTCTTGATCATGCACTTTTAATACAATTTTATTTAAACATTCCAATTATATCTCAAGGGTACTATAAGAAATTGAGGGAAGAATGCACTTCTGGTTAAGACTAGAGCAGCAACTCCTGAGCCAGTATGGAGATATCAGTGATAACAAGTAAAAGATTGCAAGTGGAAATAGAAGTCACAGGAGTAAATTGTGGCTATAAAGTCCAAGCATCACATTTCCTTAATACTAACTCTGAAGATTTTTGGTAGGTATTTCAGCACTTTTACAGGACTGCAAAAAGTTTATTGGGGTTCTGTTGTCTGGTAAGATGGAACAACACATTCTGCCACTGAATACATAACAAAACATGGCCAGAATGCATGAGCAGCTATTTGAGAACTCTGAAAAGTAAATAGTAACAGGCCGATTGGGGCGGGGTGGGGATGCATAATTCTAAGTGGCACTAAATCACCAGTGATCTTACCATTTTTTGTCTCTCATATCTCCAGACTTGGTCTCAATGTCGCCTGACATGCAGAAGTGTATATTCTTACAGAAAGAGTTCCAGGAGAAGCTGTCAGTGTGTGGCTTGCAAGATGAGAAAGAGAACTTCTAACTGTAAAAGATAGTGGGATAAAAAGCCTTGTGTTATTGTGGTTTTCTCTTCTCCTTTCTCTCCTCTCTCAGTCCTCACGCGATCCAGTGCAACTGGAGGTGGCAGTGGAAGCAACAGCAACCATGATGGCTAAGGGAGGCACAGCAAGGAGTAGAAGCTTCCTTACAAATCAGAGGAGATTAGGCCCCAAGAGAGTGGGGTAAGCACCTGCTGCTTTTTTTCTTGCTGCATCTCAGCTCAGGAAATGATTACAATTGCAGGAAGTACATGACAGAACTGGGAAAATCAAGCCCAAGTTTTCTGGCTGAACTGAAAAGAAGAGCCCCAGAGAGCCCAAAAAGTTCTAGGGAGGTCACATAAAGAAAAGAGTTGGGACAGTGACCAGAAAAAGTAGTTTATGTAGTCCTGGGAACACTCCCAAGATGCACATGTATAGTTTGGACACATAATAGCATACCATCAACTTTGAGAACTGAACTGCAAGGTAGATCGGCACCCAGGACTCAGAATGTCTACAGGGCGGAACACACGTAGGACAGAGCCAAAAAATACTACAAAGGCGCTGACAAACGAAGTGACATTAAGACTACAACTCCATTAGGCAGAACTTGCAACCTGAAACCAACCAGATCACTTGTCTGCTGAAAGATGTTAACATTCTTCAGAAGATGTAAGCAAGACCCAGAGAATCTTAGCATAATATTCAAAATGTCTAAGATACGATCCCAATTTCCATGGCATATGAAGGACCAAGAAAACGTCAATTTGTGTAAAAAGGCAACAAACAGATGCCAAATTCAGATGACACAGATGTTGGAATTATCTAACAAAGACTTTAAAGCAAATATTATAGAAGTCTTCTAAGAAATAAGGTCAGACAGACACTATTAAAATGAATGAAAAGAGCTAAGTCTCACCAGAGGAATAAAAGATATAAATAAGAACCAGAGAATTTAGAGCAGAAAAATAAAGTTTGAAACTCACTGGATGGACTCAATAACAGAATGGAAAAGACAAAACAAAGAGTGAACTTGAAGATAGATTAACAAAAATTACCCAATATGAATGACAAAGAGGAAAAAGATTTTAAAATTAATGGCCAGAGACTCGTGGACTTGAGTACAATGCCAGAAACTTTAAAATTTGTGTCATTGAAGACACGAAGCGAGAGGGAAAAGAGCATTATTCTAGTTAATATTTGAAGAAATAATAACAAAAACTCCCCAAATATGAAGAAAGACATAAATCTATGGATTCAAGAAGTGCAGTCCACACACAAACATTGTTTTATAATTAAACTTTTCAAAACTAAAGACAAAGTCTTGAAAGAAACAAGGGAAAAGTACTCCAATACTTACAGTGCAACAATGATTTGAATGCCCATATTGCTGGTAAGGAAAATATGGACATTGGAAGGAAGTAGAACAACAGTTTTAAAATGCTGGGAGAAAAAAAAAAAAAGAGCTTTATCTCATGCAAAAATATCCTCCATAAATGAAAGTGAAATAAAGACGTTAACAGATAAAGGAAAACTAAAAGAATTCATTGCCAGCAAACCAAGATTAAAGGACTTTCCAAAGGAAGTTCATCAGAGAAAAGGAAATGATAGGAGAGGGACACAGATGGTAAAGAATAAAAGAATCACAACAGAATGTAAATAACTGAGTAAATATAACATACTGCTCTTCTCTTGAGTTCTTTAAAATATGTTTGACACCAGAAAAGCAAAAATTATAACATTGTCAGATATGGTTTTCAATGTATGTAGGTGCAATACATAACACTATTAATATAAAGTGGGAAGGAGTTAAAAGGACCTAAATGGTGGTAAGTTTCTGCATTCTCCTTGAAGTAGTGAACTACTGATTATAAATTGAGAAAAGTTAAGTACATATATTACAGTCACTAGAGCAACCACTGAAATCCTGTACAAAGAAAGAGCAAAAAATACGATGATGTAAAACAGAATACTAAAAGTATTGGTCAAATAACCCAAAAGAAGGCAAGAAAGGAGATGCAGAAAAACAAACAAATAAGAGGTAGACCCAAGCTCCAATATATCAAGAATTACATCCAATAAAAATGGCTTAAAAAGCTAACTAAAGACAGAGATTATTACAATGCGTTTAAAAAGAAAAGATGATCCAGCTCTTTGTGTGTACAGAAACCCTGTGCAAATGTAATTATATAGGTAAGTTAAAAGTAAAAGGGTAGGAAAAGATATACCATACAAATATCACTGTAAAGAAAGTTGTAATGGCTATTTTGATAGCAAACAAAAGAGACTTCAGAGCAAATAAAATTATTAGGAACAAAAGGAACTTTACATAATGATTAAGTAAATTTAGTAAGAACACATGACAATCCTAAGTATTTATGCAGCAAAACTGAGCTTCAAAATTCTTGAAATAAAAAGTGACAGAACTGAAGGGAGAATTAGACAAATTCACAGTCGTAGTTGGCAATTTCAGCACTCCCATCTCAGTAAGTGATAAAAAAATTATCAAGGATAGAGAAAAACTGAAAAACATTATCAATCAACCAGACCTTCTTGATAGTTACAAAACCCACACCCAACAACAGCAGAATACACATTTTTTTAAATGCACCTGAAATATTGACCAAGGTAGACAATATCCTGGATGATAAAACAAATCTTAATAAATATAAAATGATTGAAACCATAAAGAGGTATGTTCTCCACCCATAATAGAATTAGGTTAGAAGTAGATAACAGAAAGCTAATAGAAACATTTGGATATTAAGTAAGATATTTCTAAATAATCCATGGGTCAAAGAGGAAACCTAAATCTATCTATCATCTATCTATCTATTTATCTATCCATCTATCATCTATCTATCTATTTGATATGAACATATCAAAATTTGTGAGAGGCAGCTAAATCAGTGCTTAGCTGTACATTTATACCATTCGGTGCTTACATTGAAAAGGAAGAAAGTCTTCAACTTAATAATAAACTTCTACTTTAAGAAAAAGAGCAAAATATATCAAGCAGAAAAATAAAGAAGAAAAATCAATGAAATTGAAAACAAAAAGCAATAGAGAAAAAAAATCAATGAAACAACAGTAGTTTCTTTGAAAAAAAAGATAGATATACCTCTAGCAAGACTAACAAAGCACAAAGGCAAAAATTGCCAATAAAGAAGTAAAAGAAGTTATATCACTCTAGATTATGAAGACATGAAAAGGACAGTGAAAGAATACTAGTAAAATCTAGGCACATAACTTTGAGAACTTAAAAGAAATACAAATCCTCAAAAATGACTAACTTCCAAAACTTTCCAAGTAGGAAAAGATAAGCAGACTCACCCTATAAATACTGAAGAAATTACATCTTATTTTAAAACCTTCCAAAAAGGAAATCTCTGGACTCAGTTTCCCTGGAGAATTTTACCATACGTTTAAGGAAAAAGTAAAACCAAAGCTGCATGATCTCTAAAAGAAAATTAAAAAGAATAGAACTCCTCAACCCAGTTTAAGAGGCCAGCACCTCCCTGGTATAATTAGATGAAGACCAACAGGAAAAGATAATTACAGACTAATATTCCTCATTAACAGATACAAAGATCCTCAACAAAATATAAGCAATTCCAATTCAGCAATATTTAAAAAGAATAAACACCACAACCTAGTGGAGTTTACCCTGGGAGAGCAAGACAGTTTCAATATTCAAAAAGCAACGGATGTAATCCACTGTGTTACAGTCTAAGAAAAGCTACATGATTTTTAATTGATGAAGAAGAAAGCATTTGATAAAATTCCAAATTCATTCATGATAAAAACTTTCAGTGAACTAGGAATAAATGGGAACTTTTCAACTTGATGAAGAGCATCTATAAAAAACCTATAGCTAACTTCATACTTAGTGGTGAAAGACTGCTTTCCCACAAGACTGAGAAGAGGAAGGCATTTCTACTCTTCCCAGTCATAATCATTATTAAACTGGAGATCCTAATGAGTTCAATAAGGCAAGAAAAAATTTAAAGCTGTACAAATCAAAAAAAAAGAAACAAAACTGCCTTTATATTCAGACAATATGACTGTATAGCTAGAAAACCCCAAGGAATTTTTTTTTTACCTCCTAAAAGTAATGAGTTTAGCAAAGGCGTAAGGGAGAAGGGAAACACAAAGATCGATCACATTTCTATATTTAGTAAACAATTAAATAATTAAAAAATAATGCCGTGGAATGCAGCTCCAATAAATGGAATACTGAAATGTAAATCTAATGAAACTGTAGTGTATCTGTCTATATTCTAAAAACCACAAAACCCTGATGACAGAAAGCAAAGACTTAAATTAGCAGAGAGACATTCTGTGGTCATGTGGTCATTGATTAGAAGAATTGACATGGGGTGCCTGGCTGGTTCAGACAGAGGAGCATGCGACTCTTGATCTCAGGGTCTTGAGTTCGAGCCTTATGTTGGGTGTAGAGATTATTTAAATAAATACAATTTTTTAAAAAGAAGAAGAATCGGCATAGTAAAGATGACAAATTTCTTGAAACTGATCTATAGGTTTAGCATGATTCCAATCAAAATGTTCGTAGGATTTTTAATAGCTACAGACAAGTATCTTAATTCAAAAAGTGTATTTGGAAAGGCAAAGAGCTAGAATAACCAAAGCAATTATGAAAAAGAAGAGTGAAGTTGGGGAAATCATGGGAATCATACTACTCAATTTTAAGCCTTACTATAAAGAGGCAGTAATCAAGGATGTGTTATTAGTGACAGGATAGATCCGTAGATCAATGAGACAGGGTGGAGAATACACAGACCAACATAAGTATGCTCAACTATAAATGTAATTCAATGAGGAAAGAATAGTCTTTTTAATAAATGGTGTTAGAAGAATTGTATATCAAATGGAAAATAAATAAATAAAAGAACCTCAACCTAAACCTTATAAACAAAAATTAACGCATAATAGATTATAGATCTAAATGTCAAACATTAAACGATGAGGTCTTTTTAGGATAAAATATAGAAAAAAATCATATGAGGCAAAATCATTTTAGGCAGAGTTCTTAGACATGACACCAAAAGCATGATCCATCAAAGAAAATACTGAAAAATAGAATTTCGCCAATATTAAAAACATTTCATTTGTATGAGAGAGGCACTATTGAGAGACTGGAAGATAAAATACACACTAAGAGAAAATATTTGTAAATTATATATCTGGAATACGATTTAGGTTCAGAATATGTAAAGAATTCCCAAAGCTCAACACAAGAAAACAATCCAATTTAAAAATAGGCAAAAGACCGGAAGCAATACTTAACCAAAAAAAATATATAGCAGTTCTGGAAAATTATTTGCTATTTTCTTGTAAGATTAAATATACATTTACAGTCTGACCTACAAATACCACTCTTGGGCATTTATCCTAGACAACTGAAAACTTATGTTCATACAAAAACCTATGCACAGATGTTTATAGCCCTTCTATTTATTATAGGCCCAAACTGGAAACAACCAAGATGTCCTTCAACAGGTGAATGGATAAACAAATGGTGGAACTTCATACACTGAGACATTATTCCTAATGAAGAAGCATGAACCCTCAACACACAATACTTAGATGTATTTCAGAGCCATTATGCTATGTAAAAAAAAGTCAATATCAAAGGTTACATATAGTATGATTCCATTTATATGACATTCTCAAAAAGACAAGCTACAGTCCTGGAAGAGGTTCTGACATACATAAAGATAGCATGATGAAATTTTTGCAAGTATAGAACTGTTTTATAGCTTTATGGTGGTATAGAAGAGGAAAAGAAATCTTTTTCTCTACCCATCTTTGGTCCTCCAGGTGGGGCCCTATAAATTAGACTGGCCAAAGACAGATTTTCAAATATGTTCATATGTACATAGTACATGTACACTTGGAAACATCCAGTGATGAGTAAACCAAAGGGATGGTTAGAATTGGGGCTTAAACAGCATTTTAGGCTAAACAGTGGAAAAAGGATTTAGGGCTTCTGGACAAGGGAAGCAAGTTATGGGAAGGTGGTCAGAAAAAGTATGGTAAATAGGGGTTGTTTAGTAAGATTTGTTATGCAGATTTAAGTCAGTGCCTTCTCCGATTGGTAAGAGTTCTCTTTGATAAGTCTTCCACTGATGAGAGTTAAGAGTCCTCCTCTTCCTGCTATGGGAGAGAGAGACATCTTTTACAAAGGAAAATTTCCTGGATAAATGTAAATTTCCTTTATAAAAGGAAAAATTGTGCCCTGTTTTTAGAGTTTTTCCTGCACCTACAGGTTCTCAATGGCCATTAGCTCAAAATAATCCATATGCCAATGAGCCATATTTTGGGATGGCATATTCTGGTACCCTTCAGGAATGATGGTTCTATAAATCCATACTTGTGTGAATATTCAGATAATTGTACACTCTAAAAAAAGTGTACTTTTATTATGTTTTAATTTGAGCAATAAAAAGTGGTATAAATATGAAGAATTCGTTGGGAAAAAGTAACCTTAAAATGTGAAAGGAATTCTGAGTTAGAAATTCTTCATTCTAGTTCACCATCCCATAAATCGCCTTCAAGTAAATTCATTGTTAATTCTTCTGCTCCAAATCCATTAAATGGGTATAATAATTCCTGACCCAACTTACTGGACAGTGTGGTTCTCAATTTTTTTTTGTCTCAGTTCCCATTAATGTTCCTAAAAAGTGTTAAGAATGTCAAAGGATTTTCATTTATATGGGCTATGTTCAGTATTTATAATATTAGAAATTAAAATGAAGAACACATATCAATATTTGTTAGCTCATTTTAAAATAACAATAATGAATTTATTACATATTAACAAAAATAATATTTTAATAAAAATTTGTTTCCAAACCAAATAGAATAGAATAGTTTTAAATATTTCCAAATCTCTTAATGTATAGCTTAATGGAAGACAGCTAGATTTTTACCATAGTTTTTTATCTCTGGGGCCTCTAGGATCTCAGACTATGCTTTGGGAACTACTGCTTTACAGAATAGGAGAAAGAAATAATCAATGAATCTGTATATACAAATTAATATGTTTTGAACTGGTGTGTGTTGTAGATTCATAAACAGAACTGAAAGACATTTGTTGCTATATGAATGAGAACGCATGAAAATTGCCTTTGCCCAAAACACTATAGGGTTCTCTCCCCAAATCCCATATGTTTTCATTATGCTACGTTGCCTCTCAAAAGCCTTGCTAGGTACATTACAAATCTTGCTTATTTTGGCCCTCTCTGGACTGTATTGGAAGATATATTAAACACTTCTAGAATCATTAGATATTTTTACAGTCTAAGAAATGGTATTCTTATTTAGCTTATTGTTTTCCCATTTTCCTCTTAATTTTTTTCCCCTAAATTAATGTCTTCCCAAATATTGTCTGAATTTTTCTGAATAACAACAGCTGTTCATTCCCAGGTTGGCTATGACCCCAAAGCAGCAATGGCGCCATGCCAATGTTCTCTCCTTGACAGCATCAAGAAAATTAACATTTTCTGGATTCTGCTTACTGCTAGACCCTCTTCATATTTGAAGTCACAGGAAATGTTAGAAGAGTGAAGCTAAATGAAAATAGTACACCTTCCGGACTTTTTGCTTTAGTATATTTCAGAATATTGGAATGTTCCAAATGTCATTAATAAAGAACATATCTGAAAAAAAGAATATATCTGAATGTTAATATATATTATAAGGTTAAAGAATTTGAAATGTCCTCGAGCAACTATTTTATCGTTTATTCTTTATACAGTAACACACTAATGTAAGGATTATATCAAATTGCTGCAAATATTTCTCATCAAAGGAGAGGGAGACTTCACAAACTTCCTAAGTAGCTCATTGTAATGGTTTTTGCTATATAACCCACCACTCAAAATGTATTTATTTAGCTTATGATTCTGTAGGCCAGCAATTTAGGCTAACCTCAAATGACTGGTTCTTCTGGGCTGGGCTGGCCTTAGGCACCTCCAGTCAGCTAGGTAACTCATTTCTTCAACACAAGGTCTTATCCCCAAGCATGTTAGCCCACACACTGTATAGTCAGAATTTTGCAACAGCAACAAAGCACATAATCACAATTCTCTTGAAGCCTAGGCTTGGGATTTGTACACTGTCACTTACGCCACATTCTCTTGGCCAGAGCAATCTTCAGTCCAGATTGAAGGTGTAGGGGAGTAAAATCCATCTCTGGATGGGAAAAAAACTGCTAAGTACCATGGTAAGGGTATGTATATAGGAAGAAGCATAATATAGCCAGTTTTTCAAGCAATCTACCATACCCATTTTATGAGATCCGGAAAGCTACTCTGTGTCAATTTTCAACACAAGAAAGAGATTATAAAGATTTGGAGGCAAAAATAAGAAAATGTACAGGAAAATATCTAAATATACAAGGAGGCACACTTTTGTTGGCGGTGACAGAAAGAGATGGAAAAAGCTGAGTGCTAAGGAAAATAAACAGCACTTTCATCTCCACTGTGTAGTTACATAGGGTATAACTAGGAGTAATGGAGAGTGAAATTGAGAAAAAGAAAACTTGGGCAGAATTCTATGCAGGTTCTAAGAGTAAAGATTATTATTCTATAGAATAATCTTGCAGACTAAGCAATGTATTGTGCATTGCATAAGCACTTGAAGAAAGCCTGTAAAACCACCCTTTTTAATTCCATAAGGAAGAAAATTGCTTTGTATACTATGTGTGTTGCACCTTCTCCCATTCTGTACGTATCTGCTGATGTCACCAGTTTTCAGGGTATGTTTTCCCTTCCCGCTCGGTTTCACAGTCTGTGAACAGACCCTCATCAAATCATACCTGGTATGAATCTCAGTCAGCCACCTTGCTTCTGTCATTTCTCTCCCTACAGCAACACTGAGAACTGAATTCCAAAAGTATCATCTTGGAATTGTACTCTCCTGAACAATTTAGTGTTTGGTTTAAAACTATCATTGTCAGGCAAAAGTCATTAATTCAGCTCCTGTCATGTGGTAGGTGCTAGATAAAAACTAGTTTGTTTTATAAAATATCATCAATTTTGAACTGAATAGTGTCTTTAACCATGTCAAAGAAGTTTCTCATCTGTTATTGAATTGAGTCTCCGGGAATTGGCTAAGCAGATGTTGTCCTCTCCCTTCTGTAGGTGTGGAAACTAAGGCACCATAAAGTATATAGAAGTGAACAAGGCCATATAGCCAGTTATGGGTCCAATCCTCCAAATTAGAAAAACCAACAAACAAACAACAACCAAAAAAGAACAAAAACATTAAAACTGTAAGGTCCGGGGAAGAGATTAAAAATCTATCTTACACTATTTGTTCTGTTTGAGCTGGTCAAAATTGGATCTTCTAAATCACCCCTCATTTAAAAAATACTTATGGACTAGGGTGCCTGGGTGGCTCAGTTGGTGAAGTGTCTGACTCTTGGTGTTGGCTCAGGCGCTGATCTCAGGGTCATGGGATTGAGCCCCTCAGACCCCCAGCAAGGAGTCTGCTTGAGATTCTCTTCCTTTCCCTCTCCCTCTGCCTCTGCCCCTCCTACTGCTCATGCTTTCACCCAAATAAATAAATAAATAAATGAAATTAAAAAAAAAATACTTATGAATATGGACCATCCTGCCATGAAAAATGTGTTTTTCCTTCTGCAGCTTTCTCCTTTCTTCAAAACGGTCTTCCACACTCAACTCTACCAAGAAATTTCCTAGAGAATCCTTGGTTATAAAAACATTTTACATTTACAGATTGTATTAAGAAAAAAACACTCCTATAGATTTTATTTGAGCCTCACATGGTGGTTCATGTGAGTGGTCTTGTTTATTTCACTTTTCAGATAGATGAAGGATCTAGTATGACTCTGGGAGGTTAAGGGATTCCCAAGATCCTAGCTAGTGGAAGAGCCAGTATCGTCATTGGAAAAACCAGGGAATTTCCTTCTACGGGTCACTGGCTCTAATCAGTCATTACAGCTTTCCCTTGGTGCCTGTGAATGTTGCTAGACCTTTCATTGGAGCATGAATGTTTTCTCACCCCGTTATGGGCTGAATTGTGTTCCCATCCTTCATATGTCAAAGTCCTAACCCTCAGTACTTCAATGTAACCATATCTAGAGATAAGCTCTTTAAAGAGGTGATTAAGTTAAAATGAGATCCTTAGGGTGGAACCCTAACCCAGTATGACTGATGTCCTTATAGGAAGAGGGGAAGACATCAGGGATGTGCATGTTCAGAGGACACAGGGAGAAGGCTGCCATCATCAAGCCAAGAAGAGAGACCTCAAGAGAAACCAAACCTGTTGACACCTTCATCTCAAACTTCTGGGCTCCAGAACAGGGAAGAAATATATTTCTGTTGTTTAAGACACCTAGTCAATGGTATTTTGTTATGGTAGCCTGAATAGAATCATACACCACCTTAAACCTTATGCTGTGGTCATGTGTTCCACTCCTTAAATATTATTATTCTACTCTTATAAGAGGACTGTTCTCATTTCCTGGAAGATCTCATCTCCACATAAAAGTTTGAGGGCTTTCCAGGATCTTCAGAAATCAGGAAGAAAATATATAAGCCTTTGCTACATTATTCTTTCTTTAAGATAAATCCATCAAATTATCTCCACACTAAATCAACTACTAGGAGTTTTCGGATAAGGAAAGGGAAAAAAATAAAAAAGAAATTTGACCAAAAGAGTGTTATTTTATATGAATTTCCTGTGGCTCAAGGCTCTCGGATCACCAGAGATAAAATCTTAGGTGTCTTTTCAATATTTAAATGCTTATTGGGATCTAGGAAATTGTTGGTGAAGAGGACTGCATCTGTTATGTGACCACAGTAACAAAGTGTATTGCTGAAATAGAATTTGTTCCTTCCTGCCTCTGCGTCTTTTCTCCTTCATCCTGGAAGCACACAGCCCCGCCAGCAGGTTAGTCTCCAAATTAAGGACAGAATACGCACGGTGAAATGCTAAACAATGCCAGATAAAGCCTCTTTGGTTCTCCTGTTTTCTACCAGTGTCTTTATTGTTTCCTATCATGTTTGAAATGCAGCATTGACTTCTTTTTCCAGCCTTGGAAGGACTTGGTCATTCTCCTAGAAGAATGAGTTTTAGAAATACAGGGAACAGATGAGACATGGTGTAATGGTTCTTACAGTATCAGAGCTCTGGCAAAGTATTATAGGGGAAATAACTCAAACCAATGCCATTCACACCTGCCAGATTTTTGGTCAAGTAATGTGCCAAATATTTGACAGAATAGTGGTGAATGAACAACGAGAATATTTAGAAAATATTAAAAACTGCTTTATTTTGAGAACTGCTCAGCACACAGACAAAACATAATGTGATAGATTAGAGCCACTGTTTAGGAAAAAGAAAATCATATAGCTACTGCTCCTCAGGCGAATATTAGCAGCACAACAGATAGAAGTACCGGTACATTCTTTCTTTGGAACCTATGGGATTCTGGGCCTGTCTGGGCTGCATTTCTGGTCTGATGTGACACTCAGTTCCAGGTCTCTTGACAGAAACGCAGGGAAACAAAAATCACTTCAGAGGCCTGGCTCCGTACGAGTGCTCTTTGGATCTAACTCCATAGGAACTGGCCAAAACAAGTCCTGTATTTTCTTCTTACAACACACAAATTCCTCTTGTGTGATCTTAGAATTGAAATGGACTTCTAGACTGAGTAGGAATCAGGACCAGAGACAGCCCTCTTCAAGACTTAGAATCAAATCCCAGATTTCCCCAATGACCAAACCAGCCTCTGAGGCCAGTGGGTGGAGATGGGTTGGAAGTGAAGCATACCCTTCCACCTACACCAAAGCAGGAAAAAAATCCTTAATCAAGAATCTCTCCTACAAATACCTACAAATTTACTTTTCTATGCTGCATCACTACTAAGCTCCAGAATGGCTAAACATTAGTCAGCAGAATTCACTTCTTTGCCCTTCACGGTTATCTTGTGGAAGGTAACAGATAAGAAGGCATAGCACACCTTCCATCTGAAATCTAACATTCTTTCCGCTCTCTGCACCTCATCAATATGGAGAAGACCATGTTGTCAGAGGGAGGATTATGATCTGAAGGGGAGGAAAATACGGAGCTTGCCCTCTCTGCTTTACAGCTTCAAAGTGCATATAAATAATTCAAAAAGTAGATTATTAACTTGTTCATAAAGTTAACTTTTGCTAGAAATCCAGCATGCCAGTATAAATGAAAGAACTTTTTCTCAAAGAGAATCAGGAAACATGGAAAACAGAGTTCTATTCTCAGATTGATTTTCAGCAAAGAACTTCTAAATCTTCGTAGTTATTTTTTATTGTAAAAGTAATGCATGCTCTCTATATAAAACAGCATTTGAGACAAGATATACAGAACATGTGCTACTCTCCCTTCCCTCTGCTCTCTTCCCCTAAATTTGATCCTCTAGAGATAAGAACTTTTAACAATCTGATGTATAGCCTTATGCAAATGTTTGTGAGTTTACACATATATACCCCATATCCAATTGAACGACAGTAGTTAGATTATACAACAGAGAACATCCGATGACCCTTTCACTTAGTAATTTACCACGGACCTTTTCTAAAACAGAATAGGTAGATGTACTTCATGATTTTAACCACAGCATAATATTCTAGTACCTGTATTGTAGCAAAACTTATCTCACCCTAACCCCTAAAGATGAAAATTTAGGTTTTTTCCAAATTTATGCAGTAAAAGAACATAAATACATTGTATCTTCTACAGCATTTATTCCTAAAATTGGAATCCATAGTTAAAAGGGTACTAGATATTAAAATATTGACATATGTTGACAAATTGCTCCCAAAAAGTTTGCACTGAACTCATTTACAATCCAAAGAGTACTGTATGAGAGTAGCCAGTGCCTTCATTCTCACCCACATTGGATAGTACCAGTCATTTTGTCGTTTGCCAGTCGGATAGGTAAAAATTTACAATTCTTGGTTACTTTAATTTGTATTTGTTCCATGGAATTAAACATATTTTATTTGATATTGTGCCTTTATATCTCCTGTTCTGTGAGTTGCCTGTGCATACCCTTTGGCCATTTAGGAAAAGTGTTTTTGTTTTTTCTTTATCCCATTGATATGTAAGAGTGAGCTCCTTTCATTTGAAGGATGTTAGCTTATTTTATAGGCTATATGCTATGAATATATTTTGTTAATATTCTGGGAGTCTTTCTGTTCATGTAGAAGTTTTAAATTAGGATGTATTAAATGTGAACCATTCCTTTCATTATGACTTCTAGATTTCGTGTCAGGCTTTGGAAATTCTTCCAGGATTATAATATTCAGTTGTATCTCACCCTACTATTTCTATGATTGCATTTTTTAAAAAGACATTTAAAACTCTAACTCATCTGGAATTCATTTGGGTGTTAAGCTTTGAGGTAGGGATCCAATTTTATTTTCTTTTTTTAATAGCTATTTCACTGTTCAAAACATCAGTCATTGAGAATAATCATTTCCCAGGGATTTGCAATGCCATCTTTCTCACACAGTGAATTCCAGTAAAGGCCTTAACCTATTTATGCATTAGTCTGCACCATTCTTTTACTGGTACCAAATTATTTTAATTATTCTAGCTTTATAAAAACTTTAAAATCTGATATGAATATTTCCTCCTGACTGTTCTGTCTTTCCAGAATCTCCCATCTAAGTTCAGATATTTGTACATCTAGATGAAATTTATGAAGTTTAAAGAAAGCTGTATTACGATTCACACTGGGATTTTGTTTACCTTATTGATTAATTTAAGAAGAATTTATATCCTTAAATTTTCCTATGCCAGAATAAAGACTGCCTTCCCTTAATAAAGACATTATTTCTCACACTTGCAGTTTATCATTTTTTTAAAAGGGGTACTGTGTATTTTTTCTATATTTCTAGGGGGTTTTGTTGTTGCTATTTCTTTAACTGGAATATATTTATTCAATCATCTTTGCTAGCTGCTTATTGACATTTGTAAAGTATTTTTAACTAGTTCTCAACTAAACTTTTAAAATGCATTTGATATTGGGGGTTTTTTGCATGCAGTTGTAATATAACTTGCAAAAAGATCTACCTTCCTTGAACGTTAACTCCAGGAGCGCAGCCCGTCCATCTTTCCATGGCAGTATATCCTAAGAGCCATATTATATGGCCGACACCTAATAGGTTTTCAATCAATATTTGTGGAATAGAATGGATGGAATAATGTGTTCCCCTTCATAGCAATGTTTCCCATGTTTCTTCATTAATCTTAAACACTACCAATTATAGTGGGTATCACTGTTATATTTCTGACTTTAATTGTAATACTTCAGCTGCTTCGTTCTTTATCATGACACTTTTAGTTGGCATACATATTTTTTCATGTGAAGGAAATTTCTATTTATTCCTATTTCTCTAAGAGTTTTTCTTCTTGAATCAGGAGTGGGTAATGAAATTTTTCAAATGTCATATCAGCATATGTTGAAACCATCATTTGTTTTTTTTTCCTTTGACTTATTAATGTGCTGAATATTAGTAATGCATTTTTAAATATTGAATCAGTTTGGATTTCTGGACTTAATCCCAATTGGCCATGGCGAATTATTCTTTTAATGTACTGCTGGATTCTATTTGCTAATATTTTATTTAGGAATTGCATCAATATTTCTAAGTAAGATTGGTCTTTAGTTTTCTTTTTTGTACTTTTTTTTAGATCAGCATTATGGGCTTATAATAGAAATCAGAAAGGAGTCAGTTTGCTTTCTTTGTGTAATAGAACATTTTAAATAGCAGCCAATCAATTCTGACTTGGAGGTCTCCTTCCCCCAATTCTGCTAGTCTGAAGAAACGTTGACCTTGATCCTTCTAGGGGAAATCCTCCCTTGCCAGGTTTGAGGTATTGCTCTAGTATCTGGCCCTTCCAGGTTTGGCAGTTTTTTGTAGCTTCTGCCTTCCTTGATCGGAAAGCTTCTAGAATTACTATTGTGTGCCCTAGATATATATGTACTTGAGTACTTGAGAACTTTATCCTTCCTTGTTTAGACCAAATCTGAATTTCATCATGTGATTCCCCTTTCTGTGTGCCACATGTTTATTTTTATCACTCTTGTTGGTATAAACACGTGATGCATCTTATTAAAGATATTGATTAAACACTATGCTTTTTCTATAATTAAACATTCAAAGACATATCCATTGGATAAGATTATAATTCGACTTCAATACTTTTATTTGAATAATTTTGAAGCACTGTTGGTTATCATTTGAGAGAGAGGTGCAAGATAAAGTCAGAGTGGGGTGATCAAAAGGTGCCTCTATTAGGTTGCTCAAAATCTGACATTGTCGCAATATCTAGAGATGCTGTTAAATAGACCAGACTGTTTAAATCTATGGTTTGGGATAAACTCTCCCCTATATAGCATGCCTGCAGGTAGGGCGATGCTGGCTTCTGGTATTTCATTATGCCAGAATACTGATGTGTTACTAAGTATCAAAATAACAGTGTTTTTGTTGCTGTAATACTATTTTGATATTTTTTTTTTTTTACAAATCTGAGATCTAGATCATTTCTGCCTTAAAATGCCTCTAGAGAATTATATGTTACATTAAGTTTTCAACTGGAAACAAAAGTATATTCCTTCAAAAACAGTCTTATTGTTTAAAACATTTCCAGCGTATCTTACTGTTTTTATTCCAAGTATTTGAGTTGTCAATGAGGTTGAGCATATTATAGTTATTGTCTCTTTCTGGTTTTTTGTGAGGTCAGTTTGGAATTCTTAAATATATTTGGAAGATCCCAAAGGGCTTTAAGGAGGATGGGAGAAGCCCACGGAAGGAGGATTGGAGAGAACAGTGTGGAGAAGGATGATAGGAGGGCTCCAGGACCCCAGTCAAGCCCCTTGCCTGGTGCTTGACCATCTCTTTCCCCTAGAACTAGATTCTTTCTGCTACTCTCATTTTTTCCCTTAAGACCAGATCTAATCTCGAGGTCTTCCCCTTCCAATGATAACTTAACCAGGGACTTCTTTTAATCATACAACTGAGTTACACTGAAGCATGAAAGACAGAAGAGATTCAGCCCTGGACCCTGTTTTTCTTAGTGTAAATTGCTTCTGAGAAAGAAAGTATAGAAGATTATCATAATGTAATCTCACTTTTTAAAGTATGAAGAGTAATGTATTTTGTTTTCATGTTAAAATCACTGAACACTTTGATGGACAAGGCTAAGTATTGAGTCTTTTAAAAATTACTCTTTCTCGTGTTCTCCAAACAGTATACATGAATGGGTAAAATCTTACAGTGATTACAGTGAGCCTTAGAGCACTTTAGGGGGTTCTAAAATATCATAGGCAAATGTAAGCACAAAAGAAGCAAGGACCACAACATTCATATCAGACAAACGTGTACTTAGCAAAAGAAACATATCTCTCCTGCAACTTCATGCATGGATGGTGTGATCGAAGTAGGGGTAACTGTTATGCAACTTTAATAAATTCCCAAATGTAAATAAAAAAATTAAATCAGAAGAACTGGACATTTAAGGTATAAATAAGAGTGTTATCAGAACCAGGAACCATGGTGGGAAAAGAGAGAAGGAAGAAGGAGAGGTTGCAATGATTTGAATGAAAGACAGCAGCATCAGTGGACTGGAAATTTTACTCATCTGGTGACCAGTCCTGGCAGTATGTTGAAACCTCACAGGATTCTAGCTGAATTTTATTTGGAGGAGAATGCAGCTGTTTGCTCATGTGTGTAATTAATGAAGATAAGTTGACCTGAGTATGAAAGGGAAGAGCTAGAAGAGGAGTAGTATGCAAATGTTAGCGAGAGTGGAGGGGCAACGGTTTGGAAGTGGCAAAGAGGAGCAATAGGAAATGAAAACCCCACCTCTTGCGACCAAAGGATATGGGCAGTGAGAGAATAAAGGGCTACCACTTGAGATGCCATCTGTAGAAACTAGGTCCTCAGGGTCAAGGCAGGTTCTGAGATATGAAGAAGAGCTGGTAACTCCAGAAAGATGGGTCCAGGGGACGCTGAAGAGGCCTGTGAGACTTGGAGAGACTTGGGACCAGATACATAAAGCCTTACGGGAAGCAGAAGGTAACGGCTAATGTCATAGTAATCAACTAACAAAATGACACATAGGAAGCATCTGTCAGTTCAGTCTCATTTTGAGGAGGGTGGAAACTCCCTGATGGCCAGAGGCCTTGGCATTTAAATACTCCAGTGTCTGCCATATACAAAATCGGTATTCAGTATCAGTGACTTAAAACCATAATCATATAGAAAGCTAACAGTGATTTCAATTCCTTTTTACCTATGATTGACCCATTTGGTTTATAATAGGTATTGTGATATCATAGAAAGGTAAGTGGTCTCTGTCCACAGTGCCTTTGTTCCCAGCTCTTAAAACCCTTGGAATTTCCTGAGTGATAAGAGTAATAGAATTGTCTTACGCTCTAATGAGTCGCCCTTGGCTGACTTCTAGACGGCTTCAGGATGGGTGCTAGTTAAAGACGAATACTTGATTAGAAGCTTGGAACTTACAACCCTATTCCCCAGCCTCTGCTATGGAGAGAGGGTGGAGAGGGGCTGGAGCTTGAGTTAATGTCAATGGCCAATGATTTAATCAACCATGCTTACCTAATGAACTCTCCATAAAAATCCCTATGTGACAGGGTTTGGAGGGCTTTTGGATTGAATGCATCCATGCACGAGGTTGCTGGTATACTCCAATTCCACAAGATCCTGTGCTCTAGAGCCTTCCAGACATCACCTTTTGTACCTCTTCCTCTGGTTTATTCGTATTCTTAAAATAAACTAGTAAATGTAAGCAAAGTGTCTTCCTGAGTTCTGTGAGCTGTTTTGGCAAGTTATTAAACCTGAGCCAGTCCCGTCAGAAGTACAGACGGCCCAAGACTTGTGACTGACATCTGAAGTGGGGGAAGTCTTGAAGGACTGAGCCCTTAGGCTATGGGGTCTAATTCCAGGTAATTAGTGTCAGAATTGAACTGACTTGTTGGACACCTGGTTGGTGTCAGAGACTTAAAGAAGTGGTCTTGAGAGAACAGTGTATATTTGATGTCAGGAGGAAAAAAGGTCTCTCAGGTACTTTTTATATTAGCCTAAACAACACAGAATGAAGTAAAATTGAATAGAATTCCAACCATACTGAAATGAACTCTCTAGTAGCCCTACACTGAAATTCAGTCATAGACTGTAATTCCAAAGTCAAATAACAAGAGTTGGGAGCACAATTGAAATCTAAGTTTATGTGTGCATAGTATTTTCTAAGAAATGACAATCTTCTTTCCTCTGTATCCTCCGTATAGTTCTGGTCCTATTCCCAAGATTAGGCTATAATTACTTAATCTGGCTTGTAAACGTCAGGATCATTCTGAGGTCAAGCTTGTTAGGATGCTCCTATTGAAATGAACAACATTCCTAGACTGTGCTGTAATACTCCAAAGTATTATGTGAGGAAAGAAATTCGGGGTATGTGTCTACCACGTAAACCCCACACGAAATAATTGTGTCATTGATTTTTATTGCAATTACGGTATGAATTTCAACTGATCAACAAGGATAGCCGTTTGAGACCTTGAACATCTTTCTGATATGAAATTTAAAGGAATTAATCACCTCTTTATAGTCTAAAAGTATGACAATACAGAAATTGAAGTACTTTTTCCCTCAGAATTTCTCTTTGTAGATTATACTATAGTTTTTCATTGACATACACATATGTTACAGAAGTAAATAAATATCTCAGCTTTGTTCTGTTTGAATTCAAATCAATATTCTGAACCAAGCATGATTCTCAGATACTTGAAAGAGTTCTGAAACATTCATCCATTCTTCTAGCTCCCTTGGAAGTAAATAGCATGGTAGTTTTAGTCTACATTGTTGATGTGAGATATTTTCCTCAATAACTCTCCTATGGAATAAATTTGGAAATAGAGGAAAATTTTAAACTTGATATCTTCAAGTTGACAACAAATTTATTAAATACAGCACATAAATGCCAATGTGAATCTCTTATGTTTAATAGATGATTTTAGAGACATCAAAAAAATTAAATCTATTATAATCCTATCTAATCAATGTGCTAACAAAAAGTTTCCCTATGACAAGCTAATTATATATTTGAAGATAGAAATCTTTAGCATGCATATCTTTAATTATCAAAAATTTTTCTACTTATGTTATTAACCAATAACATATGCTGAATTATCTGAATGTTATTAAGAATTAGTGGATGTATCTTAGAAGAAAAAAATTATGCTCATTAGCAATGGTTTTACATTGAAGAAAGAGAGCTGAAGTGCTGATATAACTTTTTTAGTAAATTATAAGATACCTTTCCAAACTCTATCACCCAACTATTTCTCCTCCCCTATTATATACTGAATTTCAATCTGCAACATATGCACTTTAAATGTGATGCCAGAGATATGCGAATATGTGAATAAGTGAGCAGGTGTTGCTGTTAAAATTAGAAAAAGAAAATGGAAAAAAAAGGAAGAGCTTATCACATCTCAATTTACATTAGCATAAAAGCACAATGACATTTATGTTTTGTTTGAGGTGGAAGGGTCATATAGAAATTTGACCTATGACTACATTGCTCACACCTATATGAATTAGTAGAATTTAAAGTTTAATGTATATCATTGTACACATATCAATTTCACTGTGGAAAAAAAGAAAAGGTATTGGTATTTTGAAAGGCACATACCAAAAAAAAGAACAACAGCAACAGAAAAGAAAAAGCTAACATTGAAGCACTGCTTAAAACAGTAATTATCTCTCATTAGCAATTGATATTTTATTATATCAGGAAGTGAATTAGACTCTCTGAAGCTCTCTAAACATATTAACTTACCAAATTCAAGATAATCCACAAACTGAATATATGGCCAGTGTTTTTGGAGGGCAGTAGAACTCTGAATGTAAGAACAATGTAATCATGGTAATATAAATAGAGGCAGGTTATAGGAATTTAAAATCAAATACAAATTTAAAATCAAACTAAAACTTTCTTAAAAATACCACAATGTGAAACCTTTTATTTATTTTTTGTCAGTGTATTGACATTTACTATTTCATATAAAATCATTCTCTCTACGTAGTATGTTACTTTAAACAGCTTTTAAGATAGGGTGATCTCATTTGAAAATACCCCATGTGGACCCCACAGATATTCTATACTTCCATTGGTTTGCATGAAGAAAATTAATATAATAAGTTCAATATACAAAAGGATACTGTTTTGCTTTTTTCAGAGCATGTGATACAATTAGACAAAAATATCAAGGTAATCAGGATGATCCAACTCAATGGAAGATAGTTGGTTGTGTTTTCTTTTAATATACAGTACGTCCATGGATACTAGATCTGGCAGCTTTTCAGAAATGCATGGAAAACTCAACAAATGTAAATCAGGTTTTCATGTAGATCTCCATCAAGCTTGGACCATGTCCAGAATTCAATCTAGTGTTAATGAAAGAAGTATACTGTATCTAACAGCAGACAATCTTGCTCAGTCAAGCTTGCTGAATTTTTGCCTTATGCAAAACGTCAAAAATATACCTTTTCCAATATGTGCCCACTTTATTAAATGACTAGTTCAGGAGCACTGACTCCTCTCAGCCATTCCAATCACCAATATCCAAGTCTTAAGTCTTTATCAATCATGTTGAAATATTTTTGTTCAGTACTATTTTAGAACTCTTCTAAAGAGTCATTTGTTTTTCTTTCTTTTGGAGAGAGAAAGATCAGGGTGACTGCAGCATGGCGAAGAACAGCAAACAAACTTGCATTACCATAGTCTATCAAATTTTATTAATATCTCCATGACAAGACACAGAATAATAGATACTTTCAAAAAGTGGCATTTCCCTCCAGATAACCCCAATTTAAAACAGGATATCCTGGTCTCCCAATTGCCTGACAGGAACTCTATTTGGATAAAATAGACCATATGTTTTCCAGGATGGAAAACAAAGACATGAAGGATTTGGTGGGAAGTTATTAGACATTCCTCACAAGGATGAAGGAAAGCAGCAGAAGTGTCTTTGAGCTGCACTCTGAAGGAGCGTGTCATAACAGATTTAGGAAATGATAATCCGAGCCACAGAGAAATATTTAGCTAGTGGAAGGGAGAATACATTTTCTAACCATGAAACTATTTAACATTTAGTTCTGTGGAGCGAAAAGTTTATAGGGGAAATTCTTTGGCTTCCCCGCTAAGATAATTCCCTGAGGATGCCTCTTCAATTCTTATCTTAAAATACACCACTGAATCTTGGAATGGTAATGATTTTCATTACTTTTATGGGGATTTGTCAGGTTTTTTTTAAGTTTGAGTATGTGAATTATTTATTACCCCAAAATAACTAGGGGAATAGTCACAGATACTATTTAACAAGTATTCCTTCATTCTGAATTCATTTAGAAATAACATTTGCTTGGTACCATTGCATATGCAATTATGAAGAGGGATAACATTAGTAAACTGAAAATGACTTGTATATCCTAAGCATAAACATGATTGTACGAGTGATTCTCATTAGGTATTTTCATCTGGTATCAGTAATGTGCTGGTTATCATTACTAAGCAGTATCATAAGATCTTTACTTCTTAAGTTAACTAACAGTTAATAAACGCCTCTACTTACCAAGCACTGTATTAGGCACTGAAGAAACAGAGATGATCAAGTAAAATATCTATGAAATACAGTAGGTTGTAAAGAGCTAAAGGTAATAAATAATCTGTCTATAAGCAGACATTTATTAAGTACCTATATGTACCAGAAACTATGGCTAGTTGCTGAAAATTTAAAAGTGCATAAGAAAGACATGATTGTTGCCCCCACGGATCATATGGTATAGCTTAAAAGGAAATCAGTTAAAAGTAATTTCAATGAAATATAATAAATTCTGACAAGGAGGTGAAGATTACTAGGAGCACATCACTGGCCAACCAAACCACTCAAGGCAATCAAGGAGTAAAGACCTCCAGGAGGAAATGTCTAAGCTGGACCTAAAGAATTATAAGCAGTTACAAGGTTTAGGAAGAGTGGAGAGTGGAAAGGGAGTATTACAGGCAGAGAAGACATGTGTGAAGATCCAGGAGAAGAGGAAGGATCTAAAAAAAATTTAGTATAGCTGGAGTCTAGCCTTTAAGAGTGGAAGTGACAAGAATTGAGGATAGGGAGAAGCCAGGGCCAGATCTAAAGGACCTGGGTCACTACCTTAATGGGACTGGTCTTCATTTTCAGATCAATGAGGAACTATTTCACGTTTTAAGTACAGGCACAATTTATCAAACTTATCTTTGGAAATATTACAGGGACTGCACTGTGGAGAATGGATTGAGTGGAAAGCAGAGCGATTAATTAGGCTTTTGCAACAGTAATTCAGGTAAGAATAATTATGGTCTGCACTAAGGCAGTATGGGCAGTAAGACAAATGTAAAAGGTATTTAGAAGACACGATGGCATTTCTGAGTGGTGAATGTGGAGAGAGAGAAAGTGAAAGAGGCAAGGCTAGAATAACCCCGGTTTTCTGATTTAGGCAACCAGTAGGAGGGCACCAATCATACTCGGGGATCCAGAAAGAGGAACCATTTTAGGAAGTGGGAAGGTGGGAGTTGAGTCTTGGATATGCTGAATTTCAGATGCATGTAAGCCCTCTGAGTAATAATATCTAACAGGCAAATGGTCTAAGGAACATGAGAGAAGCCTGAATTAGAAGAAGGAACTTGGGCGTCAGTAGTATCTCAAGCCAGAAGAGTGTGTGAGCATAGAAGGCAAGACACGAAAGTGCCTCAACAATAGTAATTACTAGAGACCTGCAACTCTCACCTTGAGACCCTCCCTAGACCCTGCCCCTGGGCCTATATGCAGGCAACTCCAAGGTGTCGAAGAGGTAATGTGCACCCAAAAAGTCCGTCATCCGATGATACATAGGAAAATGGTGGGTAAATGCCCCAGTCTGCTTGTGCCTTTTTTGCAGTCTCAGAAAGCCACCTCTCAACATGGTATTCTGAAACTCAGTCATTTACCAATCAGACAGCAATTAAGGATATCATTGCTGGTCATGACATGGGTATAATTTCTGATATTGCCGCCACACCATAATCACTAGGCTCTCGTGTGAGGTGAATTGGGATGGATACAGATAGAAGGGAAGGCACTGGCTTATGCAATGCTTCTAACCTTAACAGATAGGGAGTCTATGGTAATTATAAGAAGTTTGAAGTAGGACTGATGCTATGTGCAGCAGATTGAAACCCCAGCCCTGACCAGTTTCCCATGCCAAAGTCAGAGTTAGAGTTCCTGGAAGAGTTGTTGAAATCAGAACATTCGGATGACTATGTTTGCAAAGCATGAACCTGCAGACTCTTAAGTCACCACCCTGGCAGAAAAGGACCCCATCCCCTTGCTAGACAATACCAGTCTCCTTTCATTAGAGAACAGCTGATGGAGTTGCTTCACAAGAGGCAACTTACCTGCCCCCCTGAAGATCTACTCCCCTCCCCTCAGTACCTCTGGACCAATAACTAGAATTAAGGCTCAGCATGGCCAGATGGGAGGGAAAAAAAAGTCCTTGCTATGGGAGGAAAAGGATTATCACCAAAATAGTTTTGGGATCTGGCCAAAACATACTGGAAAAAAAACAGGAGACTATGCCTGAGAATAGATATTGTGAGTGATGGCCCAGTGGGTGCAAAATAAAAGGTTGAATAAGAGAGAGTTCACTGATGTGGGGCACTTTATCATGACTCAAGATTTAATGACCAGGCAAGGTCACCTATGGCCGGTTCTAATATACTGATGGGTTGATTCTTCTAAGCACAGAACAAATGATGGTAATTGAGGTAAGGTTATCAGAACTGCTCTGCCAGAGTATTGAGGAAAGGGTCAAAAGGCTCAAAGAGAAGGTATGCTAGAGTGGACTTATGCTATAAGACAGAGATGACTGTTTTCTGCAGGAGAGTGAAAGGGAGTACCCCTTAACTCAAGTAATAAGGAGTGGGTTAATGCAGGGGTGAGGTGGGCATTGGTATCATTAAGAAATCCAGTGGAGGCTGTCCTTTGTAGGACAGCTAAGTAACTGGTCGTTAAGGTACCAATGATGGTGATACCAATGATTCTGTGATGATGGAGGTCAAGCAATACTATTTAATTGTTGGAGGCAAAGTGGATATAATTACCATAATGTGCAGGAGATACCTGTAGTTATGGCAAACAGACCACGATGTTTTGAGAGGTGAGAGGTCTCTAACAAGGGTGTCACTTAACTTTCAAAGCCAAGATATATCAAGAGGGGGTGAGCAAAGTCTGTGTCAGCCAGCAGAATAGGAAACCATCTTACCAGCCACCAGCCATGAATGGGACCCAATGAACACTGACTGAAGAGGAGGCAGGGTCTCCTTCGGGAATGATCCTGCAATGCCAGAATAAATATATACGACATCTAGTCTCCAATCCTCCCCCATCCCCCACAAAAGACATACAGACATTTACCAGAGGAATTGTACCCATATATGTCAAGCATTGTTGAATAGAGGGTATGAACTAACACTGGTAACGAGAGGATTCAAAAGATCCTCAGGACTCATTAGAGCTGGATCTAGGGAGGCCTGGTGAAAAATGGAGTCCATGAACCTGCTCAGGGGTTATTTGCCTGGCATCTGAGTGCGTAATCAGGATGGATATAATTAACAGCGTACAGAACCCTCACACTGGTTCCCTAATCTGTAAATTAAGAACCATAGCAGCAGGTAGAAAATCAGCCAGGTGAAAGTCCCTGAAACAGCTCCCAACCCAGCTGAGATTGTAAATGAGAAGCAAAACACATCTTCAGTGACATGTCAGAGATCACTTCCTCCTTCAAAGATTTTAAATAATGCAGAAGTAGTGGTCTCCATCATATCCACATTGAATTCAACAGTTCAACAGTTTGGTGCTTTGAAAAACCAGATGGATCGCGGCAAATAGCTAACGGCTGAAAACATCACTAAATAGTAGCCACCAATGTAGTTGCCGTGCAAGATGTGATTTTGGATATAGCTCATAAAACACCTGGGAATGTTGCCCTGATCCATTTATCAAGTGATATGGAAGCTTGATAATCTATACAGGGCCCAGAGCAAAAGAAGGTTCTGCAGCAGATACAGACTGCAATACACACAACCCTTCTCCTTGGCCACAAGCCTCAGAAGATTCCACGTTATTAGAAGGAGTATCCAGGGAGGATACGGATGCCATGTGGATCTGCTAGCAAGCCCTGAGAGCAAAGTCACGATGCACTCCCCAGGAGCAAAGCCATATTGCTTATACAGAAGAACTGTTCAATGTTTAAAAACTGACCTTAGCATGTATTATGCCTCAGTAGAGTGACTATGGAATTGGAGCATCCCATAGGAGCCAGGTTGATGGGCACGGCAGCAACCCATCATGCAAAGGAAATGTCATTATTTGGGGTGGATTTAAGCACAGAGGGAAGACAAAAGTCAGTTACGTGAACAGGGGCCCATTCTAGCCTGTCACCTACCTCAGTTGCACCTAACTCTCTTTCTCTTACCTCATACCCATGGCTTTGTGGAGGATTCCCTATGACCAGTTGAGGGAAGGAAGGAAAACAACAACAACAACACAGTTTCACAGATGGGTTGGCTTAAAATGCCTGTGAGAACCAAAACTGGACCATAAATGAGCCGCATAGAGCTCTACTCAGCAGTGGTCCTGAATAACAATGGTGAGAGACAGTATTCCAGTGGGCAGAGCTTCAAGAAGTACACCTGGTCATCAGCTCTGTGAGTTGCAGATATGCCTGGGCTGCAGCCAATGGCTTGGTTGGTTGCTTCATCAGAAGACCTGTGAGGAGAAAGACTGGAAAATCAGAGACAAAGAAGTCTAAGGGAGAAGTGTGTGAATGAACCTAGGGGAATACACACAGAATCTGCAGTTCTTTGAGTTTCACAACGATGCCTGCCAAACTTCTCTAAAGAAAAGGCACTAAGCAACCAGGTGGGAAGACTGGCTTGTCCTATGGAAGTCAGCCACCCTCTGCTGTTGGCCACTTCAGTGTTTGCACAATGGACCTATGAACAGAGTAGCCATAGTGGCAGAACTAGACAGTAGGAATAGACCCAGTAGCATAGACTGCCCTTCATTGAAACTAACCTAGCTACTGAGCAGCTGAATAGCCCATCTTCAGTGACCAAGGCAAACCCTGAGCCCTCAATATGGTGTATCCTTCCAAGAAACCAAAGAATCACTTGGTGGAAAGTTGACTATTTTGAACCACTTCCTTCTTGAGAGGGGTAGAGATTCAGAATTATTAAAATTAACTTAGTTTCCGAGTAAGAGTTTGTCTTTCCTACCTTCACTGTCTTAGCCAGCCCTACTATACAAGTTTTCATGAAGTATATGACTTATTATCAAAGAATCCTGTGCAACATTACCTTATACCAGTTTTGTGGGGAAGAATGTGTGATAGTGGGAACGTGACTGTGGGATCCTTTATTCCTACCATGACCACATTATCCTAAAACAGCCAAATACAAAAACATTGAAATAGTCTCCTAAAGGTACAGCTAAAATGCCAGCCTACAGAGAACATCCTGGAAGGTTGGGGTCCTGTCCTTCAAGATGTAGCCTATATTTTCATGGAGTCGTTATGTGGTACTGTGTCTTTGAAAGACAGAGCATATGGTCTGGGGAACAGAGGGTGGAAATAAGAGCAACTCTTGTTATCATCACTCTCCATGACTCACTAGCAGAGACTGGGTCTCCTTCTCGGGAGGAGTATATTTCCACAGGTGACACATTAAGGACTCTACTAAATCATGTTGGGCTCCTCATGCCAATAGACTAAGCAAGTGAAGAAGGAAGTTACTGGACTGCCAGTGGCATCCACTCTAATTACCATGTGAGATAGGGCTGCTAATATATAATGTTTCCAGAAAGTGGTATATCTAGAAAGTCTATCTAGAACCTGGGAAATCCATTCACTGTAACCCTTTCAGTGCTGTTGTGTTTCCCATTTCTGTGTCCAGGAATTGTAGCATTCCTGACCCCTGGAGCTTTAATCATGAGCTCAGACCCCCCAAAGTTTTTGCTTACCCTACTAGGCAAATCAGATCAGCAGAAAAGCTAGCCATGGATAAGAGATAATAAAATGGGTGGTGGAGGAGAAAAATGATAAATACAAATATCAGTTAGTCTCAGGGTCAACTGCAGTAGGACAGAATGTAGCTTGTTCCACGAATCTTTCACTAGAAGTCCTTTTATTGGTAACGTGATGAGCCATCACCTAGGAGAATCAATGACAAAATAGAGCAGCTTTAGATCTAAGCCCGATATTTTACATGGAGAGAAAAGGAGGCCCAAAGAAGTTAAATACTTTGCCCAAAATCACTCGGCTAGTTAGTGACACATCAGGGACAGCGTGCCCAGTGGACAATAAATATTTGTTTACTTACTCCCCACCCCACAACACACACACCCCAAAGAGTAGTGTCATTTCATGTTTTATCATTAGTTATACTGTCTTCTTTGCATTATTTCATGTGTCTACCTCCTGCTTTCACAAAATGATAATCTCCCACTGAATTGTCCCTCATAGGGCAATGCAGTTCTCACTAATAAGTCCATTAGAATCTGATGACTTTGACTGCTCCGTGCAACTATGGGAGCCTCTCATCTGAGGAATGCAGCAGCCTCCTACCTTGTCTCACTGCCTCTGCCCTCAATCTCCCTAAAGTCCATGCACCACACAGTTCCCACAGTGATCCCCTTAAAATGTGAGTTATGCCATGTCACTGTTCTGCCCAATGCCCTGTAATGGCTCCACTTTCACTAGGACTAAAGGGTCGAATTCTCATTGGTCTTTCCATGATTCTGCCTCCATCACCCAACACATGACCTCGTCACCTACTGTTCACTCTCTCCTTCCGCTCAAAGTCTGAAGACCTCCTCACCGTACCCACCTATTCTGTAGCATGCTCCTGATCTCAGGCCTTTGAACTACCTGTTCCCTCCACCCAAACGTCTGCAGAAACATCTTACCTTTTTAAACCTTTTTCAATTATACTTAATGTCACCTTCTAAATGAAGCCTACCTGGTCACTCAAGTGAGCACTAGCCCCACCGTTACCTACTTTATTGGCCACACTTCTATTTTGTTCTGTAGTATATACTATTTTTAACACTCTAAAGTTGACTTTTACGTATTTTTTTTTTTTATTCATTTGAGAAAGAGAGCACAAGCAGGGGGAGAGGCAGAGGGAGAAGCAGACTCCCCACTGAGCAGGGAGCCCGATGTGGGGCTCGATCCCAGGACTTAGAGATAATGACCTGAGCTGAAGGCAGCCGCTTAACCACCTGAGCCACCCAGGCGCCCTTTACGTATGTTTTTTAATTGCCTGTTTCTAATTTCTCCTATTGTAACATAAACTCTACCGTAGTAGGGAGCACTGTCATTGGCTCACCTTTGCCTTCCAGATGCTTAGAACTGTGGATGGCACATTCACATGCTTAATTGCTTAATAAACATGTGTTAAATTGAAGTTAATCTTTCCAATAAAGGGCTACTCAGTCCACTTACTCTATACATTTTTTAATTCCTCAATTAATTGCTTTTATATTAATTACAATGATAAATTACAGTAATAATTTCAGATTGGACAAAATAGTTATAGAAAAATGAGAAATCAGGTAGATTGTATAAATTTTATATCTTATATCATTCTAAATTTCGTATTTTCAGTGTATAAGCTTTTCCTGAATGTAAGTTAGTCATCTTTAAAAGATACATTATTACTTTCAGATGACTAAGGTGCTATTTAAAACACCAAACAATAGGCAGGCATTTCTCCAAAGCAGACAAACAGGTGGCCAACAGACACATGAAAAGATGCTCAACATCCCTCACCATCAGGGAAATGCAAATCAAAACCACAATGAGATATTATCCCCAACCGTCAGAATGGCTAAAATAAAAAACTCAAGAAACAAGTGTTGGTTAGGATATGGAAAAAAGAGAACTCTCTTGCACTGTTGGTGGGAATGCAAACTGGTGCAGCCACTCTGGAAAACAGTATGGAGGTTCCTTAAAAAATTAAAAATAGAACTACCCTGTGATCCAGTTACCAAACTACTGGATATTTACCCAAAGAATGGAAAACACTAATTCAAGGGGATATACGCACCCCTAACTTTATTGCAACATTATTTACAATAGGTTAATTATGGAAGCAGCCCACGTGTCTGTTCATTGACTGATGAATGGATAAAGAAGATCTGTAAAGATACACACACACACACACACACACACACACACACACACACACACACACACACCAGAATACTATTCAACCATAACAAAGAATAAAATCTTGCCATTTGCAACAACATGGGTGGACCTAGAAGGTATGATGCTAAGTGAAAAAAGTCAGTCAGAGAAAGACAAATACCGTCATTTCATTCATTTGCAGAATATAAGAAATAAAACAACTCAGCAAAGGAGAATGAAGAGGGAGAGAGAGAGAGACAAACCAAGAAATAAACTACAGAGAATAAACAGAGATTAAACAAATAAATATAGAGAATAAACAAATGGGAGGTGGTTGGGGGTATGGGCTAAATGGGAAATGGGGATTAAGACACCTGCTGTGATGAGCACTGGGTATTATATGTAAGTGATGAACCACTAAACTCTACTCCTGAAACTAATGTTACATTATATGTTAACTAACTGGAATTTAAATAAAAGCTTGAAACTAAAAAAAAAAAGTACAATTATCTTGATGAGCATTGAGTAGTATATGGAACTGTTGAGTCACTATAGTGCACACCTGAAACTAATACAACACTGTATGTCAACTACACTGGAATTAGAATTTTTTTTAAAAAGCAGTCAGAAGAAACATTTTAAAATCTCAAAGTGGTTGCCTCTAGGAAGCTGGAACCACAGTGGGAGTAGTCCTGAGGACTCACAAGTACGTAGTTCCATGTAAAAGAATGTATATGTATTATTTTGAAAAATATTATTTTGAAATTGCTGGTATTTGTCAGTTTTGGCCTATGAAAATGGCAATTACACATGGTTCAACTTAATAAAAATTAAAATAGAAAAAAATTTAAATAAGTAAATGACACACTGAATAGAATGATAGTTTACAAAATAGTCCAATATTCTGCCTTAAGCTATCTTGTTTGTACCTTAAAAGTCATATAGAAATAGTTTTGTTTTAATTTAATCTATATTGTGCCCTTGTATAAAAACCTCATTTTAAGATTTGACCTCATTTTTGTCATTTAAATTCAAATAGAAACAGATTTGACCAAATAGCAACAGAAATATACAATTACTTTTCATTCTAGTTGAATTTTCCTTAGTCCAGTTATAAATACATTATTTTCTTTTCCTTAATCTCCATGCTGCTTTCTGGTAACTCTGCATTAGAAAATATCTGTTGAGTAAAAAGCATTGCTTAGAGAAGTCTGCAAATGGCTTTGTTTCCTCCCAGTAAGAGTTAATTGTAAGATCAAAATTTTTAAACATTTCTTTTTTGTAAATATAAAAATTCGCTAATTGAAGCAAAGAATCTGTTGAGCCTTTGTTAGCCCCGGCAGAAAAGCTGAAAATGCATGAGTTAATATACTGGGACTATGGAGCTTAGATACTATTAACAAGGGGGAAAATGAATATTATTCTAGGCCACCATCCCTTTTTAGTAACTATATTTCTAGCTATTATTTTCCCTATTGAGAATGTACATTAGGATCTGATGTGCTGGCCATGGTGTACAGAATGCTAATACTTTCTACTTATAGACTGCTCCCTGAAAATCAGGTAGGTGCTGCAAATAATGCCCAACGACCTGCACCTGCAGCACAGCCCTATTACTTCAGTGTTGCTGAGAAGGCAAGTGCTCAGTGGAAGGGATCAGTCCACGGGGCTATTTTATTTTACTTCTGATTTCCATTTCAATATATTCCTCTGACTGAACACTTTCAATTATTTTGTCCTCAAATTTCTTCAGATTCAGGCTTAAAGACCTTTTGAAAATTTAAGTATTAGAATCTTAGACTATCTCTCCCAGAATATGAAAATCTCAATGGATATTCATAAGAAGCAAGAGTAAGGAAGTAAATCAGATTAGATAAGGCTGTGGATAGGCAAATTATGACGGTAAGGAAGCAATGCACACAGTGGAAAAAGCAGAGACTTTGGAGCCAGCCCATCAATTCAAATCCTGCTTTGGGTATTTCAAATTAAGCGACAATTGCCTCACCCTTTGTAACGTGATTATAATAACATCCTAACCCATAAGATTTTTTGTGAGGAATAATGAATGATATCGTTTCCAATACATCTTTGCACTTGGTAAGTTCTCAATGAATAGTAGCAATTATGTAAATTATTCCATTAAGTTTACTTATGTTTTCTTTTTGATGACTTATGTTTTTCATCCTAAAATCAATAATCCGCTGGGACAAGAACATTAAAATTACACACAATAAACTTATTGTGGTAGTGGTAAAGGCTTTTCTTGCTTAAATAAAACAAAACAAAATTCTGAGGCTTCTGTTGAAATTTTTACTGACCAAGAAGTTTTCAATAAGGTTTTGCAAAATGTTGCAAGTACCATATGGCTACAGTGGAAAAGTAGTTTTAGCCTTAAGGTAAAGCTGGACTCTCACTGCCAAAGAAAACGGGAGGCAGACTGTCCTACAGAGGCTTTATGAGGAGACATTCATCACCCCTGTTTTCTCCATGGCGCAAGGGAGGACCATCTAACTTTCATGCTCAGACATATACTTGTTATGGATAAAATGTTTGAGAGTCACAGTTGCCGAGGTGTAATTACGGAAGATGGTAGCACTTTTTTTTTTTCTTTGAAAGTTGTCTTTACAATATTGCAGAACAAGTAGAGATGACTCTAGTATTCCATAATTTGTGTAGCTGACTTGCTGGGTCTTTGAAGGTTTCAACACAGTTCTGAAAGAACTCTGCAAAATTAGATGTATCCCCCTCCTTGTCTCCAAATCGCTATGTGTATGACAGAAACATGATTTTATCCATCTCTCAAGGACAGAATCATATTAAGCAGTTTATGTATAAAATTGGGATGCCAATTTATTAATTTACAATGAATGATCTCTGCAATGAAACTAAAACACTCACAATCCTTGCATGTAGACCTACATTCAAAACAAATACATATTAGAAGTTTTCTTGGAAAGCTGAAATCGGACCAAGAGTAGTTAAACTAAAGGAAATAACACCATATGAATCCAGTCTTTAACAATATGCTTCCCTGACTGCATGTCTCCACCTACCTATCGCGCCAATGGCTCTGCTCTCTGCTCCCATCAAAGTCTTCAGAGGAGTTTCTAGACTATGTCACAGCTTGTTCCTCCCCATCCTCTCATTCTTTCTTGAACCCACTCCAAATAAGCCTCCATGTTGCCAAATCCAGTGGTCAATGCTCAATCTACTCTAACTTGATCTTTCAACGGTGTAAAACTACGTAAAACAATGATGACGTCCTCCTCCTTGAAGCATTCCTGCTCCGTCTTCCCAGCCATAACACTCCTGCTACCATATTCCCATGGTTTTCCAACACCATGCTGATTCTCAAGGACTTTTCAAACTTTTATTTTGAAATGAATTTATACTTACAGAAAAGTTGTAGGAATAATACAAAGAACTTCTGTATGCCCTTCAACCAGATTCACCACTGCCAACGTTTTGCCACACTTTATCATATTCTCTCTCATTCATTTTTTTTCCCCTGAACCACTTGAGAATAGATGAGAGACCACAGGTCCCTTAACTTCTTTACTTCTCTGTGTAATTCCTCAGAATCAGGATATATTTTAGCATAATTATAGTATAATAATCAAAATCAGGTATTGTAACATTGATACAATACTATTCTATATTCTACATTAGAATTAATAAAATTTCACCAGTTGTCCCAATAATACCCTTTATAGTAATTTTTTTTTTTTCTGGTTTGGGATCCAATCCAGGACCATGACTGCATTTACCTGTTATACTTCCTTTAGTCTGGAACTCTTCCTTAGACTATATTTGTCATTCATGACATTGACTTTTTTTTAAATTATCATTTCAGCCCTTTTGTCTTTTTTATTATGTTCAGTTAGCCAACGTACAATACATCATTAGTTTTTGATGTAGTGTTCAATGATCCATTAGTTGTGTATAACACCCAGTGCTCATCACAACACATGCCCTACTTAATGCCCATCACCCAGCTACCCCATCCCCTATAGCCTACCCCCCGCCCCTGCCTTTGGTAAGTCCAGAGTCTCTCATGGTTTGTCTCCCTCTCTGATTTCTTCCCATTCAGTTTCCCCTCCCTTCCCCTATAGTCCTCCATGTTATTCCTTATGTTCCACATATGAGTGAAACCATATGATAATTGTCTTTCTCTGCTTGACTTATTTCACTTAGCATAATCGACATTGACTTCATGAAGAATACAGGCCAATTACTTTACAGAATGACTTTTTCTCATGATTACATTTATGTTCGCATGTTTGTAGGAATATTCCAGAAATGGAACTGTGTCATCTTCAGCACATCTCATCAGGAGACACACATTATTGGCTTGTTCCATTATTGATAACATTCTCTCTGAGCATTTGGCTAGAGTGATATCCTCCAAGTTTCTCCCTGTAGAGTTACTACTTTTCCCTTTACGATTAATAAGTAATTAATATGGAGATTCTTTGAGAGTCTGTATATATTCTGCTTCTCATTTACTTTCAACTTTTAGTCTTAGCATTTGTTGATGATTCTTGCCTTAATCAATTATTATTATCATGGTTGCAAAGTGGTGGCTTTTTATCTTCAACTACATTTATTAATTGGCATGCTATTTGCTTTCAGGCTAAGCTTCCTATTTCCCTCATCCATTTCGTTAATCATTTTTATATCAGTTTGGAGTCATAAATTCATATTGTATTCAACAGTTTCATTCAATGGATTTATTCAACCCACTGTTTTCATAATTTGTTTTGCTGTTGAAATTTTCCATCTTTTGAGTCCCTTTTGACAAGATATTTTTTTTCTAGTGCCTTGTCCTCTCAACATTGTAATAATTTAGAGCTAGTCCATAGGTCTGGTCTCTTTGCTATATACTCATTCTGGGTAATCTCATCCAAACCAATAGTTGAACCATCATCTTTACACTGAAGACCTTAAATTTATATCTCTAGCCCAACCCCTGCCCCTGAACTCTAGATTTGCATTTCCAATATCCTACTTCACACTCTAATATCTAATAGGCAACCACACCTGAGCACCACCCTCCTTGAGTATATCCCATCTCAAACAAGTACAATTCTCCTGAACCAGAGCTCAAGCTAAAATTCTTGGAGTTCTTCTTGACTCCTGTTTTTCTCACACCTTACATTTGACCTATCAGCAAGTCCTGTAGCCTCCAACTTCAGAAAACATCTACTACCAGACTGCTTAATATAATTTTCATTGCTGTCGTACAAATCCAGGTAGTCACTATTTGTCACCTGGATTATTGCAGTAGGCTCCTGAGTATTCTCTGTGCTTCCACTTTTACCTGCTTTCTACTATCCCTTCTTCAATCACTAGAGAGATCATTTTAAGGTGTATATTATGACATTCCTCTGTTCAAAACATTCTAATGGATTAATATTCATTCAAATTAAAATTCAAAAACATAATCATGGCCTGTAAGGTTCTGCGTAATTTGACTGGTGATTATCTGTTTGACTTCATCTCTACCACTCTTCTCTTTCCTTAGTACATTTCATCCGTTCTTGACTCCTTGCCCTTCCTCCAGCTTTCCAAGACAGATCATGCCTCAGGACCTTTGCATGTCTCCTCTGCCTATTTGTCTTCTTTCTGACATTTGCATGGTTTTACTTCTTTCCATCCTTCAAGTCTCCAGTCAGATGCCACCTCTTCAAAGAGGTTATTGCTAATAACTCACCAAAAACAGCACTCTTGTTTCTATTCCTTTGGTTTTTCCTTAGCACATTTCACCACATGATATATTTATTTGCTCACTTTTTTTTTCAAAATGTCCATCTTCCACACTAGAATGTAAATTCTGAAAGCAGAGACTTATCTCTATTTTTCAATGTTATGTTTTCTTGTCTATTAAAGAGTGTCTGACACATATTAGGAAATAAATTTTTGTTGAATTAATGAAATATGTTGATGGAATTATGCTAAGATAGACTTATACAAACCTCTATATTAGTCTTGCTAATATATCCAAAATTCCTGGTGTTTGCCCGTGCTTATGCCCAGAGCAGACTTGGGTGGCACTACCAAAATGATTCTCCTTCTTCTGTGCTTCTTGTGGCCATCAAATTCCCACCCCACTTCCTGAATGCATGGTACATTGTTTCTCTAGACTTGCTGATACATTTAGTCAGGTTATATTTTTGTCTTGGTGATCTGACAGTCATTTGGTCTATAAAATGATTTTGCCCAACTATGGTCTGTGATCTTACACTTTAATTCTCAAATGTTTACCTTGATGCCTGTTTTCCAAATTCTTGGTGACACCACATTATTGCTTCTTGTTCTCAAACTCACAAATTGTTCCTTGTGAACTCTGCTCACAGAATCATTTGTCACGTAGAAGAACTTGGCCAATTTTCCTTATATACAATAGCAGCTCTGGTTTGGATTTTGTTAGTTGGGTTGTGTTACATACTATCTATTGAGAATATCAGTATTCATCTTTGGAATCAGGACACGCAGAAGCCAGTTTATATATGTTCTTGATTATAAGTCATTTTTTTTTACCATAGATGGAACAATTCCTACATATTATTTGGCATCACTTACGACAATTGTTAAAATGTACTGCACTCTATATCACATACACACATGTTTACATGTAAGCCTCCAAAAACCTTGTGGAAAGAGTAAAAATTTCCACTTTTATAGATGAAGAAATGGAATCTTGGCAAGTGTAAGTAATTTTTCCCAAGACCATTCAAATAGGACTGTAAAAAAAAAAACAAAAAAAACCCAAAAAACCTACTTGCATTCGAATTCAATTCATCAAACTCCAAAGCCTGTTCTTTTACTACTATATCATATTACTTCTCTCAACATACTGAGTAAAGAGCCTGGCTCTTTATAACTGTGACCTCTCCAACCAACCTAGCAAATATTCTTGGTGCAAAGTTGTTTTTTTGTTTTATTTTGTTTTTTTGAGTGCCTATAGCAAGTGCCTCTGGATTCTTGTTAGATATGACTGAAGCACTTTACATTCTAAGTCAAGCAGAGTGTATAATATATGTAAGCCTCAAACCTGCCAGTAATTCTGGGCAGGTTTAATTTTTATCTACTTCTGCTCTTTTCTTATAATGGATTAATACAGGGCAGCAGTTCTCAGCTGGGGGCAATTTAGCTTCCCAAGGGATATTTAGAATATTTGCAGACATTTTTGCTTGTTACAACTGTGGTATTACTACTGCCACCTATGAGGTGGAAGACAAAGATGATATTAAACATCCTATAATACACAGAACAACCCTCCACAATAAAGAATTATCTGGCCCAAAATATGGAAAGTATTGAGGTGAGAAACTTTAATCTAGGACAACCATGATAACTCAAAAAGCCCAGATGTTAATGACAGATTTGAAGTTCAGACTCTTATTTACTAGCTTTCCTAAACATTACTTATATATCCACTAAATGAGAATAATAATATTTACCTGGCATGGAATACTGTAAAGGTTTCAATGAGATCATGTTATATAAACAGCTAAGATCGCTGTCTGACACATGGCAAACACTCCATATATATTCATTATTGTTATTACTAGTAGGTGTTCTTTTTACCTCTGTGCCAGACAAGTGAGTGTTTCTTGGTTTTTCCTTGAGGGATACACCGTAGCCTTGCCTCCCCAGAAGAATTGCTTCCTTGATCTAGGGAAAAACTGAACTGTGATGGTTAGTAGAAGTACTTCCTTTACACCACACCATGTCTGCTCCAAAAATTGAGCATCTGTGATCACTTTACACTTTTTCTGATCCTTTCTGTGAACTAGCAGATTGATTTTTAAGCTTATCCTGTTGACATTTTCAGTTCCTAGGAAGTAAGACATTTGTTTTTCTCTAAGCTTTGTCCCTGTGGATAACTCTACCCTGATGGCACCCATCTTTTAGGGATTTCAACAACCCCCCAAATAAACCTAAGTCCATCTGCTAGAGGGCCTAAAAAGAGTCAGAAGTGTGATTAAAGGAAGTTGAACCTTTTGGTCTCACCACTCCCTCTGGATTTTCTTTTTGTTTGGTTTTCTTGAAGCTTCAAATTTGCCAGGGAACAAATACTGTTTCCTTCAGATAAATGCATGCGTTCTCAATAATATGAGAAATAGTGGGACAAGGTGTTAGAGAAAGTTATTACAGGAGAATGTGGGAGGATTAGCTACAGTGAAGGAGAAAAGATACTTCAGCTTAAAAAAAATTTTTTTTAATTTTCATTCTTATGCTTTAATGTGTAGGGAATTCCATTTTCCATGTGGGAAGAAAATTTGACAGAAATTTAGGCACAGATTAGGCTCAGATTTAGGTACTCCTAAATTTCTTCACTGGCTCAGCCTGGACTAATTATATTGTCTGAGCCTCAGTTAGTTTCTTCACTATATTATGAAGATAATAATATATTCATAGGGTAATTTTGAGAACTAGGATCACCTACCTGCAAGGACCTAATGCACAGTAAGCACTCAACATCACTATTATTTTACTTTTCCGATATTCCTCTTTGTTCAGAGTCTCTCACCTTCTTTGGGAAGAGGAATGCCTGATATGCTCCAACGCAGAAACTTTATCAAAAAGCCCTAATTACCTAAATTCTGATTTGTCAATGTTTTTTTGTTTTGGTTTGGTTTGGTTTTATTTTATTTTTTATTTTTTAAGTTTTTATTTGGTAGTTGTTCTTTCTTTCCTCACAGTTCTTGGATATAGATAAAAGATTTCTGTTGTTATTTTTCAAACTAAATCTTCTTACATGCAAATATTTTAAAGAGAAAATGTTTCTATTCTAGAAATAAATCTTAGGCATTCATTTGTGTGTTGGAGTCCAGATAGCACTGCAAGTCCATACTATTAACTACCTCATCTAATCAAAGCACACAGAAAGGACAGAATATGTGAAAAACAGATTAACATCTCCTTATACCAGAAATTGCGTAGCAACACAGAAAAATAAAGGGCTGAAGCTACACGTTTGCTGGACTCTAAGCCCTGAAGTATGCAGAGGTCACTAAAAGTTGACTCTTGAGATGTAGCAGGAGCTGGAGTAGGGCCATCAAGCCTGTAATGGGAGACCGAAAGATTCAGCAGCCACCTGAGGCTAGAGGTTGTATAGAGCTGCACACTGTGCTGCGGGAAGGGACACACCCAATCCAATAACCTGCACTAGAGCTGGCTAAGCATTAAGTAGACAACTGGATCTGTGATAGCTCCAAGATCATTTATATTCTGCTGCCGCTGCTAGTCCAAATTCTCTCCCTGAGGAAATGGGGGTTAGGGTAGGCAACCAGAAAACAACCAATTAAGTACAGATGACTAAAGAAAGAGGGAGAAAAAGAAAAAGGAACAATAAGCAATTAGAAACAATTCCCGTAGGGGCGCCTGGGTGGCACAGCGGTTAAGCATCTGCCTTCGGCTCAGGGCGTGATCCCGGCGTTATGGGATCAAGCCCCACATCAGGCTCCTCTGCTGTGAGCCTGCCTCTCCCACTCCCCCTGCTTGTGTTCCCTCTCTCGCTGGCTGTCTCTATCTCTGTCAAATAAATAAATAAAAAATCTTAAAAAAAAAAAAAAACAATTCCTACTAAGAAGGGTCTGCGTGGGACAACACAGGAATGTGTAGAGAGCTAATACAATGTAACAATCCACAAACTCAGTAATAAGAAGATAGATTCACTAGTAGAAAAAATTTTGAAAAATTATCATAAATGAGATAAAAGGAAAAAATAGTAGACATATTTTTAAAAAATGCATTATGAAGAGGAAGCCTCTTACACTGTTGGTGGGAATGCAAGTTGGTACAGTCACTTTGGAAGACAGTATGGAGGTTCCTCAAAAAGCTAAAAATAGAGCTACCCTGTGATTCAGCAATTGCACTACTAGGTATTTATCCCAAACATATAGATGTACTGAAAAGAAGGGGCACATGCACCCCAACGTTCATAGCATCAATGTCCACAATAGCCAAACTGTGGAAGGAGCTGAGATGCCCTTCAACAGATGAATGGATAAAGAAGATGTGGTCCATATATCCAATGGAATATTACTCAACCATCAGAAAGGATGAATACCCACCATTTGCATCGACATGGATGGAACTGGAGGAGATAATGCTAAGCGAAATAAGTCAAGCAGAGAAAGACAATTATCATATGGTTTCACTTATATCTGGAACATAGGAATAGCACGGAGGACATTAGGAGAAGGAAGGGAAAAATGAAGGGGGGGGAATCAGAGAGGGAGATGAACCATGAAAGACTATGGACTCTGGGAAGCAAACTGAGGGTTTCAGAGTGGGGGTCGGGTGGGGGGATGGAGTAGCCAGGTGATGGATATTAAGGAGGGCACATATTGCAATGTTATATTCAAACAATGAATCATTGAACACTACATCAAAAACTAATCAAGTACTGTATGGTGACTAATATAACATTTAATAAATAAATAAATAGATAAATAATCTCATTTTTGCAGATAAAACCGAAAAAAATACATTATAAAATAAAATCATGAATCAAGAATAAATGGGGGGAAAGAATAAACGGATGTATAAAAGAACCAGTTGCAGATATTTGCAATTAAAATATTTTTTAATAAAAATTTTAAAAATTTCATGGATGAAATAATATTCTAGAATGGAGGGACAGTTAAAAAGAGAATTACTGGGACACCTGAGTTGGTTAAGTGCCTGACTTCAACTTAGGTCATGATCTCAAAGTCCTGGAATCAAGCCCCACATTGGGCTCTCCACTCAGCAGGGATTCTGCTTGTCTCTCTCCCTTTGCCTCTGCCCCTTCCCCTGCTTGTGCTCTCTCTCAAATAAATAAATAAAATCTTTAACGAAAGAAAGAAAGAAAGAAAGAAAGAAAGAAAGAAAGAAAGAAAGAAAGAAAAAGAAAGTTACGAAATTGGAATATAAACGTGAGGAATTCTTTCAGAATACAGCTTTGGGAGATAAAAAGAAGTAAAAGCACAACAGAGAAAGAAAGGGACATGAAGGGTACAATGAGGCACCAATAAACGGAGGTCTTGTAAATTTCTCAAAGTTGAGAACAGAGGAGATGACAGAGAGGCAATGTCTGTTTACTGTGGCTGAGAATGTTTCCACCTTTGAAGAAAGATGAAAAATGTACATACAAAGCCGAGCCAGATAAGTGAAAATAATTCCTCCCAGAACACATCCTAGTGAAACTGCAGCATACCAAGAACAAATAAAGAATCTTATAAGCCTTTGAGAAAATAAGAATATTATCTACAAAAGGATAACCGACGTAGAGCAGTGAGCTCATTGGCAAGAAGAAAAGGTTGACGACGATAGAATAAACTATCCTAAGTACTGGAGGAAAATAACTTCCAGTTGCACATTCTAGATCCCGCTGAAGTACCACTCAAAAGAGAGGGACGTGAAGATATTTTCAGATACTCAACATGTAACAGAATTTAATACCTATAGGACCTCATTGGAGAAACTACTAATGGGTGCAGTGGTGCAATTTAACAACAATAAAAGTTAATCCAGAAAGAAAAATACCCAAAATACCATGAATATTAACAACATATTTACCATAAAAATTACTATTTTTTGGTCAAAATATGTACAAATCTAGAATTCTAAAAGTAAATTCTGTACAATGAAGAGTTAAACTTGCTAAACGATATTTCTCATGCAGGAGAATAGAAGTAATGAAAACTTCAGACTCTGATAGAAAATATATTCTAGTATATATGTTAATATCTATAAGGCAATAAGCAGTAACAAAATAAATTGATCAATCTAACACAAAGCAGATAGAGAAAAATTAGCAAAGGAAAAGCACAATAAACAGAAAACACAAAATGTTGGAGGTAATTCCAAATTCAACAGTCTAAAATGTGAAGTGAGGGGCGCCTGGGTGGCACAGCGGTTAAGCGTCTGCCTTCGGCTCAGGGCGTGATCCCGGTGTTCTGGGATCGAGCCCCACATCAGGCTCCTCCGCTATGAGCCTGCTCCTTCCTCTCCCACTCCCCCTGCTTGTGTTCCCTCTCTCGCTGGCTGTCTCTATCTGTCAAATAAATAAATAAAATCTTTAAAAATAAATAAATAAATAAAATAAAATGTGAAGTGAGTTTTTAAAAATCATATCATACCTTTGAATACTATAATAATATAAATATCATTAAGTTCAAGATTAAATAAAAATTACAAAATATTTACAGTGAATAACATAGAAATATTACATATCAAACCCAATAGATACAGCTTAAGTATTGGTTAGATAGAAATTTTAGACAAATGCAATTATTCTAAAAACAAGAGTTATTAAAAACAAATTAGCTACAGAAGCTATTAAAAGAAAAACAGATTATACATAAGAAGGCAGAAGGAAATAAAAGAGACAAGAGCAAACAATAACAAAATAGAAAAAATACATATAATCACAAAAGTAATAGAATGTTTCTTAAAAAGACTAATAAACAACCTCTAGCGAGGTTGACGTGGACACTTTACATTACGTTAATTTGTTTAATCCTCACAGGAACCCTATGTGGTAGGTACTATATAAACATTAATATAAAAAGGAATAGAAGAACATGGCTATAAATGCAATAGATATTTTACAAATAGTAGCAAATGCTGAAGACATTTTTTTTTTGGGGGGGGGCCAGGACACTGAAAATTTGTCAATGTCAGTTACCAAAATAACTTACAAAAAAAAAAAAAAAAAAACAAAACCCACCCAATACTTATATTTTAAAAATGAAACTGGCAGTCTACAATCTCTCCCTCAATAAAAGCTATTAGTAAGCTGAGGCAATTTTATAGAATCATTTTATTAATTTCAAATCCTATCTTATGTAAAAAGTTTTACATAATAGAATTAGGGAAAGGTTAACAAATTAATGTCAGAAAGCTAATGTAACTTTGAAAATAAGACCTGATAGAGAATTCAAGAAAATCTGAAATGACAAATAATCACATGTGGTAACACAGATGAAAAAGTCCGAAATACAATTTTTGTTAATCAAATCCAGCAGTGTTTAATAAATAACTTATAACCAAGGAGGATTTCTCATAAGAACTCAAGAATGATTTAATATTTAACAAAATACTGCAGGGGCGCCTGGGTGGGTTTGGTCAGTTGAATGCCCCAATCTTGGTTTCAGCTCAGGTCATGATCTCAGGGTCATGAGATTGAGCTCCATGTCCTGCTCTGCACTGGGCATGGAGCCTGCTTGGGATTCTCTCTCCCTCTCCCCCTCCCCCTGCCCACTCTTGTACACATGCATACTCTCTCTCTCTAAAAAAAACGGAAAAAGAAAATATTTAATTCAGACATTGCCATTAACATGATAAATGAAAAGCTATTTAGGGACAAAATATGTACATATATACAATAAAATTTAAGAAATATGCTTATTCATCACGAATAAAGTAGTGTTGCCCACTCTCACTCATCATTCATCATTGTTCATCATTGTACTAAAGTTCCGAGCCAAGGAAAGACTAGCAGAAAAATAAATAAATGCATAAAGATAGGTAAAGAACAAATAAACAGGGACACCTGGGTGGCTTAGTCGGGTAACTTTCGGCCGTCAGCTCAGGTCATGATCCCAAGGTCCTGGAATTGTCAAGCTCCCTGCTCAGTGGGGAGTCTGCTTCTCCCTCTGCCGGCCACGCCCCCTACTTGTGGGGTCTCTCTCTCTCTCTGACAAATAAATAAATAAAATCTTAAAAACAAACAAAAAGAATAAAAAACCATTATTTGTATAGAGCACACTTATCAATAAAGAGGATCTATGCTAATTTCTAAGCCAACAATTAGAGCTCACAATAAGGTTCAGCAAGATGGTGAGACAGAAGGTCAATATATAAAATCAAAAAGAATGTGTCTGTTTTAATATATTAAATATATGAGATAAAAAACCTGTAACCAATTAAAATTGTAACAGAAAATGATACTGATTATAATAGCAACAAAATTCTAATGGGCCTAGGAAACACCTAACAAAAATAGGTAAGCCCGTTATTTATTTTCCAAGGCCACCTTAACAAAGGAGCATAAACTAAGTGGCTTAAAATAACAGACCCTCTCAAGGATCTGGACCCGAGAGGTCTGAAATCACGGTGTTGGCAGGACCATGCTCTCTTTAAACTCTCAGAGGGAGGATTCTTTGGCTCTTCCAGCTTCTGGTAGCCCCGGTGCTCCATGCTTTGTGCTGAAACCTCTAATCTCTGCCGCCGTTTACACAGGGTGCTTCTCCTACGTGTCTGTGTCTTCACATGGCGGCCTTCTTGTAGGAACAACCATGCTGGATTACCATCCCGCTCTACTCCTGTATGCCCTCATTTTAACTAATTACATCTGTAATGACCCTATTTCCAAACAAGATCATATTCTGGGTGCTTTGAAAATAAGTTAAGATTAAGGGGATTAATTAAGATTTTAACAAATATTTGCAGGGACACAATTCAACTTACAACAATCCCCCAATTCAAACTATGATTTTTTTAAAAAGATTTATTTATTTATTCGAGAGTGAGAGAGCAGTGGGAGGGGCAGAGGGAGAGAGAGAATCCTCGAGCAGACTCCTCACTGAGTTGGGAGCCAGATGCAGGGCTCCATCCTAGGACCCTGAGATCATGACCTGAGCTGAAATCGAGGGTCAGCTGTTTAACCAACTGAGCCACTCAGGCGCCCCTCAAGCTATTATTTAAGGACATAGAAGACCTGTATCTAAGATACAAATACAAGGACCAGTAGAAAAACTGATCAATTCTCCGGATTACTTGGTTCAGCAAGGAAAACTGCACGCCATGGGGAGCCGTGAGAAGAGGGTGTGTATGGGGGCTTTTGACAGGATTTGGGCTTGTGGTGGTGATTTGGGAGACAGCTGGAGGGAGTGAGGGTTTGCTCTGGACTGGAATGTCAGAAAGCAGAAGTAACTGCTTGGGGATTGTGGGCTATTAGAGATCTTAACTTTATCTAAGAGGTGTAAGAAATGAAGTAATTTTGTAACTGGCAAATAAGCAACATTCACACGTTATCTGGGAAGGGGATGTTAGGTCATCTTGGTGGTTTGCACGGTGTCCTTATTTTTGTCTGTGTCATTAGGTAATTGCCTTGTTTTAGTCTTGCTCCATCACAAGCCCAGTGACCTCATGTGATGAAGTTCTGTGACATATTTGCCACCGTCCAGCTGTCACCAGGCAGTCACCAGCTGATAGCTATTTTAAGGGTCTTTTCTCCATCTCACCTGAACTAGTGAGGAAATGTACCGTGATTCTGAATGACAATATTATAAAGATGTCAATTCTACCCAAATAATTGATGAAATCACTTTATAGAGTAAATAGACCCAGTAAGGAGGACAATGGCAAATTGAGAAGTGCATGCTCCTGGCTAAAAGCATTCGGGTTTTCAAAAGGACAAACAATTCACCCTTGGAACTGATTCAGTCAGCATTCTATAATTAAGGTGACTACACATTCCAGTTTGCTTGAAACAGTGCTGACTTACACCTATTGTCCCAGCTTCCAATCTAGTTAACATTTTCCCCAGATTTTTCATTTTTTACTGAAATATTAATTTTAATAATTACATTAAAAATGAGCCAGAATTAGTTTGGGAAAGCTCCCCTGTGCACATCCAGCTTCTGTTATCATCGGGCAGTATGTGATGTTTACGTGCCGTGAATAGTCTCATTCAATATGTGCTTAAACCAGGAAATCAGTCTTCAATGACCCATCTCTCTTTTCCAAACCTTTTTCATAAATAATACAGTTTACATCTTCCTATTCAAGGACAAAATGCAGAGTATTCCTGATAAAGCAAAGTGTGTGCCAAGGACAGCAGCTAGAGACAGTAACTTGGTATCCGGTTACAGTAGGGAAAGGTTTTTGGGGTGGGGGGATGTGAGTATATGTTTATTTACTAAGTACAACCATCAGGGTGGAAGCTCTTAGAAGTGTAAATTAAACTCACTCCGTTAATTTTAACAATATCCTGGCTTTTAGTAGTATTTTCCCAGTTTTACTGAGGTATAATTGACAAATAGAATTGTAATGTATTTAAAGTGTACAACGTGATGATTTGACATAGGCATACATTGTGTAAGGTTTCCCACAATCCGGTGCGGGCTGTACTCGATGCCACCGGCCCTGCCCCTGCCGGCCACATGGTATACCAGACAGTTGTGCTCTAGCCCCTGTCAGGGTTTCCAGGATGCACTGAACTTCCAGACCTTGAGTCGGTGGAGTCAGTGAGAAACACGACAAATTACAGGTTAGGTGTATGTGAAATACGTACAGGAAATGGAGACAATGCAGTCAACAATAAAGAGCAGAGAGTGGTTTTGTAACTTAACTTGTTACTTAACTTGTAACTTAAACTTGTTGTGGTAGCATATGTTCTCTCCCATTCTCTCCCATTTATTTATTCAATCATTTATGTATTATTATGGACTCACAGAGTTCTTTTTAACCTTAGGGTTAAAATTCAATACTATTATTAGAGTTTGTTTTAGAATTTAGAATTTTTAGCACTTCGCTTATTTGTAACTTTTCAGAAAGTGAGAAACTTAACTCTCATGGTCTGCAGTGTATTTACTTCTTTGTTTGTGCCTAGTATACCTGTAAAATAGTTTCAGAATTGTGAACACATATCTTGTATGGTAACATTTTAATTTTGCAACAAAACAGCCATCGACTCAAAAATCTTTAACATTCGGTTAAAAATTAAGGACTGAGTTTATTTCTCAAAAATTTTTCCAGTAGTCATTTTAAGAAGATTATGCCCAAAGATGATGACTTAAAATGTACACTCAGAAGAAGCCTTAAGTATAACACCGTGAAGTAGGACATTCATTTAGATCATTACTAAGTGGATTTTTGCTTATTTTCAAATCTAAGTTTTCTTTTACATGATCTCCAAGTTAAGTGATATGTGTTAACTCTATTAGCAGAAAAAGACAATATACAAAGTACATTATATTAATATCATCAGAGCCTATAAAGGGAAATATCAGTTAATTGTAAAAATGGTATGATTTTTTCATATGTTTATGGAATTAAAGTAAAGCTTTTTTGGAATTTTATTCTCTCAAAGGTGAGGCATCTGCTATTTTTTAAGTGCTTTCGTAAATTAAGTTTAAAAGTTCAACATTGAAAATACGGCTTTTATTTTTGCAGTAATAATATCAATATAAATGTTGTGAAGAATGGTATAAGGTAAAAACAATGCCCTTACAAAATTAAGAAATATTTGGGGCAGAAATAATCTTGGAATTGGTCGTAGTACGTACATAATTCAAACTGCTTATGCACAAGCTGTGGTATTCTGAAACAGAAGCTGCAGTTGTGGGATTTCACACACACACACACACACACACACACACACACACACACACACACTGGTGACCTGAGTTAGAATAACCGTACTACAAAGTTTGCAGAATGAAGACAAGATTGAAACCGAAGCCACACTTCAGCGTGCCGTACGTACTTTCTCTCGCTGAACCATCATCAACCTGATCTCAGGAATATTTTGCTTTTAAAGAACTACTTTGTAAATCAGCTCTTGTGAGTCCTCTCGATTTTCTTCATTTTCTTCAAAATCAATATGAAGTCTTTACTAAAACTGTTCAACAAAGGGAGCTGTCAAAAAATACTATCTCTGAAAGATTTTATTGATTTGCTCTCTATCGGAAAACACAACTAGTCAACAGGAAGACACTGACATTTATTCCTATAAAAGCAAGAGTAGCTTAAATGATATATAAGATTTAATTCTGAAATTCTATAGTTTTGCTTTGGAGTATCTCGACGGGTGAGAACGCCATGTTATTGGAATTCTAATATTTAATTGAATAAATTATGTTCTGGGATGCAATGAAACGGACAAAATGCCTATGATTTTCCACCATCTAAAGTTGATAAAACATTCAAAAAATCATCTTCGCATATTTGATGCACTGTTTTCATGTAAAAATATTAAAGAATAGACTCTAACTGGAGGTGAACTATGAATCTCTGTGAAAATATTGGGGTTAAAATATTTATATATGCTAATACAAAAAAATTTATGCTTAAGAATATTCTCCATTTAGCAGAATTTGCTCTGAGCTTACCAGATACCTTGGCATTTTTAGTGTTCTTTCAATTAAAAATAATATAATCTACAGAGAAGATTCAATGGAAGTTAAGTTTGTTAACCATAAAATGCAACTTGGAAGCCTATTTCAGGCAGTTTTATGAAAAAAATAATAAAAAGAATGAGACCATATTTGAGAGAAATACCAATGGCACTGTATTAAAGAGCTGTGGCTAATTCCTTAAGGAACGTGATTTAAAAATTTGACTTACTGCTGAAGGAGGATCCAGTATTGCCCTGACTGACACCATTTTGCCTTGACTTGTCCCTCTTAATTACTTTGTTTTTCCCTCCAGCTTACCTGTTAACTCAGGCAAGGGACCCAGAGGACAAAACATCCAGTGATGGGAACTGAAACTACCCCCTCAAGCAGTAACAGCTGCCCTAAGGCCAACAAGACCCCGTGTGATTGACCCCGAGACAACGATCAACCTAACCTTTGCTGCTCACCTGCACGTACCCATCCATCTTTGTTCCTCATTTTTCCTGTATAAACTTAGCCGTATTCACCTTGGAGATCGTTCTTGGATGCTAGTCTGCTGTCTTCTTGGTGTTGACCTCACTGAATTAAATTCCTTTCTTGTTTCATCACCATGGGTCTTTGTGCCTTTGGATTCTGTCAGTGGTGAAGGGTCAAACCCGGTCTGTTTGGAACCCCTGGGTCCACGTGCTCCCGGGAGCACCCTAGGGCTCTGGTAACGAATACCAAGAACAGTTATGCTGCATATCTTCTTTTTAATGTTCAAATAATCATTAAAAAAAGGTGTTTTTGTATATTGCATTAAGGCATGTAACTGTATGCTATTTTTAAAAAAGAATTTTATTTTTGAAAGTAGTTTTTAATAGAATTATTTTATAGGTCCAATATAATAAAATTAGGAATTTGGTGGGGAAAAACATTTTAGTTAGTTCCGGTGCCCCTTTTACTCTCACAATCGTCTCAATTTAGATAACACATTTTTTCATGTGCCGTCTGTGACCTGCCACTGTCTATATATTTGCCAGCATTTGGCGTAGGATCAAAGTCTGAAGCCTTTCATAGCTCCGTAAAACCCTTGCTAGCCTGTTCGGCTTGATTGGGCAGTCTGGTGTAAATCCTCTTAATTCAATGAACATGTCTCAAAAACTTGTGCTAGGTTTAGGGATGTGGTATAATCTCTGCTCTCCAGAGTCTTTTTAAATTTCTTTTCCTTTTCTGGTGAGTTAAAAGTTAAGCACATGAAACAACTCGTTGAGACCAGTATAAATCAGTGCGAAATAACATTATCAAGAACAAAAATTAATGGTGCCGACAAATTCATGCTGGCAGAAGGGAATAAAAGCACTGAGGATGATGGCTTTCTAGAAAAGGTTTGAAAAGGTAGCTCTAGGACTGGTCGTCCAGATGACTGGCTAAATTTCGAGCAGACAAGGAGAAAACAGGAGAGGGGTGGTGAACGGAGGAGGCTTTCTTTGGGTGGTTGGCCGACAAGGGGATAAGGTGAAGGTGTATTGTAAGTAGCAAACACAAGGGTAAAGACTTGAACTTCAGCTGAGGGTCTAGAAAGTCACGAACAAGGGATATATAAGAGACCTGAGTAGAAGGGCCATGCATAGCTCGAGGGGGAGTGGAGAACGGGCAGAGATAACTGGAGAAAATTCAGAGACATATTAAGAAGTCTAGATTAGAAATGATAAGGTCCTGGACTAGCAGAATGGATGCGAACGTGAAAAAGAAAGGGACAGATCCCGGAAGCGTTTTGAAGAGAAGGGAACTGGCTATCTTACATAGGAAACATGAGTTTTTTAAGAAATGTAATTCTTTGAGATTTAGCTCTGAGCCTTTATATCGGCTAGCCTGGGAGTCAAGATTTCGCAAGGACTTTCCCTCTATAAAACCTGAAATAATATGCTGTGTTGATATAATCATCGGGTCACAAGATGTGTACTAGGAGGCAGCTCGCTGAGTATCCGTCATAACAAACACACAAAATAAAATTTCTAATAGGGATTTGCTGTGTTCAGTGAAGTTAGTAGTAAATCGTGACATAAACGTTGCCAGGATGCCCCTCAACTGGTTTGCAACTCCTGGCATTAGTCACTCACAGGCAGCTGACAGGCCTCGTTAAAATGCAAACAAGGTGATACATGAAGCCATTAGGATCCATTAACACCTTGAACCAATTTAATTGATCAAATTAGCTAACCTATTCTAGAGCTATTCTAAAGCGTGAGGAAAAGAAGGATGCCAGCAAGGACAGCAGGGAGATTTTTTATGTGGGAGGAAAGAGAAGATCAGAGAAGTCAGAGGAGGCATCTGTCACATGGGGTGAATGTAGTTTGTGATGTTGCCTGGTTCTGGCCTGCATCGTGGATCCCTCTTTCTAGAAAAATTAGCCTCATTTTGTCTTCCGGGGAGGTAAGAAGGAATAGGATAGGAAGACTGGCCTGGAATCAGATCCTATGCCAATCAATGGCCGTATGCCCTCACTTCACCCTCCACTTAAGCTTTTATCTTTATAAAATGAGGGCTTTAGACCATTTAAGTAATGCCTGCTCCAGCAACTCAATTCTACAAAATAGTTACATTTTTATTTTCCCTGGGTTTTTGTTGGTGGTGGTGTTTTTCTTTAGTATAAGGGAGTGTAATAAATAAACTCACACTTTTATCAAGACTATCACCTATTTAAGATTTTGAAGTACCAATGATGTTTCAAAGACATATTTTCAGACTCTTTTACAGATTAGCCTGATATCTTGGTTTATGATGAAAATCTATAGGACCTATATTTGCATAAGGCAATCCCAGTTTTTCTTAAAGCCATATGTCACTTATTATAGAGTCCCAAAATGTCTGTTCCATTAGTCATCTAACTAATATGAGAAAGTCTACTTCCAGACTAACCATTACATCATTGAAACAGTACTACATTTACGAGTAGTTTAGTCTTTAATATACATGTCAAAATGCAGAAAGATTAAATTGATAAATCTCAGCCTCTTCCATGCCTTTCATTTTTGTGGATTATAAGCAACTGTCAAGCTTCTGGATTTTCATCAAATTATCACCCTGCTATCAAAAATAAAGTTACTTTTCTGATATCCTTGGCTTTTTTTCTATAGAGAATTACTTATAGGAATACCATTTAAGATATCAAATATGTTTTCAATGAAGATGAAGCTGCAGTTTTATGCAGGGGAACAGTGGAGCTGGGATTGCTTGGGACAATGTGACGTGCTAGGGGATTGCGTATCTGGCATGCATGCCTATGTAGTAACATCCAGAATGTTCAATTTGAAAAATGCATCTGAATTTTTAAATACCTTAATTTTGGTAGGATCTTTATTGACTAGCATTAGTAAGTAGAGAGGGAGGGAAGGAAGGAAGAAAGGAAGACAGGAAGGAAAGAAGGAAGGAAGGAAAATATATGGGTCAGGTTCTCAGTTTCAGATGACAGGGCAACAGTAGCTATATTCATCAGAAAGAGATTTAGTAAGAGAGATAGACAACTCAAAAAATTGTTGGCATTGCAGAAGAAGCAGATTGCAGGAGTTTCCTGAGTCACTCTTTGTATCACCGCAGGAACAGGCTTGCCAAAATCAGGAAGCTCGGAATCAGGAAGCTTCCCTACAGCCACTGACCTCAGAACCAGCAGGCCAGGTCACTGCTATAAGGGACTCTAGCAGGATAACTGCTTCGTACTTGCTCTTCGCCCCACCCGACTCATTTCCAAAGCAAAATTTTGTTTGGGGAGGCTGAAAATATAGTTTCTGCATTATTATTATTATTAATATCGCTACTACTACTACATTATATTGGAAATGTGCATTTCACAAAGTAGAATACTTGCCAAATGTGTAGAGATGGCTCAAAAAAATTGGAGGAGACACAGATTAGAGAGTCTAATGTGAAATATGTTTAATAACCTCCAAACTTGAATGTTTAAGTATTAATTCCAGAAAGAGAGCAATCTTGAATTTCAGCTAGCACATTTGTTCAACTTTCAGCAAACTTATTTAGAATTTTGGTTCTTTACATTTTCTCTTTCTCTTTACTCTTAGCTGTTTAAAATCTTTAAGAATGAGAATTTCTGTTTTTTCCCCCTCTTTAAGAGAGAGAGACAGAGACAGAGAAGAGAGTGAGGGGGGTAGTGGGAGGGGCAGAGGGAGAGAGAAAACCCCAAGTGGTCTCCAGGCTCGGCAAGGAGCCTAATCCCTCTGGACCTGAGATCGTGACCTGAGCCAAAATCAAGAGTTGGACTGAGCCACCCACGCCCCCCAGAATGAAAATTTTTAATTCTTCAATATCCTTCCCATTGGAATAAAATGAAGAATTACTTCTGAAATGATGTCAGTCCCACACCATTTTATTGCATTTCTTTTCTTGATTATTTATGTGGAAACGTTTGGAAATGGTACAATTCTGTCTCTCCCTCTAGTATTAGTTTCTGGTGGCCTATTTCTCCAGACTGGAAAGGAGTGGTCTTTTATATAAAAAGAATGGTTCCTATTAACATATTACTGAAAATTATTTACTTAACATGATTTTTATTTGAATAACAAGACCAAAACAAAAATAAAACCCAAAGTTCTTTAATTTCAGGAAAGAAAAAGCACATACCTGAGAAATGGAAAAAAAGAGTTTTCCCTTTAAATTGACGCCAGATGTTTGCTGGATTCTTGATGAATTTATGAGGGATTAACATCACAATATTGGAAAACTAAAAATATCTAGATTATTTGGATACCTTTATAATAGAATGTTAAACCAGAATGATGATCATCCAAGTTAAGGCATTTGACATTTTTCTTGCTCCCTAAAATAATGAGGAATACAATTTAACCCCTTAGCAGCAAGGGGGCATTATTCTTTTCTTGGATATCAAATAGACTACATTTCCTAGCCCCCTTGAATTTAATGGGGTCCAGTAACAAGTTGTCTCCAATAGAATGTGAGCAGAAGCGATGTGTTCCAAGTTAAGACTGAAGCAGTTAAGAAGTGGGTATGCTTTCTCCACATTCTCTTTTTGTCTACTGCCTGGATGTGAAGACTGCAGTAGTGGCCCTAAAGAGTGGCAAGGCTATTAAGATGGCAAAAGCCGGAATCTCTGGAAGACTGCATGGGGCAGAGTCCTTGCTGACTTAGGCTAGCCGGTGAAGTAAGCAAAAAAGGTATTATTACTTTAAGGCAATAGGATTTTTAGGATTGTTTTTTAAAGCTTGTTAACCTACTCTGACTGATACACTTCTTGGAACATAGGGTGCTTTGGGAGAAAGTAGTTAATATAAAAATTTGGTTTGCCTACTGTTGAAATAAATTTCTAGGCCCAGGATGGAGCCACTCCTGCCTGGGCTGCCATGTCAGCAAACTGAAATTTAGATAACTTTCATGTCCCTGTAAATGGTCCACTGGTAAATGCTCCACTAGACCAGAGAAACACAGTGTATGCAGTCAGCCAATCCCCAAATGCCAAGCCAAGTCTGAGCTTGATACTTATTTCTTTGTTCCTTCTCACCCCCAACAAGGTTGACTATGTGGGGGGGCGCCTGGGTGGCTCAGTTGTTAAGCGGCTGCCTTCGGCTCAGGGCGTGATCCCCGTGTTCTGGGATCGAGCCCCACATCAGGCTCCTCCGCTAGGAGCCTGCTTCTTCCTCTCCCACTCCCCCTGCTTGTGTTTCCTCTCTCGCCGGCTGTCTCTATCTTTGTCAAATAAATAAATAAAATCTAAAAAAAAAAAAAAAGGTTGACTATGTGGTCCCAGCTGATATCTCCTATTTTTCTCTTCCTTGTTCTTTATTCTTTATCCTGGAAAAGCCTCTTGCCTTCCACCCCATTTTGCAGTTCTCTGAATGGAGACGATTCACTTCATGAAGTGTTAAAGTTTTTATCACCTACATTGTCTTCCTTAATCGTTTTTTCACACTGATAGTTTCCATAATTCATATTTATGCAGAAGTACACTGCAAATACCGAAGCATTTTGCAAATTCAATATATGATTGTTATTAACGGCATTAATAAAAATATTCATGGTTACAGAGAATTCAGTATTGCAGTTGTGTGTTTTTGGAATGGAAGTTGGCAAGAGGAATGGATGGACAAAGAAGAATCCCCTGAAGTCTGACTTTTCTGAGAGGTAGTCCATGTTGGGGGATCATAGCTGCATGATGATTCTAATAGCTGGATTTAGTAAGAAAAATACAGACTCATAAGAAAGTGTAAAACATAAGACACAGGGGCGCCTGGGTGGTGCAGTCGTTAAGCGTCTGCCTTTGGCTCAGGGCGTGATCCCGGCATTATGGGATCAAGCCCCACATCAGGCTCCTCTGCTAAGAGCCTGCTTCTTCCTCTCTCACTCCCCCTGCTTGTGTTCCCTCTCTTGCTGGCTGTCTCTGTCAAATAAATAAATAAAAATCTAAAAAAAAAAAACAAAAAACAACAACAAAAAAAACATAAGACACAGACAACTTAAAAAAGGTAACAAACCTAAATCTTGATTTTTCCTTGTTTCTGGATTTTTTTTTTCTTAATGCACTTTTATTTAATTTGGCTCAGCTATTTTGAAGATTGTATTACTCTAGTCCGAAGCAGTGTTTTAGAACTCAGCTGGGTCACAGGGACTTTCTCACCACTCCATCCTAATTTGCAGTTTTGCTATAATAAAAGCCCTAAATATATTGCTACTGTCTAGACGTTTTATCTGAAACAAGTGTCCTTTGTAGTCTCAGAGGACTTTTCTATTTTATTTCCAGTAAATCAAAGTCTGTGAAGAGCTTCGGTTCTTATTAAGACATACCCTTCACAGTCCAGTGACTGCCAACGGTGGCAAGCCACTGACAGTTCATTTACATATAAGTGATGACTTCCATCAGGTAGTTGGCTCAAAAACACAATGGACATTTAGAGCATATCCAATATTTCTTGTTCTTTGATGAGCACCAAGTGCCAATTTTTATATAGAAACTGACTATTGAGAAGTGAAGGCTTTTTTTCCCTGACCTTACGCTGTCTTCTGCGGCTCTAGAGTGAGAATTGTCACTGAACGTGAATGGAGGGTCACGCCTCGAAAAGACATTCAGTAGCCCTACCTCAGTTTGCTGAAAATCAAGAACAATAGTCAAATGTAGGAAATAGGAGACAAGAATTATCATCACATTTTGTTAAAGGAAAAATAGACTTCTATATTCTGCCCCCAATTGTCATAATCATAACTGAATTTTTATATTTTATTTTTTTAAGATAACTTTGATGTTTTTATATTCATTGGTTTCTTTTACATTTGAGTTAGTGACACTCATTAGGAAATCCTATATTTTAGTTTGTAGGTGCCTTTCATTATAATTCTATGCTTTTGCGCCCAATTTTTTTTTGAATAGTGGTAATAGAAATCTAGCCAAATTTTTATCCTGATAATGCTATAAAAAGGAGCAGGCTGATGATCTTTTACCATGTTGGAACTCAACTCATGTGTGATTTTGTTCCTTTTTTTTTTTTATTGTGCACTTTCCAGCTTTCAATAATGAAAGTATTTTTTCCTTTAAAATGAAACCCTCTCAATTACCAACTGAAAGACTATGGATAACTTAATTTCATAAATACGCTAATGTCTACATTTTAGGTCGTCATCGCTTCCCCCCTCCCCCCAACAAATGTTTTACTGCAAACATTTCCTGGTTAGAGGATCAGCATGTTTTTTAATCCAGCTTGGTTCTGGTTTTGGTGAGGCCATGACTTAACATGATTCTTGTAACTGGCCTTTCTAAAGATTGTATTCTAATAACTTCCATATGGATTCTACAGTAAACTCATTGCATAAAGTAGCCTGAGAGAGATTTTAGTCGTAAACAAGAGTCGATTAAACAGGAATAGATCAAACTGAAAAAAATGAAACACATGCAGTTCCTGCCTCTATTCATTTCTAGTCTCCATGTTGGGTGCAGGTTCTGTTCCTTCAACTATCCTTCACTTGTTTCTCCAACCCCATTCATAGGAGGGGGTAGGGGAGAGAGGGATTGATGGACAAAAGATGGATAGACAGCTAAAATTAAAGGTTCTTGAGAAACTAGTGTTAGCTGCTGTGCTTCAGATCCTTTCTGAACTAAGGCAGGTAATTCAGGAACACTGTAGCCTGACTTTCAGTTTTTCATTCAAGTGAGGAATGAGAATAGGGAAAAATAATACTATGACTACACTAATAAACTCATAGAGTTTAAAACACACTTTGAGAAACCATTTCCAAAAAATTTAAGTGAGTTTTTAGAAATAAAAGTTTCTAAAAATCTTAAAGTTTCTTCATGGCATTTATTGGTAATGGAACACAAGAAATTAAAGTCAATGAAGGGAATACTTGGCACTACGTGGTTTCAACGTCAGTATGATAAAACAGTAGCTTTTAATGAAGAAGAGCCAATGAACAGTTCATCCAAAGATATTTAGAAATTATGAACTGATTTGTTGAAATCCTTCTTTTGATGTCCAGAGATGCTTGTCATTTTTCGCTGGTAATACATAATTAATCCATGGCCGATGTTAACATATTTCTTTGGGTAGATTGGTTCAACTCTTAAGATAGTGAAATTGTATTGAAACATTATTCTACTTCTCACAATAAATGTCTCATTTTCCTTTCTCTTATAGATCTGGATACTAACTTTCCAACAATCCGGATGTTAGCTCTCTTGAGTATTGGATGTCCACTCACTATAAGACAAATATACAATTACATTAGTAAATTTTCAATTAATATAACAACGTGTCATGCTTTTGGAAATCATAAAAATCACAGGAAATAAATTACAGTTGTGTTAGGACATTCAAAAAATTTGACTTGGACACATTTCTTTCAGGTGTATTGCACTACATTATGTAACATGCCAAGAGACTCAGCAAGAGTTACTATGAGACCAAACAGCTGAGAGAAGGGATGGTAGAATCCAGATTCCATCAATATACAGCATACTTGAAATAAATTAGATGCAACATGTGTTTGACCATAAGAGCAACAGTATTGATTTTTTTTTTTTGCAATACAATATACTCAACTCTGATACTGATATTCAAATCAATATAAACCACTATTCATATATATTGCTTATACTAGATCCATCTTTAGGTACAAAATGACTTTCCAAATGAGAAATAAAAGCCATAGATTTACTGTGTCTGCCATTATACACAGTGCTAATTTACAGACAGGGCAGTGTATTTTTGCCTTTTAAGACCTATCATTATTATGAAACAAAAACATAACTGAAAAATAGTTTGTTATGAGAAGAACAATGCACATTACTAAAAGGAATTTAATGACATGATGTGTTATAAAAGAAGAATCAGGCCATTGTTGTTGTTTTTATGTTTATCTATATCGCCATTAGACAAATAGCAAGGCTTATAATAACAAAACTAAATTATACTACATTCAGAGTATTTATAAAATAATTAGTAGTTATCATTGCAACTGTGATCATAGGCAACCACCAACTGGTGTTCTAATCTAGTAGTCACACATGATAAGCATGTTAGTTCTAAAGATCAGATTTTAGGAAAAAATGATTTCCTACTGTGATCATTTTTAAAATTATATACAATACCAACCATACATTTCATCAGGGAGAAGACATTTAAAACATAGGATTTCCCAAAGCAGGTAAAATAGAAATAGAAAAAAAGTGAATATAGTGGTCCAAGCTCTTGTTCTTACACATTTGTCAGTCAATCCAGATTTAATACTCAATCTTAGTTTTCATATTTTTGAAATGGGGATAATATCTATCTTGTCTGGTTGTTGAAAGGATCCAAAAAAGATATATGTGTAATAATAATGTATTAATATTGACTCATTATTTATAACAAATAGACATACTAACGCAGGATAATAGGGAATGGGAGAAGGGGGTTGCAAGTGAGGGGGGATATAGGAACACGCTCTACTTTCCACCATTATTTCTGAAAACCTAAAACTCCTCACAAAAATTAAGTCTATTAGTTTAAAAAAAGATATGTCTGACACTTCATAAGTATTCAAAATATAGTTGCTGTATTATTATTATTTATATCATGATGTTATCATGATGTTATAATATATAGGCTTTATAAAGGTATTTCACTAACAATTGTGTGAGATGATAGGAAAATATATATATTGGTCTCTGTCCCCAGTTCTTTGCAGACAGCTCCTAGAACCCTTGTAATTTTCTAAGTGATAAGAGTACTAGAAGCATCTTTTGTTCTTGTGAGGTGACTCTAGAAGGAAGGAAGAGGGGCTGAAAATGGAGTTAATGATGGATCATGCTTACTTCAGAAAGCCTCCATAAAAATCCCAACAGTAAGCATTCTGGAGGCTTGTAGGTTGATAAGCACATCCACACCAGAGAGTGACTGTACCCCAACTCATAGGGACAGGAAGCCCTACACTCAGAATCCTCCCAGACCTCATCCTATGTATCTCTTCATCTGGCTGTTCAAATATGTCCCTCATCAGTCCTTTAATAAACTGGTAAATGTAAGTGTTTCACTGAGTCCTGTGAGCTGCTCTAGTAAATTAATTAAAACTAAGGAAAAGATTGTGGGAAACTGGTTTCTAGCCAAGTTGAACAGAAGTTGTGGGTAACCTGGGAACGCACTACTTGCAATTTGCATCTGAAGTAGGGGGCAGGCCCTTGGGATTGAGCCCTTAACCTGTGGAATATGGTGCTCTCTCCAGATAGACAGTGTCAGAATTGAATTAACTAATAGGACACCCAGCTGGTGTCCAAGAATTGCTTGTTGGCGTGGGGGGAAAGAAAACCTCACACACTGATGACTAGATTCTTGGTGACCAGAAGTGGGATTGGGAGCAGAATCCTATATTGCGTAATCCATTATTTCACAAATATTTCAATTAAATAATCATTTAATTTTAGAAAGAATAAAAATATACATGATATATTTTTAATCTTTCAAAGTAAATATTCTTGACCTTCATTTTTGTCATATGGCAGAGAACAATCCTTTTTATTAAAAAAGTCAATCCTGAATGAATTATTATATATATTTTAGCTGCACTGCTAAGCTGGCAGAGAAGGAGGAAAATTCAGAGGCCAAAAACAAAGTAAAATCGGTAACCTTAGTGGATATTTGAGAGCCAAAACCAGTTTTGTTTTGTTTTGGTTTGGTTTGGCTTTTTTGGTCGCAGAACCCTGGATATCTGAACTTCATTCAGCCTTGTGAGGGGAGTGGGGATAGGAGGTAAAGCACAGGGTCTACCCAAAATGGACAGTTCCGCAGGAGACCATAATGGAGGGCTTGGGCCCCCGAGGGATACGGTATCAGAGTAGGCAGGATGAGGTTAAGAGAGAGAGAGGAAGGAAGGGAAGAGAAAGGAAGGAAAGGGAAGGGGAGAGGGGGACAGGGCAGAACAGGATATGGAAAGAAAAGGAAGGAAAGGAGAGGGGAGGAAAGGGGAAGACAGGGTAGGGAAAGAAAGGGGAGGGCAGGGCAGAGAGAGAATGGAGAAGGGGAGGGAAGGAGGAGAAAAGAAGGAAGGAAAGAGAATGGAAGGGAAAGAAAGGGAAGGGAAGGGAAGGGAGGAAGTGGGGAAGGGAGGGCTGAGGAGGTGAAGGGAAGGAAAAGGAAAAGAACACTTCAAAGGAAAACAGCAAGGAAACTTTCTTATCTCTATGAGGCTGGGTAGATAGAGCCCAACGCCAAATCCAGCCCTGCTTTGATGTTCCAGTTCATATCACCTGTGCGTCCAAAAATATCTCAATAAATTTAGTTTGCTGAGCTCCAAGAACAAATGAAAAGCCTCTATAGAAGAAAGCAACTTCATCCAAGGCTTTTAAAATATGTCACAAAAACATATTTATTAAATAACTATATGTTACAATGTTGTTTTAAATGGAAAAGCAGATTACAAAGCAGTATCTACAATATGATCCCAGGTTTTTTAAAACGTTATATGCATAGGAAAACACCCATAATATTAAATATCAGAATATTAATAGTGAGAGGAATTATAATTTAGCCTTAGTTCTGTCTGTTTATCCATATTCTCAACAGTAGATATTATCTATGTAATAATAACAATGTTAGAGATTTTTCAAGTTTCTAGATTGGAATATATGGTAGAAAATCATTTTTACTACAGATAATGAATAAATAATCAGAAGTTAGATCTCTTTGTTTATACTTCAATAATTTAAAGAAATGATTTTAAATTGAAAAAGTATTCAAATTAAAAACATAATATGCTAAAAATACGCATTTCATAGGCTGCATTTTCAGAAAAGAATACTAAAAGTTTCTCAAAGATTCAAAGAATGCTTTGTCCTCTGTCTTCTTTTTAACCACCTCCAGACTCTCACGCTCACCAGTCTATTTCATGATTTCTCATACAATCTCTCTGACCTCTTCAAGGTTATGTATTATTCTACACTATGGGCTACTTCTTGTGAATGCTTCAAAATGAATCTTTGTAGAGCAACTTGGAAAGAAAACAAATGCGGATCGTGTAAAAAGTAAAATATACATTTAGGCAATTGAGTATTCACGGAGCCCTATGTGCACAGGGTCATGCGAAGTGCTAGGAGGTGATGTAGAGGGCACCCGCCGAGACCCTTCTGAGTCCCCATTTCCTAATCCACAAACATACCGAAAATAATAAACAAAAACCCCTGCAATTATGATGTTACTCATAGAGATTTAGTTAGGGGGAAAAAAAAAGAAAGAAAGAAGGCAACTACGTAACTTGGTACTAAGGGCCTGCCCGCCAGAAGATTATTGTAGTCAATATATAGCAAAAATATTGTCCTAGATGACAAATAATTGAGGACATATTTAAGTAGTTACATTTGATGTTAGTATACAGCAGGGGTCTAAGTGTGAAACTACATTTTGTGCACCTTAGGATTTCAAACAGGAGTATGTCCAGAAGACTGAACAGAACAAATCCTTCATGGACCTTTTTGCAAAGAAAGAGCAAGAAATCCTTTTGGGGAAAAACTCTTAATGGGAGAAGAGTTAGCTGAGTATTTTCATCTTGATGGAATAACACAGCGGCAGCTGCCTGGGATGGGTGTCTTTTTACATAATCTGAATTGCCTCTTGCTAAGATGGTTTTGCTTTAACTCTCCACTCCCCTGTGCCCTGTCCTCTGCCCTCACCCCCACGCTCCTCAGGGAGATTCTAGCCAATAACTTTGGGAGAAAGGCCCCAGTGAAAAATTGGCAGAGCTGAAAAATCAGTGTTCTTACACCATGTCCTGGGGTGCTGAGAGCACAGGGCATCAGTGCTGAGAGGCAGGGAACAGTGGTACAAAGTCCAGGAGAGAAGCTTTGTCCTTCAGCAGGTTGGAATCAGTGCAGCGTGGTCTGCACAGGTGCTGATGGCCAAGGGCAGCAGCAAGAAACCTTCTCACCAGGCTTCTTGCACTGCAGAGTGACAACAGAATGGGGAAGGCTGTGCTGCCGCCTAGGGTGGCGTACGTATGAGTGCACGTGAGATATCCTTGAAATAACCACAGTTAGAGGGACTGCCTTCAAAGACACTAGAGGCTGCATAATAGTAGGTAGAAAATTCTGTGTGTGAATACCTTTGTACATAGTATTTCATATATATAATCTACATATATGTATGTGTGCATATATGTAGTTGGGTATTACTTTGAAATAGTAAAGGTTTGCTTCTGACCCTTCACTGCTCCTAGCTCCTGGCTTTGCCATTATAGGTAATAGTGATGGCTTCCTCGAGGGTGGCTGGCCCGGTCGGTTAAGCATCGAACTCTTGATTTCAGCTCAGGTCATGAGCTCAGGGCTGTGAGATGGAGCCCCGAGTCTGGCTCCAAGCTGGGCATGGAGTCTGCTTAAGATTCTCTCTTTCTCTCTCTCTCTGCCTCTCACCCTTCTCTCTCCACCACCACCACCACCACCACCACCACCACCACCACCCCCCGCCCCGCAAAAATTAAGGAACAAAGAGTCCTTTGGAGAAATGGCTACCTCTAGGGACAGGGCAGGGACAATACAAAATGAGTCTGCAGAATTCTGTAATACCAGAAAGTAAGGAAGTGCTCAGAAAACAAAAGGATAGGGGTATTTCAAAGGACATGGGAGCCAATCTAAAAAACCACCCAATGTCTAAAACTGGAACAATTTGAACAACAAGAACAAAAGAATGTATATTAGGTTATAACTCCAAGTATAAAAGAAATATACATGAGTACATGTAAATAAATGATTGAATAAATAGAGAAAAAAATCTTCATTACATAACAATTCTTCATAAGTTATGTAGATATCCCCAATTCCCAGAGGAAATGTTTCAGTTTCCACCCACACCTCCCTGAGTGTGAGCTGTTTTTAGTTACGGGATTCCAGAAAATGGATTACAGAAAGTGGGTGGGGGGGAAGTAACTGATAGTGAGTGGAGAAGCCTGGCAAACACTACCGTGGCCAGTTGATCAAGGTTTATATCACCAGGATAATAAGTCATATTGGTAGCATGTTCCTACTAATATGATGTGATGAGAAGGGCACTTCACCTCTGTGACGTTCTTTCAAAAAACATATAATCTTAGCATTTAAAAAACAACAATAATGACAATGAGAATAACAGCTTCCATTTAATGTACTTTATTCTTTGCCAGGCACTGTGCTGAGTGCGCCACTTATATTATGTCAATTTATCTTTCTACAATACCAGATGCTATCATTATTATTAGAAGAAGTTAAGACTCATAACACTAACATGTTTCATTGGGCTATAGGTAATTTTTGATCCACATATGAATTGCAGAACCTTTTATAACTCACAGGAAACCACAGCACTGTTTAAATCACTCATTTTTAAAGCACGTCTATTTTCATTTTATTATTGTTTGTCTTTTTAAAAAAAGATTTATTTATTTATCTATGTATCTATTTATTTACTTTTTATTTAGGTGAGGGGGGAGAGAATCCCAAGCAGACTCTGCATTGACCACAAAGCTGGATACGGGGCTCGATCTCATGACCTTGAGATCATGACCTTGAGATCATGACCTGAACAGAAACCAAGACTCGAATGCTTAACCAACTGCACCACCCAGGCACCCTTGCTGTTTGCCTTTCTATATGTTTGTCTTGTATCTTCAAAATATCAGTAGTTCACTTCTTTGTGTCACTGCATTAATTTCTAAGAGTGTCTTGCAGATTAATTAGTGTTCAATAATTTTGATAATGCTTATTTTTGTTTTACAAAAATGACATCGTATTATGCATATTTTGCTTTCTTCACTCAAGAAGAATTCATGGAAATCTCTCCAAGCTAACTAGGATAGCTCCAATTCATTATTTTAAGTGGTGCACAGTATTCTGTGATATGAATGCACCATAACATTGCTTTATGGATTAGTGTTTACTTTGTTCCTCAGTTTTTCCAAATAAAAAATGTTTAAAATAAGCAGGTTTGTTTATATAGTAGTGCTTTCATTTCCACATGATACATTCCCAATAGGTAGTGCAATCAAAAGTATAAATACTTTTAATTTTAATTGATATTGCCCACGATTTCTAAAATACTATGAAATTCATATTTCTAACAGCAGCATGTGACATTACTTCTTTGCTTACAACCTAGCCAGCAATAGCAGTTATTGTTTTATTTCACTTTGTTTTAATTGCAGCCAGGCTAAAAGCTGCTAACCCATTGAGTTTCTTCATTTACCAGCGACTTTGAGCAACTTCGCATATGCTCAATGGCTGTTGGATTTTTGTGAATGGTTTCTCTAAATCTTTTGTCCGTTTTGCTATTAGATTATCTTCTTTTTATGTTTATTTATTAATTTGAGAGAAAGAGTGTGCCCACAGGCATCTGTATACATGTGGGGGGAGGGGCAGAGGCAGAGAATCTTGAAGCGCCCTCCACACTGAGCACGGAGCCCAGCCAGGGGCTCAGTCCCATGATCCATGAGATCACAACTCCAGTCAAAACCAAGAGTTGGCTGCTCCAACCGATAGAACCACCCAGATGCCCCAGATTGTCCTCTTTTGCTCAATTTTAAATAACTCATCATAATAAACCTATCTTCTAAAATGCAATTCCACTCCAAATCAATTTTTTAAATTGATTTGTTTATGGTATTTTTTCATAGGAATTTTTGAAATTAAAAAAAAAGCAAAGTCATTTTTCTTCTGCTTTATATTCTTTATTGAATATCTTTCCTGCTCCTAGCTTGAATATGTAGTTCTCTAGATTTCCTTGAAGCTTGATTGACTGATTGATTGATTGAGTTAGACTGGTTGTTAAATTTTCTCAATTGCTTCTTTTAGTATCTATTGATAATATCATATAATTTTTCCCTAAAAGTATTTATGTAATAAACTATGGGAATAGAATTCTGAATTCCTAAGATGGTGTCATCTTTATATTTGGAACAGAATGTGTTTGGACTTAGTGCATTGCCCTTTAAGAGATGGCTGGGACAACTTCCTTTTCTCCAAGTACTCAGGGCTCATAACTACTAAAACAAAGAAAGCGTGCCAACCACTTCCACTTTTAGAAACTTTGTTTGGATCTTTCAGGCCCAATTATAAGAAATCCGCTCTTGGTAAGAGCCCTTCAGCCAGGTTCATATAATAATGGCCAGGACTGTTTCCATTACCTGGATCTCATCCTCTGCTCAGTGGTGAAGTGACACAGCTTCAAAGCAAAGACATGAGCAATGAAAATACGAGAGCAATTTTAGAGTTTTCAATTGGAAATTCTTCGTCATATCTTTTCAAGGTGATAGAAAGTGACAAAGTAATAAAAGCCAAAGACTATACGATCTGTCTAAAGGGCACAAATAAGAAATTTCTCTGAGCCGGGGTAGATCATTTTTCCTGCGGGAGTCATGGTAGGGAATCAAGGCGAGATCTTAATATTCAAAATAACATGAGATTAACATAAGGAGGAGGCTATCCAGAAAACACACCTTAAAACCTAGGAAAAAATTGTGTACAAATGTATTTTACCCCAGATGTTTTCCATAACTAAATACATCCCTTGACCATCATTTGTTTTCCATCTTCTTGTCAAAAGGAGTGCCCCAGTCCTGAGTGGCCACCACCAGCCACCAGTCTTTAGGAGGTGCTAGGCTCATCACAGCCCCTCCCTTCCCTTTCCCTCCCCTCCCCTTCTGGCAGCAGCAAGCAGAAGCAGTTGGGTTCTTTCATATCAAAACAGCAAAACTGAAGCTGAGAGAACCCCACTCCTTACTATCCAAGCCACACACAAGACTTCCTGACATCCTGTAACCATGTGCCTTGCACCAAGTAGAAAATAAATTTCAAGCAGCCAACAAAACAAAACAAAAATGAAAGTGGTATGGTATTACTATAATAATCTGTGAGAAAATACTCAAGTGTTTCGTTTTTCATTTTAGTCTACATTGGGACAACAGCAGAGTTGAAGATTCAAATTGCCGAATTGCCTCTGAGAAGAAACAATCACAACAGAATGAAAGTTTCCCAATATCTCTGCACAATGGAAAAGAGCAAAGAAGGTTCAAACCACGTGTGTTATAATCTATTGCTCTCTAATTGAAATCCAATTGGTCCTAACAGGATTTAGATAGGGACATTTAATGGACAAACTTTTCCAAGCAGGATGGTCAATATCTCACCAAGAAGTGGTAAAAATTCTTGTGCCATTTTTAGTACAGAGCTAAAAGCATGAACTTTGGGATCAGAAAGACTAAAATTCAAATACTGGCACTTTTAACTTAGTACCCTGTGATCTTAAGAAAGATGAGTTTGCATTTCTTTATCTGTAAAATGAAGATAACAGTACCTACTTCAAAGAAATAGTATCGGAATTTAATGAGAAAATACACATAAAACACTTGATTTAGATTTGAATGTATCATAATTTCTTAAATTGTATCTGTTATTATCCCCCTCTCTTCTTTTTTGTCCTCCTCCACCGCGATGGAGATTAGTTTATCATCATCTGCCCTACCATATATTTTTTTATTTTGGGGTATTTTATTGTTGTTTTTAAGAGCGTGCATCCTATGTGAATGCCACTTTCAGACAAGCAAACAACCCTTTTCCAATGGACCACCATATTGTTTCCTCTAACCTTTTACTATAGACATATTCTGTATTTACCAGTGATGTGCCTACATTCTGGTGTAAAAACCACTGAAAATATAATTCCTCCTCCTTTCCTAATTGGTTTTCAACACACAATGCTACCTCCTCCACCCACATACATAACCCAATTAAATTCTGAGGAATATAAATTCTTCATTTTGTTCATTCTTCTTAGATAAATCAGATAGATAACCCTATCTGGTGTTTCCAAGAGGTCTACCAAAACAGTCCAATCTTCCTGCCCTTCCACCTCTCCATTCTTATATGGGCATGACTCTAGAAATCTTAAGACTCCATCTAATGGAGTGTTTCAAATTTCCTTCTCCCAGACCTTGAACCTAGGCAATGACACGTTCTGAGTAAGCATATTTATTGACTATATAATCCCTTTCCATACAGGGTCTACATCCGTGAAAAAGCTTAGATTTGGGTGTGTTCACAGAGTAAATGCGCTCACAGTTATATTTTACCACTAGATGTCACCCTGTCACATCTAAGCAAATGTAGGGCCACTTCCTACTACCAAAATGCACTGCAGTCTAGGCACTTGTCCCACGCCTGAAAAAAAGCTAATAGTAACATTGACTTTGCTGCACTAGAAGCAAATAATAAAGATTAATCTCCAGTGTAAGACCAAGGCTGGCTCTAAGTATCCTCTAATGAGGATAGAACACCCTTACCTCCACCAACCACGACCTCATTGGATAGGTCTCCACTTCCAAACGTCTGAGGTACACCTGTGACGTTTCTGTCTCTAAGAGTATTCAGCTTTCCAAGCTCCATCATGCCAGAGGTTGATGGGATCACTTCGTTTATCCCCTTGTATTGTATTGTTATCACTGGCAACAACTTAGATGGGTCTCCAATTTCATAATGAAAACCAGGGTTAGTCAATATATCTTTACCATATAAAGCTGCTAAGCAAACATGGTCCAACTGTCCCTCATTCTCTAAGATTCATTCTAGTATTGCTGACAAACTATGAAAACTAATTTTTAGCCTGAGAATCCAGCAACTATTTCTCAGTAAGTCCACTCCAGAAAGAATTTTGTGGAACTGATCTCATGAAAAAACCCAGTTCTAAGCCTTCTAGATTCACGCTTAGCATTTCTGCTTCCAAAGATGGCAGTGCCTAGAGATTTAACATGTTCTACCCATGAGCAAGTCTTTTTCTCCATTTGTTACTTCTCATGAATTTCTCAAGTTTTTTTAAAAAAAATTATAATTAGTCTGAACCAATGATTAAAAGCAACAACCAAAAAAAAAAACAAAAAACAAAAAACACAACTTTGCTTAATTACAAGTTCCACAGCAGTGAGCACAATCTCACACTCTCAGAGATTCACATCTATCTGACATGAACATTCTCTGAACAGAAGTTTTTTTTTTAAGTAGGCTACACCCAGCATGGAGCCCAATGCAGGGTTCAAACTCATGACCCTGAGATCAAGATCTGAGCTGAGATCAAGAGTTGGATACTTAACCAACTGAGCCACCCAGGGACCCCTGAACAGAAGAATTTTTAAGTCCTTCAGAAACTAGGTCTCACTGAGACTTGGTTAAAACTCATGTCCCATTGGAAATTTAATAAAGTACTTCTTTAGACTTCCTCAATTTAGTAAATTTATATGGTGCTGAATAGATTTGCTTCTCTTTCAGGCATATCTTGTCTTATGCAGGGCATTCTAAACAAAATTATAATTGGCACAAATTCAGTTTTCTTGACATCCCTCTCCTTTATGCTATCCTTTCATCAGAAAAATAAAAATGGTGAAATGTATTCTTGGCTCAAGTACAAAATAATTCTGATGCTGAGCAGCAAGTTGGATTTAAAATTCTGGGTTATAGATCCTACAGCGTAACTCAGATATAAGCCAGGGATCTGTGTGACTCCATTTCTGGCATAACCTAAGGTAATGATGAAGAATTCCAAATTTTACTCAGTCTCATAATAAAATGTCCCAAATGTAGGCTCTTAAAATTATTTTAAAGTAATCTTTAGACATCTTTTTGATAGTCAACACTTTTGCACATCCATTTGAGACTCCCTTTAAAAATATTCTGTCTTGGGGGCGCCTGGGTGGCTCAGTTGGTTGAGTGTCCAACTCTTGGTTTTGGCTCAGGTCATGATCCCAGAGTCCAGGATTGAGCCCCACATCAGGCTCTGTGCTCAGTGTAGAGTCTGCTTGTTCCTCTCCCTTTCCCTCTGCTCCTACCCCACTCCTCCTCAAGCATGCACGTGCACACTCTTTCTTTCTCTTTCTCAAATAAATAAATAAATAAATTCTTTAAAAGTATTCTTTCTCTGTTTCTCTACTCATCAGTGCTCTCCAACACCAATCCTATGAGTGTTTTTGGCCATTGTCCTCAAAATTAAACCACATATGGCAACTGCTAAAAAATCTATCCTTCTGTCTCTCTTTTATCCAAACTTCAATAAGTGTCCCCGTGGTCACGATCTTTCCCTATTTCTCCTCTTCTATTCCCATGCTGTTAATGTGTCTATGCTCCTGAAATGTAGCCCGTACATTACAACCCTACCTTCTTCAAGTATGTCTCTGGAAAGGCATTTTTCTTCTACTGTGATTGATTTTTTTAGACAATAATCGGCCTATTCCCACCCCCTTGAATTTCAGAGAATAAAATACTCTAACATTGTAACTGCTAATGGTTTAATGGTTGTATAGATAAGGCAACCCAGACTTAGAGGGACTAAGTAACTTGCCCAATTAAGAGGTGGACCACATTGCTACTTTTTCAAAAATGGGGATGTTGACCACATTGCAATTTATAGTTGCTGTGATGATTAAATGCGTTAACACATGAGCAAAACACACACAGTAAATGAGTTAAATGAGTAAAACACATAGTAAATACTAAGTTATTAGCATTAACCGCTACACTGTATTGCTTTTCAAATTCAGAAAATATTTTTAAAATAAACATAAATTTATTAGTCAAAATAATATAAATGACTAGTCTACAACTCAGTTTATAAATAGGGAGATAACTCGGCTTATCTACCAAAGGAGTAATTCACTAACTTGACTCTCCATGTCAGATACTTTAGTAGTTAAACCCTCTATCCGAGTTTGAAATATGTAACAGATGCTTAATGATGATAATGATGATGACGATAGCAATAACTGCTAACGTTTATTAAGACTTGTTGGGCACTAGGTGCTTATTTGATGCTATGGCAAGCACTTTAATCATCCCTATTCATAAATGAGGAAGTTGAAGCTAACAGGTTGAGTAATTTCTTCAAGATCAAGAAGGCATTAAATATAAAAGTTTGGGTTTCAACCCACTGAGGTAATTACAGAGCTTACAGAGCCTAAAGCTCACAATCAAAACACAACTGAATGCTACATAAATTTTCAGATACATATATTTCAATTATTTGTAAGTCTAATTGTATTTCTTTGGTTTATCTCTACATTGCATTACATTTGATTTTCTAATCTGAAGTTGTACTGTTGGTTACAGAGTCATATAATCTATTACTGATATGAGCTTTGGGTATGAAAATTATTTAATATAAAATGTTCCCTGAATCTTAGAGTATAAAGAACTCTAGATGATGTGCTTACTAAATCTATGGGCATGGGGAATATGTATAAATTTAAAGGTTATTTTACCAAGAACTCTGTAAGGTCGCCCCATACTAGAATGAAGAAAGCCATAGTCCAGAAAGGTTAATGAGTCACACGGACAGTAAGTGGCAGACTGGAGATTCGAATGCAGGTTGGTTTTTCTGATCACAAAGTAATTTCCACGGAACTGAGTAGTCTCCCAAAGTAAGTATTGTTGCTTAAATTTGCCAGTTATGACTTCAATTTTTTTTCTTATAAACAAACCTAACTTTAATAAAATCAATCTGTAATCATACCCCCAAATGCATCTTTTTTTCTTGATTTATTCTACTGTCACAGTTCCCTGGTTTTGAGAGACAAAATTAGTGGTGTTACACCTAGAATTTTTATAATTCAGCATCTACTGTATTGGTAATGAAAAAATTACATATATTATCCATCAGATCATATCTGGATAGCATATGAATACTGTGTACCAGTCTAGACAGTTTCATGCCCGAGACTATAACGCAATCTTTGCCTATAAGATACAATAAGCAGAATAGGTTTATTCTGTTTCTTCTCAGAAGGACTGCAAAAACACAGACCTTGTGTTAAATCTTCGGAAAGAAAATGTTGACTAGCCTGATAATGGGAAAGCAAATTCAATAACTAAATGTAAGATGTTTTCAAAACTACCCTGGATCCTATTTTGTGTCAGACACTGTTCTAAGCACTTTATGTGTACTGTATAATTTATTTCTTATCACAACTCTATGTGACAGGTACCATTATAATCTCAATTTAATACAGGAGGAAACTGAGGCACAGACATTTTAAGTAACTTTCCCACAGTCACAAGGTGAGTAGATCCTATTTCTGTACTTCAACCCCAAGCAGTGGAGGTGAGGTGACTGACTTCAATATACAAGAACGACGGCATCAGCAACCGAGTCAGACACCTAGATAAGCACCTTACACGTATTCTTCCATTTATTCTTGATACCAACCCTATGAGATGCTACCTTTGTAATTCCCATTTCACAGATGAGAAAGCCACAGAGGTTAAATAATTGTACAGGATCACATACTCATTAAGTGGCAAGATCAGGATTTGAATCAGCTAGTCCATGGACTCCATACTTTGGCCTTTTGTCTGAATATTAATTACCTGCATACATAGTTAATTGATATTTTTATAGTTTATACAAATACTTTTACACACATTATGATCTTAGGTCCAGGAGTTTAAATGTAAAATAGGTACACAAGTATTTATAAACATTTTCTATTCTTGGATTTTGACTCCGCAGTGTATAGTGGGGATTGACTCCTCCCTTCAACCTTCCTTCTAGATTTAGAGCAACTGGAAATAAAAACCTTATTTCTGACATGTCCTTGAAACTAAGACTCTGGGTGTTATCTTCTACCAATTAGCTATATTTTCACAGGATTTGGAAGGTAAAAGAGATGTGGAGATATTTTTTCTACCTGGTTTTTTCTTTTTCACCTTTCTGCTAGCAGATAAAGTGTAAGAAAAAAAAAAGTGAGTTTGTTCCACTGCAGTGTTCCAAAGACTATACCTAAATTCCTGAGAAATGAGAAAAATTTGGAAAAGCAACAGCAATCCTCCTAATTTCACATCCTGATTTCTGGATCTGCTATTGGATGTTTCTGAATTCGTAACTCCAGTGGCAACTGCCAAGTTCTCCTGGTGGGTCAGGCTTTTATTGCTCTAAGAGCCAATCTTAGAAGTCCAAACTAAAATCCACCCCTTTTACCCTCCAGTGATTTTTGTAAGTACTTAATTTACTGTATCAAATCCATTTCTTCTTAAAATCTGTAGCATTTTCATTTCCTCTGCTGGGCCTTGACTGATACAGTATTCATTGTGTGAACTGTATGATTACTCTTTTAGAGATTGTGGTGCTACTGTACCTTACAGTTTTGTCTTTTCATGCGTTCCAGTCCTTCCTCCTCTTCTCATCCTCCTTTCCTTCATAACCCTGTCCATTCACTTCTTCTAAACCATTTACAAAAACCTTTTGATAGTTAAGCCTAATATATCCTTTTTTCCAGTTCAGGAATGTTAAAATCATTTTTTTTAAAGATTTTATTTATTTATTTGACAAAGATAGACAGCCAATGAGAGAGGGAACACAAGCAGGGGGAGTGGGAGAGGAAGGAGCAGACTCATAGCGGAGGAGCCTGATGTGGGAATCGATCCCACAACGCCAGGATCACGCCCTGAGCCGAAGGCAGACGTTTAACCGCTGTGCTACCCAGGCGCCCCAGGAATGTTAATATCATTTTGAAAGAAAAAGAAAATTCAGGAAATAGAACATTCAAAATCAAATCAATTTTGATTTGTTTTAAGCCACTGAAAACAATGCTGTTTCTGGGGCGCCTGGGTGGCACAGTCAGTTAAATGTCTGACTCTTGGTTTTCGGCTCAGGTGGTGAAATCGAGGTCATGGGATCGAGTCCCCCATGAGGCTCCAGGCTAAGTGAGGAGTCTGCTTGGGACTCTCTCTCCTTCACCCTCTGTCACCCCCCTTCCCCTTTCTCTATCAAATAAATAAATAAATGTTTTTAAAAAACACAGTGATGTTTCTGATGAAAGGAAGTTCTGTTTCTTTACCTGTTTTTCTCTCCTCTGGTTATGTTTAAACAGGGAAATATGTCCAGCAACCTAGCTCCCATCTCCTGCCACTTGTCACCATTGGTGCAATACCTTTTGCTGCTGCTATTGTTACTGCTTCACCCTTGTCCTGAAAATTGTTTCAAAAAAGATTGGCGGCAGGGGGCGCCTGGGTGGTTCAGTCAGTTGAGCGTCTGCCTTTGGCTCAGGTCATGATCCCAGGGTCCTGAGATCAAGTCCTGCATCTGGCTCCATGCTCAGCAGGGAGTCTGCTTCTCCCTCTCCCTTTGCCCATCCCCCCGTTCTTGCTCTCTCTCTCTCTCTCTCAATCTCTCTCAAATAAATAAATAAAATCTTAAAAAAAAAAGATTGTAGGTCCTGTACTTGATGCTTGGTGTTTGCCACAAAATATAAATGTCTTCAAGACATGTGTATAAAAACTAGAGGTCAAAATCATGCCAAGTCCCTGGCCTCTGCCACAATTTTACACAAAATCCTTTGTGCAAAAATCTGTTTGGAAAATCGCATCAGTTTTTTTTTTTCCTAGGATAGTCTTTATTAGCAATAAAGTTTAGCCTAAGCATTTAGCTAGGAGTAGGCATGAAGAAAGTCCCAAATCCATTCAGTTAAAAAGCTCAGTAACTTCATATCAAAGAAGAAATACTGGTACCAGAGCACCTTGCTGAATTTGTACTCAGCTGCACGCTAAAATAAATACCATACATATTTATACGTGATGGTTGTTGGGAAGAATATCAGAAGGGTAAACAACATTTGGGGAAACCAACAGCCATTTGTTTCTTTGTACCTGACCAAAAATATGTTCAGCTGGTATTTGTGCTACTACATAGATGGGCGCCTACAACCCATCTGATACTTCTGCTCTCATCCTCCTTCCCTGCGGGAGGGAAGGAGAAGACAGATCAAAAACCATGCCCAAGTCCCAGAATGCCACAGCCAAACTAGGAAAGTATCCTAACAAAAGAGAAAGTCCCTATCACTGGGAACAGGGTTAGCGCCTACTTTTTGTTTCCGGATGGCAAATGGGAAGTATTTTGTAGAAAAAACAAATATTAAGTAAAATACAATTCCCACTCTCAAATTGTTTTAAACCCTGGTTTGAAAGTTAATCAGGTTAATGCACTTCTGTGGGAAGAACTGGGACTCTTTGAACTCTGGTTTCTTTCCAGATCTTTTACAAAAATAGAAATAAAATTCCCATTACGCTTTCCTTGCTATCCCATTGTGTTTTTCCTACATATTGTAATTCATTGATTTTTCCTCCCAGTTTCCATTTCTTTAAATTCAGATCAGAGGCATGGAACTGCCTTAGCAAATAGTATTTGATGCCACAAGACTATTTTAATTTAAATTTATTATAAATAATCATTCGATGAAACAAACAAACATCTATTGCATTTTCAATGGTAGGGCCAGCAGGGGAATATTTGAGTATTTTGTTTCCCATGATTTATTGCTGAACATTCACAAACATACAAAAAATGTGAAAGAATTATACAATTAAAACCAGTTAGAGTCTACAATTAATATTTTCTTCTATTTTCTTTATTATGTATCTCTCTACTTATCTGCCCCGTTTGGGGATTATGTAATCAGATAATAAGAGGAATCAGCTGAAAAACATTAAAAAAAGGCATAACTAAATAGAAATCTCCCTACCCTTAATAATGTTTTCAACATTTTGACTTTGCTTTTTCCTTTCTAAAATTACTATAAAAATCTGGATAATGTTTGAAGTGAACACTGGGATTATAACTCATATCTCAAATGTTTTCTGCAGGTTTTCTCGTGTTTTTCAATAAAGTAGGATTTGTTGAGCAGTAGAGGACAAAGGGTTATCACTGAGTATCAGACTAATATATAAAGCTCCTTACATGCCATCATGCTGCCCTCAATTTTTAAATAATGGGATTTTATACAAAGACTGAATAAAGGACTCCAAAGCGATAAACTACAGAGAGATACAAGATGCTATTGCCAAAAACAGATAGCACTCAATTAGTTTTTTTAAAGGCATTCTTATCACATCTTCTCCTAATATCAGCTTTCTCGATAAACAATAGCCTGCCGCAATATTGCCAGGGTTGCCCAGCTGAGATGACAATGTGCAATGACAGATGATCAGGACCATTGAATTGTTGATGTTATTCACAAATGGCACTCACTGGCCCTTCGGTTTGTAAGATTATTCTACGATTCTAACATGAAACCAGATTAATATTTATGTGGTAAGAGAGATGAGAAATGCATTTTTCTGCAATAAAAAAGGAACTAAAAATATTTTGTGGGTCCATTTTCAGCTACTAACTTTTATCTAATTGAGTTTGAGATGTACATAAAAAGCAACAAACACAAATCTTTCTGCTTTTTAAATAGGCTTTACATCTTGTATGACTATTCAAGAACTTAGTTAAGGTTTTCAGACTGTATTTGCTATAAACAAAGGAAAAATAGTGGAAAAAATCTCCACAATTTAATGTACTAATGCCACCATTCACACTAGGTTAGGCTGGTCTCTGTTTTTTTAAACATATTAATCAGTACATTAAACTACTAGTCAAATTAAAGTTTAGAATATTATATCTTCTGTTCTTTTTATCCAGAATATAGAAAATTTCTACTTTTCAAACTAAAGAAAAAAGTTTTAAACCATCTAACTGAAAAGTATATTTTCAAGATATTTGGGCACATTGGCCAATTTGACAGTATTGGATCATTTGACTTTCTGAAAGGAAATTTAAATTTCATTTAGATTCCAGAAGAAAAGTAAGACATGTTAAAATCTTTGTAACATTATAATATCTCCAATTCAAGACAGACAGCAATTACTCACTTACGATAAACAAAAAATTTCTTAACATTATCTGTAATGCCCTGAAGTGTGGCCCCTTCCTATCTTTCCAATCTCTTTTGGAATGATGTTCACAGGGTTTCCAGATGAGTCAACTGTCTAGTTTTCTCCTACCTTAATGAACTGCCTCTTCTCAGCCTTTTTAGGATTCTTCCTCCTTCTCTTTGACTTGGTGTCCTATTCCGTGCCTTGAACACTCCTCTATCTTCACCCCCTTGATGTCCTTATCCAATCCCCTGTCTTTAAATATCATAAATTTGCTAATGGCGATCAAATTTATATCACCAGCTTCAATAGCTCCCTAAACTCCAGATTTGGTATGAAAAGGGGTTCTAGGATCCACTACATGAAAAGGGGGAAAAAATGAACCTTTTCACTGATGTGCTGGACTAGTAAGAACAGATTTTACACATCTCTTCCCAATTCTGCATTCAGTGACATCCAATTAGCAGCCTGAAATCGGCCATATTGGGACTATTTCACCCATGAATACCAGCAAATGGTACAAATTCTTACCCCCTCCAGAATTAGCTTAGCAGCACACAAGTGCCTGTGATATTCTGGAAAGGCCCAAGAAAATGAGGGCCAAGGAAATGCTGAGTAGTTAAAACGCCCGTGTGTATGTGTGTGTGTGTGGGGGGGAGGGAGTTTTGGTTATTCCTTGAAGATCATTTTCTAAATCTATTGCTTCGGTTTATTTGAAATATCTCTATACACATAAAGTTCCAAATCCTGATCAGCAGCTAGATTTGGTGGTCTTGGGATATTTAACCTATTCATTCAGATGGAATAACAAGGCTGGAGCAATATATGAAGATAGAGGAAACATTTAAAAACTCTAAGGACGATTTTACTAATAATTATTATCTGGATTGGAATCCTATGGTACTGCTACCTCTAACTCCCTCCCAGTGCAGATGTTTAGCTCCAGGAGGAGACACTTAACACAAGCTGGCCAATTTTTTTCTTCTGGAATTTGTGGGCTAGTTAGATAGCCAAGTTGGAAAGTCATATTTATGTATTCCACCTGACATTACTGCAGTGAAGAGCAATGTGTTATAGAGCAGGGGAAATCACAAAGCAACAGGGAGAATAAGGCAAATATGCAAAGAGAAACAGTGCCAAGAGATCTCATGGTCCAGGAAAGAGACGGCAACTTGACATTTCCTACCCCATAATCCCATGTAGCATGGCTATTCTCCTTGCAGTTGGGTTTCACATGTTTCCGTTCTGTTCTTTAAATAAACACTCTTTTAGCTTAGAAGTTCTCCTTATTAAAAATTGTCATGTAAGATTTAGTTGAGAAAAAAAATAATTCATTAACATCCAGATACGGTATTAAACTGACCTCTTGCAATCACCACTTAGGTGTGTAAAAATATCACCTCAAAATTTACATGTAAAAGTGAACTCCTGAATTTCACCCAAAGCTGCTTCATTCACATTTCATCTTCTTCTTCAGCTCAGTAAATGTCTCCATCTTTTTTTAGTTGTTCAAGCTACAACCCTTAGGTTTTGACTTCTTTTCTCTCACATAACTATATCCAATCCCACTGCACGTCCTGCTGGCTCTATCTGCTGAATATATTCAAAATCTGAGTACTTCTCATCATCTCCATTGTCACCAAGCTCTTCTGAGCCATTATTCTCTCCTGCCTGGATTATTGCAAGAGCTCTTAATAGTCCTTGCTTCTGCCTCTCTCCGCCTCCACCCTCCCCCAAGTCTATTTTCTACACAGCAGCCAGAGTAAATCATCCTACTCTTCGGAACAACACTACATTAAGCTTCCCATTTCCCTCAGGCTAAAAGCCAAAGAACCGTATAATGACCCCCCCCCCCACCTTTAAGCTCTGTAACCTCACCTCCAACTAGCGTTCACCTCCTTATTTCCTTCCCACTACATGCTCTCCCCCTGCTTTCCTGAAACACTCTAGACACCCTTATTTTCAGGCTCTTTGCCTTCGTTGTTCCATTTGCATCTTGGAATTTCTCCTCAATTATCTGCTCAGTTCAATTCCTCAACACCTTCAGGTGTTTGCTCAAATGTCACCTTACGAATGAGATTTTCTTGGCCATTTGATTTAAGCTGAAGTACCACCTTCCCCCGGGACATCTTGGCCCCTTTCTAGCCCCTTTCTGCCATATAATTTATAAGCATATAACACAGTATATATTTAATTCATCTTGTTTGCTTCTCTCCACTAAAATATAAACTCTCTACTGGCAGAAATTTTTGACTATTTAGATCACAACTGCATCTCCTCGTGCCCAGAAAGGTGCCTTGCATACACTAGATGCTCAATAAACCCTTGAATAAATGAATGAGTAAATTCAGATCATAAATAAAAATTCTTGTGGGGGTGAAGTTGGGAGAGTAGCTGAATTACAGAAACTATTTGCCTCCACTGCCCTAATTCAATGGAATATTGCCAGCTCTTTGTTTTGTTCTATTTAGATTCTGCATCTGTGTAGATTTCGTTTCCAAAATTTGTGGATGTATAGTAATTTAGTCAGGAAAAAAGTTGTTGCCATGGATGCCTGGTAAACTGATTACAATGAAACTGGCACTGAGTTCTATAATATGACACCATGGGATTTTATAATTCTAATTTACACTATAAAGTTTTTCTAGTGGCAGAATGGGTACTTTCCCAGGTCTTTTTTTTTTTTTTTTTTTTAAACAGAACTCAGATAAAAAGCCCATGTTGTATCTGGCATCTGATCACTCATAGCAATCTTCTCAGATAAAAACACAATGTCAGTGAGAAGAAAGGAAAAACATCCTGTAGAGTAGAAGGGAATAATCCCTTGCAAAACTGTCTCTGGATGCTAATGAACCAACAATAAAGGCCCTATTATGAAATTGTTTTGAGTGATATTGTTCACATTAAGTTTCAGTGATGCCAAAGGCAGAATCACCCTGAGGCTTGGACACATCAGTTAGGACGACACATATTTAAGCTCATCAATTTTAATAATGGTTGGTGCATCTAGTTTATATCAGAATGAAAAATTGGAAACTTGAGTTTTATTTTTAGTCTTATTTTGACATTATTGATCATATTCTTGAGCAGAAAAAAAAGGAAAATTATATTGAGGCATCAATATCCTGAAATATATACAAACATATATCCTAATGAGACAATACCAGCATTTAAAATATGTGGAGTCCCCCCACCCGTCTCCAGGCTGAGAGAGTAATGTGTTTGTTTTGAATTTCTCATGTCCTCATATTCTTAAGATTTTGAAGTCTGGTTAGGTTGGTAATTGCTTCCATTGCCATATGTAGACACTTTAAATAATGATGTAGGTGATAGGAACCAGAGACAAAAAGCATATTCAATATATTTTGACTTGCTCATAAATCTAGGAAATTTAGAAAATCTCTGGTCATTAAGTAATGTTTGAAATCATATGTGGATAATGAATTCCTCTATGGCCCTCCAAGGATAATACAGACTCCAAATTAGACACTAGAATTTTATACTACATGAATGTGATACCGAGATCAGATGGTCAGTGGTTTGGCAAATTTAATAAACCACATTCGACACAATTCTGTTTTTTAAATGTACAATTAAAGTTATGTCACAAACTGAGTAGCCGATTTCAGAAATTTTTAAGTGTTCAGCTATAAAACTGAGTGTTAAATTTGAACAGCTGGATCTTTTTGGCCAACTCTACTGAAGAGATGGGCTAAATTCCTCCATGATTAATCCTTGCATTCTTTTTAGAACATTCTGGAATATGTCTTATATTAGAAATTCTTACAAAGTTACAATTTCTATGAATGTGAAGATCATGTAGGACAGATGATGAAAAGTATGTCTTCTAATAAAATGTCACACCTCAGAAGAACACTAGAGATTAATTTCACTCAGTTCTTTCATTTCACAGATAAGAAGTTCAAATCCAGAAAAGCAAAGTAATATGGATCCATATTAGTAGTTATAATTGCATAATGTGACTAAAGGGGATCTGAATATGCTATCCCAAAATATGTCAGTCTGGCAAAAGGATGAGTTTGAGCTGAAGGCAACTGAGTAGCAACAGATGCAGGAAGAACTCTCTGCTCTCCCACTTTCTGCCTAAAAGCAGGGCGTTAAGTTTCCTTTGGTAACTCCCTTCTATAACAGGAAGAGGAGAATGACTCTCAAATAAATCCAAGTTTTTCAAGCTTCTCTATGTCTACTGTAATTCAAAGAGCAATCATCAACCACTTCTACTACTGCATTACTTGAGCACTTAGAGGCATGCCTAGCACACACTAAATGCTCAATAAATACATTTGAATAAATAAATGATTGGCGGAACTGGATTCCTCTCATTCCTTTTGCTTACCCTCTAATTCATTTTCCAAGGGGCTCAGTGATCTTTTCAGTTCTCTGAAATTATCATGTCATTCTGCTTTTTAAAACCCTTATTGGCTTTCCATCACTTTTTCAAAAAAAAATTAATAAGACTTAAAAGGTGCTGCATGAATGGACTGGTTAATGCTCTATCTTGTACAAAACAAGATGAGAAATGTGAGCCTGGGCACTTGTAATTTATTACCACCATACAGGATTTGCACTGTGACGTCAGCCCTCACACTGCATAATTGGCAACTGTGAGTGTGCCATACTTCAGTGGATGCAAGAGGAGAGAATATTGGGGGAAAGGTGATCCCACATGGCACACACTTTTTAAAATAAAATTTTGTGTTATAAATACTTTCAGACGCTAATAAAACCTATATGAATGACTTATCATATAGATTTAACAATTATAAATATTTTACGTTCCTTTTTTATAGCTAAAAGTATTTTAGGGGAAATGTTAAACCTCATGTCACTTCATTTCACACTTTTAGTAGGTACCTTAACAATACGCACACTTCCTTGTAAACTATAATGTCACATCACACCTAGCAACAACAACAACAACAAAAACAAACGTTAAGAGTTCCTTGGCATCATCTGATTCAAAAGTCATATTCAAAAATTTATAATTTTTTCAAAAAATGTCTTTTTTTGCATATCAGTTATTAGAATCAAGATCCAAACAAGATCCATACGTTGTGTTTGGTTATGTCTCCTAAATCTCTTGATCTGAAGAAGTCCTCTTCCCCATCTTCTTAAAATCTTATCCTATTGACTTGAAGACACAGGGTTTATTGTCCTATAGAATCTCCTACATCCTAGATGTTTCAGTCTGATTCCTCTGTGGTCTCATTTAATTTGTTACCACAAAACCTTCTATAAATTGAAAGTTATCCCAAAAGACTTGAATTCAGATTTAATGTCCTCCTGTGATTCTTTCACCAAAAACAATGAAATGATGCTGTGTATTTCACATGACATTACAGAGGGGGCACATAATATCTAATTGTCGTCTTCTGAGTGATACTAAAATAAACATCAGTTCAAGTGGTGACAGACTGACCCCTCTATTACAATATTACCAATCACGCTTTTACCCCATAGTTTCATTCATTGATGATCTTTGTCTGAATTAGTTTTTAAGGGCTTACAAAATGATAATTTTCTAATTCAATCAATTCTTCATTTTTATTTGTTGGACTATCTTGTAAAAACAACAACAACAACAACAACAACAACAACCTTTCCCTTGTCAACTCAGGCCATTTGTTTACCTTAAAACAGGGTTCACATAGATAAAGCAGGATTATTCTTGTCTTCCCTTAATTGACAATCGCTGCTGGTCCAGGGCCTAGTCTGTGTATGTGTGTGTTTGCTTCTACAGCTTCGTTGCGATATTTCACATACTATAAATTCACAATCTACCATTCAATGGTTTTCGCTCACAGAGTTGTGCAGTCATCATCATAATCAAATTTCGGAACATTTTCAAAACTCTTGAAAAACTCCTGCTCATTAGCAGTCACTTCCTATTATCCCCACTCCCTAGTCTTAAGGAACCACTAATCTGTCTCTGTAGACTTGCCTGTTCTGGTTATTTCACATAAATAGAATCACGTAATGTGTCACCTCTTGTGACTAGTGTCTTTCACTTAGCATAACATTTTCAGGGTTTATCTATATTGGACCATGTATCAGCAATTCATTCTTTTTTATTGCTGAATAATATTCTATTGTATTGATAAAACATATTTTGTTTATGTATTTGGGTGCTATTATCAATAATAGTGCTATGAACATCTGTATGTGAGTTTTTATATGGGCTTATCTTGGGTAGATATCTAAAAGTAGAATTGCTGGGTCATATGGAAATCCCATGTTTATCCTTTTCAGTAACTGTCAGACTGTTTTCCAAAGCAGCTGTATAATCTTACATCTCCACCAGCAATATATGAGTGTTATGATTCCTGTCTTTTCAACAACACTCATAATTGTCTGTCTTCTCATTTTAGCTATCCTAGTGGGTATGGAGAAGATTTTAATTATGCTTTTGATTTTCACTTCCCTAATTATTAAAATTGCTGAGGATATTTTCATATACCTACTGACAATTTGTACATCCTCTTTGGGGAAAATGTTATTCAATTCTTCGCCTATGTTTTATTTTGCCACAGTCGTATGGGATTACAACCCACTCTTACAACCTTATTTAACCTTAGTTACTACAATCAATCCTATCTCCATATATATTCACATTGAGGGTTAGGGCTTCAACATATGAATTTGGAAGGAACACAATTCTATCCTATTGAATTGTGTGAATCATGCTGTCTTGATTACTGCTGCTTTGCAGTTAAGTTTTAAAATCATGAATTCTCTAGTTCCAGCAAGTGCTCCATTATTTTTCTATTCTTTATTTCATTATTTCCTCCCTAATCTTTTTTTTTTTTCTTCTATTTCTAGATTCTTAGGGTGGAAAGGTAGATCGTTGATTTGAGATCGTTCTTCTTTTTAAATATAGGCATTTGCAGCTGTACATTTCCCTCTAAACACTTTAGTTGCCCATTAGTTTCTGTAGGTTGTTTTCATTTTCAGTCATCTCAAAGTATTTTCTAAAATTTCACTTGTGATTTCTTCTTTCATACATTGGTTATTTAGGAGGGTGTTGTTTATTTTCCACACACTGTGAATTTCCCAAATTTTCTTAATGTTGATTTCTAATTTAATTACATTGTGGTCAAAAACATACTTTGTATGATTTTAATACTTATAAATTTATTGAGTCGTGTTTTATGGCCGAGCATGTTCTCTATCCTGGAGAATGTTCTCATTGCCCCTGAGAAGAATGAGTAATCGGCTGCTATTGAGTGTTGTGTCCCACGGATGTCTGTAAAGTCTAGTTGGCTTTTAGCCTTAAGTTTTCCACTTCCATGTTGATCTGCCTAGTTGTTCTATCCATTATTGAAAGTGAGGAATTGAAACCTCCCATTATTATTTCTGAATGATCTATTTCTCCCTTCAATTCTGTCACTTTTTGCTTCTTATAGCTTGGGGCTCTGTTAGCAGGTGAATATGTTATACACGTTTGGCCAATGCTCTTGACAACATCTTATTAGCTATCAGCTTGTTTTGCTAACTAAAAGCAATGATTCTATTAATATTTCCTGTTGAAGGGTGCTTGGGTTGTACAGTTGGTTAAGCATCCAACTCTTGGTTCCGGGTTAGGTTGTGATCTCAGGGTTGTGAGACTGGGCCCCACGCTGGGCTCCACACTCAGCTCAGACTCTGCTTGAGATTTTTTCTCCCTTTCCCTCTGCCCCTCCTGCTCATGCTCTCTCTCTAAAATAAATAAATAAATACGTAAAAAAATATATTTCCTGTTGATCCTGATAACTACTTTATTCCCAATGAATAAAAATTAGTGGGGCTTTATTGTACATGCAAAGTTTCTATACTCCAATACAATATTTTTCATTAGGAAATGTGTGAAATAAGCCAATTCCTGACATGTATGATGCTATAGCTCAAACCAACGTTTCTCTTACAAAATAGATGCTTTAAAATAATCCAATTGCTTGTAAATATAAAACACCACGATATAAATTTTTAAAGGATTATGCAGTGGAATGAATAAAGGTTATCAAATCTAAACATTAAAATAGCAAAAATCATGCAAAAATTAAATGCAGTCAAGAAATGATCACAAAATGAGGGATGGATCACCTTTAAAAGAAGCTCATGCCTGATAACTGGTGCATAAGCTCTAAGAATATTTTGCAAGTATGTTCTATTAAAACACTGAAATTATGGAGAAGGGAGAGGGGAGACAGAAAACACGGGCCCCATGCAACCTGGAGATTCTATGACCCCTTATTAAAGTAATGTACTGTATGGTGACTAACATAATATAATAAAAAATCATTATTAAAAAAAATAAAGTAATGGAAATGCAGATGGGGCTAATATCAATAGGGAGATACAAATGGGAATGAAAGGCTAAAGACAAAGCGATAGCTACTGAAAGGTAATTTGTTAGTCTCTGTCCCTGTAACCAATATCCACAGCTGTGCACAGAAGACAGGAGACAAGCCTTGACTCGCATAAGGTGAAGAGTTGGAATTATCTCCTTACGATGTTCTATATATATTATCTCCATATACAGTTCAACCTCAGTGAAAGGATGAACTAGACAAAAATCTGTCCATGGGGAAAAGGAAAGGACATAGAAATGTGTCTGATATAACCTGGACACTAGGCAGAAAAAAAAAAAAAAACTTCATTGAGAATTTATAACTACAGTTCTTTTCTCATGGGTTTAGGATTATAATTTATGCTAACTACATGGTTCCAGAAACTCCAAACTCAGAAATGAATTTATAGTTGTTCCATGATAAGGGTGTCCCAGAAACCTGGAAAGAAGCCATGGCAAATCTTTTCTAAGGGATTTATAGACTCATAATCCAAAATTTACATAATGCCCCAGGAAATAGGCAGCCATGAGAGAAAGCAGAACAACACATTGCAGATTTTGACTCCCAAGAACTTCAAATTTTATAAATATACGAGATATAATGAAAATTAACTGAAGTTTAAAGAAATAAGATTGAACTGAAAAGATGAACAAATAATAAAACACTATTAAAATATCAAGTGATGTGGAAAAGAGCTAAGTGGATTCCTAGAGATGAGAAATATAATTGCAATTATAAACTTCCATGTTGGTTACGTTGCAAAAGTAGAGATTGTTGAAGGAGAATGAGTAAACTAGAAGAAGAAATCAAGAAACATAGCAAAACTTTATGAAAGATAAGTTATGAGATGTGAAGAAAAGAATGAGAAGTTCCAATATAAACTTAAAGGAGTTTTAAAAGGAAAGTGTATAACAGAAAAGATGAAATGTTCTAAAGAACAGTGGGTGAGAATTTTTAAGAACATAATAAAATATTTTAAGTTTCTGGCATCCCAAACAAGACAAATAATTTATCTACATCTAAATACCTCTCAGTGAAGCTTTAAGAAATCAAAGACCAAGAGAAGACTTTAAAAGAATGAGAAGACAACATAGTTACATAAAAATGAGTGACAATATAAATGGCATCAGGGAATGGTTGAGACACTGAGAGAAAATCACTACAGACCAAGAATTAATATATAGCTTAACTATCATCCATGACCAAAACAGAAATAAAGATAATTTCAGATAAATAAAAATGAGAACATTACCATCAACATAGGTTCTAAAGGACATTCTAAAGGATGTATTTCTGGAAAAAGGTTCCCAGAAGGAAGTCAGAGATGCAAGAAGAGTTGATGAGCAAAAGAAATTGGGAAAAACAAACAAACAACAAATATTAGTGTATAAAACAATAAGCAGGTGAATATAAAAATACTGAATAATATTTTCCAAGTCAGGATGTTCAATTTCCAATACATTTCTCCCTTCTCATAGTATTGTTCTTGGCATGCCCAATGCCATTTTTATTCAAATAGATTTGACTATAACCTCTTCTTATTTGTTATGTCTTTTCTTTGTAAGCTTATGGATAATTTAACATTATCTTGATGGGTGTCCTACTGCATTTATTTTGATGGGTACATTAAGGGCTCATTTAATTTGCTCTTATCTTAAATTTTTGGAAATTTTTCTTCCATTATTTCTTTCATAATATTCTCTCTTCATTTTTTTCCATCTTTACTTTTTGAAAATCTAATATTTCAGTTTTGATTGATCCTCTAATTTTCTTAGATTTTGTGCCCATTTTTCTTTTCTCTTTTCAGTATTTTTGTGTACTTCATCCTTTTCTTTTGAAAGAGATTTATCTTGCAAAGGTTCTTCTTGTTTTTTTTTTTTTTCTAATGCTTATTATATTATTGGTTTCTAAGCAATGTTTTGGTTCTTTGCTGTTCTTGGGTTCATTTATGTACTTCCTTAAGTTTGTTCAGTCACTTTTTCTGGGCCCTTTACTACTTATTTTATGAAAAGCTCTGGTGGGTCATCTCTCTTTCTTTCCTAGAACAAACAGATGTCTTGGCATCTCATGCACTGAGGTCTTGGGTTTCATGGCCTCCAGGGAGCCTGTCAAGGTGGGAGTCCCTGAAGATTGGATGCCCAGGTCCCACTCAACTAAATCCAGTCCCATTACTTGCAAACTAACCTGAAGCTCATTGCATCAGGCTTCCACGACAGCCAATACGTTAAACCCTCTGAAGACTGAATCTGAAATATCTACTCTAAATAGTTTTATATATCTAAACTCCTCATCTTGAGAAAGGACTAATCTGAGTATTTTTACCTAGTTATTCATTAAGTTACGTCAAAGAAAGGGCTTAAATCAAATCTCTCTTCTAGAGAATTTGCAATTACACTGCCTTGAGGTCCATATCACTGTTTACAGACAAGCTCATTTTGTTTTTTTATTGGCCTACAATTTAACCACATAGAAAAATCTTAGAAAGAAATCCCACCAAATAAATCCTAGCTAAGAGAACAAGAAGAGCACATGTCCACAAATAGGTATCTAAAGCTGCCCCAGTGAAATTTAAGAATTTAAAAGAGGCCAATTCAAATGGGAAAGATGTCACAAAGCAAAACATATAAACATATCTATAGCTAACATTTGTTTTGATCACACGTTCCTCTAGGAAACACATGGCAACTAGGAAGAAAATCCTATTTTCACTGCCAGCAGTTAAAGGACTAACCTGCCTTGGAATCCAAAGTATTAGGGGTGTTGTATGTGTTTTAAATTCAGCAAGTGCCACTTTACAGGAATGGTAGAGATTCACTTTTGCAGTAATGATAACTATTTCTATTATAGAAATATCATTTGCTGAATATAGCTTTCAGGCAAAAAGACCACTACGTGAGTTAATAGACTTCAGGTTCTAATTAAGTGCTGCTCTTTGGCGAACGGTTTACATATGGGTACCCTGGATTTAATGTTTTACTTAAGCATAGATTGTTTTGTATAACAAAGGATGGGAAATATAAAAGCATAAACTGAAAGGTATCACTAGGGGTTATATATTGTTTCTCTTTAACCACTGGAGAATTGTACAACCCACCTGTCATGGGGTTGTCTGTTTTTTGCCAAAGAATGAGGGTGAATCTTAAATTATTCCAAGTAGCTCATTCAATTTCCTACAACCATTTCTATCAGGAGACAGAAAAGTATTTTGGGAACAATAAAGTGCTATGCAAATGCAAGTTTTTATAATTAGTATTAAGACCCGTTCCCTATCCCCAGAAGGGGGAAATGACTAGACATTTTGCATCTTATAAAAATTCTTGCAACCCTGAAAACACTAATATGTTACTCTTCAACTTTCTCTATACAAATAAAACTTATTTTTTACTTTCCCTAATTAGCCTTATTTCTCAGTCTGATTTCAATCTCCCTATTAGACAATTGCCAAACTCACCATGCCAGAAATATCAAACAAGTAATAAGCTGGCAGAAACTGGGGGAATTTTTGTTAAACTTTTGATATTTTCAACAGATAAAGGTTAACATCTAAATCAAGTCAATCATATCTAATATTTATAATTTAATTTTTAACAAGTTTCAATTATGAATATTTTTAACATGAAAATTGAAAGAATACTATAAAGAATGCCTACATCACCAGGCGGTCAATTACAATTATTAGTTTTTTTCTTATGGCTAATTATCTATCACACACCCACATGCACACATACACAATTTACCAAACTGTTTTAAAGTAAGTTATGGGGCACCTGGGTGGCTCAGTCATTAAGCATCTGCCTTCTGCTCAGGACATGATCCCGGGGTTCTGGGATCAGGCCCCACATCGGGCTCCCTGCTCAGCCAGGAGCCAGCTTCTCACTCTCTGACTCCCCTTGCTTGTGTTCCCTCTCTTGCTGTCTCTCTCTCTCTGGCAAATAAAGTAAGTTACAGATACTACATAATAATAATAATGCAATTATCTCACCAAAAAACCCCAAAATCTCATGCAATGTCCAGCCCATGATCAAATTGTCATAGTTGTCCCTCAAATACCTTGCTCACAATCTATATTTTACAGTTAGTTTCTGGTTTAGCTCTCCAATTTTTTATCGAAAAATCAACATATATGCCGATTTACACACACACACACACACATATATATTTCAGTATAGTTGATACACAATGTTACAGTAGTTTCAGGTATACAGCATAGTGATTCCACAGGTTTATACATTATGTTATGCTCACCGCAAGTGTAGCTACCATCTGTCACCATATAAGTCACCATACAACTCTATTACAATACCATTGACTACATATATATATATATATATATATATATATATTATAATGTGGAAGGAAGCATACTGTATGCAATTCTATACCTTCTTTTGTTCATTTAAATTGTATTCTTGCGATCTCTGTGTATCAGTGTATGCTGGTCATCTTCATTTCTCTAACCTCTTGGGGTTACTGTGACCATGCGTTAATATACGCAAAGTGCTTAGCACAGTGATCATAAAATAGCAAGCTCTCCATAAATGATAACTGCTGTCATTTTAGAGAGATTATATAAGATTCCTGGAATTAGTGGAGAAAAACACCGTGTTGTTTTAAGGGAAAGGTATATATAAACACACACACATGTATGTAAATTTATTCCAAGATATTTGCTAATTTAATGAAATATGACTGCAGACCTTGGATTGGCTATCAAAAAGCAGTAGCAACACTTTAGAGGCCGAAAACCTTCACTACTCAACTCTCTGGCTTCCACTACAGCTAGTGATGTCCGGGAACTTTAGTATGGTCAATGAGAGTAGGTGAGAATCCCAGAGCTTCTCATCCTATAAACAGGCAAAGTGCCGCTGGGAAACTAGAAATAAGGTTTTTTGTTTGTTTGTTTTGCTCATTCCTGCATCTTTCTGCCTAGAACTCAGCTCTGTAGTCTCATGGTACATGAGATATCTTAAGACCTTAAGACAAGAAGCTTGGAGACAAAGTCTCACAAGTTAAAGATGGAAGAATGGAAAACAGAAAAAAAGAAAAAAGAACAAAACCTGAGTCCCTTACGGCACTGAAGAGATGGTGCATTAATTCTATATTGTCTACAGACTTCATGTTATAGGAGACAAATTTATATTTTTTGGAAGCTACTTTTTGTCTGGTTTCTGCTTTTTTTCAGCCCAATGCATTCTTAACAGATACAGATAGAAATCAAAATGAAAATCTTAACAGATTTTTTCAGAAAACATAATGTTTTTATTTTAAAATCCATTTTTGATCACTTGTATTGAGAATATCAAAGAACACTCAGGAAAAGAATGATGCAGAATATTAATATTACCAGCCTTTCTGTATATTAAGACACATTTGAAGCAAAACAAACAAACAAACAAACAAACAGAAAAACAAAAAAACACAATAAATTAGGGGCACCTGGGTGGCTCAGCTGGTTGAATGTCTGACTCTTGATTTTACCTCAGGTCATGATCTCGCGGTGCTGGGATTGAGCCCTGCGAGGGGCTCCATACTCAATGCAGAGTCTGCTTCAGATTCTTTCTCCCACCCCCTCCTCTCCCCTCCCCTGCTCTCTCACTCTTTCTCTCTCTCTAAAATGAATAAATAAAATCTTTAAAAAATAAGTAAATTACTATATCATTGGGTGACATATAAATGATATATCAATGGAAGGGTATTAAAATTAATAAATATCAAAAGTATAATACATGAAAAATTAGGCCTGACCAAATGATGGAGAAAGAAAGGTGCATCCAGGAAGTTTTTAAAAGTCATCAATTTGAAAAAAATGAGACTTTCCCACAAATCTTCTCACGTAAAGCTTTACAGATTAATTCTTGTGACAGATCACATTTACAGAGAGAAACCGGCATGCCCTGGACTGTGCTATTGCCATAAACTTCACTCTAGAAATTTTAACATATGTTAGAAGTGTTGGCTGGTTTGTCTTTTAACACCAACTCCTAAAATACTATGTGGGCTCAATAAACGAACAATAAATAACTGAATGCCTACCTACTTAGGTGTTTCTGGTTGTGTTAAATTTATTTGAATAAGACACACCCACCCTCAGAAACCTTGCAACCAGTAAAGATATGATAATGTAACCCTGCAAAATAAACAAATAAATAATAATAATACATGTAGAATGTGATATCTTGAGGTAGATGCAAACAAAATATTCTGTGAATGCACAATATTCAAATGAAACCAAGAAAGACAGAGGGAAATATTTGTATTTGTCAAATATGTGGATGAATATAATTTTCAAACTCATATTTATGATTCAGAATAGTTTTTGTCTTTTACTGGGTGATGGACTACTTTGAGATCCAACCCCTACCAATAAATACTCCTATAAACATAGGACAAAATTTTGCACACAATTTCAGGAGATTTAAGGATTCCTTTAAAGTTTGACCATGAACAGTTAATTAAGAACCCTTGATCCAGATATTTGTAGTTAGGATTTTATCACTATTTATGTAATAAGTAATCTGGTTGTGTCCCCAGATAAACTAGCAAATATCATACAGAAATATTTTTAATAGGACAGAAGCACTGCTGTAGACTTACGATACAATAAATGTTATGTATTAAAATACAGGTATTAAACATATTTCAATGGTTAGATAAGCATTTTGCTGGCAAAACAGGTTGAAAGAGCATGATGCTTTTACAGTGATAAAATTATTTCTAAATAATTACTTTTCAGCATTGCTAGTAAAAATGACAACTTTTCCAACTATTACATCGTGAAAACTTGGCATAATTTAAAGGTTACTTTTATAAGGGTTGATCGTTTCCGGGATATTGACAGCATTTTGTCCATGTGATTTTGATTGAACATTAATTATATTTTAATGCAAAATTATAAATGTTGAATTAGATCATGTGGAAATGGACTTTAAACACTTCTGTGGAAGGGAGAGGTTGATGCATTAACATAATTTGTGATTTTTCATGATGACTACACAGATAATTTGGGCTGAATAATCATCTGTTTGTCATTGCTGTGCCTGCTGACAGATACACATATGCAAGTGCAGAAAGACCAGGAATAGATCTTTGAAATTCAGGACTCAGTGAATGTCATTAAGGCACAAACAATATTCAGGTCCTTCTCACAACAGCTTTCCTTTTTCTACATTCCCTAGCAGAAAAATACCATCTTACTGTGGGTTCTATGAAAACAGGTACTCCTCATGACCTTCTGCCCTCACCTCTGTAGCAGTTCAAGGCAGAAGAAGCAGAGAGGGAAGTCTAAGGGCGCAAAATATATAAGAGAATTTATGGTCAGGTGTGTTCAATGGAAAATCAGTGCAGTGAGTCTCAGAAATTTGCATTTGCAGGTTCTATACATCCTTCTGGTAGATGTCTACTGGTTCTGAAAATGTTTCTTTTTTTTTTTTTTTAAAGATTTTATTTATTTATTTGACAGAGATAGAGACAGCCAGCGAGAGAGGGAACACAAGCAGGGGGAGTGGGAGAGGAAGAAGCAGGCTCCTAGCGGAGGAGCCCGATGTGGGGCTCGATCCCATAACGCCGGGATCACGCCCTGAGCCGAAGGCAGACGCCCAACCGCTGTGCGACCCAGGGGCCCCTGAAAATGTTTCTTTAAACATATAGCCAATATTCAACTCCGGGCTGTCATTGACCCTTTTGTCTCTGAAGGCGAGGGAGGAGAGGCTTGGCTTACAGAGGAGCAAGCTGTGACCCAATGGTAGTTCCTCAAGTTCAATAAAAGATGCTCTTTTTTTCATGAAATAACCATATGAGGATCTAGACACCATACATGTAAATGAGAACCTATCTAACAATGCTTTAACCAAACATGGAACTATGTAGCTGCAACATATTTCTTAGCTACTTGTTAGGATCTCTGTCTATTCGGAATATCCGATGTCATACAATTTAAAATAATGATGCCTCTATCTGTATGGTGACTCACAAGGCACAAGGCACTTTCACAAACAAGGTTTTCTGTAAACCTCTTAACTTCTGAGTAGTTCTCTCCATTTCATAAATGAGGAAAGCTAGGTTTTCCAATGACAAATGCCTAGTAACTGGCCAAGCCAGGATGTTAATCAAGGTCTTTCAACTCTCGTGTGCTATTTCTATTTCAACACGGTTACTTGCATTTCGTGATACATAAAATGTACTGCTTTTTTCATTTTTCATTATGAAATAATCTATCATAATTCTCAGAGGACATTCCTACTTGGAAATTCATCAAAAAATAGATCCAGTATAAGCATTTTTAAGTGAATGGAATATTTTGATTATCTTATGCATTTTATTTCTTGAAACCGAATTTAGTTGGTGTTTAGTTCTTCTTAAGAGAGATATTTATAGATCAAAACTACCTTTCCAGACTGCTGGTTTCTTTCCAAACAAAATTTCTTTTTACTTTTTTTCCTCTGGCACAAGTTTCTGCATGTAACAGCAGGAATACAAATTATGTCCAAAGCACTTACGTAGTTGGCAGAAGTATTTTCTCTTCTGCTATAAATTTATCAAACATTTTTCAAAACAGTAAATCCCTGAAAACAAGGGCTGAATTCCAAAGAGGATCATCATAGTTATGCCATTTACAATGTTTTAGTTAAGAGAATCTTCAATTATCTATTGTAAGGATCCTAAGTTTGAGAGCAGTAACAATTTGCCATGGATCTGAACTGGCAGACTAATTTTCAGCTTCAGCAACTCTATTTTTTTCTTGAAACTTTAGGCCAATTTTTCACTATGGGAAATGCATTGCTAATTAGTGATCAGTTCCTGCATGGGTCTTTTTACACAACGTAAGAATATGCATGGCACTGCAGACAGTAGCATCACCATCAAATCGGGAGCATGATGGGACAGATGGAGGAGAAGGAAAGCGCTTTCGGGAGTCAGAAGACAAAACTGAGTGCGTACGACATCATTTATAATGTCCTTATGTGTGCAAATTCAATTAGAGGTAAAATATTGATTAGTTAGCTGATGTCACGGATAATACATTACGGAAAAGTAATTAAACATTTTCAATTTTTTCATTTTTTAAATATTCACAACACTAGAGCAGAATTAAATACGTATTAGTTAGGAAGTAAATGGTGCTGATATGAGAAATGAGTTGAATATGGACAAACAGCCAAATGAGTATTTTTTGTTAGCTGCAAAGTATTCGGCAAGATTTGTTAAGTGCCTAATATTTGTTAGGCATTCTGTCAAGCAAAATATATACAATGATGGGACACAGAGCAAGACATAGTTCCTTCCCACAAAGAACTCTCATCTCTTCAGAGCAGTGAACAGACACTGGTTCTTTGAAACGCCTTGCACCATTGCTCAACTTCACTTGGGATTTATCTGGAGTTACGGAGATATGACTGCGTAGACTGAAGCAACTCCAGGTGCCACATCTCTACTGACCGACCCAACACAGAAACGTGTCAGTACAGTAGTGCAAATGACCACCATCAAAGCATGGATTTATTAAGACCTCTCCAGACTCTGAACTTTGGCCTTTGTGCTTTATTTCTAAGCTGTGCTTGAAAATATTAACCAGATGGAACCTCACAGAAGAGTTTTTGGGCTCTTGACTGCTTATCAAATGAAAATACCTCAAACACAAGTTTGAATAATCTTAAATACTAAAATACTTAGATACCAAAAGCACTGAAATACAAAGGAGGCAGAGATGTTTTAAGAAGTTCCTATTTTTGAATACAGAGGTGGAAGAGAATATAAGAAACACACATAGAGAAGGTAGTGTTTATTTCTTAGGGTACAAAACGAAGCCTAGCAGCTGGTGAAATCTCAAGGAAAAAATCGAATCAGATATGGAACAAAAATCAGTACAGTTAGCAACCATAGATGCGAAAGTGTTTGGAGAATATAAAAAGAAATAAAAGAATATAGTCTCCAAGGATAAGGAGAAAAAATGGTACAGAAAATATGTACACAAATATAGAGATTTTCATAACAGATTTTTATGGAAAAGGACAAATTAACCAGTTAACAGCAACGTGTTCTTTTGTAGAAAAAGCAGAGAACTTTATTTAGCAGAAAGGTACGGACATCAATCCACACTTTACATAGAAGAATAATTTGAATAACCTAACAAACTGAAATTCTTTGCTAATGTTCCCTATAATGAAAAAGCAATAATTCAGGAAATATATAAATACAATCTACCTTGAGACAAGGAAGTATATTTTAGGATAAAATGACACATCATTCACTTAGGGGCTTCTGTCTGGCAGACGTATATGTTCAGAAGAGAAGGAACATTAGGCCATACAAGAAAAGACAGGGGAGGGGGAGAAGGAGGCTTCTAAGAAGCCAAAAAAGATAGCAAGATTGCATAAAATCACTATTTACTCGACAAACAGTTCCCAGTACAGTGCCTGACACATTTATTGATTAGTGAATCAGTCAAAAAGGAACTTTCTGGGCCCTCATTCTAGAGCCAGTTAGCTTTTATTTCAAACACTTTCCTAGCTTTGCCATCTGTTTTCTTAGCCCACAAGAGTTTAAGAGACGGAGATAAGTAACCTGATAAAAATAAGAAATAGCTGACCTCCAGACACTGAAGGAGGAAATAGGAAATAAAATTTGAAAAAGCCTCAAGAAAACCCAAAATCAGTCACTTCGTGTTGAAATATACCCCTGAATCAACTGGAGAAAATGGTGTGCAGAACAGAAAATATTCCTTACAATCATGAACTTGCTTTAGTCATCTATTCTTTCAATATATATTTACTGATCACCTACCTTAAGTGACCTACCTTCTCAATCCTTTTTTCATTTTCACCCTATAAGGAGTCTTTTTAGATATCTGTTTTTTTCTGAACAGCTATTCCCCACCACTGCAATGAAAAAGTAATACCACAAATATACTATTTATGTTTTTATGTACTTTAGCCCTTTGGAGGGTCCCAAGTCACCGTAATATCTAAGTTTTTTTTCACCCCTCAAGAACCAAGCTTTGCTGCCTTGAAGGCAATATCACCCCCACAGAAGCTGTAGCTCTACCTTGAGCCAGGCACTAAAGTCTGTAATGGTGAACAAAACAGACAAGGTTTCTGCCCCTGTGGAATTCACCGTCTAGAGGGAGATAATTAATATAAGTTCAGTGTAGTAACAAACGCAAGCATACGGTTCTGAGCCCATATGACTAGTCAGCTAGGTAAGAAAAGACTTCTTTGAGAAAGTGACACTTGAATTGAGATCTGAAGGATGGGTAGGATTACCTAGTGAAGAAAGAAAGGAAAAACATCCAAGGTAGAGAGAACAGTATGTAGTAAGATTCTGTGGCGGGAGGGATTATGGGAAGACCAAGAGATTTAAAAAGACCAATATGGATAGAGCAATGAGAACATCTGAGAACATAACGTACAATGAGGCTAGCCAAGGAAGCGGGAGGTTATGGACCATATTAAGGCTTTCAGTCTCCATTCTAAGAGCAAGTTAAAAAAAAAATGCATGGCCTTAAGCAGAAGCAGAATCTGTAACGTAATCAGATCACAGTAATCACACATACAAACTGAATTATGTTCAAAGTATTCTGTTTATGAACACCTGGAATTATGGAAGTTGTAACATTTTCAGTGTTTTCCATTAAAAGGACTATGATTTAAAAAATGGGTGATTCTATGGTAGATTTTAATTACCTAGGAAATTAGACTGCATGAAACAGTTAATTCTCAACAATGCCAGGAAAAGCAGGTATTTTTCTATTTAAAATCGGACCAACTCATCGTGACATACGGAGCAATAAAGAAAATGAATAATGAATGTGTGCAACAGATGATTACTATGTTTGAAGCATGACAAGTAGAATGGTTACAAAATAGCTGATGAAGAATAAATGCTGATAAGAAGCATAAGACATGTCCTCCTGAAAGCTGTAAGAACTTCCCCGGAACTGACGTACTATGCCATCCTGACTTAGATAAACAATAGGACTGCATCTCTTACCTTTGAATGCACTTGTTTCTTATTGTATAAGAAATTCCCTGGGTGGCTCAGTCAGTTAAGCGTCTGCCTTCTGCTCAGGGCATGATCCCAGGGTCCTGGGATGGAGTCCCAAGTCGGGCTCCCTGCTCAGCAGGGTCTGCTTCTCCCTCTCCTTCTGCCCCTCCCCGCTGCTCATGGACTCTTCCTCTCTCTCAAATAAATAAATAAAATCTTCAAGAAAAAAGGAATTCCCATTAGAAACCATGCCATTTTAAGAAATGACTTTAACAGTCACTCAAATCCTCTTCTTTTGTACTGTAACAACAGGAAGGGAGTCTTAAAAGAGCTAAGAAATTTGTTTAAACTTAAGGTTCCATTAAGTTCCAAATACATCTTTGATTACTATCCTCAGCACGCTTGTATTTGTCCGTGTGTGTGCATATAACATTGAATATTAGTTTATTAAAAAATCAAAAAATATCCTTGGAGGTTTTCTACATTTTAATTTTTTTAAAGATAATACCATAGGAGAGAAACGCACCTGTTGTAATTTAAGAGCACACTGTGTGCCCCAACTGATGTTCTCAAGCTTACCAGGAAGTATGTAGTACGAAAAAAACAGCAGGGAGGTCTAAAGGTTTTTGTTTGGTTTGGTTTTTATGCTGTTTTAGGAAAACCTCACTTTGCTCAACCTAGCTATTCAACACTTTGGTCAGATATGTGCACACAACACAACCTTTGACAAAATCACTTCCTGTGTTGCTTTTATTTTCCAAATGAGGTAGAATTATATAAAGTGATCAAGAACATTCCACAACCCTCCTGAAATGACAGCACTACTGCTCCATGCCATTCTGGAATACGAGGAGGTGCTCCCACACCAACAGAGGCCCTGAGCCAGTTCCAGGGCCCTTGGAAACTATCCAGCGGGTGAGAAGCCAGATCAGAAAATATTTACCGAGAAGATTCACAAAAGGTCAGTCAAGATGGGGCCTCTGAGGACATTACAAACGACTCTAGGATGGGTCCAAGGAGTCGTGTGTGAATTGAAGTACTGAAAGGCCTGGCAGGGGTCAGACTGTCGCCCATGCCAGTCACCCCACAGCCCAGAAATTCATGGCCTGCACCAGAATGGGCTCCACTCAGACATTCTGGCACTGCCTACGGCTGCACACTGAGTCATAGGATGTGGCAAATAGTCCAGCAATTATCATTCTGGCATCTCACAAAGCAAAACTCATGGGTTGCTTTTGTTCTATTTTGTGAAGGCCAAAATGAGAAACTACAAAACAAAAGATGGCAGGAAACTTTTAAAAAGTTTCTTCACCAAATCCCTTTTTGAAGTCAATTAGAAATTTGTGTGGTGGCACCAAGGGTAACTGTTTTTTTGTTGTTGTTGGTGGTGGTGTTTTTTTTTTTTTCAATACATAAATAAAAGAAAGAGTGGTGTGTTAAAGGGCTTGTGAACAGCTCGGAATGTTGCTTAATGATCTGGGACCATTCCAGTCCTTCCCTGCGGAATTTCCTCCCCCATTCCTGAAGACCCTCCACCCTTTTTCTAAAGAAGTGCACGTCTCTGTCGTGACGAGGCAACACACAGAGGCAACAGCCTTTCACTGCGCTGCACCTCCCCTGCTGGCCGGCCCTCTCCACACTGCGTCCTGTGGCGCACCGAGGCACTCCAAGAGGACCAGCTCTACGACGCTAAAAGGCACCAAAATGCTCACATTTGCACCCTAGCAGTCCTTGACATTACAATTTTAACTATTACAGTTTATAGTACTATATTTATATAGCATAAAATGTGGTCCTAAATTATTAAAATAAGCGTTCCCTCCTGTGCAGAAATTGCTCTGCAAATACAGAGCCAGCTAGATGACAGAGATATTTTCAGACATATTTTTCAGATACAATATTTCCATGTTATATATCATAGCATATGTTATATATCATAGCATGTTATATATAATAGCATATGATATATAACATATGAAAATTCAATTTATATATGTAATATTTTCATTTTTTAATTAATAAACAGCTGGTTGGTGACAGAAAATTTGTACTTTTATATACTGGAATTCCAGACCAAGAAGATTAACAGTAGCATTCACATTATCACACACTTTTTTTTTTTTTGGTAGGCAAACTGCTCAGATATCACTGCCTTAATAAGAGCTATTTTCAATGACATTTAGGCTAAAATTAGCAAAAGTCAGACTTCTATCTTTATCTGGTAATATCTGATGAAGATGAAATTTTGTGACTCTCTTCAGGAAGCGATCTTACTGGCCAGTAGTCTCTGTGGACCAAGGACCTATTCCCAATCCCTCATTACGGTGGTCTTTATTGATTTCACCTCACTAGAATTAAGTTTTTATATTGGAACTGTGTGTAATATCCTAGTGAACAAATGAGCAAAATCCTCCTTTATTGTTGTTTTAGAGTATGGGGAAAAAAAGAAATAAAGAAAACTTAATTATCTTTGTATGTTTCAAAAAGCTAAGAGGTATCCTCCCCGTTACTATGGATATGGGCATCCTGTTTATAATAATGGTCTTTTCAGAGAAACTGAAGCTCATTAAATCACCAATTACATAGCAGCCCTTCTATTGCGATGTCCCATGAAATTTATAAAATTTATGTACCCCCAATATTTTGCTTTCAATAGTCTTTTGTAGCAGTTTTTTCCTACAATATGTTTTTCAACTGTCATTTTTAAATGATTAATATTTTAGTGTATTTTTAAACAAAATACAGATTCTATTCATTACAGTTCTGTTGGAGAAAACATGATTGTTTAACAGTTTAAAATATGTTTTTATTTTTACACATATTGTGTTCATGGAAAATAGGTTAAAATCTGTCAGTAAAAAAGTCAATTGTAGCTAACATTTTTTGAGTGCTCAGTATGTGTCAAGCCTAACTAATCTGTATTTTGGGATTTAGATTTGTTTGGCAGCCTTAACAGAGACCAAAATAAGTAATACAGTTTTGACTATATAGAAAAATAAAATTTATTGATTAAATGTTCCACCCAGAGTATTGAAGAAAAAGGAAAGGAATTATTGAGATGATTTTCCACTAGGTTAGTATTATTCTAGTTCACCGTAAGATCCACTTTATTAAGGTAGTTCTATTTTTAACTTTTTGAGGAACCTCCATACAGTTTTCCACAATGGCTGCACCAGTTTGCATTCCCACCAACAGTGTGGGAGGGGAGGGGTGTGGGGGATGGGTGAAATAGGTGATGGGGATTCAGGAGTGCACTTGTCATGATGAGCACCGGATGATAAATGGAGGTGTTGAATCACTATATTGTTAACCTGAAACCAATATAACACTGTATGTTAACTAACTGGAATTAAAAGTTTTTAAAAAATCCATTTTATGAAGTTAAAAAAGTAGTTATGTTTACTAGGAAGCCCCATATAAAAGTCACCAACAATTACTAGGTATTTTTTTCAGGCACTACACTTCATTATTTTTGCATTATTCAATCCACAAATGCTCTTTTCAAAATTTTTATTTTATGGGTAAGGAAACTGGTGCTTAAGGAAGTAAATAATTCATCCCCAAACCACACAACTAATAGTGATAGAGGTGAGATTGAGCCCAAATTATTCTACTCTTCTATTCCAGAACCTACTGTCTTAACTAACTAAATTATCTATTTTTATTATTACATATAACAATATAAACTACATAGCCTTCCCTTCTAGATAACTTCATGTATATTTTTATATATATGATCACATATATATCTTAATACATATAAAACTTAGAATATATGTATATATTTTGTTCAGCCCTCACTGCAACAAGCCTTGGGGAATAGAATAGGAATACAATGAAGGTGACTACAGTGGATATGACAGTTTAAAAGTTATGTCTTTGGGCTCTATGGCAAAAAGGAAATTGTGAGCTTAGGTCACCCCAGGCCTAAAAAACTCCTCAAGACTTAAAGAAAACAAGACTAGTGAATTTTTCTTCACTAGAGCATTTAAAAATTATGTTTTTATGTTCTGAGCATGGGAAATCCAACTGTAGATACCTAGAGCCCTCTCAAAGGGAGCTAACTCATATTTGCATTCTGTCATCTTCTTGAAGTCAATGACCGCTGACGGAACTTAAAGCTATATATTGATTTCCTTTAGCTTTGGTTTTAAGCAGTAGTAGTATATCTGTAATACAGACCCGCATTTCTAGTCCCGTATCTGGAAGTATTTCTTGAGCACCTGCCACAGTGTGCAAGCACCATGGATGCAAACATTAGTGAGACATGGCTCCCACCTTATGTAGCTCGAAGCAGAATTTGGGAGACACATATGTACAGATCTAAATTATGATGTATTGTGTTAGGTGTTTTCAAAATGTCTGAAGAAGGGCTATGGGAACTCAGGGGATGGAGTGATTGTAGAAATTTTAATGTTTCATACCCTAGTGCCAATGGATTTAGTTAACATATGTGAAAGGGTTTCTAATCAAGAGAGCAAGTCTTTTCTGTGCAGGGGAACCAGTGCTGAGGCAGGTCCAGGGAAAGTAAAAAGGTTCAGAGTGCCAAGGAGGTAGGAGACCAGCACGTAAGGAAGTGGAGAGAAACGTATCCTGGCCAGACTGTGAAGGAGCCTGAATTTTGTTCTCGAAGCCAGTGGTCTCTAAAAATCTTTTATTGTGCACCTCTAATACAGCACCTTGAATCCCTCCAGATATGCATCTTTATCTATGTATAGGTGAACTTATGTTATTATAAACACACATTGAAAGTACAAATGCCAGAAGACATAAAAAATGAAATCAAATGGAGATCCTGAAATATTCTTCTCTCACCCCAACAGCTCATTCTTTGTCTCTGCACCCCACTTTAGAAACGACTCCTTTAGTCAATGAACATACAAGAGAGACTTAGAAACAAGGGAATGATACCATCAACTTTGCATTTTCGAGAGACCAACTCACGGAGAAGTGTGAAGAACCGACTGAAAGAGATCAGGGGTCGCCTACAGGGATGGTGCCAGAGAGCCGGTGAGACCCTTGGTTGAACTGTGGCACAGCAAAGGGTGTGACTGATTAGCCCCCCTGCATAGGGGGGGTGAAGGTGGGGGTTGAGAGTGCCAAGGACCACACTGAGGCTCTAGCTATCCAACAGCCAGGGCTACTCACACCATATACACAGTTCCTCAGAGAACTCTTCCTCTGCATACTTTATATTATGACCTTGTTAAGGAAAAATAAAGAAATAGAAAAAAATAAAGAGAGGTATATAAACAAAATTTTAAAAATTCTATCTCGATATGGGGAGACCGGGTGGTGCAGCTGGCTCTTGATTTCAGCTCAGGTTGTGATCTCAGGAATGTGAGACAGAGCCCCACTTTAGGCTCCCTGTTCAGCTTGGAGTCCCCTTGGGACTCTCTCTCCCTCTCCCTCTGCCCTTCCACTCCCTCTCTAAAATGAATAAATTAATCTTTTTAAAAAATTCTATCTGGATAATGAATAGGTGAGTACTCATTATATTAGTTTCTGTATTTCTCTGTGTTTTTGAAATACTTTGAAATAAAAATATAACTTATTTACATGCTTAACATTTTTACATCAACTTCATTAACAGAGAATTTTGATTTCTTTGATTATTAAACATTAAATTCTCCTTACAGAAATGAAGCAGTTTTGTTAACTTCAGTGAAATGTTGACATGTGAGAATTTCTTACCTTAAAATGACTAAACATTTCATACATCTGCAGATAGGTGCAAAATTGCTATCAACTCCCCTCTTCTGTTACAAAATTAATGAGTGTTCAGTGAAGCCATAACAAAGAATTTTCCTCTAGGCATGTTATAAAAACATTTCTAGTTCTAGTATGAATGCAAAATCTTGACTGAAATCCAGTGATTTAAAATATGCACACTTTTGAAGATGATGAATGCCACACAAAGTAATTCTTTTGATTTTTCTTATATTTAAAATCCCTGTCCTACCTTATCAAGTCCTATCTTATAATGAATGTTTTCCTGAGGGAGAACTGAGGAACAATTAATGATTAAACTCAGAGTATTCTCATCTCATCCTACTACTTAAGGATAGGGAGCTCCAATAAATTCGAAGTATCACTAAAGGATTCAATTGATACTACTCTATCTTCTTCACAAAGGATGATTTTTTTTTCAAAACCGATACCTCAAATTATTTGAGGAGTAAGGGCTTTGCTTTCACAACAATTGTTTTTCTATGTTATATAATAATGCTGGGGTCTGAATCTTAGCCTCTGATTCATGATACTTTCATTTTAGCCTCAATATAAGAGAACAGTCGTGTTGGAAAATGTGATACAAGTCTGTGAAAGTGCAGAGTCATACACTCATGAAATACATAATCGTTGACGCATCCAGTTTGTCCAGGATGCTCCTTATGATCAAAATTGAATATTTTCATTTTCTTTTCCCCCCTCTCAAGAATCCCCATCAGTATTTTATAGATACTTCCCAATTTATGTAATTAACATTTGTCACTAATATATATAAGTGAAAAAACAACAATACAAAAATATTAACTGAGGACTTCTCCTTCTACCCATCAATAGTCCTATCTAGGAATTTCACTCTCACATTTATAGAATAAAAACCTGAGGTTTCAAATGTAAAATTTAATAAAATAGATAAAAAATAGTAATGGGTTCTCACAGAACAGTAAGTCACATAGGGAAAAAACAGCAAATATCAGAATTATTAAAGCAGGAAAAACCCTCAGTTTGGTAGATTCATGGAGACAATTATATGCATCAGATTTAATAAAAATATATTTTATAATATGGATTCAACTAGATATATGTTTTCTTTTATAATTCTTACTTTTCTACTTATATTTCATGGTATTCGTATCTGGTTGAAAATAAACTCATTTTACACAACTCCGAAAACTGCCAATTATGTTGGAAAAAGAAATGGATACTTCGATTAAAAAGCCACCGTGCCACATTTTCATCATATTTAAAAATGCATGCAGAAAAGGACAGCCTTGAACACTTGGAGTTTTGAGGTTGCCTAGAAAAATTATACTGCAGTCATTGGTTTGTGAAGAAAGCTCAATCACCCTATCTTGCTCATCATTCTTTGTAATTGATGAGACTGCTATATGAAAAGGAGACTACCATAAACTGACTGGAATCTTGGGCATAATTCCTTCAACCTCAGTTTAAGGAGGTTCATTCTGCTCTGCAAAATGAAAAAAAAAAAAAGGTCTACTTATCTATATCTGTCTACCTAATACCTATTACCTGCCTAAGTAAAATTGAAGTGAGCACAGTCAGCAGTGTTTTGTAATGCTGTGAATTACGTGACAACTGCAAATATCCACGAAGATAACAGGAGCAAGAGGTCTGTCCTTGCCAGAACACTGAATGGCTGTTACCCCGCTTTATGGCTCCTGATTTTTTTAAAACAGCTTAAGTGCTTTTCTATATTTCCCAACTTAACAGTAATGTTCATCCTACATCTATTGACATTTTGTAACCAGGCCAGGAACAAGAGGGGTCAGGAAAGGGACCGATGCTAGCAGATTCCATTCTGGGATGTGTAAGGCCATAGGTAAAGTAGCAGTAAATCCTGCAAACTCCTCTATCAAGAGGCAGAGAGCTGGGTAGTAAGATTGCTGGCCTGGGTAAGAACCTGCTAGTAACGTTAGTTTAGAAGCCTCGTACTCAGATGATTGACCGGGTCTGACCCATAAACAAGTGGTCACCACTAGCACCAGACAGATATTTCCTCATCCAGGAGTGAAAAAAACAGGAAACATAATCACTCTCTGTCTCTGCCTACCAATAAATACTGCAAAATCAAAATCCCAAATTCTCACAGGAAAACATATTCCTGATAAATTATCTACTGCTGTAATCAAAATAAAATTCTTGGAGATTTTGGTACATGGTATCTATAAAGGAGGAGCTGAGTCTTCATTGGTTTAAATGAAAGATTATTTAGTATCTTTGATGAGCCAGGTGTTTTCATAAGGCAGTGGTTCTCATTCTCTTGTATACATCAGCATCACCAGGGAGGTCTGACTAAAGTAAGTGATGCCTGGGCCCCACCCCAGACTGCATTATCCAGTGCTGCCCAGGTGATTCTAATGGGCAGCCAGAGTCGACCCCTCGGCTAGAAGTGTAGGCTACAGCTGTGAACACAGGGGCAGGGTTCCAGCTGTCATGGAGCCATAGCTCTGGAGGTCAGAGTCGCATCATAAACAGAGAAGTAATATAATATTAGATAGTGACAAAAGCCATGATGGAAACAAAGCAGCTCCCACTTGAGAGAGACTAGAGGGCATGAAGCAGTGACATTTTTGACTGGGTGGTTAGGTGACAACTGCACTGAGACCTAATTATCAAGAAAAACCAGGCTTGCAAAGACATGGGGACAGAGCTTCATAGGAGGAGGAAACAGGTAAAGCCTTAAAATGGTATGATTTAATGGAGCTGGACAAAAACAAGGAGGCCAGTGAGCCTGGGATGAGCGGTGTGATAGAGATGAGAGAGGCAGGCCGGGGACAGATCAGAAAGGCCTCCTTGGCCTTGATAAGCGCCCTGGATTTTTTTTTTTTTATTTACAGAGAAGGCATAGGAGATTTTAGGCAGGGGAATAGCATGATCTGATTTACACAGTTATAGATCATTGTGACTTCATGTGGACAATCGACTGATGGGTGGGCAAGAGGAAGATTTTGAAGAGACTTTTCAGTGGCCCAGACTAGAAAGAATGTAACTTGAACAAGAATGAAGGAAGTGGAGAGAGAGCAAGGAGTGTTCTGAAACACTGCAAAGATCCTGATAAGTGATGAAGATAGGTGATGAGTTTCACTGGACGATTCTCTCCATAACTGTGTATGTCGAAAATCTCGGCAGTAAGTTGTCTGAACATGTAAGATAACTGAGGGAGTGCTGTAAGTTTTTGGGGGGAAAGATTTTGACCTAGGTGTTTCATTATGTATCCTAGTTTTATGACGGGGACAGAAAGACTTTCACAGGTTAGGTGAGAACTTAAAAGAATTTTCAAATTATTTCAGACAGACTTTAGCAGATGGAAAGAGTAATGGAAATAAACTCAAGACTGGAAAAGTTGTGTATTATAGGTTTTTCCTTATTCAGTTCAGAGCCCAAAATCAAGGGTCTTATTGGATAACATATTGTCAGAACACTCGCGGAGCCTGATCTGACTTTTTCCCTAGCAATGTTCCTGGTTTTGTTGCTTCCTTGCCTTACGAAATATGCTTCTTATGCCGCATCCTTCAATCCACAATTTAGATGGAATCTCTCATCAGGTTGATGATTGCTAAGATCTTCAAGATTTCTCCTTAAAACGTGGAGCTAGACTCCCTGCATAATTCAGTGCTCCTCTCCCTGCACCTGGGTTATCTCCTCGTGCCAACTCAGGACCCACTGCACAGCCCACGTGCCAGTGGGACTCGGCACTGGCTGCCTCCTCATTCTGGGCACTTTGGTTCCGCTGGAGCTGGTCCTACCTGACCGTATTTCTGGGTGTTGCTGATTCTGTTAGCTTCAGTCCACTGGAATTTAATTTAGCAATCTTCTAATGTAACTAAATTAGAAACATAATTCATCATACATCACAGTGGATACTTTTGATGGATGTGTCACAGATTGGTACATAAAACCTGTTAGGCTCGACATTCACAATCTAATACTTAAACTTGTACAGTTGATTCATCCCATCTCTGCTCTACAGGAGAGAGAGACGCACTTTACCGTGTCCTTTCTAGTGACTCACCCTTTAGACCAGACTGTTCTAAGCTCCTGGGGATATGTTCAGATGCCAAATGCTAAGAAAGCATTCCCTATTTCCTTTTTCACTTTGTTTTTTATTGAAGGTATTTTGAAGTTTGCAGAAACAGAAACTTTCAGATTTTGGGAGTATATCAATAATAATTTGGGTTTGTGGGATGACTGAGGGTCATTACCTATAGACACTTGAGCTTAGCATAGGTAATGATGAGTTCTCTTAGCTTCTAGAACTTTGCTAAATGGCTAAACTATTTACACAGTTGGATACTCTGCTGTATTACTAATTTTTTTCCTTGAACATAAGCAGAGGAGCATAGAGAAACAGATTGGCCATTTTCTTTATAGAGAATTGTGATTGATGTTCTTCTGCCTCTTTTAGACTCATGTTGAATGACCCAAATCACTCAATTATTCAATCAAGAAAGCTTACTACACTGTCCCATAGCTAGCAGTATCTTTCCATTGCTTTCTTCATTATCATCTTCCATTCAGACATGCAAATATGCCTGGCTTAACTTTATGCATTATACAATTAATAAAAATACACAAAAATTACCAGAGAATTTCTAAATAATTATTTCTAAGTGCATTTTCTACATTTTCCACAATGAGAAGGCATTATTTTTATAACCCGAAAACCTGATTTTACAAGTCCTGCGTGCCTGTGTAATTTATATATACCCTACTATTGCAATTACAGAAGTCACCCCTAATCTGCAGCCTCATTTTGTGTAGTTTCAGTTACCTGCAGCTCACTGTGGTCTGGAAGCAGGTGATCCTTCTGACGTATCACAGAAGGTCAACAGTAGCTTAACAACTATGTCACAATGCCTACGTCATTCACCTCACCTCATCTCATCAGTTACACATTTTAGCGTCTCACATCATCACAAGGCATAGAGTACAGGAGGTTATTTTGAGAGCAATGGAAACAGACCGCATTCGCATAGCTTTTATTATAGTATATTGTTATTCTGTTTTGTTATTAGTTATTGTTGTCAATCTCTTACTGTGTCTAACTTATAAACTAAGCTTCATCACAAATACACATGTATAGGAAAAAACATAGTATATATGGGGTTAGGTACTATTTGCAGTTTCAGGCATCCACTGGGGGTCTTGGAATGTATCCCCCATGGATAAAGGGAGACTAAGTATATTTTTTAAAAAAGCACAACATGAAAACACAGCAAAAACTTGCTGACAGTTATCTCTTGGTGGATATTTTATAGGTTATCTTAAGGGTTTAATAAGTATTTGTTGAGTAAAAGAATAACTTTTCCTCTTTATCCTTTCTAATTTTAAATAGTTTTTGGTAATAAGCAAATATTGCATTCTTCTTAAAAAATCAATAAAATGTAACTTTGTCATTGGTATTGGCCCATAAGAACTAATTTTGTTCCCCCACCAAAAAAATATTTTTTTGGTTACCAAGACTTAACACTGCCAATAAAAATATTATATCTATTCACAATATACACAATACACAAATAATTGTGTGTTGGCTTTGTTTGCATTTATCTATTTATCTATTTATTTATTTGAGAGAGAGAGAGAGAGAGAGTGCACATGAGCAGGGGTGGAGGGGGCAGAGGGAGAGGGAGAGAAAATCCCAAGCAGACTCTGTCCTGCAGAGCAGAGAGCCCGATGTAGGGCTTGATCCTAGGACCCTGAGATCACGACCTGAGCCATACCACGAGTTGGACGCTGAACGGACATCCCTACCCAGGAGCCCCTTGAATCTTTTATTCTGATCTATTTTTTTAGGTCACGTGTTTAACATCCTACATCACCTTAAGTATTTTGAAACCAAGGGCTGAAAAGTCAGGAACCATGAGCTGGATTCATGTCAAAACTCTACCACTTTCTAGTTGTGCATTTTAGGTACACTGCCTATCTGTGAATCATTGTTCTTATAGGCACATGGTCCATCAGCTTTCTATGAGAATTTAAAAATATTGCTTACATAAATTTAGGTACATCACTTAGCACAGCGCTTTGCATATAGGAAACATTCAGTACATGTGAAATGTAATTATTTTCCTTTTCACTCCCTAATAAGATAGTGTCTATCTAGAGCACAGATGTGGCTTTGCTTTGAAGAAGTCTGATTAACCTGAAACTTAAAGCCAGAAACCAAAATCACAAATACCATGTTATTGGTGTGTGAATGTGGAAGAACACGTCTGAGTGTGTTCTACCATGTGGCAGAACTGTGTTACTACCCACACGCACAGGTTGTACACCACATAAGCACTTTTTTAAAAAAAGATAGAACTAGTTCTCTTAACTTCTGCCCATACCTATGACAAGGTACAGTGATGTTTATGCAAATAATTAGGCACCAGCATCTACTATAAAGTTCAACCCATATCTCTCACACTTTTCCCTCTTCTGCCTTTAAATTTACTCTTAAAATCTCTTACAAGTGCCCATTAGACAGACTGCAGGGTGGATGTTAGTATATGTAATCACAAAAGCACAAATGTTTTATGATGCCTAAACATGATATACTTTGCATATCTTTTAGTTCAGAGGTCCTAAGAGTCCACCTACTCACTGGCTAGAAAGAAATCCACTGTGTTCAGCCTGCTCTATGACTCTGTTATGTCTCTTTGTTGCTGCACGTTCCTAGTACATAGCCCCGTTGTATGCACTTCAGAACAGTCATCGAATGAACGAATAAACGAAGTTTTGAGCCTTTCCTTTAAATAAGGTAAGATGGAATCATTCTTTATTGCACAGACGTCTGTCAAACTTACTCTGAAAAAAAGGAAGTAGGCCAGAACACCAAAAAATGCACAGTGTGTAATCGTGATGTGAATGTTTAAAAGCATATATGTGATAGCCATGGTCACTGAGTTCTTCCCATGCACGAATAAGAGAAGTACAGTTAAAATTGTTGAAAGAGCTCTATTATTTGCAACATGCCACAAAGGTTGTTTTTTAAAATAAAATTATGAGTGGTTTGTATAAGCAGATGTCAATGTATTGATTCAATAACTCCAGTATGCAGGTGACGGCATATCAAATGAAACTTGGAGTCTGCATTTTTTTTTAATTCATCACTTACTACTTTCCCACAATATGCAGTTATAAGCTAAATAAACTATTCATCAGTTGATTTTAAGTCTAAATTGTCTATACTGATGTAGAAATATCTGCTGCAAATTTTGAAGACTTTAAGAAGGAAAGACGACAACAGTTTCAGTACATGATTTACATACTTGTTTGAACTAATGTTAACATTAAAGGCATTTAAAATGTTCCCAGGTAAGCTTATTTAACGGGTTAATTTATTCTAATATTATATAATCAAAACAGGGTTCAGGCAAACTATATTTGAACTGAGATTAACATAATGACATACCTTTAATAGAAAGTCTTATCGGCTCCCTACAATTATCAAATGTTCTAATTTAACTGACAGTCAAACAATACAGAGGACAATTATAAAAATTCCAAAGTATTGTTGGAAAACATTTTTACCTCATTATACTTCAGTCTTGGGGGGGAAAGTCATTACTCTACCCTAGGGATATTAAATAATTTTTGGCTTAAACAAAGTTTACATTTAATAAGGATCAGTTTCTGTTTCATGTGAGATTTCATGATGAAGTACTATTTCCTACTATTTAATATGTGTAGTTGGAAAAGGAAAGGAACAGAGCTAAAAATAGCCATGCAAAACAAGACTTGACTGGCCACAACTGCATGGTCAGAGCCTTTCAGAAAGGTTGGAACCCAACATGTCCACAGGCAACAAGAGCTTTTGCAGTGCCAGGCTACCTCAGCCCCAGGCCTTTGCCTCACCTCTGTTCTGAAGACAGACCAGTAGTATTGCTTTCAGTTTTTGCTTTAGAAAATATTTAAAGGACAAAACTAGCAGCCAATTTTTAAGCTTGAGGAAAACAGGGAGAAAAATAAAGACTAGTACAAAGACAGATGTGGTAATGCTTACTTTGTCCAAAAAAATTACTTTTCATAAAAAGCCAGGATGATTTGGGGAGCATGTGTATGTGGTGGTGGAGGGTGGACAGCAATGAGCCTGATGAGACTCTGAACTTGAATCATCATCACAGTTATAATTAAGGTCATGATCTTGAACAAGCCACTTAACCTCTGTGCCCTCTGCTCAACTCCAATGATTCTTTTTCCAATACCTCCTAACTGGCTCCCTGTAAAAATGAAAAGCAAATTGGCAAAATGACATGTAATGCCCCTTCCAGGACTTAAATATTCTAGTTACAAGTGGTTTTACAAAATACTGGAAGAAACTATGCCAAAATAATAATTACTCTCAGTAATATTTTCCTTTGTCACAATTTTGCAAGTTATCTGTAATCACCTTTATATTAAGTCCATACATAAAAATATCAATGTCTAGGACACTACGGGTGATCACATATAATGAGGCAATGCTTACTCCTTAGTAAACACGTGCACGATTTTAAATTATTTTAGAAGGGCTAGTTAAGCATACTATCAATGTGTTACTTGAGGGCACTCTTTTCCTGTGAGTGTGAAATAATTTAAAAGGCATCCTGACAGTTTTCTCAAGACATCCCAAGTCTCTGCATCAGGGCTTACGCTCCTCTCTCTTGCAAAACCCTGACAATGCCCAACCTCTCGAGACTGCTTAGCAGAGCAAGTTAGAACACAATATGCACTTGTTTTACATCTCTCATCACTTTGTATCTTCACTGTAGTTAATTATGTATTGGTATCACTTTCCCAGCCTAAATCATAAACACAAGAAGAAAGCTGTTTTATTTACTTTTGAATTCTCCTCATGTCTATCACAGAGTATTGAACACAAGGCACTCAATAAAGATTAGTGGGGTGACTGAATATGCACTTATTACCTTGGATTTTTGCCTCCATTATGGTTAAATTATATTTTAGTTATTAATAACAATTTTAAATATTAAAGAACTATGCTGCACTATAGAATAGCCATATCATGTTACAGCAAACTTTGAAGGAATCCAGAGAGAGTAAACAGAAGTAATTTTAATATATTGATGGAAAGAAGTATTTAAACATGAAAAACAAGAGCTTAAATGCTATAGTAATACTTTATGTATGATTCATACAACAGATAGCTAATGAATAAATGCCTACTATGTGCTAAGAATTCACATGTGGGAAAATTCTCATGTGGGAATAAGGATAATTAGAATGTGTTCTCAAAAGCTTACAGAACTATCAGAGGAAGAGATGTTTCAAATAGGTATTATATTTTCACACCTGAAATGTAGTTTTAAATGCGAAACCATTTTAAATGGTTTTGTAAAATAAAATTAGAAAATGGTTTCATTCATTTCTCCATTATTTGAAATGCTGTATTTTATTCTTATATGATAAATATTCTTTTCACTATAGTTCAACAAAGCAAAATCAAAATTATAAAATTTATCAATAAAAAACAATGTAAACATAGACAACTTTTTGATTTTTAGCATAAAGAACATAGCTTACATATGTAAGTTCAAAATGATATTTTCCAAGTTCCTAATAATTTTTTTATTATTGTTAACAAGAAATGTAGAGTAAAACGTGTAAAATGTACAGAAAAATTAGAAGATTCAGGCATACTAGAATAGTTAAAGTACACTAGATTAACACAATATAAGATTAAAATTTGCATATTCTTACATTCAATTGATGCATCCATGTGAATATAATATACACAGCATGCTATTATAAAAATGTATTTTTAATTTCCTTATAAGTGAATACTCAGTAACATAATTTTAATGGTTATATAGAACTCCATTTTATTCATGAACCACAATGTATTTAACCGTTCTCCTATTACTGGGACTTTACATTGTTTCAACATGTGAAGTAATTACAAGATTGTGACTACTATCATACATACATCCATATACATGATTTCTTTAAGATAAATTATTATACCCCTGAATTCTGAAAGAATAATTTATTATTTTGTTGATGATTCAAAATGAATCACCATATTTACTGCAGTATATAGTAAGGTGGTAAGTAATTGCTTTAGGTTTAGAAAGTCAGAGCTGAAATCCTGGTGGCACTCCCCAGTAGCTGGATGATTTAAAGCAAGTTTTTTAGCCTTTCTAAGAAATGTTTCCTCCATAAAATGAGCTCAAGAATAACTATTATATAGACTATGAAGATGAAATGAGAAAATCACAGAAAATATATAGTTCTTAGTCTTATATTTAAGCAGTACAAAATGGGGACACCCGGGTGGCTCAGTCGGTTAAGCATCCGACTCTTGGTTTTGGCTCAGGTCATGATCTCAGGGTCGTAAAACTGAGCCCCACAAGAGGCTCTCTGCTCGGTGCAGAGTCTGCTTGAGACTCTGTCCCTGCCTCTCCCTCTGACCCTACCCCCTCTTATGCTCTCTCTTTCTCTCTCCAAAATAAATGAAAAAATCTTTTTAAAAAATGAAGAGTATAAAATGAATAAATATGAATTTTACATTAAATATGTCATTTTACCATCATAACTCTCAGTAGATACCATGAACTGCTAAGCTATTCAACCCTATTGACCCCTCACTCAACGAACTAAAATTACAATGGTTTTCAGTTTTAAAAAATATATATATATATATATTTCTTTCATAAATCACATATAACAAGATCTGAGTGTCTGTATATAAATGTGTATACACATACACATAATTATTTATACATTTATTTTTAGCACAGAGGATCTTAGCAAGTATGAATCCTCTCTTAGGGAATACTTTGGAACTTTGAGGATGTGGTATTGGTTATCATAATGATTGGGAGGAGATAAAATGGCTTGTATTGGGTAGGAGCCTGGGATACATTATTTCCTTCAACAAATGACACAGTATGTACAACAAAGAAATGTCCAATATCCTGTACAAATTTCAAATACTCTGCTATAACCTTATATAAGAAAATCACATTTATTTTTTACTGGTTTTATTGAGAAATAATTGACATATATCACCATATAAGTTTAAGGCATACAGCATGATGGATTGATTTATATATATTGTGAAATGATTACCATAATAGGTTTAGCTAACATCCATTTTCCGATATAAATACAGTAAAAAGAAAAGAAAGAAGAAAAGGAGAAACAAGGAAAAAAATTTCCTCCTCGTGATGAGAACTCTGAGGATTTACTCTCTTAACAAATTTCCTACATATCACACAGCTGTGTTAGCTATTGTCATCATGTTGTACATTACATCCCCAGGAGTTATTTATCTTCTAATTGGAAGTTTAAGCCTTTTGACCACCTTCGTCCAATTCCCCCTACCACTACCCCATGCTTCTGGTGACCACAAGTCTGATCTCTTTTTCTTTGACTTTTTGTTTTGTTTTAGATTCCACATAAAAGTGAGATCATAACAGTAATTCTTTTTCTCTGTCTGACTTATTTCTTTTAGCATTATGCCATCAAGGTCCATTAAGGTCCATCCATGTTGTCACAAACAGTAGAATTTCCTTGTTTTTTACAGATGAATATATATATACATATCTCCTAACTTCTTTACCCATTCATCCACCCATAGACACTTGGGTTGTTTCCATGTGGGGTAATTCTATTTTAAATTTTTGAGGAACCTCCATACTATTTTCCATAGTGGCTGCACCAGTTTGCATTCCCACCAACAGTGCACAAGGGTTTTCTTTCGTTTTCTCCACAACCTCACCAACACTTGCTTTTTGTCTTTTTGATAATAGCCAACCTGTCAAGTATAATTTCATACCGCATGTGGTTTTTGATTTGCATTTCTGACAATTAGCAAGCATCTTTTGATGTTGAGCATCTTTTCATGTGCCTGTTGGCTAGTTGTGTGTCTTTTTTGGAAAAACGTCTTTTAAGTGCTCTGTCCAGTTTTTAATCAGGTTGTTTTGTTTTTCATATTAAGTTGTATAAATTCTTTATATATTTTGGATAGTAACTCTTATGAGACATATGATTTGCAAATATCTTCTCCCATTAAGCAGGTTGCCTTTTCATTTTGTTGATGGCTTCCTTTGCTGTAAAAAGCTTTTTAGTTTGATATAATCCCATCTATTTATTTTAGCTTTTGTTGTCCTTGCCTAAGGAGACTGGTCCAAAAAAACATCGCTAAAACCAATGTCAGTGAGCTTATTTCCTAAGTTTTCTTTGCTTTTTCTTTTTTTAAAAGTTTTTATTTAAATTCCAGTTATTTAACTTAGTATAATATTAGTTTATTAGTTTCAGGTGTATGATGTAGTGATTCAACACTTCCATACAACACCTGGTGCTCATCACAAGCATACTTCTTAATCCCCATAACCTCTTTAACACATCCTCCCATGTACCTCCCCTCTGGCTATGTTTTCTTTTAGGAGTTTTATGGCTTCAGGTTTCACATTCAAGTCTTCAGTTCATTTTGAATTAATTTTTGTATGTGGTGTAAGATAGTGATCGATTTCATTCTTTTACATGTAGCTACCTAGTTTTCCCAACACCATTTATTGAAGAGACTGTCTTTCTCCATTGTATATTCTTGCCTTTATCATCATAGGTTCATTGACCATGGGTTTATTTCTGAGCCCTCTATTCTATTCCATTGATGTATGTGTCTGTTTTCATGCCAGAACCATACTGTTTTGATTAAAATAGATTTGTAGTGTGTTGAAATTCAGGGGTGTTTTACCTCCAGCTTTGTTCTTCTTTCTCAATACTGCTTTGTCTATTTGGGGTCTTTTGTGGTTCCATACAAATTTTGGGACTCTTTGTTCTAGTTCTGTAGAAAATGCACTGGTATTTTGAAGAGGACTGCATTGAATCTGAAGATTGCTTTGGGTAGTATGAACATTTTATCACTATTAATTCTTCTAATCCATAAGCATTGAATATCTCTCCATTTATTTATGTTTCTTTGATTTCTTTCATCAACATCTTGGAGTTTTCTGAGTACAGGTCTTTCACCTACTTGGTTAAATTTATTCTTTTGGATGCAATTATAAATGGGATTGTATTCTTAATTTCTTTCTCTGGTAGTTTATTATTAGTGTATACAAATGCAACTGATTTCTGTATGTTAATTTTGTATCCTGCAACTTTAGTGAATTCATTTATTAATCAAATACTTTTTTGGTGGTGTCTACATTTTTCTATATATCGTATCATGTCATCCACAAATAGTGAGTTTTACTTCTTCTCCAATTCGGATGCTTTTAATTTCTTTTTTTCTTTCTTTTCTTTTTTTTTTTTTTGCCTACTTGTTCTGGCAAGGACTTTTAATATTATGTTGAATTAAAGTGGCAAGTGTAGGCATTCTTGTAAAGTTTCTGATCTTAGGGGAAAAAGCTTAAAGCCTTTACTATGATGTTAGCTGAGAGTCTGTCCTATATGACCATCTTATGTTAAGGTATATTCCTTCTGCACATGCTATGAGAGTTTTATCTTACATGTGTTTTGACTTTTATAAAATGCTTATTTTGCATCTATTGAGACAATATAATTTTCACCTTTTGTTTGTTTTTTTAAAGATTTTATTCATTTATTTGTCAGAGAGAGAGAGACTGCACAAGCAGGGGAAGCGGCAGGCAGAGGAGGAATCAGGCTCCCCACTGAGCAAGGATACTGATGTGGGACTCGATCTCTGGACCCTGGGATCATGACCTGAGCTGAAAGGCAGATGCTTAACTGACCAAGCTACCCATTGTTTTGTAAATGGGTCCATTATTCCATTTAGGCTATTGTTGAATTTGGTTTGCTAATATTTCATTGAGGATTTTTGCATCTATGTTCTTGAGGCATATTGGTCTGTAATTTTTTTTTCTTTATTCTTCTCTCTTTCACCCCCTCTCCCCCCTTTTTGTGGTGTCTTTGTCTGGTTTTGTTATCAGGGTAATGCTAGCCTCATAAAATGAGTTTGGAAGTACTTCTCTTCAATAATTTGAGGGTAAATTTTCTTTAAATGTTTGGTAGAATTCATCTATGAAGCCATATGGTCCTGGTCTTTTGTTTTTATGAGCTTTTACATTACTGATTGAATTTTATTATTCGTAATCAGTCTATTCAGATTTTCTATTATTTTGTTATTCAGTCTTGCAAAGGTGTGTCCTCCTAGGAATTTATCCATTTCTTCTAGGTTTCCTGTTTTTGTTTTGTTTTGTTTTTAATTTTTAAACTGAAGTTTTAATTGAATTGTACACCACTATTATCATATTGCAGAATCTAAATATGACTATATGTTTACCATTACCAATGAGATTTACCCTACCATTTTATATTTCTATGATGTTAATTATCATTCTTTCACTTCTACACAAAGAATTCCCTTTAGCATTTCTTATAAGTCAGGTTTGGTGGTAATGAACTCCCTCAGCTTTTGCTTATTTGTGAAAGTCTTTACCCCTCCTTTGTTTCTGAAGTATTGCTTCATCAAGTAAAGAATTCTTGATTGACAGTTATTTTTCTTTCAGTATTTTGAATCATCCCATTCTCTCTCAGCCTAAAATGTTTCTGTTAAGAAATCTGCAAATAATCTTACTAGGGGGAGGGGATGAAACTTCTTGTATGTAAATTCTCTCTTTCCTCTGTTGCTCTTACCATTTTTAATTTTGTCTTTGACTTATGACAATTTAATTATGTGTCTTAGTGTGATCCTATTGAGGATCAACCTATATGGCATCTAATAAAGGGTCTAACAAAGCGGAGATCCATTACTCTGAGAGAAATTCTCACAAAAAAGAAAATGCTTTGTCTGGTGTCTGAAGTAAGAGTAAACAGGCATTGAGTGAGTCTCTCTCCTGTGAGCTTTAATATATTTCTTTTGTTATATCAATTTTGACTGGCTAGAGACACATTTATGCAAACTTTCAAATTCTTTATTGCATTCTGAAGTTGAATTTATTACCTAAAATACTCTTCAACATGTAAGAAGTTACTCTAATCTCTAATTTTACATATTACTTATATATTTAAAATATGTATTTATTACCTAAAATAGCCATTAACATATGAGGAGAAATTATAGTGTGTGTATATAATGTAGTCATAAACTACATTAACACAATCTGAGCAGTGTAAGGGCATATACTTTCAAAAGGTTATTTTGTTATACCTGGCATTGTATACTATGTCACCAATTTATCAGACTTTATAAAACCACTGTCTTAAAGAGTCTTGTGTTAGGTTGTGCAGGAATACTCTTTAAAAAGGGGGGGGGTTACTTTTTTTTTTATTTAAATTCAATTAGCCAACATATAGTACCTCATTAGTTTCAGATGTACAGTTCAATAATTCATCAGTTGTGTATAACACCTAGTGCTCATCATATCTCGTGCCTTCCTTAATGCCCATCACCCAGTTACCCCATCCCCCACCCCCTCCCCTCTAGCAACTCTCAGTTTGTTTACTATAGTTAAGAGTCTCTCATGGTTTTTTTCTCCCTCTCTGATGACTTCCCATTCAGTAATGGGGGGGGGGGGATTTCCTAAAACAAAGTTAGTTCTCACAACTGAAGAGCATGGGTCTTTCCCATGCTCCTCCCTTTGCCTACAACACTATCTTCTATTCTTTACTTAGTAACTGTAACCCGTGCTGTAAGAACAACTCATATGTCATCATCTTTATAAAATCATCTCTCCTACTGCCAGATGTAGTCATTCCCTTTTCTTGGGCTCACAATTATACTTAATTGCTTCTGTTATATCAATTAGCATGAAATCTTGATTTTTTTCTTTATGTGCTTACTTACTGAGAATAACATTTCCTCATACTCTTAAGAAAAGTCTAACAGTTCTACAGCTATGGTAATAAGTTAAAACTACAGGTTATTTTTAAGCCTCTTTAACCAATCAATTATAATTCTTTAGCCATAGTGATAAATAATGCCCAGAACAAGTTTTAAACCTGTTTTATCAAACAGTGATAGCTCAATTCAGGAAACATACTTCTGAAAACCAACCAATAGGTGAGAGATCCTACTTCTGAAAGTTAACTAATGAACAAAAGTCTCTCTAGTAACACATGTTTGAAGGCCAGTCAATCAGCAACTTGGTCTTTCCTGAGGAATCATGCCCTAAATCTTATGTCATTTCACTTCCACTGCTAAAAGCCAGTGATCATTAACTTGCATGTTGTGTAACAAATTATCCCCAAATTAGAAGCCTAAAACAGCATTTGTCTCACATCGTTTCTGAGAGTTGGGAATTGGAATGGATTTTCTAGGTGGGTTAGGCTACAATCTCTCAGGGGCTGCAGTCATCTGAAGGACTGATGCAGCAGAGGCTCCGCTTCCACGTTCCGTTACACAGACCTCAGCTCCTCACTGGTTATAGGCAGATGCCTTTAACTCATTAGCACAAAGACCTCTCAACAGGTCTGCTGAAGACCTCTATCACACGGCCACTAGTTTTCCCCAGAGAAGCTTATCTAAGAGAGAGCAAGGCCGGCAGGAGCCATAAAATCTTCCACAAAATCTTTTATGACCTCACCTCAGAGATAAAATACCATAACTTTGCTTGTATTCTGTTGATAACAAAGACCAACCCTGATACAGAATGTGTATTTCCACAAAAGCACGGATCATTGGGTCCATCGTGGGGGCTAGCTACCTCTCTTCCCCCAAACCCTATATTATACAAATAGTCTGCTTTGCCAAGAAAGACTGTTTAACCAGCATAACTCTCCTTTACTTAGATGGACAACAAACTGAGCTTGGAGTCTTTATTTCAGATACTGAGTTTCTAAGGGTTGCTGTCATCCTTTGTCATTTAGAGATGTTCTCCCAAGGCTTTTTTTTTTTTTTTTTTTTAAGATCTTTATTTAGTAGCTATTTGTTTGACCCATAGACAAACAAAAGTGCTCATTGGGAATGACTGAGCCAGAACTCTGCTCTGGATCTACTAGAATATGGACACTTGTAGGGGAGGGATTAGGCTTAAGTTATTCTTCAAGCTTTATTGCCGAGAAAATAGTTGATACTCAGTTAATGCTTATTGAATAAATGGATGCAGAATTCAAATAATGAAACATAATCCTACACTTTTCATTTTAAAAAGTGAAGAAATATTGAGTAGTAGATTATTTAAATATGCAACTCACATTCTCTTTAGCTTATAGATCTGATGCCACATCTTAATGTCTTTCTCAAATGCTTCCAACCTGCTTAGTGAAATTGGATGAGTGGGAGACATATCTCTGATTTGATCAATGAAGTCCAAGAAAAAATGGTATTCACATAGAATACATTTATTCTATTAAATGAGCAAGACTCAATTAATTTACCTAAAGAATTTGTAATAACTTGCCCACAGTTGAAAAACCTTCACCAGATACAATATAGCACTCATTTTTATCTTTCTGTGAGTCATTTCTGAGTACGTAAATGTTGAAAGTTTTAACCAACTGAACCATCATTTAAAAATAAAATACCATTGTTCTACCAGCAATTACCCTCATGAAAACATAGTCACATAATTTTCCCCTAATAAAGAAAATCAAAGGGACACTAAAGAACATGCAAGTGGAGATGCTGGCAGTTTATAGTTGTTAAAAATGGAGATCAATGGGTATAAACCCAAACAACTTTATAAGTCCAGTTGAATATAAAATATAGTTTTAGTGATATTATTCTCCTCAAGCAAGCAAGTAATCCATAGCTAAGCAAGACATTGAACTAACCATAGTACATTTAAACTTATCCAAACAATAATACACCATTTCCCATACTTGCACATACATAAGTCATTTAAAGTATATGAAGCTGCCTTCAAATCAGGATTTATTTGAGTCTTTCATTTTTCAATAATTAATCTTACAGAACACCCCAAAGAACAGGTTCAAAACTTAATAAATGTCTTTATCCTAAATAAGTTAAGGATAATCAGGACAAGTCAGGATACCAAATTTAAGAAGGCAAAATAAATTACACACCTATCAATAATTAAAGGAAATACGGCCAAAAAAGGAGAGACTAATGATGGCTAGAAATCCACATCCTGAGATGTGTATTTTAAAGATTTATTTATTTATTTATTTGAGAGAGAGAGAGAGGGAAAGAGAGAATGAGGCAGGTGGAGACAGAGGGAGAGAATCTTCAAGCAGACTCCCCGCTGAGAGCAAAGCCCTACACAGGGCTTGATCCCAGGACCCATTAGATCAAGACCTGAGCCAAAACCAAGAGTTGGATGCTTCACCAACTAAGCCACCCGGTTGCCCCTGAGATGTGTATTTTAAAAGTTTAAAACAAGTGCAAAGATAAAAGCAGAACATGTAGGAGCTGGATTACATTCACAATATATTAGATATATTGGATTATCGTATCTTCTTCTGAGTTCCATCACTTAAAAGAAATGAGAAAATTTGAAAAATGTTTAAAGAGAAGTCCCAGAAGACATTAAGGGTTAGAAAGAGGGTTTCTGAGGAATAATATTTTAAAAGGCCTATTACTGAAAAAGAAAGATTCTTATTAATCTATGCATAGCCTTAATTTTGTGGATAGTGAAAAAGTTACAACTGCAATGAACCATGTGTAAGAAAAGAGTCTTATGTTGCAGAGTAGAAAGTTCTGAGAGAGATCATCATCAAAAATCAGACCTGACTGTCAAGGACAATCACTTAATTGGCAGAGTCTTTAAAGATGGGATTCTCATTTGGTTAATGTACATCAGGTCTTGCCTGAAGGCACTGGAATAAGCTGAATGGCATAAAAGATATCTTGTACTTTCATAATGGGTAACAAAACAGTGATTAGGACAGGAAGTAAGTTCTAGTATTAATTACATAAGTTAAATAACCATATGTTATAAGGGTAAGTAAAATTTACTATATGAAGGGCTGGAAATGATATATGGAAAAGAAGTAGTAGAACTAGAGGTCTTTGCTCATTATTCAGGATCTGAACTAATTAGAAACCTTACATTAATATAATAATATGATTTCAGTTAAGAATGCATCATTGGTTTGAGAAAGTAATTTAATCATTCATTTGTATTCTCTAAATGATTTTCTTGAAAGATAATGGCTAACCTACTCCTTTCAAGGTATTCCCATGAGAATTCCAGGAGTTCCTTAATATAATCTACAGCTTCCAGGTTGAGAATCCACCAAAGTCACAAAAACTTAATGAAGGTGAGAAACAAGTTCAGCATGTCTGTGACAGGCCATAAGACCAGGTAAGTTTGACAAAACATATGTTCCTGGAGAAAAATTTAAAGCCATTTTTTTTTACTTCATTGATCTAAAATTATAAAATTATGATTCAGAAGAAATGCTTTGTATATATTAAGCAATTTGAAGTCATGACATATGCTGCATTCCAGTGACATTCAAACCACTGTGATAGGAATTATAGGATGTAAAAAAACATGGATATAATGAATATTTTTAGAATATGTATGGTCCCAACATGAGACAATTTGTTGGCAACCCATGGCATCTATAGAGCATTCAGTAATTCTATTAACTACTACTCAGTTCTTGCTGATATACTTCTCTAAATCTACAGAGTGAAATCAATAAACATGAGTGCTCACATTGTGGAGTATTATTAATGTTGGGACACATAATAAATTCCCAGAGCCATCTTCCCTAAAATGTTTCTAGTGGAGCAGATACTGAGTTTCAGAAAGCACTCCTGTAATAGACTAATCTTACTCAAGGAAAATGCTGCAAACTATTTTGTCTATCAGTTTAATAACAACTGTAATTCAAAAAGATGCAAGACCTCGGTCACTTACTAAAAAGGGAAAAGATAAGCATGGAACCCCAGAAGATGGAGTCTTTAACTTACAACATACTGCCTCTTGCATATTTCCTTTATGTTTGTTTTATTTGTACCAATTGTTCACAAATGGGCCATAAACAATGAACACAAATCTCTTAGAATGATATGGGTCACACTGTGGTAATGTTCAGGTGGAAAACAGCAAAGAGAAGATAAATCGCAACCAGGGTCTTGATTCATCTTATAGAGCCTAAAACCCTCAATTATCTTTTTCATAATTTTCCTTCTCTTTCTCTCCTCTTCTTCCTCTATACGTTCTATCAGAAAAGAGCACTTAAGTATGCCCTTATACGCGCTAGCCCAAAGAGACTGCACTAAATCTGTGGCTCTCCGTAGGTAAGTTCTAAAATGCTGGTTTTAAAACTTAAAGAGAAATCATGTCTCAAAAATATTACTAAAATACAAATTTCACTATCTTGGTTCTTTAAATTTATGTTTTCAACTTTATTTTTATAGTTTTATTGAAGTATAAATGAAAACGGCACTTGTTTAAAGTGTACAATTTGATGAATTTTGACATATGCATACGTCCATGGAACCATCACCACAATGAAGGTAATAAACATTTCCATCATGCCCCAAATTTTGTAACCCATCACATTTCACTCCACTCCCCACCCCCATCCCAGGTAAACACAGATTTGCTTCTGTCGTAAGGTTCAGTTGGCATTTTCTAGACTTTTATATAAATGGAATCATACTCTTGCCCTCCTTTTTTGTCTGGTTTCTTTCACTCAGCATATTCTTTTGAGATTCAGCCACGTTGTTACCTGCATCAATACTGTCAATAGTTTGTTCTTTTATATTGCTGAGTAAGAAGTATTCTGCATGGATATATCACAATGTATTTATCTTTTCACCTGTAGATAGGCATTTGAGCTGTTTCTAGTTTGAGTCTTTGATTAAAAAAAAGTGGGATCTATGAATATTTATGTACAAGTCTTTATATGGACATATACTTTCTTTTGTCTTGGGTAAATATCTAGGAGTGGTATGGTGGGGTCATAAAATAGATATATGTTTAACTTTTTAAGAAAATATCAAACTATTTTGTAAAGTGTTTTTACCATTTTACATTTGCACTGGCAGAATATTAGTGTTAAAGATGGTACCCATCCCTGACAACACGTGGTGTGTTCAGTTTTTAATTTTAACCATTATAGTAAGTGCATAGTGGTATTCCACTGTGTTTTAAATTCCCCTAATGAGTAATAATAATGCACATCGTTTTTGGACTTGTTTGCCATTCATATAAATTCTTTTCTCTTTTTATTTTGTGTTTATTTCTAAAATTTTATTTACAGTAAAATTCACTCTTTAGAGTCATATAACCACTATCATGATCAAGAGACAGAATAATTCCATCACCCTACACACTCCCTCATGCTGCCTCTTTGTAATCAAACCCTCCTACCAGCTGTAAGCCCCACAAATCACTGGACTGATCTCTGTCCTTATAGTTTTTCTTTTTGCAAAGTGTCATTTAAGTAGAATCTATATATAGCCTATGAATTTGGCTTCTTTCACTTAACGTGATGCGTCTGAAATTCATGTTGTTGTGTGTATCCATAGTTCATTCCATTTTATAGCTGAAAATATTTCCTTGTGTAGATGTAACAAATTTTGTTTATCTATTCACCAGTTGAAGAACATTTATGTTGTTTCCAGCTTTTTGGTAATTAGGACTAAAGAAACTATATACAACTTACAAATAAGTTTTTGGTAAACAGACACTTTCATTTCTCTTGGGTAATTACCCAGGAGTAAGATGGCTGGGTTTATGGTTAGAGTAACTTTGTAAGAAAGTACAAAAGTATTTAGAAATTGATTGTATCATTTTGTATTTCCACCAGCAATGAATGTTTCGTTTGCTCTACATCCTTGCCACAGTTGGCGTTGTCATATTCTCAAATTTTATTTTAGTCTTTCTAACAGGTGAGTATTCCCACTGTGGCTTTAATGTGTATTTCCCTAATCACTAATGATGTTGGTCATCTTGTCATGTGCTTATTTGCCATCTATATATCTTCCTTGTCTATTTGGTTTTGCCAAAATACAAAGTTAATTCATAAAAGGAAAGTCTTTTCAACAAATATCCACCAGCACATTTGGATACCAACATGTTAAATTAGAAAAAAACCCCAAAAACCAAAACTTCAACCTATACCTTGAGCCAAGTACAAAAAAGAATAATTCAGGATAGATTATACACTGAAATATAAAACCCAAAAGTATAAAATTTCTAGAAGAAAACCTTGTGACTAGCAGTCTGACTGATATATCTTGGCTCAGAGTAAAAACATAAAGAATACAGGGGTAAACCAGACTTCATCAAAATTAAAAACTTCTCTTCAAAAGACATTATTAAAAGATAGAAAAGACAAGACACAGACTAGGAGAAGATATTTTCAAAGAATATATGTTAAAAGATTTATATTCAGAGTATCTAAAGGATTTCCAACTCTGACAAATAAAAAATGTATATTAAAAATGGTCAAAAGATTTGAACAGACACTTCACCAGTGATTACATACAATGACAAATACATAAAAACACGCTGAATATCATTATCTACTAGAAAAATGTGAATGAAAACCACAACGGAATACCAATACATATCTATTAGAAAGGCTGAAATTAGAAAAGCTGATTACGCCAAGTACTGAGGTAGCTATAGAGCGAATGCAGCTCTCGGATCTCTGCTGATGGGGAATATGAAATGATAGAACTACTCTGGAAAACAGTTTAATTAAAAGAAATGCAAGCATTTGTTTAGACACAGTCCTATGCAGGAATGTTCACAGTAACTTTCCTTATAGTATCACATTTTTGAAAGTAACACAAATGTCCATCATCAGGTGAAAAAAAAATACAGTGTGTTTCCAGTATTTTCGAGGAGGCACCAAAGTGTAAAATAGCCACTTTTTATTTTTTTTATTTATTATTTTTTATTTTTATTTTTTATTTTTTATAATTTTTATTTTGTTATATTAGTCATATTTTTTTATTTTTATGTTCAATTAGCCAGCATATAGTACGTTATTAGTTTTTAATGTAGTGTTCAACGATTCATTAGTTGCGTATAACACCCAGGGCTCATCATCACACATGCCCTCCTTAATCCCATCACCTGGTTATCCCAAACCCCCACCCGCCCCCCTCCTGTAACCCTCAGTTTGGTTCCCGGAGTCCAGAGTCTCTCATGGTTTGTCTCCGTCTCTGATTTCTTCCCACTCAGTTTTCCCTCCCTTCCCCTATGGTCCTCCACACTTACATAGTCACTTTTTAAATTTCAGGCATAATACTTAAGAACTGAAATGAATATTCTACAGGTCCTATGTATTATCCTACATCATCTAAGTGACAAATAAGAGTTCTAAAAAGGGTAATTTCTTCTATATTATAAAAAGAAATAATAAGATTCAGCATCTTACCTATATATCTATATCCTTCTTCCCCATTTACTATGGGTCTCAGCCAAGTTGACTTAAGTTGTATATTATTACGCACGTGGGCACCTTGAGGAGGATAAAGTGTAAATAACATTTCAATTGCATTGAACTTCTTGATGAGTTCAGAATATTTCTGATGGTCCTCTGTTAAAAAAAAAAGAATATTAAACAATTTTAAAATTTTAGACATTTTTGTCTAATGTGTTTCTTGTAAGTGATGCAAATTAAAAACTATTTAATAATATGAATGCTAATGGCTATGTTGACAATGTGGGTTTTCTTTAGCCAAAGGTACTTCACCAAAACTCTTACTGTTCAGATATTCCTAGCAAAAATTAAGGAGTAAGGGATCTACAAATATCATCTTAAATACTATAAATTTAAAGCAGTATTTTTAATAGGTATAGTAAAAAGTAAGGTAACAAATGAACAGCATTCATATTATACATAATGTAACCATATATATTTCTAATTGCCATTAAACAATGAAATCAGATTAATCTGACAAAGATGTTGACTAAACACAAAGTTCCGCAAAGTGGAATGACTGAATTTTGAGGAATGACTGAATTAATATTTCTAGGCTATGGTCTATAGGAAAATATAATGATATATATACAAATACTCATATACCACTTACTATATGCAAGGAATTGTTCTAAGTGCACTTAAACATTAATATAGTTAATTTTCATAAAATATCTATAAGGCATATCCCATTATTATTTCCATTTTACATAAAGAATTTGAGGCCCAGAGAAATTAAATAACTTGCCTAAATCTTGCAGCCTATAAATGATGCCATTAGGCTTTGGATTATCTAAAGAAGCTCTGATTTGCAAACAAATGGTTGTCAACGAAACATAACCTGCATTAACCAGTAGATGAGGAAACTAGAATTAAAAAATAATTTGAACTGTAGAGTGAAAAATCTTTGGTTTTGGACCCTGGGCCTCCACTTCGCAACTTCAGTTTTTGGTTGATAAGCCAGTGCCTAAAATTCAATAAGACCATCTCCTGAGCAATGAATTCAAAGTGACTCTACCTAGAAACATTTCAAATAAAAGAGAAATACTGATGTAAATCTTCATTTATAACCTTGTCACATTTTCTTTCTTCCCTTCCAGTTCCCTTTCTTTCTTCTTCTATTCCTTGATTTTGTTAAACAGCATATTCTGTGGCACAGTGAGTATAAAGCAGTATGACATAATGCTTAAATGTCTAAGAAAGTAGAATTGTTGGTGGGCTGTGTGCCAGGTATCAAACGATTACCTCACTCCTAATCCCTCCGCCCCTGTCCTGCTTGTGAGACTAGAACACTTCTTTGCCATAAGGCACAATTTTAAGCATCTTCCATAGAGAGCCAAGAAGGGAACTAGATGATGAAGGGGCTCCTCCTGGTTCTTGGTACTTCTCTCTGTTGGCTCTTACAGTGCACAGTAGCCAGCAGAGTAGGACACTTTCTAGGGGGTGTCTCCTGGAGCCACCCCCCACCACACGCACACACACTGGGAGCTGCCTACCAACTTCACGGCGCAGCACCTTCCACAGTGTGACACCTCCCTATGGACAGCTCCCCAAGAACCCCAGAAAGTGGCTTTCCTGTGAGTTCCCCTAGCCTGCTACCTCGGTGACCTTCTCTGCCATTCACTGGGCCAGAGCTATATCCTCTCCAGGATGTGGCTTCACAGAGGTGGGGGCGGGGTAGGGGTAGGTCTTCTTTACAATTTGTTCTTCCCTTAGGTGCCCTGCCTCAGACCTAGGAGTACCGGCCACTCCCTGTATGTGCTCTTCTCAATTCTTTAGAGTTATTTTTACCCCTTAGTAGCAGATCATAATTAATAATTCTTTACATTAAATTCTTCCTGCTCAAATTACTGTGTAGTTTCTATTTCCTAATTGGACCCCAGCTGATATAGACAGACCTGGGCCCTAATGTTCAAATCACCACTAACAGACTGTGAAATATTAGGCAAATCAGTTTACCTTCAGGTGATAATAGTGGCCTCATAAAATTGTTGCTAGGATAATCCTAATATTTAAGTGATATAAGATATAGAAAGCATTTATATGGCACCATGCCTATATGTACTGGATGAATGTGTTATCAATTTTCATCTAGTATTATTTCAGTAATAATAGAAATGATGAGAGAGTCAGAAAATGATAAATAACATGTCATTGCATCTTTCAATTATACACATATTAGGGACTCTTCTGTCTCCTTTTAAAACGGAAAGTTCAAAATTGTTCCCACATAACTAATAAACAATATAAACAAAAACTCAGACAGCCTCACATTTGCTCACATATGTGAACAGATTACACATAGATTTTTTTTAAAAGATTACATACAGATTTAGAATTACATAGGTGATATGTATGTCCACACCTGCCAACATCATCTGTCAAGAGCAGAGAGGAAGCTGGAACTATTATAAAGCAGTGCTGAAGAGTGAATCTGCTCTACTTTTTCACTCAGTCATACTTCTTCAGGAAGTTGAGAGGGGAGCTCCTCAGGCGGTGGGGCGGGCGGGGGGGGGGGGGGGGGCACTTCCAGAGTTGTAAGGGAGGCGAGGGATGCAGCGTTGTATCACGAGAAATCACACAGCTAAATAAAATACAATGCTGAAGCTTTCCATGATGGACAAGATAAGGAAACAAATAGATCAGAGTTTCTCTCTTTGAAACCATAAAGAAAATTAAAGTAGGAAAAACTAACAATAATCGCAGCTATTTAGTGTGAAAAGATAGAACTGCACTTAAGGTTTCTCCCCTCCCCAACATTTATATCTTTTTAACTCCTTTAGTTTAAAAAAATATGTTTAGTAATGTTATTTGATAGGATTATGCTTATTAGTTTCAATAAAGTACTGTATTTTCCATAAAAACAAATGTTTCCGTTTCAGGCAAAATAAAATGCCTTAAACTAAAATCTCAACAGTGGTAAATGTAGAACTGGCACTTTTCTTACTGGCGTACGCTGCCTGAAGACTAAGCAGAAACACATAAAGTCGGTGGACTGTTGCACTTGCTAGGATAATAAGAAACAGTGCTAACTCTAACAGCAGACCCACATTGAAGGTTTCTAGCTCAGAGTCCCGCTCACGTCGGTATTTGCCATTGGGTAACACAAATGGAGGTTGGGAGCTTATATAAACAAGGCATTATGGTTTTTGAATGATTGCACCTTCCTTCATAAAATCAAAGTTGATTACAGATAAGCACTTTTAATTTTAGAAATCATATAGCTTCTAAAACATGTTCTAGCTTCTAAAACATGTTTTTATTTTATTTTATTACATATGTCATCCCAAGATAAAAATAGGAATTTAACTTTTGTTGCAGGTATTGATAATTTCTGTTATTTATGGAGCACATCCTTTTAACGCACTGCTAAGCCAACATTGCCACATTGGATTCAGAGGTAGTAACACTGTTCTCAGAACTCAGAATAAGAGCTCTTCCTTACCCCTTCCTCCCCAAGCCGTATGTGTAGTAAAAATCTGAAGATCTTCCATGTATGTGTCCTAGGTCTCGTTCTATGGCAAAAGCCCACACAAAATTTCCGTAACTCTGTATTGCTCCCAGGTCACCAAGTAGCTAATTCTCTTCACTAGAGTTAGCAGTGGTAGTTAGCAGAGGCTCTGGAGCTGCACTGCTTGGGTGTGAATCTGGGTCTGCCAATGGCTGTGTGACCTGAAGCAAGTTAGCTAACCTCTTTCCGGCTCGGTATCATAGCAAAACTGTCTACATTATAGTGTTGTTATGAGGACTACATGGGTTAATGTAAGCAAAGTCTTTAGAAGAATATCTAGTCTTTAGAAGAACACCTAATCTAGAGCCAGTATTATTTAAGCATTAGTTATTACTATTCTTATGATGATCTCCATTTAACAGATGCTGGTACAGCCTCTATCCTATTTAGATAATGATAGCAGTTTCCTGTCTCTTCCTCCATCTTGCTTGCTTGTGGGCGGGTGGGTGGGTGGAAGAAAGGTCAGTTGTCTTGAAGCCATTGCCCTTTCTGGTCACTCCTACACTATTTTGGATGCTCTAAGGGTCAGTGGTTCCTACTGGATGCTGACCATAAGTTTCTGTTAATTGGTCACTTGTGAGCTACTAATTGGTGTTATGGTGGTCTTCCCTGTTATTATTATTAGCAATAACAATATTTTGTGGGATCTAAGACATTACAGATGTTGAGGGTCCCCTCAATTTACACACCACTAAGAAACATAAAGGACTAGAAATATAACTATGGCATACCACTGATTATAAGATATAGCTTAATTTCAGAAACATTAAAATATGAACGTGTACATCTTAGAGGTAACAAAATGTGGCAAAATCAAGAAACACAGTTGATTAATTGAGAACTCCACTTAGCTAACGAATAGGCTTCTCAAAGTCTACGTGCTAAAATTTGTCCTGTGCCAGGGTTTCTTGTCTCAGTAAATAGCATCTATCCTTTTTTTTTCTTTCTTTCATGTAGATAGAAGCATTTTTTAAGTGTACAGTTTAATGAGTTTAGCAATGGTTATAGCTATATCATCCAACCCCTTATCAACATATAGAACATTGTCATCGCCCTAGAAAGATCCCTGATACCCATTGCTGGTTAACTACCCTCCCCTTCAAAGGCAACTGTCATTCTGCCATCTATCTTTATAGTTTTAGTATATTCTTTTTTCTTTTTAATTCAATTAGCCAATATATAGTACATCATTAGTTTCAGATATAGCGTTCAACAATTCATCAGTTGCATATAACACCCAATGCTCATCACATCATGTGCCCCCCTTAATGTCCACCACCCAGTTACCACATCCCCCCACATACCTCCCCTTCAGCAACCCTCAGTTTATTTCCCATAGTTAAGAGTCTCTCATGGTTTATCTCCCTCTCTGATTTCTTACCATTCCGTTTTCCCTCCCTTACCTTACAGTCCTCTGCACTGTTTCTTATATTCCACATATGAGTGAAACCATATGATAACTGTCTTTCTCTGATTGACTTATTTCGCTCAGCATAATACCCTCCAGTTCCAACCATGTCAATGTAAATGGCAAGTATTCATCATTTCTGATGGCTGAGTAATATTCCATTGTATATATACGCTACATCTTCTTTATCCATTCATGCCGATGGACATCTGGGCTCTTTCCACAGTTTGGCTATTGTGGAAACAGCATCTATCTAATGGTAGAATCTGGAAAAAATTATCACCTATATCGACACAAAAATCTTAGTCTCCTAAATAATCTTCTTGGCCCTTCCAATCTTAACTCTAAACAGCAGCCACAATAATATTTTTAATATGTATTTTTGTACATTTTCCTATTTAATGGTTTCCTGATGCTCTTAAAATAATGTCGGCTCTTTGCTATGTCCTAAAAGATTCTGAACATTCTGGTCCTGCCACTTCCTCCATCTCTAACAACCTTGGCTTTCTTTCAGTTTCATAAGTACACCTTGCTACCTCCCATTTCAGAACCTTTGCGCAAGATGTTCCGCCTGCCTGGCATGTTCGCCTCTCCTTCCCTCCATTACCTCAGTAACTTCTATTCCACCTTCATGTGTCTCCCAAGAGTCTCCTGTGACTATCACCAAACTAGATCAATATCAGATCCCAGAGTTATTGTTCTCGCATGTTTTCTCCATTATGCTTACTGAAGTTTGTAATTATATTATTCGTATTATTATTTGATTAAAATCTGTGTCTCTCATAAGACTTTTAACTCCAGACAGGCAAGGTCCATTACTGTTTGCTAACCCACTCACTCTATCTCCTATCACCTAGGAGTGTCTCATACTTACAAAGAGTCAATAAAGGGCTTTTAAATTAAATAAATAAAACCATAACTGATAGTATTTTGGGGGAGCTTAGTATGTGGATGGTAGTGTGCTAATAAGTAAGTTATATACATCAGCTAATTTAATCCTAAAAGCACACATATTTGCCTTGCTGGCAACCCTGTGAGTTTCATATTATCATATTCATATCACATTTTCAGTTACTGAGGCAGAGGGAGGTTGCAGAGCATTTTCACGGCCTCAGAGCTGGTTAATAGTGAAGCCAGGCTCTACTCTTAATTGTCTCACTTCAAAGCCTGTCCTTTTAACAAGGACGCCAGACTGCTTTAAACACAGGGTTCCTGGTATCATGGGACTCTTAGTGGCTTCATGATTTGCTAGTCACCTGGTGGCCTCTCCCCTTGAAGTTTCCTTCCCATCTTCCTCACTCTTCAGCTGTCCCAGCATAGTCTGCTTGTCCGCACTGTGGCTTCTCTCACAGAGGCCGCAGCTCATGGCTCTTTCCAGGCAGTTTTCTGATTTTGGTCTTCTCACAAGAACTTATTTTGGAGAGGACATTGATGATCTCTCAGGTCAACACCAGTATTCAGCAACTGATTAAAACCCTCTTAGTTTGCTAAGGAGATAAGCTACCATAAAATCCCAGTGTGACCTCCTCAGCTTCCAGTATTCCCCTGCCTCTCAGATAAGTGAGGTTCCTTATGTTCAATATTTATACTAGATGGTGAATTTTCAGAGAACCTCAAAATGCCCCTTCCCTTCCTCTCCCAAACAGGGCACTGTGTTACTGAGAGCTCATTGCTTCCCTCTTGCAGAGCCTGAATGTGAACATTTAAGGCAGTGGTTCCCAGACTTGTACACAGTGATTTAAAAAAAAACTATAAATGGAATATTACTAATTGAGTTTATTTGTGTTTGGCAAATATTCTGGTTTCATGGTTATTTTAACATTATTTCATGGTTTTAAAAGCATCATGTATTCATGATAGGAAACTTTGGAAATACAAAAAAGCATAAGGAATAATTATTACTTTCGTATTTGCCAACTCTAATCCCATATGCATAATTTTTATTCTCCCACAACCCCAAAGAAACCACAATACAGCGTTAAGTAGTTAATAGGACACTTGGTGGCAGCTCATTCCTAGGTCAAATAGATATTAAAATATTTCTATTAAAAATAATAAGTTTAGGGGCGCCTGGGTGGCTCATCATTAGGCGCTGGCCTTCAGTTCAGGTCATGATCCCAGGGTTCTGGGATCAAGCCTCGCATTGGGCTCCCTGCTGGGTGGGGTGCCTCCTTCTCCCTCTCCTACTCCCCCTGTTTGTGTGCTCTCTCTCACTGTCTCTCTCTCTCTGTCAAATAAATAAATAAAATCTTAAAAAATAATAAGCTTAGCAGATACTTTAAAAAATAAAATGTTAAATTTTAAGTTAGTAAAGGGCAAAAGGTTTATGTGATCTGAAGAGAAACCAGAGTATAGCCCAAATGTCCATTAACTGATGAATGAATAAAGAAGCTGTGGTGTGTACACACACACACACACACACATACACACACAATGGAATATTAGTCAACAAAAAGAATGAAATATTGCCATTTGAAATGACAAAGATGGAACTAGAGACTATTATTCTAAGTGAAATAAGTCAGAGAAAGATAAATACCCTATGATCTCACTCATGTGGAATTTAAGAAAGAAAACTGATGAACATATGGGAAGGGGGGAAAGAAAAAAAGGAGCAAGGGAAGCAATCCATAACAGACTCTTAGGATAGGATTGATGGATGTAGGTGGGTGGCGGATGGACTAGATAGGTGACGGGTATTAAAGAGGGCACTTGTGATGAGCACTGGGTGTTGTATGTAAGTGATGAATCACTAAATTCTAATCCTGAAACCAATACTGTCACTGTATGTTAACTACCTAAAATTTAAATTAAACAATTTTTAAAAAGATTAAAGATCCCAGAGAGAAAAAAAAATTTTAAATTGGGAAATAGACTTAAAGTTGTCAGCTTTACATTAGAATTAAGAATGATACAAACATAGTGATTTGAAGGGTCACATGCAACCCAATGTCTATTGCAGCAATGTCTACAAGAGCTGAACTATGGAAAGAGCCCAGATGTCCATGGACAGATGAATGGATAAAGATGTGATACAAACACACACACACACACACACACACACACACACACACACACACACAATGGAATATTAGTCAGCAAAAAGAAAGAAATCTTGCCATTTGCAATGGCGTGGATGGAACTAGAGGGTATTATGCTAAGTGAAATAAGTCAGTCAGAGAAAGACAAATGCCATATGATTTCACTTATTTGTGGAATTTAAGAAACAAAACAGATGAACATAGGAGAAGGGAAGGAAAAATAAAATAAGATGAAAACAGAGAGAAAGGCAAACCATAAGAGACTCTTAACTACAGAAAACAAACTGAAGGCTGCTGGAGGGGAGGTGGGGGGGGGGAGGGGGTAACTGGTTAAGGGGCATTAAAGAGAGCCATTGAAGTAATGAGCACTGGGTGTTACATGCAACTGATGAATCACTAAATTCTACCTCTGAAAGTAATAATACAGTACATGTTAATTAAATTGAATTTAAATTAAAAATTTTTAAAAAAGAAGTAAGAGTGATAAAAAGAAAGACTATTATCATAATTGTCTGTTTCTGGAATTATTATTAAAGAATACTTTAACACTAAAAATGCAAGAGCAACACAATCTCAGATGAAAGAACAGTATTTAGATTGAATGATGAGAACCTTCAGTTTCTAGGATTTTTGAAAGTGTCAGTTTTTTTCCTAAAGGACTTGTCCTCAACACAAATCCCAGTAATAACTCATTACTTAAATAGGGCATGTGTGTAAATGGTTAAGTTCAAGACCAGTCCTAAGTGTATCAGGGAGAGTTAGGGGGCTAACAAAGCTTCACTAGTGACCCTCGGTTATTAAACCAGAATGGCAGACCTTGTTATTGAAGTAAATTATTAACAAGTATTTATAAGTATGGGTAGAAATAGCCTATCTTTTACCTTTGTCCAGTAACTGCACTACTATGTAACTCAATTTATCACCAAGGTAAAAATATACTTTAAAGCCTTCCTACAAACACAAAGTTCATAAGCTAAAAGCAATGGTGATAATGGAGGTTTTCTTCCATTGTGAACCTTACGCTCTCATTAAATGCTAATTTATCTCTCATGTGCCACTGACCAGTCATGGGAGGTTTCAGTATGGGGTTATCAAATATGAGTTTAAACTGGTGGTGAATCACCTGCAACCCACTGTAAGTGGCCAATCTCTAAACGTTGTACATTTAATATCTTGTCACTGCCACAGCACTTATGTTGCTTTCATTTTCTTTGACTTAAAATAAGTAAATGTCAGACTTTTCTCTGAGGCCATTTTTATCTAAGCTTTTTCTATTTATAAGTAAATTTAAGAGAACAATACCAATTTATCAGTGTAAAAATTATTTATATCTTGAACAAGGGAAATGAATCTAAAGCATCCCCATTTTTAAATTAATGAAACTTTCTTAAACTTAACTTCTTTTAAGAAATACAAGATCTTAACTATTATTAATGAAGGAGCAAAACACTAAGATTTGAAACCAAAGAGCAAAATGGTTGAAGGCAGTTCACAATATGCCACTAGATAATATAACCAGTAAAAATAAATGCAAGGGCTGTTGGTCTTTCATATCATAGTTAAATACTCTTATTACTCACTTCAAAGAAAAGCAAAAATGTTCACTAACATTTGACTGAGACTAAAGAATACAAAATAAGGACATGCATCAATTAAAAATTTGTTAAAGTCTAGGCAAATATTAATTTAAAAATTGTTAAAATATAACAAATATTACTACTCTTAAATCCCCTCGGTTCATGAAAACAAGCACATATTGTGAATTTTGCCAGAGTGTTCTTTACTATAAGGTTAAATATAAGAAAACTGTATCTTTGATATATATCTTTATAATTCCAATAAAAATTCTACTATAGAATAGAAAATTATGGGTTTGCAGCCATTGGATTACTCAATAATCAAAGTACAGTTATTTCAAAGGGTTTACTTCTGCAGTGGAACAAACATAAAAGAAATATCCTAACATTTTAACTTTATTTCCATTTTATTTTTATTTTTTAGACTTAAAAGCAAATTCAATACATTTGCAAGTATTTGACAAAGAAAGCTAAAAGACTTTTCTTTTTCCTGTCTTCATGAAATTTATTTTTTTAAAGATTTTATGTATTTATATGAGAGAGAGAGAGTGAGTGAGAGAGAGAGCACAGGCCAGGGGGGAGAGGCAGAGGGAGAAGCCGACTCCCTGCTGAGCAGGGAGCCTGATGTGGGGCTTGATCCCAGGACCCTGGGATCATGACCTGAGCCAAAGGCAGATGCTTAACCCACTGAGCCACTCAGGCACCCCATGTCTTCATAAAATTTAGATTAAAAACACAGATCATACTACCATACATAAATTATATAGCTACATAAAACATTAAAATAACTGTTGTTAATAATTCCAATAGAATTATAAGGATTTCTTATGAGGGACATTTTATTTCTTCTAAAAGCCTATGTAAAATAATGGTCTGTTAAAAACTAAAATAAACTGCTAAAGAAAAGCTCAATGATAAACTTGTGTTTAAAAAAAAAAGCATCACTGTTATTAAACAACAAAGAGTAAGGTAACTTCACATCTAAAACCTGAAATAAAATAATACATAAAAAATCCAACAGCATATTTAAATACTAATACCTAAGGAGGAACAAAGTTTGTTTGTTTTTTTAAAGATTTATTTGTTTGAGGAAGAGAGAGAGAAGGAGAGACAGTACGAGCAGGGGGAGGAACAGAGGGACAAGCAGACTCCCCACTGAGCATGGAGCCCTGTGTGGGGCTCAATCCCAGACTCTGAGATCCTGACTTGTGCCAAAGTCAGGTGCTTAACCAACTGAGCCACCCAGGTTCTCCAAGCAGGAATAAAGGTTTAAATTGGGAATGAGATAAATCAAGTAAATGTAAATTATTTCAATAGATATTGAAAAGATATTTAATAAAACTAAAAAATAGCCCTCTTCATAAACAGATCTAGTAAACTTGGAAGAAAATAATACTTAACTTAAAACAAGCATTAACAGTACATAACAACATTAAAATTAATGAAAAAACAGCAATGTCCAACAATATCATTATTATCTAATGTCTTAAAAGTTCTAGCCAATGCAAAAGTCAAGAAAAAGATATCATAAAGTCACATCCTAAATGATAGATGCATAATTATGAAAAGTATCACATTATCATTATTTTCAGGGGAACAATTACATAGTAATAAACCTCAACAAGATCAGTTGAAAACTATTATAGAAAGCAAAATATGGCTACAGGTTATAAAATAAACATATAATAATTAATAGTCATAAGAAAAACGTGCCAGAATACATAATAGAAAAAGAATATGATTCAACAGTTTTGAAAAGTGACAAAACAGCCAGGGAAAAAAGCCTATGTGCGCGTTCTTCTTTGTGACTGTCTATGTACTAGAAGTAATGCAAACATTATCTCATTTATGATTGGGGTATTCTGGTTAATTTTAAGTATTCCATTTTAAAAATATGCCTTTATTTTTCTCTGAAGGTTTGAGTCTCAATATGGCCAAATTGAATCCATTAACGTAACTCCATTCTGACTAAAGACAAATGCTCCTCTCACCTTAGTCTGAATGCTCTTCCTCTGAGCGAACACAATAGTACAAAAATCTCTTAAAACTTAAGAGCACAGTGGCAGTTTTTATTGAGCTCACCATACATAATTGAAAAAATATTTCTTTTCACTTTCTTGAGAAGAATATTTTAATTAAAAAATTTACCTCCTAAGGTAAACAGAGGCATAGAAACTCCAAATAAGTACAGTTAACCTTTAATTATTAAATTTAAAAATTAATAATCAACTAAATTAAATATGAATTACCCAATCCCCTTATTTTTCTTTCTTTTTTTTTAAGATTTATTTATTTGAGAGAGACAGCATGCATGCACACATGAGCAGGGGGAGGGGCAAAGGGAGAGGGAGAGAATCTCTAGCTGCTGAGCAGGGAGGCTGATTTGAAGCTTGATCTCACCACACTGAGATCATAACCTGAGCCAAAATCAAGAGTTAGACACTTAACCAACTGAGCCACCCAGGCACACCAAAACTTTTTTAATATACCAAAATAGAAATATGTTAGCATCTTTACTGAAACATTAAAATTCCCACAACCTCTAATAAATTGCAAGAATATTTGACAGAAACAATGAAATTCAGACCTAAATGACAGAGAATATCTAGAGCTAATACAAACTTCTTCAGATCTTGAACTGAAAGGAAGAATCATGGTCCTCTATGACATTTTGAGGGAGTGACAAGACCTATCTGTGTAGATGGAACGTAGGAGAAGCAGAAAAAGTAACTGAGATACACAGTTCCATTCTACACCACAGAATGACACAGGTGGGACCAAAGGAAGAAAGAGTAATGTCTGTCTCACATGCAAAGTTCATTCACCCCATCCCAATGCCCCTTAGGTCACAATCACTGATAGCATCAAGTCAAAGTCCAAAAATCTCATCAGCTCAAAAGTCCCAAATCTCATCATCAAAATCATCTAAATTTGGTATGAGTGATACTCTGGGTATAATCCATCTTAGGGCATAATTCCCCTCTACATACAGACCTCTGAAATTTAAGAACACATTGTTTGCTCCCAAACTATGCACAAGCTTAAGGTAACAGCTAAGACACTTCCACTCAAAGGAAAGAAAATGGGAAGATAAAAAGAAGTATTTTTGAAATCCAGCTGGATAAACTCCATTAGATTTCAAGGGCTGGAACTAATCCTCTGTGGGTTTTAGCTCTGCCCTCTGAATCATCTTTCCTTTTTCATAAAGGGTGGCATGGATTTGTAGCTGAATAGTTTTATTAATCTGTTTTTTTCCTGTATACTTCTGGGTGTCTGGTAGCCTTCTTTCCTTTCAAACTGACGAGGTTCTGCTGGTGTAAAATTCTCAAGAATCTTGTTGTTCTCCCATGTATGTTACAGAGATTCACTCCATTAGACAAGAGGCTTCTCCACACATCTTTCCTGGAACATATCACCCTGATTTGTGACTTCTGCATAAACTGAGAGTTTCTATGAATCACACATTTTTTTTTTTCTCTTCAAAGAACCTTTTGCAACTGAATTGTGTTTTTTATCTTTCTGAGTTATTTGCAAAAGGTTGTCCAGCCACACTCTTAGTTATTCCTCTAGAGCATGTTTTCCTGATAGTGAACCTCTTAGTTTAGCAACTTTCACATTTGAATGAGTTGAGAATTTCCCAAACCATCTATTTTTGGTTCCTTTCTATTTAACAGTTTTTCTTTCAAATTATCCTCTTGCATTTTACAATATGCTGCAAAAAGTAACAAGGCTACACTTTCAGTTCTTTGCTTGGAAATCTCCTCAACTGAATGTTCAAGTCATGGTGTCCAAGCTCTACTCTCTACATATCTGTAGGACATAATTCCACTGAGCTTTCTGGCAATATAACAAGCGTCTCCTTTCCCTTAATTTCTAATAACATGTTCCTCACTTCCTTTTGAGACCTCAGTAGCAGTATTTTTGACTTTTATATTTCCACCAATAGTCTGTGATTTAGCTATTCTCTCGGGTGATTTAGATTTTCTCTACCGTGCTCCTCACTTCCTTCTGAGTCCTTATTAGCAGAATCATTAACCTCCATAATTCTGTTGTCTGTCTGTTCAAGGCAATTCAGACTTTCATTATCGGAATCCTCAATAGTCTTCTAGCCTCTACCAACTGCCCAATTCCACATTTTTAGATAATCTTTATCAGTCAGTGTCCAACCAGAGAGGCAGAACTAGTAGGAGATATACATTAAGAGATGTGTTGCTTATACACTTGTGGTGACTGGGTAGACAAGTCCTAAATCCATAGAGCAGGCTGTCTGAAGAGGAGGCTGGAATTCTTGGGCATGGCTAAAGACACTATCCACAGGTACAATTTCTTCTTCAGGGAGGTCTCAGCTGTGTTTTAAAGGCCTGCCAACTGATTGTATCAGGCCTGCCCAGACTACCTAGGATAATCTCCCTTACTTAAAGCCAACCAATTATGTACTTCAGTCATATCTATAAAATACCTTTGTAGCAACATCTACATTAGTGTTTGATTGAACAAGTGGGAACTGTAGCTTAGTCAAGCTTACACATCAAAAAGACCATGGCAAACTTAATGAACTTAAGGATATACAAAGTAGCCTTTTGGAACCCAAATCTCTTCCAACAGGTGGTAATAGACAGCTTCAGTTTTTCCAAAACAAAAGTCAACAAAGAAAGAAAAAAACTTAAAAGTTCTGAGAGAAGGTGTAATCCAAGAGTTTTAAATGAAGCCAAGTATAAAGATACAAAAAACATTCTCAGGAAATACGGCCCCCAAAACCTCTTCCTGGAATAAAACAAAACAAAACAATAAAATACCACATCTTGTTAAAATAGAGCCAAATAAAATTGAATCAAAACAAAGAACTAAAGAACGGAGAAGCTCATGGTAAAACATTAAGGAAGGGAAGGAGAAAGGGAAAAATTGAACCCATTCAAATATATAGAACCACAGGCCAACCAACTGTAGGACTTATAGAAAAGGTACATATGTTAGAAACTTTGAAAATATTTTCAAAAATCATAAGATACATTTTTAAGATTGGGATATGTTTGAGAGAAGTAAAAGGAAGCTTAATTTTCTCATTTTGTTGGTAGGATGTCAATAGAGGGTTTTGATGAATTGGGAAAATATTAAGTAGTTAAAGTTCTTAAAGTATTCTCTAAAAGGACCAAAACCAATGCAGAATAATCTCTGATAAAGCTAAACTCCTGATGGGTAACATACATGTATTTTATCCAGCTGCCTCTAACAATTTAGAGATTTGGTTACCAATGAAAAGGGGAAAGACCACATATGTATATATTTAACTGTTTTTCCCCATTCTCCAAATTCATTAAAGGCATTTGGAAAGGAAGTCTCATGGGATGCTTTTCCTGTACATACAGAAATAGCACACTTTTTCTATAATATAGACATATCATTTTAAGCTGTTTTCTAGATCAGAGTAAACATTTATCAATCAGGTTATCTAATAATTGTATTTGTAAGAAAAGTTCTATGATGTTTAGATATTTTTCCGACATTTGAGATAGGATAAGCAGCAAAATTCCAGTGTTTTGTGTATGTTGTTTCTTGGAAATATAAGACAACTTGGGTTATTTCCCCTTGGGTTTTTCCAAAAGAGCAAGATTAATTGTTTGAATAAAGATAAGCTTATTACATAATTTATAAATGTGTATGCAATTCACTGTGCTGTATTTAATTTCTTTTATAGGATAACAAGCTTAAAGGATAAAGTAAATTAGAGAGCTGCTATCTTTCTATTTTAACGGGGCTTTAAAGAAGATTTTGTAAAAAAAAAAAAAAGTATATGGAAACTAAAGAAAAACAGATTAGCAGGCACTAAGATCAAATGGATTGGCAGAAATAATAAACAGATTGTTTTTAGTGGTCCATGGCAAATTGACAAGACATATTAGTTAAACTGATAACAAATATGAGCCTAACATATTGTATTATCTTGAAGAACAGGGGAAAAAGTTAATGTAACATAGTTCAGAAAATGCACTGGGATAATCTTAAGAAATAATACAAAGTAAAGAAGAAAAGATAGATAGATTTGACTACATTAAAATTAAGAACTACTGTTTACCAAAAGACCACCTTTCCCTTTAACATCCACTCCCTTTTGGGTTAGAAATACCTTTTGCAAGTACCACTATGTATACTAACGTGGTACATAGTACAATGCAATTAGATCACATTCACAATGTTCATTTCTTACCTTTAAAGTACAGTCAAGAGAGTTTGTTGACAACTAGCTCCTCCCTGTGAATAATATAACCTGGAAACAGACCTTCAGGAGCACTTTTTTTCTATGCTTCAATGAAGTTTTCTTCTTGGCTCAAAAATCAGCATTAACTAGACTTAAGTGACTGAGAGAATAGTGTCTAAAAGGTCACCATGGCTGTCAAGGTAGGGTAAAATCTGCATTCCTGTAAAAGCTCATATAGTTATATGTATGTTTGTGTTTAAATATGTGTATTCATATAAATCTCTGAGTCTTAGAGAACTTAAAAGAGGATATAGAGTATGTAAATAGTTATTTCTAATATACATTATCAAACTTTTTAGTTTGTACGTATTTGATACTCTAGGTATCCAATTTCAAAATCAGAATTGAAATCAGTATTTTAAATCAGCCATCTGGTGGTTAAAAATATGATCCTAATCAAAGAAAACAATAAGATAAAATGTATAGCCTCACTTTTGGGTCAAAATGATAATTTACAGGGACCTAATTTAATAGTCTGGCCAAATATTGATTATGCTTAGGGTAATTGTTATCATCATTGGGCAGTCACACAAGAAGTTTTACTCTCTGCATCCCTTTGTAACAGGCTAACAGCTGTATCTCTGATGATTTACCCTAAAATTTTGGAGTTTGATTCAGATTTTTAAAGGAAGGTTTATGTTTCAAGCATCATCAACATGTTTTACTTAAGATGTTTTACTTAATATTTCAACATGTTTTACTTAAAAACAGAATATCTCTTTCTTTTTTTTTTCTTCTGAGGACAGCTGCCCATCATTTAGGTTGTCACATGATCTGCAACTGATCTGGACTTGAAAAAAATGTTTTTCCCCTAAATGGACACATGACAAGATGCTCAACATCACTAATCATCAGGGAAATGCAAATCAAAACCACAATGAGATATCATCTCACACCTGTCAGAATGGCTAAAGTCAAGAACACAAGAAACAACAAATATTGGCAAGGATGTGGAGAAAAAGAAACCCTTCTGCACTACTGGTGGTAATGCAAACTGGTGCAGCCACTGTGTAATACAGTATGCAGGTTCCTCAAAAAATTAAAAACAGAGCCACCATATGATCCAGTAATTCCACTACTGGGCATTTACCCAAAACATACAAAAACACTAATTTGAAAAGATATATGTACCCCTATGTTTATTGCGGCATTATTTATAAGAGCCAAATTATGGAAACAGACCAAGTGTCCATCAATAGATGAGTGGATAAAGATGTGAGATGGATATAGATATAGATCTATATATATAACATGGATGGATCTAGAGGGTCTATTTCACATAGCAAGTGAAGTAAGTAAGCCAGAGAAAGACAAAGACCATATGACTTCACTCATATGTGGAATTTAAGAAAAAAAACAAGCAAACAAACAAAAAATAGACAAACAGAAACACAGACTCTTAAATATAGAGAACAAACTGACTGATGGTTATCAGAGGAGAGGAGGGTGGGAGGGATGGGTGAAATAGGTGAAAGGGATTAAGACTACACTTATCATGAGAGCAATGAGTAATATATAAAATTGTTGAATCACTTTATTGTAAAAACAAACAAAAAAATAAGCATACATATAATTTTTTAAAAAAAGAGTAAATGAAATAATCCTTGTGAAACACTTAAAATGGCACATGGTCCCTACCTAGTAAGCACTCAAAAATGTTAGTTTTAGTACCATGTTCTCATATCTATGTTTAAATGGACAATGGATTTGAAATTACTTTTTTTCTTGAACTTCCTCCAATACAAAAAATAAGTCTAAGGGTCTCTAATTTCTAAGAACTATACTATTTCTTTGTAAATAAAAGCATGCAAAAAGTAACCCACCAAAAACAAAAACAAAAAAAAAAAAACTTTCCTCCTATACTCACATGAAATTTAGATCATTGCTGCAAATGAAAGAATATTTTCTATTTATTCCTCAGGAGTGTTGACATGAATGCATTTTCACAAAAAATCTTTGGACATTATTAATACCTAACTTTCAGAGAAATCACCAAGAACTAAAAACTAATGTGATAATTATTGTATTCTGACATGTAGCATTTTGGATATAATTATCATATTACTGACTTAAAATACTAAAAATACAGTTCAATGATTTTTTTTTCTTTTATTATTTGTCATGAGAAATTTGGAATGAGCCATTCACACTCTCTTATTTGGTGACTCTTATAAACCCTGAGATGTATTTATAAGAAATCTGTATCTTTAAAAAAAATTCATTCTTGTGCAATGAAACAGAATGGATTCTTTGTGTCAAGCTGATTGGCCCATGAAATAACTGAATCTTTCTAATATGCTCTGTTCAAAAGAACTAGCTGGCTCAATTATGAATAATACTTAAGCTTTTGAACAATAATAGAGATCTGTATCAATGATAGATTTTTTTACAAAGTTTTTAAGATGCAAAGTGTTATTTTATTGGACAGTAAAATGTACAGGAATGGGGGAAATTTTGAGAAATTGTTATAGGAAACTGAAACATGGAATTTTTTACATAGTACCAACACCTTAATTTTAATAATCTCTGGAAGTGGTTGAAGGAAATAATGGGTCTGACACTTAGTTATATATCTAGTTATAAATTTCATGTTAAAAATTCAAATGAAAGACATCATGCAGTCTTTTAAATTGTACATATAAATATATTTCTATGAACCATTCATATTAGTAGAATATTTCATAAAGAAATTCGGGGAAAATATACTGTTTTAAACTTCCTTAAAGTCAGGATAATCAGTAATAATTTCATAGAATCAGAATTAGAAAGCACAAAGATGGTTTATATTTTACATTTATTAGAGCAAAATTTGAATGTTGCCAAGAATGTTAATGCCCCAAAGCAAAATGTTAACACATGATGTTAAACTAGCAGAAATTTGGGGTGGCTGGGTGGCTCAGTGAATTAAGTGTCTGACTTTTGGTTACGGCTCAGGCTATGAACTCACGGTCATGAGATCCAGCCCCCTATCAGGCTCTGCACTCAAGTACTGAGTCTGCTTGAGAATTTCTTTCTCCCTCTCCTTCCCACTCTGTCCCTTCCCTCACTCACACCTGCTCTCTCTCTCAAATAAATATTTTCAAATAAATAAATAAATAAAATAACAGAAAACTAAAATCCCTCATTTTTTAATCGAGCAATTATTACATGCCAAACACTGTGCAAGGTATTAAAAATAAAAAGAGAGCAGAGTTGCAATTTTCTTCATGGACTTGATTGTCTATCAGGATATAAGAAATAATAAAAAAGTAAGTGAACATATACATGCAAATTATTACTCATGTAACAAAGGGAAAAGCATAGTGATGTGACAAAAAGTAATATGGTGGGTATAAGAATTAACCACTTCAGCTAGGTTTGTAAAGAATGCTTTTACAAAGATTGAAAGCACAGTGATATTTATAGGAATAAAAGTATCAAACACCAATAAGGTAAAATCCAAAATGTCTAGAATGCAATAAAAATTACCAGACATGCAAGAAACAGAATAGTCCAACCTCTACTGAGGGGAAAAGTCAATTGATCTAAACAGACACAGATACACAGACTATAGAATCAACAGACATTCAAATGATTATTATAACCATATTCCATATGTACAAGAAGTTAAAAGAAAGGTTAAACATGCAAAGTAGTAAATAAATGATATAATAAGGTCTAGAATCAAATGTCTAGAGATGAAAACTATAATGTCTAAGATGAAAATATACTTGATGGAATTAGTGGCAGATTATGCATTATATAAGAACAGTATTTGAAACTGAAAACATAGCTACAGAAACTATGCAAAATGGAACACGGAAAGAATGAAAAATGTACACAGAGTATCAGTTAGCTGTGGGACCAACTTCAAGCAGTCTAATATATGTGTAACTCAAGTCCCCTAAGGAGAACAACACAATAGGGAGAAAGAACAGAATATGTGAAGACATAAGAGCCAATTTTCAAAATTTAATGAAAATTGTAAATTCACAGGTCTCAGAAGCTCAATAAACCCAAAGCATAAGAAACATGAAGGAAATTATAGCAACATGCACAGAATCAAAATGGATGTAGAGAAAGGAGAACGTTCTTACACTGTTGGTGGGAATGCAAACTGATGTGGCCACTGTGGAAAACAGTATGTAGGTTCCTCAAAAAGTTAAAAATAGAACTACCCTATGATTCAGCAATTGCACTACTAGGTATTTACCCAAAGGATACAAAAATACTGATTTGAAGGGACACATGCACCCTGGTATTTATAGCAGGATTATCTACAATATCAAAATATGGAAAGAGCCTAAATATCCATCCACTGATGAATGGATAAAGAAGACGTGGCATGCATCCATGTATACACACACACACACACACACACACACAATGGAATATTACTCAGCCATCAAAAAGAATGAAATCTTGCCATTTGCAACAACGTGGATGGAACTAGAGTGTATTATGCTAAGCAAAATAAGTCAGTCAGAGAAAGACAACTACTTTATGGTTTCACTCATCTGTGGAATTTAAGAAACAAAAAGGATGAACATAGGGGAAGGGAAGGAAAAATATAAGATAAAAAAGGAGATGGAGGCAAACCATAAGAGACTCTTAACTATAGAGAACAAACTGAGGGTTGTTGAAGGGGAGGTGGGTAGGGGGATAGGGTAATTGGGTGATGGGCATTAAGGAGTGCACTTGATGTAATGAGCACTGAGTGTTATATGTAAGTGATGAATTACTAAAGTATACTCCTTAACCAACACTACACTATGTGTTAACTTGAATTTAAATAAAAACCTAGAAGGAAAAAAATGTTCTAAAATTAGGTTATGGTGATGAATGCACAGTGCTACAAATATGGTAGAAATCACTGAATTGTACACTTTAAAAAGATGAACTTTAACAAGGGAAACAAAAGGAAAAATGAACTATTGGGGCTTCATCAAGATAAAAAGCTTTTGCACAGTGAAGGAAAGAGTCAACAAAACTAAAAGGTAACCTACAGAATGGGAAAAGATATTTGCAAATGATATATCAGATAAAGGGCTAGTATCCAAGATCTATAAAGAACTTACCAAGCTCAACACCCAAAAAACAAATAATGTAGTCAAAAAATGGGCAGAAGACATGAACAGACATTTCTCCAAAGAAGACATACAAATGGCCAACACACACATGAAAAAATGCTCAACATCACTTGGCATCAGGAAAATACAAATCAAAACCACAATGAGATACCACCTCAAACCAGTCAGAATGGCTAAAATTAACAAGTCAGAAATAACAAATGTTGACGAGGATGCAGAGAAAGGGGAACCCTCTTACACTTTTGGTGGTCACACAACCTGGTACATGCACTCCGGAAAACAGTATGGAGGCTCCTCAAGATGCTAAAAATGGAGCTACCCCACAACCCGGCAACTGCACTACTAGGTATTTACCCTAAAGATACAAATGTACTGATCCGAAGGGGCACCTGCACCCCAATGTTTATAGCAGCAAAGTCCACAATAGCCAAACTATGGAAAGAGCTGAGATGTCCATAGATGGATGAATAGATAAAGAGGATGTGGTATGTGTATACACACACACACACACACACACACACACTGAAATATTAATCATCCATCAGAAAGGATGAAATGTTACCATTTACATAAATATGGATGGAACTGGAGGGTATTATGCTAAGCGAAATTAGTCAATCAGAGAAAGACAATTATTATATGGTGTCACTCATATAAGGAATATAAGAAACAACACAGAGGATCACAGGGGAAGGGAGGGAAAAATGGAATGGGAAGAAATCAGAGAGGGAGACAGACCAAGAGAGACTTTTAACTATGGGAAAAAAACTGAGGGTTGCTCGAGGGAAGGTGGGTGGAGGGATGGGGTACCAGGGTGACAGGCATTGAGGAGAGCACATTATGGGACGAGCACTGGGTGTTATAAGCAACTGGTGACTTGCTGAATTCTACATCTGAAACTAATGATGTTCTGTATGTTGGCTATGTGAATTTAAATTAAAAAATAAAAATAAAAAAAAGATGAACTTTGTGGTATGTAAGTTACATTCCAATAAAGCTGTTCATTAATTGTGTGTGTGTGTGTGTGTGTGTGTGTGTGTGTGTGTGTGTGTGTGTAAAACAATTATTTATGGAATTACTCAAATATTTAGACTAAGAGATGCATGGTTCTCCTGTCCTGGAGTCCTCTTTACAGCTGTCTTCAACTTTACAGTGTCGAGTTGACAAGAAAATAGAGACCATGCCCATCTTCCTTTACTTTGTGTGTTTAACGCCAAGTTCGACTTTGGATTTGATAAACATTTCTTGAATGTCTTAATGAATAAATGACTATAGTTTTATTTAAGTTATGAGTTAAAAAAAAAAGTAAAGAAGTGGAATGACATTTTACTCTTCCTATGAGCCAACAGCACCCTAGGCATTGCCATACATGACATCTCATCAATCACAAAGTTCTTATACTTTTGTTGTTGTTTTTGTTGTTATTCCCATTTAAAGATTCTTTAAAGGCTCGTATGGTTACGTTTACAGAACGTTCCACAATTCTAAATGAGGTAGCTCTGGTTCCAAACTCAGATTTGTCTGATTTTTTTTCTCTATGCCACAATAAAAAGAATATCAATCACTTGTTTTCCTTAGAATTGATAAAATTCTTCCCTATTTCACTTGGTTATAACTAGTTACCATAAACATTGAGAAACTTTCTCTGCTCTTGGATTGCATTATAATTAGGACTTTCTAGAAAATAAAGTGCCCTATTTGTACATCGAATGGATATACACTGGCCTTGGAAATCTCTTCTGTGATTATCTTCTCCAGCCTTCTGTTAGTTACTCTGGTCACTATTATTAAAAGAACAAAGGCAGGTGATATAAATGTGCCCTGCAATAGAAAGGACAAACTGAACAGTGTGCTGCTCTCTTCAAATATGTATTTCCAGAACAGACTTTAGCAAAGGCTCATTCACCTTGGCATAGTTGATTTTTTAAATTTATAACAAATCTGAAGAAATCAAAAACAAGGCCATGGAAAGCATTACCTGTTTTTGCTATTAGCTTGATAAAAGAAAAAAAAACATGTATCAGAGGTTGGCTGGCTGACGGAAGAAAAAAGATACAAAAGTGTTATCAAAATTGTGTAGCAATAATTTATGGAAGAAGTGTACCATGATGCTAATACTGTGTTTTAGAAATTGAGCTAGGAATAAATATTAAGATTCTACCTTTTTCTATAACTTTAACATTTCCTATTGCAATCATGCTTCTCTTTAATAACCAAGAGAAATGCTTGCATGTATGTTAAGAGGAAGAATGAAAAATCAGAAATTCATTTTGACGTGGCACTTTATTTCTTTTTCCTTACAAATCCAAGTTACAGGTAGTTGTTTTAGGAAAGGTAAATTAAGCAATCCCACATGCACATCAGCATGGGCCATCCCAGGAAGAGGAGGGGAGGGAATACAAAGATGAACGTAACATGAAGAAATGTAAAATACGACAGGGGTTGATGTCACACAAACAACGAACACAAAAGTCAAATGTTACAAGTACCACAGGAGAAGACTTTAAGAATCTCATTGGGAAAACAAAAATGAAGTGCTGGAAAATGTTTAATTTTGTGCCTGAAAGTGCTGAACCATTTAGGCATTGTGGTTAATCACTTAAATTACCCTGCCCATCTGAGAAATAATATGATTTCATTAGATTAAAATAAGACCCACAAAGAATGTAAAAGAAACTTCCCTAAGCAATAAACAGTGAATTATGTTTAGAAAGTAAATTTTGAATAAACAAAATAAATTCATGAAAAAGAGATGACAAAACCTCTTAAATTTATTAACATATATAACCAATGAGTAAATTTAGCGGCCAAGATTAATGAAAGGCAATGGAAAATAAATAAAAATATTGGGAGCATTTAAATGCTAAAGTATAAGATTAGTCTCTAATTTTAGTGTCTTTTGATTTTTCTTAAATGCCAATCTTTTAAAATTAAGTAACCCTGCTGTGTGGTAAATTTTAATTTGTTAATATCTAGTTTGCAAGAGAGAAAAATAATTTAGAAGCTAATTTTCTTACAGAAAATATTAGAAAAGAGAGGTTAAAACTATTTTATCCAATGTTCTTCTTACAGACAAATTGGTTTGATGTCAAACATTTTGAAAGCTAATTCATAATTTAATATTTTTGGAGCAAAATCTTTTCTTCAAGTGGCCAGGAATAGAGAAATTTAATAACTGATTTATAGGTTTCAAGTAAACAAATTCAACCTATAAAAACTAGTTTCCATGGTCTTCCACAAAGTACTAGGCTTGGGGATTATGCTATACCACAGATTAAATAGTTTATCGTTTGGGTGCCCTAGGCAGCCATCCAATCTAGTAAATGGCCAACACAAGTCATAACAATAAAGCTGGATGGAGGGTTTCTGTTCTCGTTATTTTATTTTCAGCACCACTAGATTACAGTGCAGTGGGAGCATGAATCCCTGCCTGATGTCTTGAAAATATTCTTATATGTTTCATAGAGCAGCTCTGGCTATACTGAAACAAAAGGTCTAAATAGCTCAAGAAATTACACTTCCTATTCTAAAAGACTATCATATGATCATATATTCCAGATGAATGTAAAAATATTGTTGATTCTCTTCTTTCAATGGGATAAAACAGACACAGAATGAAAGCAAACACGCTCTGTGTCGAGATTATTTATCATACCATACCCCCTTAAGGTCAGATCTAGCATTCTCAGCCATTCACCTCCATCTTGCCAATGCCTGGCACTTAGGAGGTACTCAGGAAATGTTGGCTGTTGGATTAAATGAAAAGAAAACTATGAAGAAGTACTTGCAAAATCAAATTAATATCTCCCCATTTTTCCCTTAATTTCACAACCTAATTTCAACTTAGTTTCAAGGTTTTAGAAATGACTGCATTACATACATAGCATTTTTTCAGCTGTATAAAATGTCCACTTTAGATTACCAAATAAATGTTTGAATTACCCCGAGTAATATAATTATATTGCCTCAGGTTAAAAAGATCTCTGGGATCAAAGATGAAATTTTTTTGGTACCAAATAGCATGTCATCTAAGTGGATCAATAGCAATAAAAGACAGAAGAAAGTAGAAAATGGAAGGAAGGAAGAAAGGAAGGAAGGAAGGAAGGAAGGCAGGACCAAATGACAGTGTAAAAATTAAACTAGTGGATACAGAAAACTGTAAATCATCTTATTTTATTTGTTATTATTATTTTAGATCAAGAGAGAGCATGTGCACATGAGCAGGGGTAGGGGAGAGGGAGAAGCAGGTTCTCCGCTGAGCAGGGAGCCTGTAGCGGGGCTCGATCCCAGGACCCCGAGATCATGACCTGAGCTGAATGCAGACACTTAATGAACTGAGCCACTCAGGCACCCCTGTAATGCATTTTAATACTCACTATTGCCATATAGACCAAAAAATACTGATAATCATCAGAAAATCTTTATTTCATTAAAAAGTAATCAAATATTGATTTTCAAAATTCCTGCTAGACCTCTTGACATACTACCATTATACTATTTTGAAAATTACTCTGTTAAGAAAAATCAATGTCAAAATATGTTAGTAAAGTAGTGCTTCACTCCAAACAGGTAAAAGGTTACATGCAATGTTATTGTTCATGGTAAGGTAACATCTAATGACTACTTTTACTATGTTATGACATCAAGAATCCTACCCCCTTGATAAGGAAAAAAAAATATGCTTATGAACATGTCTTTTTTAAAATTTACATCAGCCTAGATTAGAAAATGCCAAGAAAAAGAAACGAAGAAAATATAACACCTTTGATTTCATTTTCAATTTTGAAATTGATTGGAAAAAAAAGAAGATTCTAGTGCGGCAAGTTTCTTGTAAATGGCAACATGAAACCAATAAAAACTGAAGGGATAACTTACACATATTCATCCTGAGGCTATCCCTGCCATTGTGGATCATTTTTAAGAGAAGACATTTCCATTAGAAAGACTGGATTTTAGGGGCGCCTGAGTGGCTCAGTCAGTTAAGTGTCTGCCTTCGGCTCAGGTCATGATCCCAGGGTCCTGGGATTGAGCCCTGCATCCGGCTCAGTGGGGAGCCTGCTTCTCCCTCTCTCTTTGCCCCTCCCCCTCTGCTTGTGCTCTGTCTCTCACTTTCTCTCTCTCTCAAATTTAAAAAATCTTAAAAAAAAAAAGGAAAAAAAGACTGAATTTCATCAAAACTTGGATTCATCCCAATGGAAATGTCTTGCATCATCCTATGAGGTTGCTTATTACATTGTCAAAGAAAAGAAGTGATGAATGACTAAATATTGATGATATACTGGAGAAACCATATGCCCAGAATAAAAATGGTCAAAATGACTGTGGTGTGGATGGAAGATAAATATGAGTTCCCTTAGAACTATTTGGAGAAACCCAAATCTAAGCCAGAGGGAAGGAATAGAAGCCTGAGGACTGTTAAGAAGAAAGCCTGTGGGGGCACCTGGGTGGCTCAGTCCTTGGGCGTCTGCCTTCGGCTCAGGGCGTGATCCCAGCATTACAGGATCGAGCCCCGCATTGGGCTCCCCTGCTGGGAACCTGCTTCTTCCTCTCCCACTCCCCCTGCCTGTGTTCCCTCTCTCGCTGGCTGTCTCTCTCTGTCAAATAAATAAATAGAATCTTAAAAAAAAAAAAAGAAGAAGAAGAAGAAGAAAGGCTGTAACTCTCAAGAGCCTTCTTTTTAAATAAAGTATTAGAAAATGAGAAAGTAAAGATCCCACAGTATAAAAATCAGTTGCTTTTATAGACTTTATCTATTAATATATATTTTGTACCTCTCTAGATAAATTGTGCCTAAGAGATATGTTATACTTATTAAGTCATCTGTGGATTCTTTGGAGATCTTGTTAATGTTCTGTATCTGTGTTGCCCAAAGCACATCATGATTGGGTAGGGCTGGGATGAAGCATGAGAGTCTCCATTTCCAACATCAGCCCAAGTGACACCAGCATTGCTGAGATAGTGAACATTGAGTGAAAAGGTTCCCACGGGCTGCCTAGCTAACGCAAGGGAAGGGTCTTTTTCAGGAATAGACCATAATCAGAATAATGACACTTCCTCAGAAAGAAAATAACTCAGTCAAAATAATGCCAATAACAGTACAGAATGACAAGCCAGTCTGTTGTCTCACTGTCCATGTGTTTAATTTACTACTCTAAAGACAGGAGAAGGAAAAGAAGGCGCATTAGAGACATGGATGAAAAACTACTCATCTCTTCCCATCTCCGCAACAGCACATACCACCTACAGGCAGTACACTGAAGTTAATTTTCAATAAAACAATAGAACAGTTTCCTACTGTTTGAATTTCTGTCTTTTATTTTCTTGTTTATCTTGCATGTGTCTTTTTCTGCATTTTCCACTCAGAGCTCATTAGTTATCATGGAAACAATGACTCTGGTGTGCATGAGGAATAGAGACATAAGTATTTTCAAGTGAGGCGAAGTGCCACAAATTACATTCAATTCTCAGAGCTGGGTTTACACCACAGTTGGACAGCAGCAAAATTAAATCAGAAATTAGACTGCTGAATTATTCTGGATTCAACTCTAGAAGGCAGGCTGCTAGTCTCTGCAGGAGAACATATGAATTTGAGCTGCAGAGAATGATTAGGCAATGTACAACACACTGGGACAAAATGGATTTGTAGGAGGAAGGGATAAATAAAAGTTCTCCATCTCTTTTCTACACATTTCAAAATATCCCTTTGGTGTCAGGAGTTGGAATTGTTGCATTAAAAAACCTGTTAATAAGAACTTAGAAAAATAGCATGATTTCCATCATTTAGAGAACAGCCTTTGGTTAAGGAAAATAATAAAGACATTCACATTATATAAAAATTCTATTTATATATGCAGGCAAGGTAAAGACTACTAAGCTGGAGGTGTCCAATGAAAATATGAACCTGATTCATTTAGTCATGATGACAAATGAAAATCAAAAAGAGCACTTTAAAATTAACTGCCATAAACAACAGGAATACACCTTACCCCTGCTATTAGCCATAATTGGGTTTTGGAAGGAAACAGAAGCCAAATGCAATATAGGTAATTAAAGAACAAGCTTTTGTTAACACTAGCAATCATGGGGTTGTGATTTTACAGAGTTGGAACCTATTAAGGTGCCCTGAAACTAGTCTATTTTTAAATAGGTAGTGTATTTCTCTTTCTTACAACACTAAAGTATAATCCTGGCTAACAGACAGGTCGTTTTCTATTCAAACTATTTACTATCCATTTAGGGCAAAGATGAGCATTTTTAGAATCCAAAATTACCATGGAAACCATATTCTTAATCCCTGAGGGCTGGGGAACAATTGGTTATGAAATCATGATGGCTAAATTACAAGTCCCTAAATAGTGCATTATTGTAACTACTATCTCAATACTAAGCATATGGGTTTTTATTTTGTTTCCCTTTAAAATGAACTCATTTTTTATAAGATGGCTCTATAACATATTAATTAGGTAACTTAAAGTAAATATGGCATTTCAAAATATGATGGCTGAGAATCAAAATTAAAATCATAATGAATATAAAAGAATGATTGTAATTGTCATGCCAGATGTTTAGCATTTTGGGAGAAATAACATAGACTTAGCTTTAAAAAAAAGTTCAGAAGTAAAACATGAAAATAACACCAGTAGACCCAAGAAGTATAATCTTTTTAGATAGTTCCCAACCATGCTACTTGGAAAGAAAACCTGAATCTCAAAGGAGTAGCTCTTCAGATAAGAAATTAGAATAAACTGCACATTTCTTTCTATGTTGGGTACAAAAGCAGAACTATAAAGCTTTGTGGTATTCATCTTTTCCCTCTTTTATTGTATATGTGATATTGCTATTCAGCTAATTATAATGAACTATTGATCTCAGACTTTCATCATATACCATCCCACAGATAGGACACTTAACCATATCTCAGCATTCTGCTCTGCCTCATATTCTTAATCAGGGGCTGTTTAATTGCTGTTAAATCAGCCTTATTCTGAGATTATAATCTAATTCTACTAACTGGATTCTAGATGACATTCTCATAAATAAACCCTAGTCTTCATTTAAAAATCACTCCCAATCCAGCACTCAGATCTTTTCTGCCCCCTAACTTCACTAGAACTAAATTCTTAACATAGTATCTTGCATATTTCTGGTCTCCATCTAGAGTTAGAGTCTATCCTACTTTGATCTTGTTAGAGCTCTCTGGACTAGGCACCCAGCCCCTAAATTCTCTCTCTTGCCAGATTTGTCTGATTTCCCTGTCCTGACGTCTGATTATTGCCTGCTGTCATATCTTCAGATGCTATACCTTGCTTACCTACGGCAAGCCACTGGGCCTTTCTCATGCAGACTTAACTTACCTAATTGTATTTCCAGTGATTGTTTTTGATGGAACCTTTTGAGACTGCTTTGCCTGACCTGGGAGATCCACATGGTCTGTAGGTTCTAGATCTACATGATCAGAGCTACTTAACAACTTCCTGAGACGACGCAAAAGTTTTATTATCTGTGCTGCCCAATATGGTAGCCATTAGCAACATGTGGCCCTTCCGTATCTGAAATGTACTTAGTGTGACTAAGGCACTGAATTTTTAATTTTTAAATTTTTAATTAATTGGTTACCATTTTAGATAGCTCAGGTCCAAGTCCTCCCCTAACTTCTTGGTAGTTTACAAATAAAAATCATAATATAATGTTAAATAGGAATAGTTATGAAGTCTAGATGTAGGGTATAATACATTTACAGATACAGATAGAAGAAGATCATGACATTATTATTTTGTTTTTATCCTTCCCCCATTTCCATTATATCTGTGATACTAACCAGCCTGTGTAAGTACCCAAACCATTAATATAAGAATTGACAACATATTAAAGATGACATATAAAGAAAAAGGAGAAAGGATATTTAAATGCTAATCTTTATGCAATTTTCCATATGCTATTTGATATAAATAAAAAGAATATTCAATGAATAGTTTTACATTTGATTTTTTATTTTATTTTTTTAAGAAAAAATTTATTTGAGAAAGAGAGTAAGAGAGAGAGAGAAAGAAAGAGCACAAGCAGTGGGGAGAGCCAGAGGGGGAGAAAGAAGTAGATTCCCCCCTGAGCTGGGAGCCTGATGCAGGGCTTGATTCCAGGACCCCGAGATCCTGACCCGAGCTGAAGGCAGACGCTTAACCGACTGAGCCTCCCAGGCACCCCTACCTACACTTGATTTTGTAATCAATTACCTAATGAAAGGAGTGAAATATGTGGCTTGACAAGCACAGTTTATATAAATAATAAACAAGCTTTTAATTGGTCTTCAAGCTCCATATAAACTCTTGTGACATGGTCACTAAAAATAGAGCATTTCAGTATATAATGGGATGCTATTAGGAGCCAAAGGGAAAAACTGGAAACCAAGATTCACAAATGAGTAGAAACAAGAAGCTGATGTATTGCATTCTAAGTCTAGAAAGCTACAAGCTGTGGAGGCTTGCTGAAAGATGCATGCTGTGGAACCAGCTCTAATTCCGTTCAATGCTCACCTCACCGTAAAACTGCCACCACCGCTCGGAGAAATGAAGGTGCCTTTGAGGGAAGGCCACTGAAGGAAAGTTGTTCCTTCTCTTTACCTCCTTGTGGGAACCTCCCCAGAGTTAAATGAGAAAGATTCCAAAGAACTGGTTGTAAATAATGGAGGTCCCTTCAAGAAGCGGAAATTGACTTTTTGATTCTTAGTTGGCCATCTATTAGGCACTATTTTGTTGTTGTTGCTGCCATTTCTGTTCACTTATTTTTTATTATTATATTGTTAGCCAATACATAGTACATCGTTAGTTTTTGATGTAGTGTTCAACGATTCATTAGTTGCGTATAACACCCAGTGCTCATCACAACACGTGCCCGACCTGCCTCTATGCTACTGCAGCAAAGGAAAGAACATTGAGGAGAGATGAAAAGCTACATGGTAGAGAACTGCCAAGGGCAAAAGAAGGGCTGCTTTCTTATATCCCCAGTTTCCATGAGATCAAGGTACATAGATAGATTCAGGAAATGGGGGGCAGGGTGGATATGTTATCTGGTTTTGTCCAAAACCTTCAAACTAATCATGAAAACAGATTTGAGCATTAGAGTAATATATTAAGACACTAACAACTGAGAGATACGCAGATGGCATAGTCTAGCCTAGCAAAGGGCCATCAATGCCTATGGGGACTACTTGGGTGTCAGCCCTTCTGCAGTGAGTCCTTCTGAAGCTCTCACCATAGATACTGAGTCTCTATACAATAAGCTAGAATGGCAGACACACAGACCAAACCTGACACAGGCAGACAAATAAGGGTATCACTGCCTTACCTACCCAGACTCCTGCCCAACATTAGGATAGTAACTGCCTAGAAGGAGGAATGGAGAAGTGAAAATACATTGCAAGCCACTGGAGCCACAGTCAACACTGGGCAAGAAAAGCAGGGTCTTAGTTTCTGAGACTGAAAGTATAAAATTAGTTGGTCAGAGTCTTACCAAACCAGAATGAGGTGGTTTAAGAACTAGAAGTGACAGAAACATTATTGTATTATCCTGATACATAATTAATATAAATGCATTTCCAGCATAGAAAGGGATGTCAGTGGTTGATACCAGAGAGCCGGAGGTTCTTGTTAATATAAAATTATTTCATTTTACTCCCAAATGAGATGACATCCTTATATTAATCACTAGAGCTAAATCAGAAACATATACATAGGTATACGTATAGGTGCACGTGTGTGTGTTCATGTGTGCGTGTGTGTGTCACAGAAAAATGTGCCCAAACAGCAAGATAAGTAAAAAATATAGAATTCCCAGAAAAGAATGTAAGGACATTTGGGGAAAATGCAATGGTCTAGCACATAGGTCATGAAGTCTCAGAAGAAAAGAAGAGAGAGAATGAGATGAAATTCATAAATTTTCCAAAAGTTATTAAAAAAAATCGAACCAGAAATTCAGGAAGCACCAGGAAACCCAAGCAATATAAATACAAAGAAAATCATAGATAAGCACAGATAACGAATTTTCTAAAAAACAAAACCAAGATGTAAAAAAACAAAAACAAAAACACACAGAAAATGAACATTGACTGTATAAAAATAATGTTATATGAGATTTTTATAATTTAAAAAATTGCCACTCTAAACCACAAGGCAGATTGGAAGTGTTCTAACACATTACACTCTGAGAAATGGTGAAAGAGTCAATTGAGATTAAATATTAACAAGACAATATTCATGTTGTAATCTCTAAAAGAACCACAGAGAAAATGGAAGAGACAGTAGAGCTAACACAGGATAGAGAAGAAAACTGAAGAAAAAGCAAAAACAATCACAAATGATTCAACAATAGGGATAAAAGTGAATGTAGAACTAGTGGAACAAATAGAAAATGAGTAATGAGAAGAGAGATTTAGATACAAATGTATGGCAAGATATATGAAAGAGAAATAGCATAAATTATGCAGCTAACCAAGACTGTCACACTGGATAAAAACAAAAGCAAATTTCAAATCACTTCCAAAAGCCACATCGTAAATATCAGGACGCACAAAGCTTAAAAGAAAATACATGGAAAGAGATATGCCATTTAGCAATAACCAAAAATAAAAGGTACTGTAACTGTAATTACAATAAAATGAAACAAAATAAATTTTTGGCAAGGAGCATGACAGAGATACGGTGGAAAAATTCGTAACGATAAAAAGTGTCAATCCATAAGTATGACAGGACAATTCTAAATTTACCTGCTACTGCTAACATATAATTTATAAAGCAAAAATATCAATAAAACCCAAGGAGAAACAGACAAATCCATAACTATAACAGATTAAAAAATACCTATCTCAATCGATAGAATATTTACATAAAAATCGGTAAGATTATGGAAGATCTGAAAAACATAATTAACAAATTTGGTCTAAAATACTCATTCTTTTCAAATTGTGCATAGCACATTTATCAAAAATGACCATATTTATTTTAGGCCATAAGGCAAATTTCAACACATGTTAAAGTGATAAAATAATTTGAAGTATGTTTTCTGACCACAGTGAAATTAAGCTAGAAATCAATATAACTTTTCTTAAAAAAGAGAACCAGTAAATCCACAAATGTTTGGGAATTAAGCAATGTACTTCCAAATGACCTATCAGTAAAACGGGTAAATCATCGATGATAAATGATCTATCAATAGATAGATCTCTATAGAAATTAGAATGCCTTTTGAATTGAATGATAATGAGAATACAGCATATCAAATGATATACAAATAGTAACAAGAAAATATTTGCAAGCTATGTAACAAAGGATTAATCTATAGAAGTTACTTAGAGCTCTAACAAGTCAACAAAAAAGACAATCTAATAAATAGAGAAAAAGTTAAAAAAAAATTATCAAGAAATTAACTGAAGAACTACAAATGGTTAATGAATATTTGAATAGGTCAACCTCATTTACAGAGAAGCACACATTGAAACAATGGAAATACAGTTTTGATCATCAGCTTTTCAAAAAAGTAAACCAATTGATAATATTGAATAAACTGGAATTAAAACCTAGGCTGACCCCATACATCCTTTTAACTGCCACAAACATTGCTTCAGTGAATCAGTCCTTACAGCAGATATGAACAATATTCATACACACACTTCTATCCCACTGGCTGGAACACAGCATCACCATCGGTGCTTCTTTGCCCAGCTCCCTCCTACTCGACCGCAAGCCCCAGGAGTGAACGAATTATGCAGCATGTATCATACAACCTGAGAGCAATCCTTCCTTGGCTCATAACAGGTATAACAACAACAATAGGAGTGCCTGGATGGCGCAGTCGGTTAAGGGTCCAACTCCTGGCTTCAGCTCAGGTCAAGATCTCAGGGTCATGAGATCAAGCCCCGTGCTGAGCACAGAGTCTGCTTGAGCTTCTCTCTCCCTCTGCCTCTGCCCCCCCCCCGCTCGTGCTCTCTTTCTCTCTCTAATAAATAAATCTTTAAAAAATAACAAAAACAACAATAATAATATTCAGTTGATTAGTGCTTAGTTTGCACTAACCGAAATGCAATAATCTGATCAAAGGAAATACCTATTTTGCTTTTTTTTTTTCTGCTTGGGTTGAAATGATACCTTCAATTCTACGCATTACACTTTTTGTAGAATTTTTAACAAGAGGAACATGACCAAAGGAGGGCTCCACAGAATACTGTAGACTGCTTATTGAAAAAGAGCTGGGGATGCTTATCTTTAAGCAGAACACAGAGGGCCATACTAGCTATCTACACAGGTCAGCAAGCGTACCAGAGGGAAGGATAGGTGAGATTTGACCCTGTAACTCCAGAACACAGAATTATGAGAAAAAGATGTGAGCTTCAGAGAGAGAACATAATGACATATTATTTAATAATTAGTGATGTTTGGACATGAAAATATTGTCACAGGCAATACTGTGCTCTCACAAGCTACATGGCCAGATAACCACCTTTCAGGAATTTTGACTAAGAGAGTAGATATCCAGAAAAATCTCTTCCCACATTGATATGCTATGATCTTAAGTTTGGGAGAATATCTAAATAAGAGTATCGAGAGCCACATTATTAGAGGAAGAGAAAAGGCAGGATAAGAACCCTTAATTCATTTGTTTATTCATACTAACAACAAATACATACTGAGCTTATACTACGTGCCAGGTGCTGCTTTAAATTTTAGGGCATGTATCAGGGAACAAGACAGACAAAGATCACTGTTATGGGATACAGTGATAAATAACATGATAAATAAGGGTATTCATATGTGTTTCAGTTAGGATCTCAGATAGAAAATAGATGACATACTTAATGAAAAGTTTAATAAAAAAACTACTTAAAACAAAAGTTAAGGTCAAGGTTCAGGGAAGCCAACAAGCGGTAGTGCATGATCCCAGGGCTAACAACTTCAGGGAGGTGTTATACCAGCAGGCCTGATGGAACCAGAGAAGGGCACAGTTATCAAAATTCATAAAGGGCCATATGGCAGGAGTTACAGATTTCAGTAGAGCAAAGCAGCCAATGGACGGAGACACAGCAGGGAAGGAGCTGGGGAAATAAATACCCCGCCTCATTGCCCTTTGGCCTCTGATCTAGTGCTGTTGCCTCCTGTTGAGGACATACAACTGAAACCCAAAGGACCAGGGAGCCTGCTGATACAGTTCATACATTTCATCACCCCAGGGCACAGAGCAGGGTGGAGAATGGCTCTGAGGGAGCAAATGAAAAACAGCCAGGATGGCATGTTAGAAGGTAGTAAGTATGGAAAGTAGTAATAAGAATGACAGAGTAGGGCAAGGGGGATAAGGAGCACAGGGATCAGGAGAGGATGTTGCACAATAAAGGGGTCAGAGTAGACAGAAGTGAGAAGGTATCATTTGAACTAAGACTTGAAAGAGATAGGGAAGTTAGCCAGGTGAATATCTGGGTAGAAAGGGCTCCAGGAAGAAGAAATGGTTGGTGCATGGCAGCTGTGTTAAAAAAAAAAAAAACCAACAAGGCAGCCAGTGTGATAGAGATGTGTGAGTGATGAGGAAATCAGTAAGAGATGGAGACAGTATTTCGGGGAAGGGGGGCAGATAATACATGGTTTTAATGGCTTTTGAAAGGGTTTTGGTCTTTACTGAGCAAAATCGGGAAACTAATGAAGTTTTGACCAGAGTAAAGACACAACCTGACAAATTTTTAACAGATCATTCTGATTGCTGTGTTGGAAACAGACTGTGGCAGGGAGAGGCAAGGGTAGCAACAGAGCAGTGTGCGAAGATGCTACTGCAGTTATCCAAGTGAGATGATGCTCGGACCAGGTTCTGGCACCAGAGATAAGTAGTAGTTACATATAATTGAAGGAACAGCCAAAAGAATTTTCTGACAGGTTAGATGTGGGAGTGAGACAAAGAGAGGAGTCAAGGATGTCCCCAATATTCAGAGCCTTAGAGCAAGGAGAAGGATGCAATTGCCCTTAATAACAATGGGAAGAATGTACGTAGGGCCAATTTGAACCAGAAGATCAGGAGTTTATTTTGGCTATGTTGCATCTAGAGAATCAAGTAGACCTCTGAGTGGAGATATTGACTAGGCGGATACATAAACAAGCCTAGAATTGGGAGAGGGGTCAGGACCAGATATAGAAGTTTGGGAGTGGTCAACATACATGTGATATTTAAAGCCAAGAAATGAAAGAGATCATGAAGATAGTAAGTATAAACAGAGGAGGGAAGAGGACTAAGGACTGAGGCTTGGGGGATTGCAACAGTAAGGTGGTAGGGAGACAATGAGGAATCAGCGAAGGAGGAAAAACCAGAGAGAGGAGGGAAACCAAGAGATGTTTTTGAACAACCACAACTAAGTCTATCTAGGAGAAGGGATGACCAGCTCTTGGAAATGCTGCCAGTAAACCAAGTAAGATGATAACTGGAATTGGCAAAATGGAGGTTATTGGTGGCGTTGACAAGAATAGTTTGGGTGGAGGAATGGGAGAAGGTGAGTGTGAGAGCCTGACAATAGTGGATTTAAAAGAGAATAAGAGGAGAGGTCTCAAAGACGGTATGTGTAGACAATTCAAGAAATTTTGTGCAAAAGAAGTAACTGACAGAGAAAGAAAGCTGTTTGTTTGTTTGTTTCTTTGTTTGGGTTTTGTTTGTTTGTTTGTTTAACCTGGGAGAAATGGCAGCATGTCTGTATACTGATGGAAGATACCCAGTAAAAAAGAAGACTGACGATTTGGAGAGAGAGGTGAGAATTACTGGAGAGATGTCATGAAGACGGTGAGATGGGGGTGAATCTAGGGCACAACCAAACGGGCCAACTTCAGACTGGAACACGAACCAACTGTGCGTCTAGAAGAGCAACAGGAAGGCAGGGAAGGAGATGCAAACAACACAGGCATAGACATTTCTTGTGAGGAATGATGCATTCGCCTATTTACTTGACATAAAAAAAAAAATTCCAAATCAATCTCCGTTTCCTTACTTAAGGTCCGTAGTGTGGCAAGAGGTGCATAGGTTCTCTATGAAGAGTGAGGACTGCGGTGCCTGGGTGGCTCAGTCGTTAAACATTTGCCTTTGGCTCAGGTCATGATCCCAGGGTCCTGGGATCAAGCCCCCGCATCAGGCTCCCTGCTCAGCGGAAGCCTGTTTCTTCCTCTCCCACTCCCCCTGCTTGTGTTCCCTTTTTCTCCCTGCCTCACTCTCTGTCAAATAAACAAATAAAATCTCTAAAAAGAGTGAGGATTTATATCACAATGTGAAATTAGGTTAATTTATGGGTAAGCTGACTTTATCATGAAGTCAGAAAGTGATCAAAACATTAAGTCTTAAGTGACCAGTAGTAGGAGTAGGCGGTGTGAATTCCAGTGTAGTCACTCCCTAAGTCCACTCAAAGGCAAGAAGAGTCTGAGGACTAGAAGTTTGTATCACTGCATTCTTTCTAACCTGGAAAAAAGAATAAATTGCTAATTGTCTTGAAAAGTCCAAAATGTCAGATTTCAGGTATCTTCTGTCAGACTAGATTTAGTCTAAGCTGCACGGAGAGAAATTTCCTTATTTTTTTCCTTTAAATCAGTTACAGGAAACCTTATGAGCCAGAGAGGGGAAAGAAAGCAGAGAGAGGGTGAGCCTCCCTGCCCAGCAGACCCTGGATCCGTCTCCCATCAGTGGCACTGAGTCCTACTGCTCTTTAATTACATTCCTATTAGTACAATAACAGCAACCTTCCACTTGAATAGCCTTTTACAATTCAAAAGGCTTTGTACTACATTAAATGAAATTTAAGTTGAAAGGAGTCTCACAATAGAGGAAAGACAGAAACCTGGCCTCTGGGAAGACAGCTGGCTTCATAGAAGCTTCTATGCCATCAGCACTGCCCTATATTATATTCTCTTCCTTTTCATTTAATCACATACCAAAGACAAGAATTTCAGGGGAAAATAAACAGTAATAGATCGTACCCCCATCAAAAGACATTGTTTTTGTGAAATATGGCTGTGTTCATAAAATGAAAACTAAGGGTCTGAATGTCCTTCCTGCCATCTTTGATTAAATCCATTGATGATATTCATTTGATGCTTATCTTAGACCACTTTTTTTTTTATTAGACTATTTTCTACTAAGGCTTTTTATTCATGTCTCAGCTAAACCTGAGCCAAAACTGACCTTTAGGCATTTTCTGATGAACTGTTATTCCCCAGGGGCTTATTAACAAGAGCTGATACGCACATGCATAAGGGAGCCTGGAAAGAAGAAATGTGTCTCTGCTGAGAAGGGGAAGAAATGCAAATAACCAGGAGGTGGGCATTTACTGAGTACTCACTTCGTACCATACATTGTGTTGGGAACTTAGGATATCTAAGGACGCAAATCAGACATGGGTGTGAGCAGCAGCCTCAAATGACGCAGATTTCTCAAAACAAAATCATTTGTAAGAAGGATTTATGGTCTGCAAGCAAAAGTGGGATGTCAGGACATTTCAACCCCATATCTTGTTCTGAGTCCTCTGGCTCTTAAAAAAAACAAAGAGCCAATACATGAAAAGGCAGAGAACTGGCATCTTTCGGGGAGGGCCGTATTTATATTACAGCCAGGGTCAGATGGTTGGGGACCAGCAGTTCCAAGGGCACAGTGGAATAATTCAGGCCATCGGAAAGTGAGAGGAGACGGATCAGGGAAAGGGAAGTAAAACATTACTGGAATGAAACATGTACTTTGGATGTTGACAGATGACCGGATGAATTTGTTCATTTACTTAACATTTTAACAAAGATTAAGCATCCATAGGTTCCAGGGCTTGAGGATCCAGGCGAGGCCTTAAAGAAGCAGGTCCTTCCCTTCACTGAGGAGTAGAAGTTGCGTGGTTAGTGGCATAGACTAGGGCCTGGCTCCATGAGTTTCAATTCTGGCTACAATAGCTATTAGCTGTCTGACCTTGGGCAAGTTACTTGACATTTCTAAGCTTTGACCGTCTTATCTGTAAAATATAATACACCTTCCTAATAAGCTCGAGGATTGTGTGAGTTAGTCTACGTGAAACATTTAGGACATTCCCTAGAACACAGGAAGTACTATACACAAGAAACAACAGCAACAAAAATGGTAAACTTGATAATTCCAGATAGCAGAGATGCTATGGAGGGATTAGAAAAAGAGAGAGTTAGCCATGTAGAAAGTTCTGGGCCCCTTACTGAGATAGCGAAGAATGGAGGGTTGTGGAATCTCATTGCCTGGGTTCAGGTCCTGAGCCTGCATCTTCAAATGTCTGACCACAGGCAAATGTCTTAAGCTGTGTGTGTCCGTTTATTAATCTCTAAAATGAGAAAAATGATAATATTTATCTCCTGGAATGTTTTGGAGAATTAGATAAGTAAACACCTGTAAGTTACTTAGAACAGTACCAAGAATGGAACTAGTATTCAATAAGTATTATTATTATTATTATTATTATTATTATTATTATTATTTTAGATAAAGGGAGAAGATGGGAAAAGCCTGAGGCACATTTGGAACACAGAGGGAAGGCCATCATGACTGGAAGTTAGGGAGTCAGAGTTTCAATAGCCTTTGAGAAGAGATGGGCAGCAGCCCTCGTGGCCACAGAACTTGTCCTTCTTGTCTAGATACTGGCAGGTGCAAGACTGTATACACTCCAGATGCTGGATATAGACCCTGCGGATCCTGCATTCTGACAGTCTGCATCTGTTTTCCAGCCTGGAACCAGAGTCGGTGGACCTCTATACAGCAGAGGACTGCAGAGCATTATGACGCACGGGGCACGAGCCTGCAGCCTAAGTACCAGCTCACAAGAATGTCATGACACATAATTAGCAAGACGGACAGTCTTCCCATTAAGGCACAAAATGCAACATTCTGGCTCAGACAATATAGCATGTTTGGTACCGCTTGAGTTCTGTAGCTTCAGACCACCAGGAGACACAGTCATGAGCAATTTCACAGAGAATACAGCAGCAAGGAATAGCATCATAGCCTGAGCCTTCCTCAGGGGAGTTGAGAATGAAAGGAGAAGACAAATGTTCATACGCATGAGGATCTATGAAGTCCCTCTCGGGCCTCCCAGAAAATACTGGGTGAGATTTCTTGAAAGTATGGAACTCCCTGGAATCAGTTCAGCTTACAATTAGGGGAAATTTGTGTATTAACATGAACGTGATTTCATTTGCACTTACAGGTTAATGATGACTAGGGATATTTGGAACATATATGCCTGTTATTTTTTCCAGATACAATGTAGCCTCCTAGAGTGCAGGGACTCTGTGTCCTAACTCCTAATAAAGAACCCATTTGATAAATATTAGTTGATGATGATCAAGGTGAGTCTTAGCTTCAACAGAATCAAATGAGGCAAGGATTCTAGATCTTAGACGTGAAGAGCAATGCAGTTTCACTCTGCCTCAAAATATGGACAAGCGTTGCTGGAGAGAAAATATCACATTAAGAATAGAAAACTCTCGGGGCGCCTGGGTGGCACAGCGGTTAAGCGTCTGCCTTCGGCTCAGGGCGTGATCCCGGCGTTATGGGATCGAGCCCCACATCAGGCTCCTCCGCTATGAGCCTGCTTCTTCCTCTCCCACTCTCCCTGCTTGTGTTCCCTCTCTCGCTGGCTGTGTCTATCTCTGTCGAATAAATAAATAAAATCTTAAAAAAAAAAAAAAAAAAAAGAACAGAAAACTCTCCAGAGTATAACAGGAGTAATTAATATTTGAATGACTTAATGCTGATGACTGGTCACATGGACACTATTAGCTAAAGTATCAGGTAGAAATGCCACACGATGAACTATATTTTTCATAAGTGTTCATCCCAAATGGTATGGTGTGTAGAGGAAAAAAACACTGCTCCAGGGTAGATGCCATAGGTCCCGACGCTGTCACATGGCCTAAGTATGGTATTTTGGGCATGTCACTTAAATTTTAAGATAATGATGACTATAATTATAAACTTCTATCATTTGGGGGAATTTACTATATGGTAGTCACTGTTCTAAGGGCTTAACACCTACCTAACAAACACATTTGATCTTACTAGCAACTCTGAGAGGCATTCGTTATTTCCATTTAAGGAAGAAGATCCTGGAAAACAGATGGGTAAAGTAACATTCACAGGTCACACGATGTTAAGTGGCAGAGCCAAGTTAAGAATCGAGGGAGTCCCCTGTTCTTTTTCTTCCTTTCCTTTCCTAAAGCCATTAGGTGAGAATAAGCATGGTAGGCATTCATACCAGGCAGGGGGAGCCACAGTGCCCTGCCTGTCATGGGGCGATGGAGTGAAAACTCTGGACAGAACCAGGAGGATGTCCTCAGACAGCAGCCTGACACAGGCTCCCAAGTGAACGGAGGAAGGCGGCCACGTGCAGGGAGCCCCAGACAATGCCCAAGAGATCGTGCCAAAACCTGATCTCAAAGAGCGCCCAGATCTTCTGGAAAAACAACTGCCACAGATGAAACAAGATGATACCCAGAAAGATAAAGTATACAGAAACATTAGATAATGTATAAAGTATAAACACCAATAGACCTGCAATTAAAGGCCACTTTAGGCTGGTGATGGGTATTGAGGGCACGTATTGCATGGTGCACGCAAGTATGAATCATGGAACTTTACATCAAAAACTAGGGATGTACTGTATGGTGACTAACATAATAAAAAATGTTATTATAAAAAAATAATAAAGACCACTTTCAGATATTAAAGGAGGATCTTCCTATGATTATTAACATGGAAAGGTGTTTTGTTCAATCCTCATAAGCATTATTAATATCCCATTGGTGGAACCACCTTTCAACAGTGTGATTTAAAAAGTGCTCTTAAGGAACATCTGGGTGGCTCAGTCTGCTTTCGGCTCAGGTCATGATCCCAGGATGGAGCCCTGTATCGGGCTCCCTGATGAGCAGGGAGCCTGCTTCTCCCTCTGCCATTCCCCCACTTGTGCTCTCTCTCTCTCTAGCAAATAAATAAAATCCTTAAAAAAAAAATAAAAATAAAAATAAACAGTGCTCTTAAAAGACAGATAAATATAAAGATTTAAGAATTTTTTTCTTTAATATAATTTATTTTTTTATTTATTTTCCTGACTGGAGTGGATTTTATTTCTGTAGCATAGGCCACGTAAGGTTAATCTTTAAAATGAGCTCTCAGTGGTGTGGTGACTCTCTTTCTGCAGAGGGCTGAAGCATCCCAAACTCTCAGGGGGCCAGGTTGAGGTGTAAGGTATACTGGGTTAGTCACGGTGCTGGAGATTCCTGTATGTGGTGGTGTTGACCAGTTAGGTGGGGCCGGCAGCTTGAGGGGGCTTTTTTGGTGGACTTTGTTTCTTGGGATACAGCAGCAGTCCCTTTCCATTCTTTCCTGATTCTGCAGAGAGAGGAACTATGGGAGCAAGTCCCCAAAACACTCGTGCTTCTAGAAGCACAGTCTTCAGCAGTCTGGATTGTCCTTGCCACAGCAGAAGAGAGGTGGCCGTGATGGGGACATCGGGGCAGGCCCAACACTTGATTCATTTAACATATAAGATTCTTTATAAGAGTTTATCGGTATTGCTATAATGTTAATTATGTCAATGCCTGTATTGACATGTAAAAAATATATTTATCTACTACAATATTTATCTACTACAAAGAAAGGCATTCAGAAATGCCAGAAATATTAATTTGTCTCACAAATATTTACCAATAAGCCAGGACCAAAAGAAATATCCTGATTGTAAAACAGGCATTAAAGAAATGAGGGTTATGCTAAAATAAGCAAACTAATTTCAAGATGATAAAAGTTCTGTCTATGAGATTTTTTAACTTCTCAAAAATACATTTGGGATAGACTAGGAAGTGGAAAACAACCAAATTCTGAAATATCTCAATTCATTTAATATAAATGGCATTTCTGGTCAAGAACATAAATGACTACATTCTGAGAAGCTGTTAACACAATCTTTCCAGATATATCATGTCCATAACAAACCTTATAGTGCTATTTTTGAGGTTGTGTCTTAATGTACAGACTATATAGACCATGTTAGAGAGCGTAAAGAGAAAGGTGACAACATTCTCCATAGGTACTGAAAAGAGGCAGCTGTGACCCAAAAGGCTCCATTCTGTGCTTTATTTTGTGGTGTTTTGTGAACTATGTGAATTCTAGAAAAAACAGAGGAGGCAGAATAGGTAGTCTAACATAATTTCCAAGAAGAGAAAAAGTAATGAAAGACACTTTCTCTCGAAAGGTAACATCAGCTGATAATGAATGTGGAACCTTGAAAACGTGGGTAGTCTTTTTTTCTACAGGACAGTGAGAAGGTGGGACTTTGGATGGCACGAATGACTATGTAAAAACAGAGCAGTAATTTGCAATATTTTTACTAAAACTATAAATCAAACAAATTCTAATGATTTATAATGAATGGCTCAAGATTTCATCCAGCTAAAAGACTTGGATGATCTAGCCCTCTCCAAATACATTTGGAATGGAGATTTAATTGGCTGTTCTATTTAGAGTCTGTGCTATTGAAAAAGGCTTTTATCAACATCAAATGGGCAAAGTAACATAATTCAACAAGCAAGCAAGTAATGGAATGAAATTAAACAAAGGAAAACATACACCCACAAAGGTGAACTTAGTGTTGGAGGGCTTCAACTACATTTTTTTTTTAACGCTGAATTAAACACAAAATGTCCAACATAGTCTTCCCAGCAAGTACATTATTTGTTGGAAGCCAGAATGCTGCTTCAATGCATTCTGATTCCTTATTTTGTTACATAATAATATGCTTAAAAAGCAACACATTGTGAGCTTGGGAGCTGTTAGGCATTTATTTACCATGGTGGGTTAATCTCATTCAGTGAGGTATAGAAACTCAATAATGAGTGCTACAGTATATAAGCTAATTGCTAGGATAAAACCAAATGAATAATTACTTAACTCCAGAATGAGGCCTGCGGGAATTTTTCTTTAATAAAGGTTTAATTCACCAGTGATAATGAATGCAATCTCACATACTACTGAATAACACCATTAGCATAATGGCTGTGATACAAAAACTATAATTAGAACTAAACAGAAACGTTAATTACAACCACCAAGGTACTGAATGAAATACTGTTGTTTAAGAAATTGACCTGCTTTGCTGTCATGCTTTATGGGTTCAAGGATATCTCTGTAATTAAATATATATATAAATAAATATGTATGTGCATATATATAGCCATCAAATAGAGGTTTTTTTTAAATCATCCCATTGGAATCCTTTTAAGTGTAATAAACATATTAATGAGAAATTGTCCAGAATTTGAAATATGAGCTAAACATAAAAATGATTAAAACCTTTGTTTTTTATCTTGATTAAATGCAAACATCAATATTTGTGTTAAAAAAAAAATCCAATATTAGAGAGAGTAGGAGTCTCCAATTTTGCGTTTTACCGGTGTTAGCTCTATGAATGCTAGAAAAGTAGTTACTAAAAATGAACAGATTAATAAAATGTGAAATATTACTATAATAAGTTAGAAAAATAAGTTGCATAATCAGTGAAAAAAGTCAAAGTACTAAACTAATGGTTCTAAAAAACTCAGCTGTGATTCTTAAAATTTTCTGAATTTCATTTATGTAATTATGTACATAACATTTAATTGCACATATAATAAAGGATTTCTGTATCCAGATAGATATATGTTGATAAGCATTTTGAAACCAAGCATCACATTCTTGTCTCTATTAAACATCAAAAACAATAACAATAACCATAACAACCCTCTATTATTATATAGATACTTTCAATGGGATATGCTTAGAAATACTATCAAAAAGAGAAAGTCACATGCCTCAAATATGTTTTTTTGCCTCCTCCAATGATATTAATTTTTCATAGTCTTTATTTTTAAGATAGAACTTCAAAAGAAAATAAAAATATCCTAGAAGCCAAATCAGTAAGACTGGAAACATGTATCCCTGGCTACTCTTTATCCCTTTCCTCCATTACTCAGTTTTAATGGAATGAATGTATCTCCCACTATTTTTCTATCAATCCCTTGCCTCCTTTACAATGCATTTTCCAAGAGTCCAACACAATTTTTGAGGTCACACTTGTATAGCATCTCCAGTGATGTACCTGGAAAGTGCCTTTCTTCTCACTATCGGCTATCTCATAAAAACTCCATTCTTTAATGAAATATTACCTGGTAATAATTCGTACAACAGATGTATTTATCCTTCACAGAACTTACTACAATTTTCCGTGACTTGGATGATTGCTCACCACAGGTGGATTGCTCACCTGCGGATGCCCTGACGATAGCCCCTGAGGGAACAGAAGGGAGAAAGTATAGCTGAGATGCATCCTTTCCCATGCTGCTTCCTATCCTCTTACACTAATAAACTATATGAGTAGAACTGATGGTTTTTGTAAGTTTCTCTTTTGCCACCCAATATCCTGTGGAAACGTGTCTAAAACAATTACACCTGGATGGCCAGCTTTGACTTTGAAACTCCGGACTCAAATTGGAGGTTCTAATAAGTGACCACAACTCCTAAATAGGTCTTGGACCAAAGAAAGCTTCTCTCATATCAGGGAATGTTATCTTGAACACTTTTGGATGGGTTACAGAATACAGAGTAGAAAGGGAGGAAAAGAGTACAATCTAGCAAATTAGATGAGTCAAATCAACTCTGGCCCCAATGGGATGAGTGATCGCCCTCATTACTGAGATACGTATCTAAATACCTGGTGGGCAGTTCCAACCCAATGATATACAAACTAACCCCTGCTTAGTATTGGTCTGTACACATCTTCTTCCTCCTATTCCCTACCTCAGTTAATAGTAACACTACCAGCTACTAACACTATCAACTACCCAAATAGGAAATCCAGAAACTTTTCTTTACCTTGTTAAATACAACTGACTAACAACCTTAATCAACCTTTATCACCCTCAATAACTCTCTCATTTTTTCCTCATTAAGAAGGGGAGAGTAAAGAAGAGAATAATAGTTTTCCTCCAACAAAGACTTGAGTGAGTTTTAACTTACCTTGAATTAAAAGAACTCTTTTTTGATCCATGAAAAGCCAACATTAGGATTTTAAAAATAAGCATGATATTATCATTTTTGGAAAACGTGTCACCAACCGATGATCACAAATGTGGATTAAATACCAACAGTCCAACCAAGCGTGCACAGAAATGCCTTTTGTCATATTTTAACTCCCCAAAACACACACGCTGAAATTCCCTCTAAACCTACACAGTAAGAGAAATCCCAGGTTTCTCATAATAAGCAAGCCTACAATTTGCCTGTCTTTCTAAAGGAAGAGAAAGAGGAGGATCCTAATGGCTTCCAGCAATCAGTACTTTTACCCTTGGGTGATCTCTGCAGTTTGAGAATGCATGCACAGTCTGAAAACATTCACCTTGCTATGGACCTTGAACCATTCTGCAAATACATAGAAAAATAAATTAAATTAATTCAAGTGCTGTTGCTGCTGCTAACACTGTCCTTCATGAGGAGAAAAAAAAATAGGTGGGTGTGGGTAGGGAGTAGGACTACAGATAAGGAAATTTGGAAATGGCACAAAAATCTACATTCTGCCTAGAGCTTACTGGCATATAAATTTCTTAAAAGGAGAATCATAATCAAACACAAACCATCTGTTTTGTTGTATAAAAATTAGCAACCATGGTTCCAGCATGTGGCTCTATCCAGATACAATGCTTTTCTTCCTTTTTTATTTTTTGCATTTTCCACTTCATAATATATAAAAACTCCTGTCCAAACAGAGCCTGATACTACACCCACAATAAGATTCAGCCTCCTCTGTATTTTTAATTAACTTGGGCCCAGCAGTCGTTTTTAACAGCTAACATTTTGTGTGAGTTACAGTGTGCACACTGCTGAGACATAAATGCAAAGTAATCACTCTAATAAGTAGATATAAACATTTACAATAATTGCAACAAGTCTCTGCAACAAATAAGGGGATAGGAAGAAAAATAACCAGTGGTAAGGCAGGAAATAAGTTTCAATACAACTGCATGAGTACAAATGTCATTCAAAGCTCTGATCTTTTGTTGCGTTTAGTCATTTCAATACCCCAAAGTCACTAATGAGCTTGTACTTTCAATGCCAAAAAATGAGTACCCTGATTAAGAAACAAAAACAAAAACCAAGACTTCAATTTTTATGTTTGTGCCAAAGACACCAACAGAGAACTCAAGGCACTTGGGTGACTGCATCATTTCCCTAACACGGAGAAATTATAACACCTCAGTCCAGAACCAACCAGGGCAAGCCTTCAGCACTCTTTCTGCAAAGAACAATAGGCTGTAGGGTGAAAAGAAGCTGGACAGATGGGAAGGGCAGAGAAAATGCCAAAGGAGCAAGACAAGGTTGGAGAAGCAGGCAGTAGTCGGTGTGGAAAGTTTGGTAGGGCAGGATAAGGGAAACAGATATTATGCTAAACACAATGAAAACATGAGAGGGTTTTAAGCAAGGAAGCACCATGACCTTCCTTATGTGTCTTAAAGGTTACCGTGACAGCAGGTTAAAGAATGCGGCAAAAGTGAAACCAAGAAACACCACCTATGGGCTATCACATTAGGATGTTCAGTCTTCAGGAATGGGACTGTAGATAGAAGCAGAAAGAACAGGTAGATCGAGGACAGGTATTAGAAGGAAAAATAAAGAAAAAGAAGAGACAAAGAATGAATCCTGGTTGGGACTTGGGCATACGGGAGAATAAGGATGCCATTCACAAAGACAGGGAATACAGGGACTAGGGAAAGAATAAAAGTTCATACAGAACTGAAGTCAACAATTTTCAGGTTTCTGATCTATACCAAGCACTGTCTACAATATACCATAGATATTGCCATTCCCTTTACTTAACAGCTTATAATCTGCTATGACAGAGAGACAAATACATATGTAACCATTGGAAAAGGATAGCTAACACATAAAATGTATCATGTGTGCACTAAGCACTAATGTAAAGTGCTTTATTCATTAAGTGCCACAAAAATTCATTTTACAAGTGAGTAAACTGGGGTCCAGAGAAGTAAAGTAGCAAGCTCACAGTCACCCAGCTGATAAATGTTAGAGCCAGGACTCAAACTGAGGCAGTTTGCTTCCAAAGGCTATGCTCTTAACCTTTTATCCCGCACAACTTTCGAAATGTATGCACATATGTGTACACACACACACACACACACACACACACTGAAAGCTCTATGGCAAAGGTATAATAGAATAAAGATCAATGTCAACTCTAAGCATCTGGGAATGCAGAAAAGCTACTCCAAGGAGCGCAGTGCAGGACAAGCCCTGATGGCTAGCTAAGTTTTTTTTACAGAAAGGAAGAGCTGTGTGGGGTTGTTAGCTAGGTAAAATGGCTAGAGGATCCAAGAAAACTTGAGAAATTACTTCCCTTCAGATATAAATTTATCTAAGTCAAGATTTGCCTAAAAACAATTGACACTGAAAGTGAATGTCTATCTAAGCTGGTAGAGCAGTTTGTCCAATAGTGGTGAGAATTTGATAGCTCATTACTTACATGATCCCTGAGTATGAGTGTTCTACCAGGTCAGAGGAGGAGATATTTAGCTGCATGAGATTAGGCTAATAGAACAGATGTGCAGTTTCCCTCTACAGGCCTTTGCACAGGGAAATTGAAACATCTTTAAGGAAGGGCCAGCAAGAGCTTTTCTAAACAGATTGTCACATGGGGAGGGCAGAGGGGTTGAGGGGGAGTTGATCACATCTTTTTTATCAAAGGTTATTTAGTTTGTTTCAATCCCTTGGTGATTGTGAGTAACGCTATAATGAACATGGGGGTGCAGATATCTCTTTGAGATACTAATTTCATTTCCTTCAGATATGGAAGGAATAGGATTGCTGGATAATATGATAGTTCTATTTTTAATGTTTTGAGGAAGCTCCATACTGTCTCCCATATGGCTATGCCAATGTACATTCCCACCAACAGCGTGTAAGGGTTCCCTTTTCTCCACATCTCACCAACATTTACTATCACTTGCTTTTCTTATAATAGCCATCCTAACAGGTATGAGGTAATATCTCCTTGTGGTTTTGATTTATATTTCCCTGATGATTAGTGATGTTGAACATCTTTTCATGTGCCTATTGGCCATCTGCATATCTTCTTTAAAAAAAAAAATGTCTATTCAGGCCCATTAAATCAGGGTATTTGTTTTCTTCCTACTGAGTTGTTTGAGTTCCTTTTTTTTTTTTTTTTTGACATTAAGCCCTTTTTAGGTGTATAGTTTTCAAATACTTTTTGCCATTCCATAGATTGTCTCTTCATTTTGTTGACTGTTTCCTTTGCTGTGCAAAAGTTTGTTTGTTTTTGAGGCAATCCCTTTGTCCAATTTTGCTTTTGTTGCCTGTGCTTCTGGGGTCATATCCAAAAAATCATTGCCCAGACTGATGTCAAGAAATTATTTCCCTGTGTTATCTTCTAGTTGTTTTATAGCTTCAAGTCTTATTATTAAGTCTTTAATCCATTTTGAGTTGAGTTTTATATATGGTGTGAGGAGTTCAATTTCATCCTTCTGCGTGTGGATGTCCAGTTTTCCCAACATCATTTATCGAAGAAACTATCTTTTCCCCATTGTGTGCTCTCAGCACCTTTGTTAAAGATCAATTGACTATAAATGTGTGGATTTGTTTCTGGGCTCTCTGTTCATTCCAATGAGCTATACATCTGCTTTTATGCCAGTACCATACCCTTTTGGTCAACTGAGCTGTGTAATATAATGTGGAATCAGGATGTGTGATGCCCTTAACTTTGTTCTTATTTCTCATGATTGCTTTTGCTATTTGGGATCTTTCGTGGCTCTATATGAATCTTAGGAATGTTTTTTTTGTATTTCTGTGAAAAATGGAATTGTAATTTTGATAGGGATTGCCTTTAATCTGTAGATCTCTTTGGGCAATATGGACATTTTAACAATATTCTTTTAATCCATGAGCACAGACTATACATTTATTTTTATCTTTTTAAATTTCTTTTATCAATGTCTTACCATTTTCAATGTATGATCTTTCACTTCCTTGGATAAATTTATTTCTAAGTATTTTATTTTTATGCTATTATAATTGAGATTGTTTTCTTAATTTCTTTTTTGGATAGTTTGTTGTTAGTATATAGAAATGCAACTGATTTTTATATATACAGATTTTGTATCCTGCAACTTTACTGAATTCATTCACTAGTTCTAAGAGTTTTTTGGTGGAGTCATCAGGGTTTTCTATATATAAGATCATGTTATCTGCAAGCAGATGATTTTATTTCTTCCCTTCTGATGTGGATGTGTTTTATTTCTTTATCTTACCTAATTGCTATGACTAGGACTTCCAGTACTACATTGAATAGAAATGGTGAGAGTGGGCATCCTTGTCTTGTTCCTGATCCCAAAGGAAAAGCTTTTAACTTTTCACCATTGAGTGTGATGTTGGAGTTTGTCATATATGGTCTTTATTATATTAAGGTATATTCCTTCTATACTTAATTTGTTGAGAGTTTTTATCATGAAAAGATGTTGAACTTGTCAAATGTTTTTTTCTGCATATAATGAAATGATCATATAATTTTTAACCTTCATTCTGTTAATGTGGCGTATCACATTTATTGATTAGCATATGCTGAACCATCCTTGCATGGTGTATGATCTTTTTAATGTGCTCTTGAATTTGGTTTGCTAGTATTTGTTGAGGATTTTCACATCTATGCTTAGAAGAAATGGATAAATCCCTAGAAACATAAAAGTTACTAAGACTGAATCATCAAGTAATAGATTATGTGAACAGACCAATAACAAGCAAGGATATTGAATCAGTAATCAAAGATATTCCACCAAATAAAAGCTCAGGACCAAATAGCTTCATGGGTGAATTCTACCAAATATTTAAAGAAGAATTAATAGCAATATTTCTCAAACTCTTCCAAAAAATTTAAGACAAAGGAACACATCCCAATTCATTTACAAGGCCAGAATTACCCTGATACCAAAGCCAGACAAAACACTACAAGAAAAGAAAATTATGAGTCAATATCCCTGATGACATTCATTCCTTTATTCATTAAATATTTATCAAAACTTAAGGTCTACCAAGGCCTCCTTTGGGGCCTAAAATACAATGGCAAACAAGACAAGGTATTTGTTCCCCCAAATGCTCACTGTCTAGTGGAAGGGACAGAAACATATAAATGCAATAGCATCTTTTAAGTGATGCAGTGGGGCAACAGTGGGGAGAGAAAGAAAGGAAAGAAGTTCTGCTAGCTGTGGGGGGCAGGGAGGTGGTGGGGAGAAGTGTCGAGAAAGGCTTCATAGAATTTTTCTCCTCTGTCTCTCCTTTTATCTTTTTTGTGAGAATAACTAAAAATTCTGAGTTAAAAAAAAAACTATGAATTTGTCCTAGGGAATTACAATAATAGGGGGACAATAAAGTATATCCCATTCTCCAGTCATTCTTTTAGAGAATCGAATGTCAAGGGAGAAAATGAGTGATGGTGGCTACTACCTCTTTGGCTGTGTCCTGAGCTTTCTGGAAGGAGGTGGAGGAACCTAAGGGAGGCCCTGGGCCCGAGAAAGATAAACAACAGAGAAGCCACAGGACATTCAGGCCCAGGGATACTCAGCAAAATTAATCCTTCATTTCCTCCGTAGAAGGCCAGATATTAGGGCAAAAATGTCACATTTACCTGAATGTTTATCAGGGTAAAAAAAATAATGCTAAAATTTTATTTCACTTATAAAAAGAAAATTACCAAAAAAAAAAATATCTATATTACTATCATTTGCAAGTTTGTTTATATACTCTGATTTGTAACTTCTTTTAATTTTTTTTCTTTTTGGTTCACAAGTTGTCTTGTCATTTCCACATAATATTGAATAGCTTTTGTTCTACTGTCACCAAATGGAGGCCAATTGCCCAAAGTTTAATGTCATAGGTGCAATAAAACAACATTCTAAAGAGATTTCCAGGCACATCCTTGGGAAACTTCCCAGAAGAAGTTAGAACTAGCCCATCATCCCATCCCCGCTCCATATCTACCATGTTTAAACAGAACACTATTTAAATACAATACTAGGGAATATAAAGCAGAATATCTGTCATAGTGAGTCACTAGCCTAGGGCAATTTGTTTTCCCTCTTTTCTCTCCACAAGGGAAGCTCCGGAGGCATGTGCTCCTTCCACCCAAAGCCAAATGATGAACCATAAAAATTGGATGAGGTTGCAAGAAAGAGACACTAACATCCTATCTCTGATTATGTAGCAAAATTGCTCTGTGACTACTGGATTGAAGAAAAAGGAATTGGGTCAGGAGTGGGAGAAGAGGCAAGGGTCAATGGTAGGAGCTGCCACCACTTCCACATATTTGGTGTGGCAAGGATTTGACATTTCTGGCAGATCACATTTACCACAGAAAGTAGCCAGATTTGGGGTGCTTTGCAAGTACTTCAACTTGGAAGCCTGCCTCCTGGGCATGGGGATCTTAGCAGGCAGAGGCTCTGAGCTGTACCATGGGGCAGGGCAGAAACGAAGTGGAGGCCATGCTAGAATCAGAAACTGAAACAGAGATAACCTCACAGGGTGCTGTGAAGGCCACGCAAACCTCATGAGAGAACCAGTGATTAGAAGACAATTAAGTAAAAAATATCTTCATGCCTTTTATTTACTCCTCCCACCAGGTCTCCACAGCCCTACAGTGTGCTCCAACCCTGACAGAGTTAGAAGAGAAAGAGAGGGGGCCACAGCCGGGGGGATGAAGGAATGCACAGGCCATGCTCCTGTTCACCATGTTTCCAGCCAAAACCTGCCTGGTCAGGTTGGAAAGAGATGGGATATGGGGAAGAAACAAAACAAGTGGTGCCTGGGTGGCTCAGTCAGTTAAGCCTCTGACCCTTGATTTTGGCTCAGGTCATGAGCTCAGGGTTGTGAGATCAAGCCCCACCTTGGCTCTGCACTGGGTGTGGAGTCTGCTTAAGAGTCTCTCTCTGCCTTTTCCTCTGCCCCTCCCCCTACCTCACACATGTACACATGTGCACACGTACACTCTCTCTCTTTCCCTCCCCCCCAAAAAAAACTAAACTAAAATTTTGCAGTGCAATAAATGGTAATGGATTTTTTTAAAAAATATGTAAGAGGACAAGAAAACTACAGATCTGCTTGAGAAATTGTCGAGAGACCTGAAAAAGGCATACTTGAGGGTGGTAAAGGAAGAAGTAAAAATAGATGTTTCCCCACGAACTGTTCAATAACTGGTATTTATCAGCATAGTTGGGTATTTAGAGAGTAACTTTCACAAGTGATATCTGGCTAGAAATAAAGTTGGAGAAATGACTTATCCCCTTCAAATGAGCAGAGAAAAACATTCAATTCTCCCAAAGTTCCTAAAACACAAACACAATTTCTGGCTCCTGGGAAGCAGAGTAGGGCAAGCGAAGAATGTTATACAGAGAACAGAAAATGTTAGGTGCAAATGTTTATCTGACTATCATATCTGTCAGTTAAATATACATCATGTAAATATATACCTGCTACTTTTTCTGGAAACAGAATTGTACAATCACCACAGTTTTATTTAGCTCCTTTAATTTTCTCAAAGAAACAATATTTTTTCATCAAAATATTAGGAAAGAAATAATTTGCCTCAGTAAAGGAGAATGCAAACATAGTAACTCTAATTTGGAAAGATACTGAACCTATATTTATTGGCTAATCAAATATATTGTAAAACCAGAAAGACACAGCAATATTTAAAATCTAGCTGATTACTCTTTGGAGGCAGATGACTAACAGCTTACCTCAGCAAAGCAAAAATTGCTACCAGAGATTTTTTTTATAGAAATGGTCCTTATTTATTATCTAAGTAACAGCTGTATACCCCATAGGCAAGAAATGAAAGCTCTTAAAGGCATGATTTTTAAAAATCCAAACTTCATGTTACAGTAATATGATGCTAATTAAAGTGGTGCCTTGGAAATAAATTCAAGATGTCTACTCCATAATCCACAGTAATGGAAAAAGGAAATGGAGATTGGCCAAAATAGTGGACAGAGAGTCAGTTGTATTTACTTTGGGATATAATCTTTATTTGAATATTCTAGCCAAGGGAATAAAAAACATTGCCTCAGAAATTGCCTGGAGACTATGCAAGTTCTTCTGCCTGACCCCTCCTTGCTCAACAACTTCCTGTAACTCAGTCCATCCTGAGAACACACTGCTCTTTCCCAGCTGACCAAAGGCAAGAGCCTAAGCTTACCAGACTTTGCAAACCCTCTCTGGGGAAACGTAGTTTAAGTGAACAGCCAATTAGTAAGCTCCTGTTTTGTCCAAATCCAATTTGGTTAAGAAATTTTGTTTCAATGACCTTTCTTTCAGTATTTCAAAGGTAAAGAATCCAAGATAACAGTAAAGAACGATTAAATGAGAAAGGTCTCAACTATCAATAAAGGGAGATATCCCTGCAGAGTGAATGCTTTACATTTGGCCCTAGTAGATGTCTGCATGACTATGTCTGACTTAAGCCAGCGAAGTGCCAAATGACTTGCTGGCTTAAGTTGGTATCTTTTAGGTAATATACATCCTCTCTCTATATTCATTTAAGAAGGAAAGAACAATCTTCTGTTAGATGTAGTAAATTGAAACAAGATACCTGAGAAAACGTTAAAAGAACATTTAAGTGTGGTAGATGACTGAATCAGAGATGGCTGAAAGCATCTTCAGATATGAACACACACTACCTTAAATGAACTTTTAGAAACCATACAAACTTGAAAAGGTACCAAAAGACTAAGACATCTTTTGCCTTTTAAGGCTGGGTCCCAGGAACCATAGAAATGTTGACATCAATCTCAAGAGAAAATTTAAGGACAGGTTTTTAAACAATGGCTTATATATATTTAGGAAAAAAGGGCAGAAATCAAAGGAGTCCAACTAGGGTCAGTAAGAAAATTCAAATCAGGTCAATATTCTTTCCTTTTTTGATACCATTTCTCTATAAAAAGAGTAGAAGAATACTCCAGATATGTAAGATCCTGACTTCATTAAAATATTCAACAAAAATCACATGATATCATGGAACATAATGTAGAAAGATACAAAACAATGAAATGATATCAACTTGGAGTGCTACGCTATTCTATGCCACTGGGTTCTTTCTTTTGGCAATGTTGTTTCTCAGTGACTTCAAAGAAAACATGGAAGTCATGATTACCACTTTTAAAATATAAAAATCTATTTAGATTTGTTAACATGAAACACTTAAAGTTCTTTCACTTGCATCCTTTGGGCTTCTGCACAAGCTCTTACTTTTGTCTGAAATTACTTTCCCTGCCTTCCCTGGTTTGTCAACAGAGGAGCTCCTATGTTTTCATCAAATCTGTTTGACTTCACATTATATCCTCTAGGATGCCTTCCCTAAAGAGCTGCTGAAATATTTTCCCATGTCTGAGTGATTGAACTCATCACATTGCATGGTAAACTAGTTGTTTACTTGATGTTTAGCCATCTAGATTGTGACTGTCCTGCAGAAAGGAATTATTCATCCTGGTATCCTCAGTGTCTGAAACATAACAGATATTCAATATTTGATGAATATAACTAACTTGCATGATTCTGGAAAAAGTTAATGAAGATAGTGAGAGGCTTCTATCAGAAATTGCATAAGGAACCACAGCTACCAGTTGTTAGTAAACAAAATTCCTGGTAACACAAAAGGCATTTACCTGTTCATTGCTTCAGATTCCTACTGAAATGACACAGGGATTATTTAAAAAAATTTAAATTAAAATAGGAGGAAATCTGATCAAGAATGAGAGGGGAACACCAACATGACATTTTTTAGTAAATTATACAAAAAATAGTACAGATGGGATCATATTGAAGATAGGAAATAAGAGTGGCTCAGTTGGTTAATCATCTGCCTTCAGCTCAGGTATCCCAGGATCAGGTCCCGCATTGGGCTCCCTGCTCAGCAGGGAGTCTGCTTCTCCCTCTGCCCCTGCCCCCTCTCTTGCTCTCTCTCACTCACTAGCTTGCTCACTCTCTCTCAAATAAATAAAGTCTTTTTAAAAAAAGTGATTCCCACACTCTCCTGCTAAGATGTTCCAAACCAGCATGAAGGAAGGAAATCCATGCAGAAACCCATTGATACCACTTAACTTTGAAGGGTAAACACTGAATTCATGGATAGTGCATGGCTAATATGGAGCACCTGTTTCGATTCCTGTCTGCCACCAAGAAGTCAGTGGCTCTGGGAGGTAGCACTTGGGCTGCAATGTCAGCAGGTAAGTAGAGCAGCAGCAGCATAAGAAAGGTGATCTGGGTGTGAGGCTAAGAGCCAAAAGAAGACACACCATCCAGAAACCAGTTCCCAACACTGCAGTTTTGTTAATAAAGAAGAGACTCCGCGATAAGGAAGTTCCCTTGTTAGTTATAGAGATAAGTCCTCATAATAAAGTTATAGAACTTCCTATAACTTTAGTTCCCTTCCAGTTCACCTTGCGCTGCTAGATCACTGGTTACAGAAATTTAGTCCAATAGTCTAAAATCTCAAGATATGATAAAGGATTTTTACAGGTTAGGTTAGACAATAAGAACCCATCAAATCATTTTTGGGCAATTACTAGCCCTGAATAGACTTCTCCTGTTCAATGAATTTTTAAAAAAATATTTTTATTTATTTGAGAGAGAAAGAGCAAGAGAGAGAGAGAGAGCACAAGCAGGGTGAAGGGCAGAGGGAGAAGCAGACTCCCCACTGAGCAGGGAGCCCAATGCCAGGCTGGATCCTGGAATTCTGGGATCATGACCTGAGCCGAAGGCAGACACTTTACTGACTGAGCCACCCAGGCACCCATCAATGAATATTCTTTAAAAGTGTCTAAATATATAAAGATATATAGATATATAGATATAGATATAGATATAGATATAGAGAGCAAAGTAACTTGCTATTGAAAACAAAAGTAAAGTTTGTAAATGTATCAAATTTGTAATCATAATAAAATTCAGGAGAAGTATGGATTCTGAAACTAGAGATAAAAAATAAAATGGTAAAGCAACAGGCTGAGCAAAAGAAGAAAAAAGAGACCATGAGGTAAGGGAAATTGGAAAAAAAATGCAATTGCAGAATTGAAATATGCATCAGGAGCAATGAAAGGTAAAATTGGCACTATAGGAAATTTGAATTCATTATGTAGGGGACAAAAGGAAGAAATTTTCCAAGCAAGCAAAAAGGCTAAAAAATCGGTATCCAATAGACATGTTTGTGTTTCTAAGAAGATACCAGAGAAATTTTGAATAAAAACAAAAATTTAAAATTAAATTAAAAATGACTTTTCTAATCTATAGAAATGCCTGAATCTGCGTACCTAAAGGGCTTACTAAAAACCAAGAAAATTAATGCAGAAAAAAAATACATGGCTATATGGCAATGGGATTTTAAATTTCAGAGACAAAGACTCCCTAACCACTCAGGTTGAAGTAGTTTGAGGGGAGAGGGGAATCAAGGTGGCTTCAGAATTTTTCCACCAAATATTAAAGGCTAAAATAAAATGACGTCTACAGAGTTTTTAGAGAAAATAACTGTAACCTAAGATTTTGATGTGCAGCCAAATTTTAGATCACATGTAAACGCAAAAGAAAGATTCCCTGGGGCGCCTGGGTGGCACAGCGGTTAAGTTTCTGCCTTCGGCTCAGGGCATGATCCCAGAGTCCTGGGATCGAGCCCCACATCAGGCTCCTCTGCTGGAAGCCTGCTTCTTCCTCTCCCACTCCCCTTGCTTGTGTTTCCTCTCTCACTGGCTGTCTCTCTCTGTCAAATAAATAAATAAAATCTTAAAAAAAAAAAAAAAAAAAAAGAGAAAGAAAGATTCCCTAACAGGCACCTACGTGGCTCAGTCAGTTAAGTTCAGGTCATGATTCTGGGGTCCTGGGATCCAGCCCTGTGTCAGTCTCCCTACTCATTGGGGAGTCTGCTTCTCCCTCTCCCATTCCCCCTGCCTGTGCTCTCTCTCTCTCTGTCAAATAAATAAATAAAACTTAAAAAAAAAAAAAAAAGATTCCCTGAAATCTAGAGCTCAGAATCTAGAACACTAGGTATTTTTTTTCTATAAATATTATTGAAGACTAATGCCAGCCAACCAAGAAGTGAACAGGAAAAAAAATTTTAAAAACTGAATAATAAAAATAATAAAAAATAAAAATAAAAAACTGAATGATCAACAAAATATCAAAATATAAAAAAGAATCTGTATCAGACCAGAAACACTGAGGAACTGCAAAATACCATATAGACTTCAGGGAACTGAGGGGCATGCTCATTTCAAAATACCAACACTTAAAAAAAAAATACTATCTAAACTAAAAGATAAACCTTGAGTTGGGGAAAATTGCATCTGGAATTTTGACAGAATAAGAATTATAGTATATAAAGAACATTTCCAAAGTATTAAGAAAAAGACAGCCACACAAATTAAGCAAATTAGCAAATGACCCAAATGGATCATTAACAAAAGAATTTCAAATGCAGTGAAGATTATAAGAAAAGGTACACTTTTGGGGCACCTGGGTGGCACAGTCATTAAGCGTCTGCCTTCAGCTCAGGGCATGATCCCAGTGCTCTGGGATTGAGCCCCACATCAGGCTCCTCCACTAGGAGCCTGCTTCTTCCTCTCCCACTCCCCCTGCTTGTGTTCCCTCTCTTGCTGGCTGTCTCTCTCTGTCAAATAAATAAATAAAATCTTTAAAAAAACAAATAAGAAAAGGTACACTTTTACCAGCAATTGAATAAGACAACTAAAAACAACACTATGAAATCATTTCTCACCTATCAGATTAATGAAAAAGTATGATACTACCGCAAGATGGCCAGGGTGAGAAGAAATGAATGTTCTCATAGACAACTGGTGGTCATATATGAAGTACTAATCTTTCTAGAGAGATACCTGACAACATGACTCAAAAGCCTAAAAATGATTTACTCAGTGATTCAGCAATTCCACATCAAAATTACCAATCAAAATGTATGCACAATTGAATATAAGAATGATATAGGAAAATCATCTACTTATTCATTCAGTGATCATTTATGGATTACCTATTGTACTACTCCAAATGGGGACCTATAGTAATAAACATGGCAGCTCAGGTCCCTAATCTCTTAGAGTTACTTTGTAATGGGGAAAAGCAGGACAGTAAGTACATCACTGAAATTTTTTAATATATTACCTTAAAGGTAAATAGGAAAAAAACAAATTCCTGAAGTCACAGAACACCAATGATTTACATATAATTTAAAAATAATCTTTCTTTGACATGTCTATTGAGGTAATATTGCCTAAAGATATGCCATAGTAAAAACGGGGAATTCTATAGTCACATTGTACTGACAAAGACTCTTGGGGATTCCCAATATATATTACCAAACTGAAGGCTCTAATGAGTTTTGAAAGTAAGATATCAGTTTCATTTTCAAATTTTCCAGAACTTTTATTTTTTAAAAAGTAGCTCTATAGGTTTTAGCAGATCATATAAAAACACATTTGAAATACAATCATAGGGGCGCCTGGGTGGCACAGCGGTTAAGCATCTGCCTTCGGCTCAGGGCGTGTTCCCGGCGTTCTGGGATCGAGCCCCACATCAGGCTCCTCCGCTATGAGCCTGCTTCTTCCTCTCCCACTCCCCCTGCTTGTGTTCCCTCTCTCACTGGCTGTCTCTCTCTCTGTCGAATAAATAAATAAAATCTTTAAAAAAAAAAAAAAGAAATACAATCATAAAGAATACTATAAAAAAGGAAATATAAATCCTCCAAAATCTTCCAATCCTAAGATAACCACCATAAGCATTGATCTTCCTTTCTTTCATGTCTCCATGTCTACATAGTCACACAGTCAAAATATGACCCTCAACTCTATGGTTAACTAATCTTCGACAAATCAGGAAAGAATATCCAATGGAAAGAAGACTGTCTCTTCAATAAATGGTGCTGGGAAAATTGGACAGCCACATGCAGAAGAATGAAACTGGATCATTCTCTTATACCATACACAAAGATAAACTCAAAACGGATGAAAGATCTCAATGTGAGACAGGAATCCATCAAAATCCTAGGGGAGAATATAGGCAGTAACCTCTTTGACATCAACCACAACAAATTCTTTCAAGACACGTCTCCAAAGACAAGGGAAACATTAAAAATGAACTTGTGGGACTTCATCAAGATAAAAAGCTTCGGCACAGCAAAAGAAACAGTCAATAAGACTAAGAGGCAACCCATGGAATGGGAGAAGATATTTGCAAATGACATTACAGATCCAAGATCTATAAAGAACTTCTCAAACTCAACACCCAAAAAACAAATAATCTAGTCAAAAAATGGGCAGAAGACATGAACAGACACTTCTCTAAAGAAGACATACAGATGGCTAAAAGACACATGAAAAAATGTTCAACATCACTAGCCATCAGGGAAATACAAATCAAAACCACAATGAGATACCTCCTGACACCAGATAGAATGGCAAAAATGACCAACAGGAAACAGCAAATGTTGGAGAAGATGTGGAGAAATGGGAACCCTCACATTGTTGGTGGGAATGCAAGCTGGTACAGCCAATCTGTAAAACAATATGAAGATTCCTCAAAAAGTTAAAAAGAGAGCTACCCTATGACCCAGCAATTGCACTATGAAGTATTTACTCCAAAGATACAGATGTAGTGAAAAGAAAGGGCACATGCACCCTAATGTTCATAGAAGCAATGTCCACAATAGCCAAACTGTGGAAGGAGCCGAGATGCCCTTCAACGTATGAATGGATAAAGAAGATGTGGTTCATAAATAAAATGGAATATTACTCGGCCATCAGAAAGGATAAATACCCACCATTTGCATTGACATAGATGGAACTGGAGGGGATTATGCTAAGTGAAATAAGTCAAGCAGAGAAAGTCAATTATCATATGGTTTCACTCATATGTGGAACATAAGGAATAGCATGGAGGACCATAGGGGAAGAGGGAAAACTGAAGGGGGAGAAATCGGAGAGGGAGACAAACCATGAGAGACTCTGGACTCCAGGAAACAAACTGAGGGTTACAGAAGGGAGGGGGGTGGGAGATGGGGTAACCAGGTGATGGGTATTAAGGAGGGCACACAATGTAATGAGCACTGACTGTTATACGCAACTAATGAATCACTGAACACTACATCAAAAATTAATGACTGAACAAAATAAAAAAAACAAACAAAAAATAAAATAAAATATGGTCTTAGATAACTATCAAATATAGATAGATGATAGATAGATAGATGATAGATAGATAGATAGATAGATAGATGATAGATAGATAGATAGATAGATAGATAGATTTAAAGATTATTCTAAAATGCTGTCCTTATTGTGGATCTATTTGTTTTCTTTTTCATTTCTCTTACCCCTCCATTTTCCATCCTGAAAATCAATATTAAGAATCTGGTTGTTTCCATACTCATATAATTATGTACAATTTTTTAATGTAGCAGGATGTTAGATGGGATTGTCTCTGGACTCTGTGAAGTGTGTGGAAGCCCTAAGCAGAAGATGCGGAATAATCAATGTCAAAACATTCTAAAGATTTTAAAGAGAGGTCCTAGACACATTTCCACATGACTTCGAGGGCGGACAAAACTGGGCCTGTGAATCTTAGTTATCCCTCCACTTGAGCCTATATATGAATATTTATTTATATAAAGAGGCACTGGTTTAACAGAGAGTGAGTCTGCATTTTCTCTTCCTGATAGAGGAAGGGATGCTGTCTTCCTACTCACCAAGGCAAGTGCAGGAGTGGGAAGTGGGGAGGGCAGCAATAAAATCCTTGGGAAGATGACAGGAGGCTTGCCTAAGAGGACTTTGCCATGTTATTTTCTTATTGAACACTTGTTGATCTAAGGAAACACATCAGCCCAACCAGTACTGCATTCCCATTACAAAAGAGTTCTCTGAGAATACGCTATAGTCCTACAAGAGTTTGGGGAAATACATCATAAAAACGGAAGCTGCTGGAATTCCCCTGACATCAGCAAAAGGAGGGAAGATTGCAACAGGAGTGAAGTACATTTCTATGGATGTGGGACAAGAAAGTAAGTTTTCCACAAGCCAAGTGATAACATAAATGCAAGAAGGGTAAGGCTGCCTTGAAAGGGTGCCTGTTCAGGGCATCTGGCAGAAAGAGATGACCCAAAATATATGTTCCTTGCAAAGGAGCTAAGAAAAAATTATGACAAGATATACCAAAGTACATTACTCAAATTAGGATAAGGCCAAATATTTTAAAATATATAAAATATAAACATAAAATATTTAAAAAGCCACAGCACTGGGGCACCTGGGTGGCTCAGTCAGCTGAGCATCCGACTCTTGATTTAGGCTCAGGTCATGATCTCAGGGTCCTGGGATAGAGGCCCATGTCACTGTGCATGGAGCCTGTTTAAGATTCTCTCTCTTCCTCTCCCTCGGTCCCCTCCCCCTCCCAGCATGCACTCTCTCTTGCTCTCTCTCTAAAAATAAATAAATAAAAAATAAATAAAGCCACTTTTAAAAAAAGCCACAGCACCAGAATAGACAAATGCATTCCTAAGAAAAGGAGCTGGCAGCAGTAAGACATGTGTCATAACAGACAGCATACAGGAGCCAAGAAGGAACTCCAAACAGCATCGCCTCTGCCTGATTACCACTCATCTCTCCTCCCTCCTCTGACACTGGAAGAATAAGCCCCGGCAAGAAAGTGAGGAAAAGATAGGCTAGCGAACACACAGATGATACTGCATCACTACTCACCCCCACCCCCGCCATCTTCCTCACAGTTTGTTTTGCAGAAGCAAAGATCCAGCCTGAACTATGGGCAAGGGAGAAGATTTGAATTGGTGGAGAGACTGAAGTTTTGATATAAAGTTAGGTTGGATTTTTAATCTGGAAAAAAAAAAAAGTCCAGAGATTTGAGATTAAAATAAAATCCAGGGACAAAGAAGGGATACCTGACAAAGTCTGTTTGGTCATTAGTAGGGAAAAGTAAAAGTTATGTCCTTATTGCACTCTCTTGAGACTAATGCTTTTAATACATAAATAAAAAATATCTATATACATTTATATAAATCTTGTGTGTCATTATGTCATAATTAAATTTACAAAATGCAATAATTTTTATATATATGTTTCTTCATATCTTCCTCTTCTTATTTAATAATGCATTCTGGAAAGCCTCCCAAACTTAGTTCTAATTAACTCATAATGGTTACTTTCAAGTCCATCCATTGGTAGTGATGTACCCATTTTTCATCATTCCCATACTACAGACTTACATTTATCTCTATATTTTTTCTGCTGCTACAAAAAGTAAATCCTGAAATATGCATTCTTATTTTATACCAGCTTTTATTTTTATGAGATTGTTTTCCAGGAGTCTTCTAGCTAGGAAAATACATGCATATTATATTCTAATATATTGCCAAAATGAAATCCACAAAGAACATAACAAAATTTCCACCAGCAATATATAAGGATGCCATACTCTTGGAATTTCCACTAACAGATGTTACCACTCTTTTTAATTTTTGACAACTTAGTAGGTGAAAAGAGCCATCTCAGTATTATTTTATTTTATTTTATTTTATTTTATTTTATTTTATTTTATTTTTAGTGGGGTTGAGCATGTTTATTGGTCATGTGAATTTGCTATTTTGGCAAATTCCTTACAATACCATTTGCCTATTTTTCTACTCAGCTATTTGTCCTTTTTTCTTATCAATAAAAAGACCCTTTGTATAATATAGAATTTAAATATTTATATCCAAAGTGTTAAAAGTACCATTTGCTAATCAATCATATCTTAGCTATACATTATTTTTTCACTCTTTTAAAATAACCTTTTTAATTTTGGAATAATTTTAGATTTATAGAAAAGTTACAAAAATAATATTGAATATCCCTCACCTAGATTAGGTTTCCTGTGATAACATCTTCTGTGATCATGGTACATTTGTCAAAACTAAGAAACCAATATTGGTATATTACCAATAACTAAATTTTACACTTTATTTGAATTTCACACCTCTCCATTAATGTCCTCCTTCTGTTCCAGGATCTAATCCAGGATACCACATTACATTTTTTTTTTAAATCTCCTTAGTAACTTCTGGTTTGTAATATTTCTCAATCTTTTTCTTGTTTCTCATGACCTTGAGAATTTTAAGGAGTATTGGTCAAACATTTTATAGAGTAACTCTCAGTTTGGATCTAACATTTTTCTCATGATTAAACTGAGGTAACGGGTTTCTGGAAACAGTACCATGGAGGTGCTCTTCTCCACAGTATCACCCGGCACCTCGTACCATGTGACATCACTGGTGACGGTAACTCCATCACTTGGGTACCACAGTGTTTGCCAGGTTTCTTACTATGAAGTTCCATTTTTCTCTTTCCATTCTCTATTCTTTAGAAGGAAGTCATTAAAATCAGACACTTTTTACATTCAAAACATACTTTTCATTTAAACTTCTGGGTTTCCCTCCTAGCCGTTCATCGCAGCTCATGGAATAAAGCCAGCCTCCACGACATGACCTGCAAGTCCGCGGTGGATGTGACCCTTGCTGTCTGCCTCAGCCTCATTCACATGCTTATTCCATTCTTTTTTCCTCTCCCTCACCTCTGGTTTCACTGAGTTAAATCCAATTCTTCCATCAGATACCAACTTACATATCACTTTTCTCACAATGTTATTTCATGAGATCTCCAGTTTGAGTCTGGTGATGCATTTCTGTGCTCCCATGGCACACTGTCCTCCCCTGTAACAGACTTTATTGTTGTGTGCTATAAGCATCTATATCTTGCATTGGACTGTATATTACAGTAGGACAGTAAGAGTGTCTTTCCTCTTTCCTTTATGTGTCCAGGGTCTAGAATAGTGTCTGAGACATAATATGTACTCGATAAATGTTAGATGAATAAATAAATAAGTTCTGTTTTAGAATACCATGGTCTTGACTATAGTAGCCCTCAAAAGTATTTGTTTATTGCTCTTAATTTTCATTCATTCATTTAGCCAATATTTATTGCACACCTTCTTAGTGTCAGATACATGCTAACTGCCAGAGGGCCTGCCAGGACTATAGCTTCTGCTCTTATGACATCATAAACACATACTACATGAAATCATAAAACTTTTTTAAAAACTAAGGCCATTTCCAAAAATAACTCATGGGCTACACATTGTGATTGTCAACACTGACTGATCAACTCCTTAGTTTCTGGGCGAACATGAGCTCTACTCAACAGAAAACGTGAATTAAATCATCTTATTCCATTTGATCAACTCCCCCTAAAAAGAACATGTAAGCAGTTTATGACGGTTAGGGAGTGGGATTGGGGGGAGTAAAAATGTGAAAGGAGGAGGGGAAATGGTTTAGAAGTTGGGAGACTTCTGCAGTATTTTTGCAGTGATATCATGCAAAACCCTGATCTGCAAGTTTTATTCAAGCTAAGAAATCTGGTAATAGAAATGGCAGTGGCATTTTTAAACCTTTTATTATAGGTATTTATTTGGCTTAACTTGAGAGAATTCACAAATATAAATTTTAATGGAGAGCTTTTGACCTTTCATATTAGGTTTAATTTATTTCTCTTTTAAATTGTTTGAGTATTTTCATTTGATTCTGTGTTGTCAGTTGAATTATTCTCCTAAGTCAGAGGTAAAGCTTACAATTATGAAATCCAAGCATACTTGTGACTTATGACCCAACCACCTCATATTACTGCTGACTGGGTGAACCCCAGACCTTCTAAAATATTAATTGTGTAATTTCCGCTGAGGTCCTTGCTATTTCTCATAAATATGTGTTTCAAAAAAAATGAAGTCACTCCAGTCATCCAGTGTTCTGAATAACTTTTATCTCATAAAGCTGAACTGAAGTGCTTTTAATAATGATACCCTTAGCTTCCTACAGTATGATTTCTGGGATTGCTACGTGAATATAGCCAAGAGGGATTTAATCTAAGTTTAAAATACCTTGTTTAGGTTTTTATTTCCTAGCCTATAAAATACCTCCAGTTCTTCTATTATATAAATAATGCAGCCATGTCCTAGATGCCATTCTCAAGTATAGAGCTAATGTAGAGTAATGAACTACATGCATCCCCAAACCCATTCTAGCTAACCAGTAGACCATAAGTCTAAAGGTAGTAGAAAAGGTAAATCTGGTCTCTTTATTCCAGAGGAAATCTTTGAAAGATTTACAATTTCCCATATTATATTTTGCTTCTAAAGGTATGGAATAATTTAAAACTTGGACAACATACTAAGTGAGGAGAGGGAGTTGAATATTTCTTAGTATAATGAGCCAATTCCCGAAGGTGAATAAGAGTTCTGCAGTTAGTGCACTCATCTTATTTATAGTGCCCAAGTTATCCTTACGTTTTTTTGTCGACATAGCTTTAAGAACTATTATTCACTCCCTTAAAAAACACAAATATGCAAAACAATATTCCCTCCTAAAGAATAAGTGTGAAATGAAAAGAAAAGAGGGGTCACATTTATCCATTTAGTTGTAATAAATAATGCAAGCTTTCCAAATGGAAGTACTGGAATAATTAAACTAATTTTCCAAAATTATTCTAGTGTATTCAATTATGGATTTTAATTATTTTAGAGAAGCAACTTGCAGTGTTAATGAACAAGACAGTAGTAAAAATCATGGTGGAGTTAGGTTTCATGTTTCTGCATTCTATAAGCTTTATTAGACAATGTTAATCAAATATTTGATGAATACTAAGAGCCTTTTGGGATAGTAAAATGAATATTACCATCATGACTCTGAGAACTAGGTTGAAGTATAATCACAGTCAGTTAAGGTAAGTGGATTTCACTGCCAAAGGGAACATTGGTTGAAAAGAGGCCTCTGGAGAACTGTTTGGTATTAAATAGAAATAATACTAAAATAAAAATTAAAGCTTTCTGAGTTTATGATGTAAACTACAGGAAACCAAAAATAAGATAATGCTGCTCTTCAACCTTCAACTCATAATGGATAAAAAGATTCAGTAGGGTATAAAAGAATAGAATCCTTATCATTTCATTTTCTACATCATATTTGTTTTATATGTCACCCAAATACACCTTATACTTTTCTCTATATGGCATCTTAAAAAAGAAGAAGAGGAAAGAATAAGAGAATGAAACCAATGTTTATTGGACTACTGGCATCACAACTACCTGGGAGTGATAGCTGAAAATATAAATTCCTGGAAGTCACCCAAATCTAATGAATTGATTGCTAGGGCTAAAGACAGGGATTTGTTCTTTAAATGATCTATGCAAGTTGATTCTTAATCACTTTAAGGTTTAAGATCTGCTGAATTAGATTGTTGAGTGAAAAGACAAGTTAAATGTCTATTTTGATTTCCTCCTTTTCCTCCAATATTATCATGACAATCTTTATAAAGTATATGAATTTTACCACCCTTAATACATATCACATACTGAAATACTGTGCTTATCTGAAGTTAAAAAAATCTTCTGGAAAATTGTATTAGGGAACTATTGCTATGAAACAAATAGCATAGAATATGAGGGACATAAAATGATAAGCATTTTTTTTTAACCGCTCATCTTTATAAATGTCAATGACAGACATTTAGTTGGCTCAGGTGAATCAGCTGGGAGTCCCCTAAACTAAGCCAGGCTCATCTAGGCAGCTATAAGCTGAAGGCTGGTTTTCAGTCTGCTTCATGTCTTTCATCATCCTTGGACCAGAGGGCTAGTTGGGGTATATCATTCTCATAGCAATGACATAGGCACAAGAAGACTGACCATCCAAGCACATATCAAGCACGCTGGTGTCACATTCACTAATATCCAATTGGCTAAAGCGAGTCTCATGGCTGAGCCCAAAGTCAAAGGAGAATAAAGCACATTCCACCCACCATGAGGCTAAAGCCAGTCACATGGCCAAATCCAATACCAAGAGTGTAATTTAGTATACTCCTACCATGGAGGTTGTAGGGAGGAAATGACTAACAAGTCTAAAAGTGATAATTTACCTTAATAAAATTTGATCTCTCCTAACAGTGCTAACTGGGTAGATGAGGGAGACCAGGAAAGGCTTTTCTACTCACCATCATCTGTCTCAAATATCACTACTAAGTTTATCTCTTTGAGTAAAGTCTCCATGATATGTTCAAATCTTCTGGTATAAATCAAGCTTTCCAGAAAGGTGGCAATAAATTATGAATGAAGCAATAAGTTTTTATGTCTTTTTTTTTAAAACAAAAGAACATTTAGGGTACTGTCTCAAGAGCATATTCATAAGTTATATGGGTCCAATATAAGGTAGCAACCAAGAAAACAGAAAGGAAGGAAAGGAAGTCAGAGACACCATGAAAAGAAGAATCAAGAAAACAGAAGTGATTGGATGGTGTGAAATAAGTGGAAAGAATCAAAATAGCTTTTAGGTCCCAGTGGATATGGAAATGGAAATGATCCATAGAATACTGGAAATGCGAGAAGAGAGCTCAGCCAAGAAGTCAGACCAGAGAGAAAGAGGAAGGTAGGGAGAGAGGGAAGGAGGCAGAGAAGTGGAGAGAGACAGAGTGAAAGTCTTAAACATAGAAATGACAGTGAAACTTGAGAAAGGTAATGAGGTCACCTAAGAAAAAGCACTGTGGAAAAGTGCAGGAAGTAATTAAAGAACCAGTCTTGGACAGTTCCTGCATTTAGGGAAAAATTAGGAAAGAAAACCAAGAATACCTCAATTAAGCTTCCTTGTCCAGGGCACATCAACATACAGTAAATAATAGATAATAGATCTCACCGTTTGATCTAGAGAAGATAGCAGAGAGATGATATTAAATCCCTATTTGTGATTTCTTGTCAAACAGTGCAAGAGACCATTTACCAGGCATTACTGTTCTTTTGCTAGGTAGAAATCACCTTCCTCAATCCAGTAAAAATAATTAAGAGCAACTTGATGTTATCTATAACATAGAGGAAATATTATGCAAACTTATGATTAGTTTTCTACTAGTATTTGGTGACAGTTTATCATTTTAGAAAATGGAAAATATATTCTAATTACTTTGCATGCAAAGATAGTGACCTTTGCTTTTCTTTGAATCAGGCCATACATTCAAATAGTGCTTTCTTAAAAATGTGCCATTTAATATATGTCAGGATTTTAAAACACTGTCACATTTGATACCTGTTAAACAATTTGTAGTAGACTTGGTTAAGACATTCCCACCAAATGGTAATGGTATGGTAACAATGGTTAACATTTGTAAAGCACTTAAGCACTTATGTAAATGCCAGGTAGTGCTCAAAGTGCTTTCTGTGTATTAACTAGTTTAATCCATACAACAACCTTATGAGGTGAGTACCTTTATCATCTTCTTCAACACATCAGAAAATCAGAGCAAAGGCAGTTTGAGGAATGCACAGGCCCTCATAAATGGCAGATGCAGAATCAAACCCATACACACACTGGCTCCAGGGCTCAGCTGACAACACAACTCTCATTATTCAGAAGATTCACAGTTTTTCCTGTTGTCCCAATGTAATTATTAATGGCATGTCGTTTAATTCTCAAAGTATCTCCTTTGGGGTGATAAATTATATGGTTAGCCTACCTACAGCCCAAACCCTTATCAACTACACAATGCTGCCTCTCTGGCAGAAAGCTGGCAGTGCTGAGGAAGAAAAAAGAAAAATGAAGAAAATGCTGCTCAGAGCAGTAGGCAGATTAGTTAAATCTCAAGAGGCTAGAGAATATATCAGGTTTCTTTTCCTTATGTATAGAAATGTAATTTGAATGTTCCAAGTGTCACCAACCTAATGGCATAATTTCATTAGCTTTAGTGCACAAATCCTAATTGCTCTTAACCCCATCTGTATGATTCTAAGACATCATGATTTCCATAGACTCCCTCAGTTATATTAGAGTCTCCAAAATATATATCACGTGCCTGTAGGCACAATGCATTCATGCTCTTCTATCTTGCCTCCTCATTGGAAGTCTGATGTCCATCAACTACTTAGCAGGGACATCTCTTCTATCCCATATACCCCATAAGAACACCACTTTCTCAAGTGTTCCAACCTTTCTTGTTGCTCTACTGGACATAGCAACTCTCTGCTGGTCTAGCTACTATAGGGCTGCAGGGTCTCAAGCTTCCCTTCACCCTGTGAAGAAGCAGGGCCAAAGGCAGAATGGCTCACTAACCCAATCTGGGCTGTTGCTTTTCCTTACATGGGCTTATAAGAGTTAGTTTTGACCCCAAGTGTCACCTGGTTAATCATGAAAACTTCTTTTCATTTGTGCACATAACCCCTCCTTACACAAGGCCTCAAATCAACCTATTAGTTAGAAAGCAAGAGGTGCCAGGGAATAATCTGTCATCTCAATTTTCCTCTTTCCCATCTTTCTTAGCACCTATGTATTAAAAAGAAGAGGAAGAGAAGAATAAGAAGGAGGAGAACAAGAAATGGAAGGAAGGAAGGAAGGAAAGAAGGAAGGGAGGGAGGAAAAGAAGGGGGAAGGAAGGAAGGAAGGAAGGAAGGAAGGAAGGAAGGAAGAAAAAAAAACAAATCTTTTCCCTAATTTTTCCACCATGCAAATAATTACCTCACAATACCCACAACTTCCATGAAAAATAACTCAGTTTCTATCTCAGAGACAGAAAGAAAAATTATCCTACTTTTTGTAATTGTTTAATTCTGTTTAAATATATGAATCTTTCAACCTCCCTCAGAAAGAGTCAGAGGTTTTAGGTCAAAATGCATTCATAAGTCATTGAGATGCAGAGTCTCAAAATCGGTTGACCCTTTAGACAGTGATTTCACTAAGATTTTAAAAAATAGCTATTATTTAAATATCTTTAACAACAACATAAAAGGCTTAACTGGATTAACTGGGTATGACTGAAACAAACACTGAATTTCAGTGCCTCCATTTTCCAATTTGGGGGATGAGGGTAATACTTGAATCAATCAATTAGGTTATATTGGCCCTTTGAACTCATACTTGCCAAACTCCTCTGCCACTCCAGTCCAACTGACTGGAGCACTTGCTTTACTCCCCAGACTGGAGGGACTTGGAGAGTCAGAGGGATGCCAGAGGTTCCCTGAGTTCCTCTGGGCTGAAAAAGAGATTTGAAGCTAAGGCAGAGAGTAGTGGGACAAAGATCAGAATACCACCCTTACTCTGAGAGATAGGACCAGGAGTGGTAAGACCCTTTGAAACAAAGAACTGCCTTTTCCAGAGAGCAAATACTAGTCTCATTTCACTGGAAGTCTTACGGGGGGCGGGGGGGGGAGGAGGCTATGGGGGGTATGTGGAGGGGGGACGGTGAGCCAAGAGCTTCTGACATTAGATGCTGAGGAACCTTTACTGTTAAGATCACCAGGGAGCAGTCAGGGTTCTTTGAGTTCTTTCTGGTGCCTTGCCAGCTATTGACAATTTGCCAGCCAGTCCTTGCCAAACTATAGGGCAGACAGCTGCTCCCCCCAACACTACACAAACTCTCACAACTTCAGGTAACCAGCAGCCGGCCCTAGTTACCAAGAACCACACGTGTGCAAAGGAAAATAACTTTACACTGCAGGAACCCAAGACAGAAGAAGAAGAAATAGAACACCCAGAATAGATGGCTCCTAATAGAATAGAATTGCTGATGGAAACAGAACAGTATTTGAATAAAATAAGAAAATGTAAGTACAATTAAAAGTAAAAAAAAAAAAAGACTTTCTATAACAACAAAAATACAATTCTCTACTTTAATAATTCAGTTTGTAAATTGAAAAAGAGTATAATCACTACTAAAGCCTGATTTAGTAGCCTAGAAGACAGTGGATGAAATAAATTCAAGACATAGCTGTGTGTGTGGGGGGGGGGCGATCTCAGTATCTCCAGAGAAAAGATAAACAACATGTCAACAGAATCAAGAAGTATAACATGCAAATAAAGGTTTTATAAGAAGAAAGAAGGGGAAGTAGGGGGAGGAGGAGAGGGAAGGATAATCAATCAAGTCATAGAAAAATATTTTGCTGGAATTAATACAGATTTGACTCTACAGGTTGAAAAAGTTTATCAAGTTCCAGAATTCCAGTTAGGACAGTAAGAAAAAAACATAAAAATAGGTATATCCTGGTAAAATTCCTCAACTCCAGAGATAAAGAAACAAACACACAAAAATCTTACATGGGTCCAGACTGAAAAATGCAATTACTTAAAAAAGCAAAAGAATCAGGCAGGCATTGGACTTCTCACCAACATAGAAAGGTTTTAAAAAGTAGCAAATCTGCTAACTGCCGACAGAAAGGAATGTAATTCAATAAATTTATACACAAAGGATGATTCATATGTAAGAAAAAACTATATTTTGAAGTGCAAGAATTTTCGACACCACATTCCCCATGTATTCTACCTAAGAATAATAACCAACAAAAAATTAATTAGAAGAAAAACCACAAGACAGAGGAAGATGAAGCCTGAGTATCTACATCAATATTGATAAATGAATGGATATTAAGTCAAAATGGACAAGAGACTGAGATTATGCATAAAATAAGTACTAAATAAGAATCCCAGGAAAGGAAAATTAATACTGCAGAGGAAAATCATATAATCTGGAAGTAAACATACTTATAAATCTCTGCCAAACAAAGGAGTTGGGAAGACAGCAGAGTAAAAGCATTCTAAATTGAAAAGAGTGGGTAGAAACAGTACCTTGTTCATACACAGTTGAAGACAAATATATTTTGGATTATGATTAAATAGAAAAGAGTCATTAAAATTGATTGAATGAAACACTGCAGTAAAAAATTTCAGTGAAGAGATAAAAAGAAAAAGTGACTCGATTGAACTGCAAATAATACTGAAAAGGAAAAAAAGAAACATCGAAGTAAGATATATAATAAACAAGATCTAGTTGACTGAAAATACAAAATCCAGTTATATGTAATTTATTAAAGAAATAAAATTTAAAAAGTGATAGAGAAATACTGAAAATAAAATTTTGGACAAAGAGATACCAAGCAAACACACAAAAAAATCTGAAGTGGTAATACTAATTTTCGAGATGGTGACCCCATCTAACCCACTAAACAGAATAAAGAGGGACAGAGTGGAATAGCAAAGGGCAAGATTTATGAAGAAAATATAACTATCATAAATGTCTATGTATCAGACAATATGGCAGCTAAAGATATAAGGTGAGCTCTATTAGATTATAGGATAATTAATTGAAAACAAAATGCAGAATCAGTCCTATACATATAGAAACTACACACTTTCAGAACCAGATGGATCCAACAGACAAAAATAATTGCCAAAGGCATAACAAAATTGTGTCTAAAAAAATTAACCAACTTGGATATAAATTCTGCCCTATTTCCAAAAAAAATCTTTAAAAAAGTTTATATTTTACATACTTTCTGAATATAATCCAATTACATTGGAAACTAAAAACATAAAATGAATTAAAATACTTAATGATTCGAAAATTAATAGTACATTCTAAAGTAATTTTTGATTCAATCCAGTTATTCCATTCCTTAAGTATATATGCTAAAGAAATAAATTCATATGTTCATCAGAAATATGTACATATTCATAACAGATTGTGTATAATTACTTTAAACAGGAAGTAAATCAAATTGCCATCAATAAAATAATGAATAAGTAAATCATGACGTATTCATATAATGGAATTCCAAACAATAATAAAAGAGAATGAATATTGTTACACAGGACACAGAAGACTCCTACAGATATTAAAAGTGAAGAAAGTCAGACACAGATTACATGCTGGATGATTCCATTTATACAGATGTATAATATAAATGTAAAACTTGTCTCTGGTGATGCAAATCAGTCTAGTGGTTATCTCTTGGAAGTGTTATATTGATGTGATGGGGCACAAGAGAACTCTCTGGGGTCATGTAAATATTCTATATGTTGATCCAGATGGTGGTTCCAGAGGTGTATGGATATGTAAAATTTATCTAGAGGTATACTTAAGATTTGTGTACTTTAGAGTGCATAAATTACACCCTGTTAAAGAAATGTTTAAAATAAAGTGACTGAAATAACCAAGTGCCTATAAAAAATCAAAAAGGGAATACTTCAAACCAAAATGATTAGGACAAGATCAAATTTATAGCTTTGCATTGTTAAGAGGAAATAACTACAAATAAATGAATTTAATACTGATCTTCAAATGTTTCAAAATTATAAAATAAGTAAAAGAAAATCATTAGAGGTAAAAGCTAATAATGATAAAAAAAGAAACAAAAAGTAAAGGTATAAATCCAAAATTTGGTGGTTTGCAACGACTAATAACACAGAAACTCTTGCAAGTTTTCAAAGAAAAGGGGGTGCAGAAATATGAGGTAACCATTTGTAGAGAAAGGAGACATAACCATTTCTAGTAAAAATATTAAAAGAAATTGTAGGATAACATTAAAAACAATTTGATTGCAATACACTTGCAACTCTGAAGAAATCAATATTTTTCCTAAAACTAATATAAATCACCACTAGTAATCCCCCAAAAAGGGAAATTTGGAATAAAGCAATTACTTTAAAGTAGATTAAAACAGTGATTAATGATCTGTTAAGGAGGCACCTGGACCAAGTGTTCCATACCTAAGTTTTACCTAACCTTTAAAAAACAAATATTTAAAATATTTTAATTAAACTTTCCTGAACCATAGAACACGATAGAAAAAAATCTTTAATAAAACCAATATGATCTTAACCTCAAAACTTGATGACGCTATTCCAAAATATCTACAGTTTAGTCTTATTTATTAAAATAACTGAAATAGTCTAAATAAAATATTATCAAATAGAGCCAGCAGGATTCCCACTATTAAAAAGTATGATTATTCTAGAAAAGTCACTACAGTGTCATACAGTCTATCAATAAAATGTGTTGAATTAAAATATTAAAACAGAAAAAATGTAATCAATAGATTTCGAATCAGAAATAGATTGAATCAAGCAGTCATTCCTAACAAAAACTTTAATACAATAGGCACATAAATCAATACAATAGCCTAAAGGGTCTTTCGTTAGATCTAAGTATATATAGGCACTTAATATATAAAAAAGTATTTTAATTTAGTGGTCAACAGATAATTAACTTAGTAAATGATGTCGATACAAGTGGATATCCATTTGGAAGAAAGTTCGACCCATACATCACATCCAGATGTCAATTCCAGATAATTAAAGATATATAAAATATATTAATTTTAGAAGAAAATTTTAGAAGGTTTTTTGTATAACTTAGAGTTTAAAATACTTTATTAACCAAGAAAGGTAAACCAAAGTATAAAAATATACATTGATTGGGGGGGCACTGGGCTGGCTTAGTCAGTAGAGCATGTGCCTCTTGACCTCAGGGTCATGAGTTTGAGACCCATGTTGGGTGTAGAGATAGAAATATAAACTTTCTGTATTACAAAAATATAACTTAACAAAATTCAGAATTAAATGACTGGAAAATGATTATAAAATATATGGCAAGTGAAAAATTTATATATACAATAGAGTAAAAGGCACATGAAAATCAGTAAGACAAAGAGAAACCACCAAAATGGATAAAAACTGTAAGTAGGCAAATCATAGAAGAGCACCCAAATAGGAAGAGCAATTAAATACCACAGAGAAATGTAAATTAAACTAAGTTTAAATTATTTACCGCTCACCAAATTGGCAAGTACACTTGCCACTGGGAATTGGGATAAAAAGGACAGACTCAAACTTTGCTGGTATAAATCTGAATTGTCACAGCCTTTCTTGAAAAGCATTCTGTAAATATCAACCAAAATTTAAAATATTTGTATCTTTTGATCCAACCACTTCACTTTTGGGAATCAAAAGCACCAACACAAAAAGATGTCTGTAAACTATAAACAAAGTAAATTCTCATCAACAGGGGAATGACTGCATAAACTGGTGTGTGTCCGTATCATAAAATACCATGGAGACATTAAAAACAGATAGAGGGTTCTCGTGCTGTATTGCTAAGTGAAAAAAGATGGAGAGAAATGCATGTAATACAATTCTAGTCTGTAAAATAAACACTAGTCACAAACATGTACTTTTACATGCATATAGAAGCAAGATGAGCAAAGAAGAAATTTTTAAAATTTTATAAGAATATATTATAACAAAAAATTTTTCTTCATTGTGAAGAAGTTCAAAGAGCTATACAAATGTGAAAAAGTGGCTCCTCCTCAAATCCTCTGCAGCTTGTTTCTATTACACAGATGAAAATAGAATCCACACAAAATGAAAGCTATTTCTCTGTAATGAGAGACTAATCCTTGTTTAATTTATAAATAATTAAATAATACTCTGATGACAAAATGTTCTAAATAGACTTTTAACAGTTTGATATTGTTTTTGACATTTTACACATTTGTAAACATTGGAATCCAGAAATTCTATGAAAATATATTTTTATGGTAATATCTTAAATATGTAAACTGTGAATATGAAGGATTAAAATTCAGAACAAAAAATAAACATTCTGGCTTATTTTTTATTTACTTTTTTGTTATTTCTTTTTTTAAAGTATTTATTTATTGGAGGGTGTGAGAGCATGAGGGGGGAGAGGGTGGGGTCAGAGGGCGAGGGAGAAGCAGAGTTTCTGGTGTGCAGGGAGTCTGACGCAGGGCTCAGTCCCATGACTCTGAAGATCATGACCTGAGACGAAGGCACACGCTTAACCAACTGAGCCACTCAGGTGCCCCATTTTTTTCTTATTTCTATACATTTTATTTACTGATGATTGATAAATCCATTTTAAGGAAATCATTTACTAGAATTTACAAATAACCAATTCTATTATTTTTTATAACTTCCCAGAAAGAGTAATTACACATAAGTTTGGTTGCAGACTATTTACAAAGCAACAAAGCAAGAATTCTAATTCCATACCAAAGTTCTTTCCTATATGAATCATGGAATTATGATTTCAGCAAGAACTAAATTATAATAGATACCAAACTGAGAAGGGAATCACCAGATAAACTTATGATAAAAAGATGATGATTATGACTCTTATCAAGTAGGAAGCGCTAGACTGAGCATGAGTTGAGCACAGAAACTAAAGCAGGTTTAAGAGCTGAGTCCTTTTCCCAGAACAGAAAGAAGAGAGGATGCAAAGTGATAACATTCGTGAACCTGTAGATGTGTTGCTTTATACATAGTATGTAGTCCTCTATTGTTATAGACTGAATTTGTGCCCCCTCGTTTCATATGTTGAAGCCCTAACCCCCAATGTTATAGTATTAGAAAGTGGGGCCTTTGGGAAAAAATTAGGTTGAGATAAGATCATGAGGGTAGAGCTTCCATGAGAGAATTAGTGCCCTTATAAAAAAAGAGAAAGAGACACCAGAGATTGCTCTTAGTGCCATGTGAGGATACAGTGAGAAGATGGCCATCTTGAAGCCAGGAAGAGGGTCCTCACGAAGAACTGATCTGCTAGCACTTTGATCTTGGGCTTCCCAGCCTCTAGAATCACGACAAATAAATGTCTGTTGTTTAAGGCACCCAGTCTGTGGTATTTTGTTATGGCAGCCTGAACTGATTAAGACATTAGACGTATTGGTGAAATAAATCTGTATTTTTAATTTCAACACATTTATCTTCATAAACTGCTACAAATAATAATTTCTTGGATATAAGCTGGCAGCTACCAGATTTTAAAATTCATCACATGCAGCACCAACAAAACTAGGCCCCACAAAGGAGACTGCATACTAGTTATCATTCTTATTTTTATTTTAACAATAAGAATAATGCTCCCTTTTAATATTTAAACATTTGCTCTGATTAAACAGTCCATTTCTGCTGACTCATAACAGACACTGGCCTGGTACTGTTTATTAACTTTCCTATGAACATATTGTTTATAGCAGGTGTCTGATTAACATAACTGGTCACTGAAGGCTCATTGTTGGTCACATAAGAGAGTAGCTTTGCCTGGCAGCAGAGCCAGCTCCTTTATCACCTCGTGTATTTGAATCCTAATCAGATTTAATCCCCTCCTAACTTTCCCTTTTGTGGGGTGACTCATACTTGGCTGGCTATGCAAGTGTGTCCTAGGTTCACCAGATCATTGCAAAAAACAATTTGAGTATGCCTCAACAGATAAGGCCTTGGGATACATTAAATGTTTTCACCTTAAAAACCTTAAAAACAAAGTATACAAACTAAATAAATACAACAGCAACAAGATGTCCTTTTGGAGCCTGGTAAACAAAGCTATTATACTGGTATGATACCAGACCATCCTATACTCCTACAAAATGACACATTTGCAATACATCTACAAGAGATGCCCCATGCTTTAAATCATATCCCCCAAACCAAACAGAAAAATCATGAATAAGAAATCATTACCTGGGCAAGCCTATAGGATTTCCACAGGCTTGCCTTCTGAGGGGAGCAGACTTTTTCTGAAGGGTAACGTTACTTCTTGGCCCCAAGACATGAGATAAGGTGACTGAATAGTCTTACTTTTTATCATCTCTAGGACTATATGAGCAGATGACATTTTTTTCATTTTTTCCTACTCTATTAACTTTCGAGGAAAGTAGGAAAGACTTTCCTTTCATATCTCTTCCCTTAGTACTGGCATGAATCCTTCATTCTGATGTGGCTGATGACATCTCTTCCCTTTTCTGTGTAAGTACAAGGGTCTACCCAATGATCTGAATCATGGTGATGAACAAGAAAGATAAGATCTCTGTCATACTGAAAATCAACAGGCAGGTAGAAGAAATAGACAGTAAACAAACAAATATATGTTTGAATATAAATATATTAAATATGTTGAAAATAAATATCAAAGAAATGGAGGGCAAAACACAGTGAGAGGAAAGTGAGACATTTCAGAAAGGAAAATCAAGAAAGGTGTTTCTGAGTAAATGATATTTGAGGAAAGATATGAATCAAACTCTTACAAAGTGATCCATGAGGAAAGAAAATTCTAAATAGAAGAAACAGTGAGTGCAAAGAATTTAATAAATTCAAAAAAGTAAAGTCATCAGCCTGACTAGAGTAAGCAAGAAGGAGAGGGGTAGGAATTGAGGTAAGAAAAGCAGGAAATGTATCATTTGCTAGGCATTTGAAGCTTATTCTATATGTGATAGAAAGGTTCTAAAGAATTTTGATGTTTTTATTTTTATTTCAGACATATAAAAAAGAAGTAACAAAAAAAAATGAGCATGTGTACTCAGCACCCGACTTAAGAAACGTTACAAGAAAATTGAATCTTCCTTTATACCCCACAGCAACAAAAGAAATAAGATACTTAGAAACAAGGTCTATGAAGCAAGATGAATAAATTCTACAGATCTGCTATACAACATTGTACCTAAAGTCAACAATACTATATTGCGCACTATAAACATTTGTTAAGAGGGGAGATCTCATGTTAATGTTCTTAATATAAAAATATACAATAAGGGTGCCTGGGTGGCTCAGGCAGTTAAGGGTCCAACTCTTGATTTTTGGCTCAGGTCATGATCTCAGGGACCTGAGATCAAGTCCCACATCGGGCTCTGTGCTCAGTGTGGAGTCTGCTTGAGATTCTTTCTCTCCCTCTCCCTCTGCTCCTCCTCTTGCCCATGCTCTCGCTCTCTCTCTCAAATAAATAAATAAAATCTTTATTTATATATATAAAATAAAACAATCTTTATATATACACACATGCATATAATATATATATATATATATATATATATATATATAATAAACAAAAAAGAAATAAGTCCAATAAAAATTTATAAGATCTTTAGGAGAAAAAATATCCTTAGGGAAAAAAATGAAGAGAACTATTGAAAAACATAAAAGACATATATATAAAATACATAATAAGACATAAAATATAAAAATAAAAAAACTTGAAAATTAAAAATAAAAAATAACCTATAGATAAATAGATTTAATATCAAAAAGAAGTTAATTTTCTACAAATTGTTTTGATATTAACTGCATTTTTAATGGAACTAGAAAGGTTAATTCCCATATTTATATAGAGGTGAAAAGTCCAAGAAGGTCCCAGACAAAAAAAAGTGGCGGAACTTTCCCTGTTAGGTATACTCACTATAAAGCTATACTAATTGGGATACTGGTGCAGGGATACACCAAGAAAAAAGAAACAGAATTGAAAAGCCAGAGGCAGACCCAGATTTAGATGGAATTTGATATATGTTAAAAGCAGCATTGTAAATCAGTGCTCAAAGAGATCACTGATTTGATGAAAGAATCAACAAAGCATGCTGGGATACATGGTTAAGAGGAAAAAGAAAATAATAATAGAGCAGCTGGGTGGGTCAGTCAGTTGAGCATGTGACTCTTGGTTTTGGCTCAGATTGTGATCTCACCGTGGTGGGATTGAGCCCCGTGTACAAGGGCTCCGCACTCAGCATGGAGTCTGTTTCAGATTCTTTCTCCCTTTCTCTTTCCTTCTCATTCTGCCCCTCTCCACTCATGCATGCACTCTCTCTCTCTCTCTCTCCTCTCTCTTGCTTTAAAATAAATAGATAAATAAAATCTTTAAAAATAAATAAATAATAAAAGGAAAAAGAAAATAATAATACCTTACTCCCACTAAAAACTGCAAAATACAAACAAATACAAAACAAACAAAAAACAATGCAGGTCTTTTATGGACTCCTTCTCAATTATATTCTTACTCCTTCCCTTTCTCCCTGGAGGTAAGGGCTCCTCCCTCACCTGCACGCTGAGATGACCTAGTGTGAGTCAGGAGAACATCCTCCTTTTCCTTTTCTCTACTTCTTCCAACCCATACCCATAACCTTATATGCAGCTCAGATTCAGCTGTCATGGAGAGCTCTCCTTTTATGCAAAAAAACCCATGATCTCACCAGGAGCTTCCAGAAGTTTCACATGGGCTAACCTCAGCAGCATTTCTGACTGTTAGGATATTAAGATGGAGGTTTTAGTTTCACACTTGGTTTTTGAGAGGATATTTCTGTAATGCTGGACTCTTGCCCTGTACCAATATTAGTCTCTCTTCTCTACGACTGACTAGAGTTCCCTGACATGCTTAGACTCCTAATGAAGTTGTTTCTTCCTTGATGAAGGAAAAAAAAAAGTTAACACTATTCCAAATTTATGGTTTCCCTTACCTCACTCGTCTTTATGCTTTTATTGCAAATACATATACTCTAAAACAATATGTTCATGTTGAAAACCTAATAATTTTTACATAAATGATGTGTCCTTTTGAAACTTTTCCTTTACTCAATTTTTTTGAAAAATATTTATCTAAGTTGATACATATACCATTAATGTACTACCTGAGTGGTGTTTATTACATATTTCAGTGATTCTTTTTATAGTTCTGAATTACTTCATAATATGTCTCAAAAAGAAAATGATAGATTGAGAGGTAAGAAGATAACAGTCTTTTCTAATTGTGTCTGTTACATCCATTTTCATTAGGGATAAGTCATCAGCAAGGAGGGGAAAGGTGGAGGTACTGAAAGTTTGAGAAGGACTGAATTGTGCAAAATATTAATCTGGGAAAAGAAGAGATCGAATTAATTCAAAAAAATGGAATAAAATTGCCTGGCAGTTCTAAGGGTCCACTTGACATTTATGATCGGAAATTTAAAGTGAAATAAATCAGCACGGTTGTGTTTTTTTCCCAGCCATGCCATGTTCAGCCTCTTGAACTAGGCAGAGACTTAGCTCTGTTGGATTTAGCCTTTTGGAAATTAAGTCTGAGGAGAGTAAGGAAGTTAATATGTATTGTGAAAAACTGACATGAGTGGAGCCATTTTAAATAGAGCTGGAGTGGTCACTGCAGAGAAACTGGCTGGGCAAAAGAACAAGCAATTGACTGAGAAGTCAGTAGGAGAACAGACATCCTGATCATAAGACAGATCGTTGTGAACTTCCTGAAGATAGAATCAGCAGTCAATCACTGTATAACCCAGAGTAGATTAGCTTATTAACATCCATCGAAAACTTTTCTTTCTTCAACTCATGTAATCACTCCTCTTCCTTTCCTTCTTAAAAACCCCTTGCTTTCACCCTACAAGTGTGACATTATTTGGGTTTCTACCTAAATCTGTGCTCCCTGAATTGCAATTCTTTGATCCCAAATCAAATGCTTGTTGGCTTCTCATGGCAGCTCTTGTTTTCAGGTTAACAGTATGGGAGCGGTACCATGGAATGAATCCAAACAGAGTAAGGTGGAAGGTGGAAGACCGGGTTATGAACACTGTAAATACAGTAAAGTTAATGGATTGAATGTCCCCATGTGCTGCAGATTTATTAAATGGGGAGAAGAGCCAGAGAGATGTCAGAGGCGGCTAGAGGGAAGGGGGCCTGAAAAATAGATGCTGGAGGCTTACAGTTACTAGGAATGACAAAATCCAGTTATAGCCAGGGAAGTAAGTCACTATAGGAATATGACATTAGAAATTAAAGGAAATGGGAGCCTGGGTTGCACCTGAAACAGCTATCTGCAAGCACCTCCAGAAAACTGAAGGGATGCAGACAACTGGATGTAAACAGAACAAAAGTCCTCAAGTTACTATAAATGCCTCAGTCCTGCAAATGGTACAGTTCGGGAGCTAGTTATCATCTGCAGAATAACAAGTTTGGAATACGGTAGTTGATGACAGGCCTCTTTCTCTTTCACGTCAACGAAAAGCATCATGGAGAACACTGTATTAGGAGAGTTTCTAACAATATTGGTTTTAGGCAGCTACAGAAACCAAAAATGTGGCACGAGCGAGAGATTTACAGCAGCTACATCAACAGACATCTCATCCCTTCAAAGCAGTACTACTCTTTACAATAATCAGAATTGTTTTTCAAGGGTAGATTAAGCAGATGAAGACTGACCTACGAGAAATTAGCCAGCTGATTTGGCCCATTAATACAAGACAGGGATTCTGATTCCATTTCTGGCTATGACCTCCCCGGGGGAGGTCCACCTACATGGCGCACACGCAAGGGCTGTCCTCGGGTGGAGCTCCCAGCACTCCAGCCGAAGCTCCATCCTCTCTCTCAACAAAGTCTTTAGAATTCCAGTGAGTTAGAGTGATGTGACAGGGATTATTTGTAACCCATTCAAATTTCTTTCTTATTTTAAAAATTGGGGTACATTAACTTTCTTAGAATCAAATTATGTGGAACTCACTTTACAACTTATTTAAATGCATGAGTATGTTATGAGACCTTGGTTTAGGAGACGTTAGTTTAAGTGATTGTTTAATGCTAAAGGAAAATCTCAATCCTAGAAAATATGCACCATAAATTGTAGGTGTACAGTCAATTTTGTCTTCTCTGATTAGTACTATGAATTAAACTCCATAAAGAATAAAGAGAATGAGAAGGTTCTGATATCTGCCTTTTTAGGGCAATTAGTGCTGAAGGGAGTTACTAACTAGAACACATATGCTCTGCAAATGTACTCACATGCATGTACTTGTTTTTACCTCAAAAGATGACAAATGCATATAAGGATGCAAATGGAAGTCAAGTCCACTATATCCAACCACCAAGGATCATCAGCTGAAAGGATGTTTGGTGGCTCATCATGCCAAAATAATACATATAAGCATTGGTAGATAAAGAAGCATTAGAAGGAATATTTCTAAAGACTAGAAACCCAACATCTTTATGGTAGAAACATGACATATTTATGTTAAAATGCCTGAAAAACTATGCCCTAAATGAAGCCCACTCTAAAAACATCTCCTTGCATAAAAGGCCAACATGACTCACAAAAAAATGCTCTACAAAACAGTATAATCTGTGGATTTCAATGTGGAAACAGTCATAGAATTTTAAATTTTGGATACTGAAATACTAAAATGAAACTAATGAGCTTATCATGGCTCTAGAGGTAAACTTTAAGGAAACAAGCCTTTACACAAGCAATTAGCTTCTATGATGCCAAACTGGCAGTTCCCTGAAAAAAGTGTGGTTTTTACAGATCTGAATCATTAACTTCCATTTCAGTACCATTGATAATTTATATAGAGCATGATAGAGACTTCACGTCCTGGGAACAGCATGGTGCCTTATTGAGCAGAGCATACTTTTTTTTTAAGTTTTCATTTAAATTCCAGTTAATATACAGTGTAATATTAGTTTCAGGTGTACAATATGGTGATTCAACACTAATTTTTTTTTAAATCTTGAATAAGAAATGTTAGAAAATGTGCATTCCCGAAGGTGACTTAAAGAGTGGACTGGGTGAGATCTGCAAAACTCCCTTGACTGTTAAGGGCTGCAAATTGCTTTAATTCCTTTGGAAGTTTCACTTCACTGGGGGAATTAATGGGACTTTGGATCAAGTGTAATGCCAAAAAAACAAAGCTCTTTAATACTATGATTATGACATTAAAGTAATTATAAAATTTTTCATTTCAAAAGAATTTCTGATGAAATATTTTATATTAATATTTCATTTATCACAAATTTGCTAACAAAGTTGTTCTCAAGAGGGAGTTCACATTCCTGATATTATAGTAATTTAATCATATAAAACAAAGACTTGCTAGTGGATCTTTGCATGTTAAGAGTATTGGGTATGTAATCTTAATAAACAGTGATCTAACAAAAGGAGCCTAAAGCCCTGCCCTCTAATAGACTTATGAAAGTAATTATACCTTTACTGAAGTTACACTGCTCTCAGACCCCCGCTGTTCCCGCTGTTTCTTGAAGATGGTTACTTTCTACTTAACAAAAACAGACAGGCTTTAGAAGAATAGCTAGCGTTAAGTATTATTACAAAATTTAATCAGATTCTCTATGTAGCTTATATAACAGTGGCACAAATATTTCAACCCAAACAATAAAAGACTCAAAGGCTTTTAAAAAAATCCCAGAATGGCTAATTAGAGTAACTTACTAATTGGAGTAACAACTCACATGACTGCAGGAAGACAGGGAAAAGGGGAAAGGGGAAAGTCTTCCACTGGCCCTGATCATTCCCAGGGTGTATCATTAGCATAGGCTTTCACAGGCTTTGCACAGCCATAGCTGGGGGAAAGAAGGCATTAACAGAGTTAAATAATGAAAGATGAGACAAAATGTTGGGAACCATCTTTAAGAAGTGTTAGGGGAGAAAAGAGGCAAAATCGTAGGAGCAGCTGCTTGGATTAGGTAACTGAAGCAAGGTGATGACAGACACATCTTTCAGGGTTGCTCTTTGCCCCTAGGGTCCGGTCTCTAGTTTACACAGGGGTATTCAAGTTCTAGGGGAAAATGTTTAAATAGCTCCTACTGACACAAAACTGATTTATATCCAAAATCTCTTTTGCCTTATGTATTTGAAAACACCCATTTCCAACAGGCAGATGACAGGGTACTAAGGATTCAAAACAAGAATTCTACAAGGAAAAGCAACCACTGTCAACTAGATCTCAATGAGCTATCTTGCATCTTTTAATCAGCTGTTAGTAACATTGTGCCCTTTCCAGTTACCCGCCAGCAGACACAGATTTCTCCTATTCGTTGTTAACCAGCTGACCTAAAAATTCTAATTTGTTTTGCACACAATCTCTCTTTTATGTGTGAAACCTCTTTCTTTTATGATCAGTTAACTCCTCCTACAATGACTGACTCATCTTCAACATTCTCTACAACCTTCTCTGATTTCCAAACTTAAACATAATATTTGTAGCAGCTTAGTGTTCCATTCTATTGTTGTATAAGTATGTACAACATTGTATTTTTCTAGTTCTATATGTGCATGTGCCTCCTGTTATTATGTGGATTTTGAGACCTTTGAACCACAATCTATTTCATAGCCCATATAAAGTGCTCCAAGCATATTTGTTGAATATTTTTGCAACAACAATTTTATCAAAAAAGATTCTGGATTGCCACTACCAAGGAAGGCATCCATTTAGCATGTTCTAATGCATTTCTTTTCACTTTATGACTTATTCCTAAAATCACCAATCAGAGAAGAGAACATGTTTTCACCTTCCATATGGCTGAAAGCATCAGAAAATATTTACTAAAATACCAGGGAAAAAAGTGGCATCTTGCTATACAAGGGCTACAGATACCACTGACAAAACCTTTAGATCTCGTAATGCATGGAAAAAGTCTATAGATTCTCTGGCGCTTTGCAGTACAGCTATCAGAGCAGGTGGGACAAACATCAAACACTTCTAAAGTGATCCAGTGTTCTATAACACAAATACATGAAATCCTGCTAAAGATCCTCATGGCAAAATCCAGGGACTCTTTTCACTAGAGAGTGGAGGTGACAGCAGAAGGAACATTCTCATTACCCAGCCATTAGGATAGATGCCAAACTTTCCTCACCCTGACTATGTGCCTAAATCATCTTTATTGTGTCATTTCAGATAATCTGCTTTTGTGCTAAGAATTCTATGTCAAAAGATGACACTGAAGATCAGGTCCTAACACTGCAGATCCATATGAGACCTCACTACCTATTCTCATTGACCTCTAGTCTCTAGCTTCATGTCATTCTGGAACATAAAAATGCCAGTATTTTTCATTTCATCTTTTGTTTTTAGTGTGTATTTTCAAAATGTTTTATAATAAACATGTGCTAATTTTTTTAGAAGCTATTTAAGATAAGGTTGTTGTAGCGTGTTACCTCCAATACTTCTGAATTTTTTTGCCACCAGAATTTGCCAGTGTCTCATGTTTCTTTTACCCTAGAATCTTCTACTATCTCCCTAAATCCTCTTTAATCCCTTTCCTACATAATTAAAATTTTATTGTTAGAGTGCCTGTTCATATGAAAAAAAAATTAAGGGGAGAATTATTATATGTTTCCCATTTAATAAAGCCTTCTCTTTGAAAACAAGGAAAAAAAAAAAAAAGCAATGTTGTGTGTTTATGGTGGACAAAGCTGTGCCCTGAGGAGAAGGAGGCCCCGGATTTAGTTTCGGTTTGCCACTAACGAGACAGGGAGCTTGAAATAATTCACATTCTATTTTAGGTCACAGTTTCTTCAGATGCATAACATATGTCAGGTTAAATAACATATAAGTAACTTCTATGCTTCTGATTTTAAGACTTTTGTCTAGTGCTCCATAGTGAAAAGAGACTTCATTGCTGTTTTCTGTTCATTTTAAAACTGCAGAAAATAAACTAAAAGTTCTATTTACATGCTGGAAAAATACTGGAAAACCTTCAAAGTTCAAATTTCTAAAACACTAGGCAGATACAAGAAGAGATGGTATAGAACCACAGTGTATTATTTTCCTTACTTTCAGATACGCCGTTCTATAGTTATTGTTTCATTTGTTGAGATTTAAATGAATATCCAACACTATCACGTTTGCAGAAGTGGTTAGCTTTTAAGATCAGCACATACATGTAGCCTAAAGTTGCTTCATTTTCCCAAAGGAAAAATTTCACACAAAAAATCGTGTCCACAGTCACAAAATTTTTTGTTACCATAGTGATGAGAATAAAGAATGGGGGGAAAAAAAGCTAAAAATACCTGAACACATACAGACAGCTTTAGGAATTTGACCTACTTGGTGTCATACACTGAAGAAGTTAATCAATTGAATCAACTACGTATGAGTTAGGTGAAATATTCTACTGGATGAAAAAATGCGTAGGCTGCACATCTGGAGCTATTATCCACAATCAAAGAAGTCAGTATGAATGAAGATGACTGACAATCTAAAATGCATAAAGTCAGATTCTTTTAAAAATGGGATATATACCAGAAGCAAGTAGAAAACCATTAATTTAGCTTCATTTCCCATAAGTTTCCTGTTTTTCTCCCATTAGTTAGGATATTTCCATTTCAAATCAAAGCTTCTTATGCACCAAAAGAATTTTTTTAACTGGATGGAGCAACATAATTGGACATATATTTAAAATTATGTTAGAGTGGCTCCTTTCAATAAAAGAAAGCTTCCCAATTTTAGGCATTATAATAAAAACAATATGTTTTTAAACTAAGTTTTCTTCTGAAAATTCTACTTTTAACAAGAAATTTAATAAACTCAGTCATTTGCAGAAAACCTACTTTATCGCAAGGCATTAGGTTAGCCTATGAAAGATCAATAAAAGGCAGTACTTGCTGTCAAGTATGTTTTAATCATCTAATTATGTTTTCATAACACAGACTTTTAAAGTATCTCCACATAGTAAAACAGAAACAACACTGAACCTGACTTGAAGAGATCAGGAATAAAATTCCAACTCTACTAGTGAGCTTAGAAAAGTCTTGTTCTAAGTCTCAGTCATCTCATCTGCAAAATGAGCATAAATGAGCATCTTACCACCTCTAGCTCACACAGGTCATTATGATAATCCACAGAGAGGGTGGAAACCAACAGAAAACATTCAATAAATAAGCTCTATAAAATGAATCAGTATACAAATAGGTTCAACATTTGAAAATTTGCAAAATAAAAAATTATAAAAATAAGTATACTGAAGAATTACTTAAGAATAATAATAATAATAATAGCAAATTTTACTGAGCACTTATTTCATTTTCATGAAAATTATTTCATTTAAACTTCACAACAGTCCAATGACTTAGATAGTATTATCTTCCTTCTGTGGTTGAGAAAAATAAGGCACAGCAGGGATAAATAAATTGTCCGAAGACATACAGCTAAGTAGGTGGTGAAGCCAGGAATTAAACCCAGGAAAGCTAATTCCAGAGCCACGCTCTCAATGTAAGTCTTTGGGATGTACCCAAAATAATCGGTAGAGGGAAATATCTCTATGAAACTACTAATTTGAAAAAAAAATTAGATTTTAAATTACTAACACTAATCAGGATAAGTTTCTGATGTCTAATTCATGCTATTTTGCTGTTTAATTTTTTCATCATTATTATTATAAAAAAATGAAAGCAATTTAAATGTATGATAGTAAATAACTCATAGAACCTACACATGACAGATAATTACTCAGTCATTAATAATACTGTGGTATGATATGGCTTGGAAACCTGTAAGTATTGATAAGCAAAAAAAAAAAAAAAAGCAGATTTTCAAACAGAAATAATGTAAAAAATACTCTCAATTTATGTAGAAAATAATCTCAATTTTCATAAAAATAATGTCATATGTACAGAAAAAAACTGGAAAGATAGATATCAAATATTTATAATTGCTACTTCTTAACAGTTTTGTATATTTCTAGATTCCCAAATTTTTTATAATAAACATTCAAGGTTTTGTCATCAGGAAAAAAAATGACTTAAACAATCTAGTCATGACTACTAAAGCCCAAAGAGATTTCTATGCTGCTTTTAGTCTATGAATAAATAATTATTGAGAGTACAGAAAACTATTCTAGGTACTAAGGATACAGCAGTGGCAAAGCAAAGTCCATAGGTAATAAGTTAGGTAAATTTAAACTAAGAACTAACTAAGAAAGAGAACTTCAAACCTACAAGGAAGCTTCAACCTTGTCACTCTGACCCTAATCACATCTTTCTACTGGCACGTGAGCCCTTTTCTTGTATTTGTTTCTTTTTAAAGATTTTAAAATTTATTTATTTGAGAGAGAGAGAGCAAGCGAGAGCACAAGAGATGAGGCGGGGCAAAGGGAGAGGGAAAAGCAGGCTCCCCGCTGAGCAGGGAGCCCTATGCTGGCTTGATCTAGATTCCAGGACCTTAGGATCATGACCTGAGCCGAAGGCAGATGCTTAACCAACTGAGCTACCCAGGAGACCCCCTTTTGCTGTATTTTAAAAGAGTCCTGAAATGTTTTATCTTGTTTTCTCAATTAAATTGCAGATACATCATCCATCATCTTTAGACCCAACAGCAATCCATAGCATTAGTATGGTCAGAAGCATTGAGAAGAACCTTAAGGAATTCAGGAAAATTTGTTGGGACCTCCCACATCTTGGTGACAATTTTTACCCCCTTACTAGTCTTTAGAGAAAGGAGGGATGTTGTTCCATTTAAATTATTAAATATTCTCAAACAATACCATCCTTTCACCTATTTACCGTTCTGAAAGGAAATTATTTTCTAACTGTACAATTCTATTTTATTGAAATAGTTTACAATGTATAAACATTTAAACTTGGCTATGTTCTTCAGTACCCAATCTAACTATCCAGGAGAAAGCTTTCTAGCATCAGTATTTAAAATACAGTGGTTTAAAATACACTGAGCTAGATATAACTTACCTTGCATCAAAAAATATATTAAAATCTTAAAAACTTAAAATCATCTCCTCCACCCCTCTAAAAAAAACAAAACAAAACTGTATTGTATTAACTTCTTTTGACCTGTCCTTTAAATCTCTTCTTTCATACACATTAAAATAAGATTTAAAAAATTTTAGGAAATGGAAAAATTTATAGGACAAGTTTAATGGAAAGAGAAAAATGGGAACAATTTAAATTTAAATTATATTTAAATTAGAGAAGGAAGGAAAGAAGGAAAGGCAACAGCAAAGAAAGGGAAAAGAAGGCAAGAAATAGGAAACCACTTGCCTCTATGGACCAGATCCCAAACCTCATCAATTTGCTGCTGGGTTGGGAAATGACCACAGTCATTGAAGAACTTAAGGAGCTCACTTCTTTCTAATCCTTGCCAATCTTCTCTCTTAGCAAACATTGTTTCATAGACTAAAACAAAGAGACAAAACAAAATATTTTTGTTATAAATAAAATGTCAAGAACAAACTACCAGAAAGTTTCATCTAAATTCAAAGAAGCTTTCCCTCCAGTTTTATTTGTATGTCTAGTGATGAGAGTAGCTCTTTGTCAGCCTCCTGGGGAAGGTCAGAAGGAAATGGGCACACTTCTCCCTCCCACATTCCCTAGGAGTCAGATTTAGACCGTTTCCCATCTCAAACTACAGCATAAGACATAGCTTTGATATCAGAGTTTCTGGGGGCCTGACTTCGGCTGACCCATCTCAGTAATCATTTTTATTTAGTTCCCCTAATTTATTCATCTCTTTCTGGCTTCTATCTACATCCTACCTACTCATATTGGTGATTGTCCTTTGGACCACCTATTCTACTTCTGATTTTGTCCCTATATAGAATGATGTCTACTTTTGCCCCCTGACTCTATGTATTCCTCCTTCTTAGTTTAAGGTCACTGGATCTGAGTGACCACAGAAAAGTTTTCTTACCACTCCTGGCTCAAGGTTTCCACAGAAAACCACTCACTTCAGCCATCCTTTACCTATCTCCCGTAATTGGCAATAATGGGGGTTAGATAATAAGATAATGCATACACTTTATAAGTGTAGTTCTCCATAAACCTTTTATTTATTTTTTTCTTTTCAAAAAGGAGATACTGAGTCTCCACTCTGAAGTATGATGGATTGGCCCCATGAAGGTGATTGTCGGTCAGCATTTACAGGATGACAGGGTCTGCCTCAGGACAGGCTTAGCTCTGAAGTATGGGCTCCAAATGACAAAGGGCACTAGAGTGGTTTCTAACAGGAGTCAGTGTATGATCCTGATATTCAACCACAGGGCCTTTCGATTTTCCGTTTATCCACTTAATTGTTCAGTGAGGTGGACAGTCATGAGACATCAACAAATTCAAGAACTATTGAGTGATTGCCTAAATATAAGCCACTATACCAGATCCTGAAACACACAGTAAAATAAATTTATATTTAGAATATCTGTGGCTTTTTCTCTCTTTTCAAATAAGCAAACTAGAGCAGTTGCTGCTGGTGCCCCATCTATATTGCCTTGTCCCTTGTATTTCTGTGCGTGCTGCCCTGACTTTCACTCGCCAGTATCTCACTTCATTGCCTCAGGGCTCCCTCTGGCTGCAGGACTCCACTCTGCCCACCTGTGTGGCAAGCCAGAAGTGCCAGAGAATTAAGGGCCCCAATGCAGCAAAGGCCCTCGACCACTGGTCCTCCCTCAACTGGGAATTGGTGGATAAAAGGCCCAGCACTTAAGGGAAGTTGTCTACACTGTTCCCTAGAGGGATCAAGCTCCAGTTGATTGTAGTCTGCCTGATAATGCATTCTTTTTTGACTTCCATCTCTTCCCTGTCTTACTTCATTCCATTAACAGTATTTACTGGGATCTACTTGCAAATAAGCTAGTTGTACTTGAATTCTTATCTCAGGGTCTGATTCTAGAGAAATCCAAACTAGCACACAAAGAATGTCACTTTTTACTTTTCTGTTTAGGAAATATATTTCTCCTTGAAAAAGTATATTTACCTTTATTAGTTTTTCATTTAATCAGTTTTAGACGCTTCTCACTAGATCAAACTGAGACACATATTAACGTTATGGCCTTGTAACTATATTAATAGATAATAATGCACTTCATCTCTATATTATGCTTGAAAAGCAAATGTTCAGCCACACACTAGCAGAATTAATATTCTAGGCAGGTTTAATCAGGGTCAATATAAAACTTAATCGTGAAAATTAAATGAAATTTTCTGGTCATTGAAAGATTCTTAAAAAGGTGTAAAGATAGATACCTGCCAATATCACCCAATTAGCGATCCACATATGGAAGGGATGGAGAATTTTCTGAGGAACATAAAGGCAAATAAGAACTTGCAAATTCTGTGGACTCTAGAGTTACTTTAACCCTTAGTGTAAATTGATGCCTTACTTGGTAATTCTTTAAATCACTTTTTTAGAGGATTTTTAAGTAAAGGAGTCCCAGCAGCTTCCCAATGAGAGAAAAGTTTTCTCTGTCTTTGCCTCTGTCTCTCACTTGCTTTCTTTTCCTCCCTTCTTCCCATCTTTTCATCTCCAACATTTTGCTCTTTTCTGCTCTTTTCTCTGGAAATGAAGCTGTTGGACTGGGTTACTTGATCTAGCTTAATTCCATGACTTGTATAGAATCTCTCTCTTTGGCTGCTTCTTTCCTTAACCTCTAGCCAAAGAAAAGGAGTCATTCTAACTCAAAGAATTCTGCTTATCTGTAAATATCTTTTGGCATAAATTTTAGCATAAGTAATAAACTTAATGAAAAGTATCAACAAATATTTCTGAGCCCTTTGATAAGCCAGGCATTTGCTAATATGGCTATTCATTAATAAATGTTAATAGATATAGTCCCTGTCTTCATGGAACTTACAGTCCTCTGTGAAATATATATTTTATGATTAGATGAAACTACACCAAAAATGTAGCACTTTTACAGTATAAAGCAGTAAGATCCTGATTTCAATTAAATATAATTTGCTTGCATCATTTGTTGTTTTTTATTATTTTTAAAGACAATTTAAGTGCAGTTTTGAATTCACAACAAAATTAAGAAGGTACAGAGATTTCTCACATACCCACTACATCCATATAAGCATAGCCTTCTTTCATTATCAACATCACTCATAGAGTTATACAGTTGTTACTAAGGAGGACACATCATAATCACTGAGGTCCACAGTTTACCTCAGAGTTCACTGTTGGTTTTGTATATTCTATGAGTTTAGACAAATATATAATGATATGTGTCCATCACTGCAGTATTGTACAGAATAGTTTCATTGCTTAAAAATCCCCTATATTCTGCCAATTCATCCCTCCCCCCCACCCCATCCACCCCTGGTAAAATATAAATCTTTTTATTTTCTCCATAGTTTTGCCTTTTCTAGAATGTCATATGGTTGGAAGCATACAGTGTATAGACTTTGCAGATTGGCTTCTTTTACTTAGTAATACACATTTAAGATTCCTCTATGTCTTTTCATAGCTTGATAGCTCATTTCTTCTTAGCTCTAAATATACCCCCTTGTCCAGATGTACCACAGTTTATTGGTCGATTCATCTACTGAAGGACATCTTGGTTGCTACTAAAGTTTGGCAATTATGAAAAAGCAGATATAGACATCCATGCGTAGGTTTTGAGTGGATATAAGTTTTCAATGCCTGTGGGTAAATGCCAAGGAGCATGATTGCTGAATCATATGGTAACGGCATGTTTAGTTTTATAAGAAACTACCACAATGTTTTCCACAATGGCTGTATCATTGGCATTCTCATTAATAATGAATGATAGTTCCTGTTGCTCCACACCCTTACCAGTATATGATATGGATAGTGTTCTAGATTTTGGCCATTCTAATAGGTGTGTAGTGTATCTCGCTGTTTTAATTTGCATTTCTCTAATAACATATGATGTGGAGCATCATTCCAAATGCTTATTATCTGTATATCTTCTTTGGTGAGGTCTTTGGCCCATTTTTTATTCAAGTTATTATTTCTCAGTTTTCTTTGTATATGTTCAATAGCAGTCCTTATCAGATGCGTCTTTTGCAAATATCTTTCCCAGTATGTGGCTTGTATTCTCATTCTGTTAACATTATCTTTTGCAAAGTAGAAGTTTTTAATTTTAATGTAATCCAGATTTTCAATTATTTCTTTAATGGATTATGTCTTTAGTGTTGTATCTAAAACGGCACCATAGCCAAGATCATCTATGTTTTTTCCTATGTTACCTTCTAGAAGTTTCATTGTTTTGCACTTAGGTCTACAATCCATTTTGAGTTAAATTTTGTGAAGGATGTAAGGTGTTTAGATTTTTTTTTTTTTGGCATGTGGATAGCCGGTTGTTTCAGCACCATTTTTGAAAAGGCTATCTTTGCTCTCCTGTATTTCTTTTGCTCCTTTGTCAAAGACCACTTGTCTATATTCATGGGAGCCTGTCTCCGGGCTCTCTATTCTGTTCCACTGACCTTTTTGTCTGTTTTTTCACCAATACCACACTGTTTTGGTAATTGTAGCTTTAAAGTAAGTCTTGAAGCTAGGTAGCATCAGTCCTCCAACTTTGTTCTTCTCCTTCACTACTGTGTTGGCTATCCTAGTCATTTGATTCTCCATATAAACTTCAGAATCAGTTTGTCTAAATCCACAAAATAACTTGCTGGGATTCTGAATGGGATTGCACTGAATCTATAAACCAAATTAAGAAGAACTGACTTCCCAACAATATTGAGTCTTCTTACCCATGAATATGGAATATCTATCCATTTATTCAGTTCTTTGATTTTGCTTATCAGAGTTTTGTAGTTTTCCTCATAGAGACCTTGTACATATTTTGGTACATTTATACCTAAGTATTTCATTTTGGGGGTATAAATGTAAATGTTGTTGTTTAATTTAGTTTGAAGATGGTAATGCCTACACCAAAATAGTATAGTCTTTGGCATTTACTCTGCTTGGTGTTCTCTGAGATTCTTGAATCTGTGGTTTGGTGTCCAAGAATAATTTGGGGGAATTCACAGTCATTATTGTTTTAAATATTTGTTCTGTTATTTTCTCTCTTCTCCTTCTGGTATTCCCATTATCCTTATGTTACTACTTTTGTAGTTGTCTCATAGCCACTGGATATTTTGTACATTTTTTTTCAGTCTTTTCAGTTTTCAAGGATTCTACTGACTTATCTTCTAGCTCAGAGAGTCTTTCCTCAGCCATGTTCAATCTACTAATAAGCCCATCAAAGGCATTCCTCATTTCTATTACAGTGTTATCTCTAGCATTCTTCTTGGTTCTTTCTTAGGATTTCCATCTCCCTGCTTACATTACCCATTTGTTCTTACATGCTGTCTGCTTCATCCATTAGAGCCCATAGCATATTGATCATAGTTGTTTTAAATTTCTGGTCTGATAATTCCAATATCCCCGCCATGTCTGGTTCTGATGCTTGCTTTGTCTATTCAAACTGTGCTTTTTGCCTTTTTGTACACCTTGTAAGTTTTTCTTGACAGCCAGACATGATATATCAGGTAAAAGGATCTGTTGTAAATAGACCTTTAGTAATGTGGTAGTAAGGTGAGGGAGGAAGTGTTCTATAGACCTATGATTAGGTCATAGTCTCTTGGTGACCCTGTGTCTCTGGGCTGTGAACCATACAAGTGTTTCTCGTTCTTTTTTTCTCTCCCCCTATAGGTGGGACAGATGGCCAAAGTGGGTATTTCTCTTCACCAGGCCAGTTAAGTTCTGAAAATAACCCAGCAGGCTAGGCTCTGGTTTCCTAATTTCCCTGAAGGACTAATTTCTCCTGAAGGTAGGCCTTCTTAAGAAGACTGTGCCCTGGCAAATTTCGAAATGGTCCCCTTTCTCTGACATTTACTGTGGGAATCTGGTCAAGCTCCTAGAAGTAAATATCACAATACTGTGGTGGTCCTATGGCTGAGTCCTCCTGGAGTTTTTAACTCGGAATTGTTCACAGTGAGCTTCCAGCTATTTGTCAGTTCAATATTCCTGCCTGGTGCTGGTTCTCACATCAATTTCCTTTTTTAAAATTTTAATTCCAGGATAATTAACATACACTGTTATATTTGTTTCAGATGTACAACATAGTGATTCAACGATTCTCTATAGTACTCAATGCTCACCATGATAAATGTACTCTTGATCCTCTTCACCTATTTCCCACATCCCCCCATCCATTTCCCCTCCGGTAACCACCAGTTCGTTCTCTGAAGAGTCTGGTTTTGGTTTTTTGGGGTTTTTTTCTTTATTCATTTATTTTATTAAATTCCACAAATGAGTAAAATCGTATGGTATTTGACTTTCTTTGACTGACTTTTTTTATTTGGCATTTATTCTAGATTCAGTGATGTTGTTGGAAACGGCAGATTTCATTCCTTTTTTTATATAGCTGAGTAATATTCTATAGCATATGTATACCACTTCTTCTTTTTTAAAAAATTTTATTTTATTATGTTATGTTAGTCACCATACAGTATATCATTAGTTTTTGATGTAGTGTTCCATGATTCATTGTTTGCATATAACACCCAGTGCTCCATGCAATACATGCCCACCTTAATACCCATCATCAGGCTAACCCAACCCTCTAACCCCCTCCCCTCTGACACCATTTGTTTCCCGAAGTCCATAGTCACTCATGGTTCATTTCCCCCTCTGATTCCACTTCCCTTCATTTTTCCCTTCCTTCTCCTAACATCCTCCATATTATTATTTATGTTTCACATATAAGTGAAATCATATGATAATTGTATTTCTCTGCTTGACTTATTTCACTTAGCATAATCCCCTCCAGTTCCATCTATGTCAATGCAAATGGTGGGTATTCATCCTTTCTAATGGCTGGGTAATATTCCATTGTATATATGAACCACAACTTCTTTATCCATTCATCCGTTGAAGGGCATCTTGGCTCCTTCCAGTTTGGCTATTGTGGACATTGCTGCTATGAACATTGGGTTGCATGTTTACCACTTCTTCTTTATCCATTCATTTATCAATGGTCACCTGCACTTGCATTGCTTCCATAGTGTGGCTATTATAAATAATGCTACAATAAATATATGGATGCATATATTTTTTTTTGAATTAGTGTTTTTGTATTTTTGGAGTAAATACCCAGTAGTGTGATTACTGGATTGTAGGGTAGTTCTATTTTTAATTTTTTGAGGAACCTTCATGCTGTTTTCCACAGCAGCTGCAGCAGTTTGCATTCCCACCAACAGTGCACGAACGTTCCTTTTTCTCCACATCCTTGCCAACACTTGTTTCCTCCCATATCCATTTCTACTCATGAGTCTCTGCTCTGGGAAGCTGCAACTCCCTGTATTTGTGTGTCTATCTCTTTAATCCTGGGGGCACTGTTTCACCCTGTGTCTTCTCTTCTCTTATAGACGCATGAAAAAAGTAAATTTTTTAGTCTGTTCAGCTTTTTTACTTGTTGGTAAGATGGGGGGAGGGGGAGATTTCCAAGATCCTTACATGCGGAACCAGAAACAAGAAGTCCTCATTTATTATTTTTTAATCAAGACACTGGCTATAATGTCCATCCTAATCCTAAGCAATGTAAATTCATTAAATATAATAGGAACCAGGCTCTCTGAAAGCTAAGATATAAATTAAAGACATTGTTCTGTGGACAGAATTTCAACACTAACAAGCAATACATAATAGATATCTAATTAGTCTGCTTGGTGTTCATCAGCTATTCTTATGTTAGCAATACGTAGTTTTCCTTTGGGGAGCTGCTCCTTCCCCAATGGATAGAACTTCTGTGCAACTCTCAAGCAAAGTTCTCTTCCCTCCCATGGCAGAGTCTTGGATTCACGATTCAAATTAAACCAATCAGGTGCTCTCTACTTGAAATTTCAATTTAAAGCATAGAAACAAAAAAGTCTTAAGAGTGATAACAGCTTATCTATCTCCCAAAGGCAAAAAGAGATTTTTCCTTACTTTTTGCTCTCTAAATCTCTGAAGTAGCTCTGTTTTGGGGGTTTTTGTTTTGTTTTGTTTTAAGATTTTATTTATTAGAGAGAGAGAGCATGAGAGAGAAAGACAGCATGAGCAGGGGGGAGGGGAAAAGGGAGAGGGAGAAGCAGATTCCCCACTGAGCAGGAAGCTCAATGTGGGGCACAATCCCAGGACCCCGGGATCATGACCTGGGCAGAAGGCAGATGCTTAACCAACTGAGCCACCCAGGCACCCTGGAGTAGCTCTGTTTTGAGTTCTGTGTGAAATCTGATTCTTTAGCTACCTTTCCTACATTTTTCTTTTAAATTTCCTTTTTGCTTTGGTTAACTAGTATGAGTTTTCTGTTGCTTATAAATACAGGATTCTAATAAATTAAACCGAATATACCATACATCACTTTAAAATGCAAACAGCCACCGGATGTTGTATGGAAGTGCTGAATCACCACACCGTACACCTAAAACTAATATTACACTGTATGTTAACTAACTGGAATTTAAATAGAACTTCTTTAAAAACTTTAAAAAATAAATAAAATGCAAATAGCTTTCAGCAATATAAAACAGATTTACCTTTGGTGTCTATGAGTAATTACATGTAAATTATATATAAAATTCCAATAGTTAAATCAATTCCAAATTTAAAATCAAACCAGAAATGACTGTATCACTTACACTTTTTTCTGTCCATCCATTCCTCTAGCTCTGTGAAGTTTATAATTTGTCTTGTCCTCCAAAGACCAAGTCGATACTTAACACGATGGATCTGTCTGTGATACATGTTTATAACTGCCCTCAAATTTGGTCCATGAGACAAGGCCTATAAAACAGCAATATAGACAGTAAAGCCCCATATTTACATATTTCTTCTATATATATTTAATCTGATTTTGCCTTTTTCATTTCATCTATTTCACCCAGTTTCTTAAATTATGGATGGGTTGGCCAAAGACATGCACTGTAGAATAACATCATCTCCTCGAAGACCAGAGAGCCTCATTATGAGAAGCTCTGTCATCAGATACCCATAATTCCCACAGCATAGAGTTTTCAATGATGGATACTTTCATGGAAGCTTCCGAGGTTGGCATCCAGATTTCTATAACATGTAACCCACTTGGCCAGGGGAAAAAAAAAAAAAAAGGTTTTATTAAGACATTATTCTGTAATGGTGATTCTTGCCTAAGCTATTCACTAGGGGTGCTCAAATCCTTGTTTATATTCTTTCTTTTGAAAATTGTATATTACTGTCTTTTACTTTTTTTTTTACTGTACTTTTCAGGTTTTCATGTTGATTTCTAAAACTCTGTTAAATAAATTAATCCTTTTCAGCATATGTACAAATTTTGTTTTATCAGTTTGCCTTTAAACAGGGATGGATATATATATATATATATATACACACACACACATTTTCCACATTCTATTACAATAGGCTTTAAAAATTACAGTGTAAAAATTAATCTATTTCAGGTTTTTTTCTTTTCTAAATAAAGAGTTCCATTTTATTTATCAATTCAATTATTTTTACATTTTACATTTACTAGCTCATTAATTTCTCTACTTATCTTTATTAATTCCATTTTAAAGGATTATTTTCCTGTTCTTGACTTTTTGAATTAAAGGCTTAATTCATCTATTTTCATTATTTTTTAAAGAATGTATTTAAGTCCATGAATTTTTCTGAGTCTTCTTTCTTTTGACGTGTTTTGTGTACTATTTTACAAGTGAAAAACCTGAAGCAAAAAATCTTTAAATAGCTTTCCCAGGTATTGGATGGTTGCTTGTTGTAGCTAGTAAGTTAGCAAGTTGCAAAATCGGTTTTGAAACCAAAACAAGGACACTCCAGGGCCCACACTTTTAATTATACATTATACTCCTCTTAATTTATTTGAATTTAGTGTTTTTCATGCATTCTGTGAATTTTTGTTTTGATTTCTTTCCTAGTACATCTCCTTCAACATTTACTAACATTTCCCAATGTGTATTTTCAATCTGCTTTCTATTCAATAGGTTCTTGTTGCTTTTAGAAAAAATAATGAATTGGTCACACTGGTAACATTGGTAGAGCATTCCTAACATATGAATTTCAGTGGGAAGCAGAACAAACTTCCCACAGTTTGAAGCCACATATCAGATACTAATGACCAAGTTTCCTCTGTAGAAGCTTTGTTCGTTATCTACATCAGCACCAGATTTTTTAATTGAAACTAGTAATGCTAAGTAAGCAAAACAGTGGTAAATCTATTTGTGTGGTATAGTAACTGTGGTAGCAATATCTGTTTTTCAAGGGCAGCACTCGTGGAGGCAGGGATACCCAGGATTCAGTATCTGCACTAGACTCTTTCTATGCAGGATGTGGTTGGAGTCCTGAGAGCTATCTAGCCTTCATCATACCTTCACGTTTCTGAACTTAGTTCTCCAGACCTCTGCCCAATATTCTAATCAATATCTTTCTGCTTAAATCTGTTAGTAGGTTTCTTTTGCTTATAATTAAGAATCAAGCAATGTTTTCATTGTGCCCTTAGAACATGAGCCAAAAGGGCCCTGGTTGGAGTGTGTTTCCTATATGGATGATTGACATTTGCTAAGAGAACCAGCCATCAACCCAATTGGAGAGTCTTTCCCTCCAAATTTAATAAAATCTCTTTTGGGGACAGAACCTGTCTTTTGGGGGACTCCTCATATTTGAGGCATTCAGAAGGCTATCAAGGTTTTCATGTTTAAAGAAGTTGAGTGGGAGAAAACTATAAGGGTCCATCTGCATGGTTCTTCCAATAGTGTGCCTCTCTGGCAGTCCTCTGCATGGAAATATGCCTCCACTATGGTGCTATGTACATCTCAGTATTTAAATCTTTCGCCACATTTCTAAACATTTCTCAAGATAGAATTTATTAGAAAAGCAATATTGGAATATAAAAGACTCAGTGCAAATTAGTAATTATAATTTTCCAATCCATGTTGACTTACACGGTAAATGTATCATACTTATCACACATCAATGTTTAAAAATTTTTCTAGTATGCATTTTCAGACTGCCTTTTGTTTGATATGGTCATGTCTTGTTTTAAAAAAGTAATGAATGGATTGCTTGTTTGGAGAATTCCACTACCTTATGACACTTAGTGGGGCTTAATTTCTTTAATTACTAGCCAGAGTGCTCTCTTTTCATATTTATTTGCCATTCTCCTACAGTAAAGTACTAGTTCATGTCTTTTACATATGTCTTCTATTATTATTATAGTGTGTTTCTTATCAGTTTATAAGAGATCTTTACACGTTGAGTTTGTTTTAACACTGGGGCAATATCAAATGCTGTTCCACAGTTTGACTTTCTAACTTTTAAAAAATGATATTTAGACATATAAGCAGATAACTTGCCCACACACATTAACTGAAGTCTAACCTTGTCTAAACACTTACATATGACATTATCCAAAAGGGTCTTTATACAACTTATTAAAACAAAGCAGGAAAAGGTTTTTAAACCTAGTTTAGGCTTTTACACCTAAACTAAAACCCAATGAAATAAGGAGTGAATATTCTGAATTGTTATCTTACACACACATACATGAACACACAAGTATACAAGCCACAAATAATGTTAAGTGTGATTTTTGATTTCATTTCCCCACCCACTAAAGACTTAGTGAAGCCCTTAGCCACACACATGTAGCTAAACAAATGTCTCTCTCCTGGGTTGGGTTCTTCTCTCTTCAGGTTCTTCTTTCGGTGTCACCTGCCACTCACATGGATCTTGATCAGGATGATTATTAATATACCTGAAGCTCATGCTTAATGGTATCACTGAACCGTCTTCCTCCCATGCGCCTCTGCAAAGTTTAAGCAGCAGCTTCTGATTGCCACACAACTGCTGCTCCTGTGTATCAATACAGCTGTGGCTCTCTGCATCAGCTCCCTGATGTGAGCAACCCCAATTGGCTCTGTGGTGTCAGAAGGGTGTTTTAACCTAATTTTGGCTTTTGGCAGGACACTCCAAAGTCTATGCTGAGCCTGACCTGAGAAAAGACTCTACCATTTTGCAACAATCATTGAATTCGTTGTTACCAGAACGGTCCAATGTTTTATTTTTTTAAAAAAGATTTTATTTATTTTTGTGAGAGAGAGAGAGAGAAAGAGAGAGCAAGCATGAGCAGGGGGGAGCGGCAGACGGAGAAGCAGACTCCCCACTGAGCAGGGAACCCAATGTGGAACTCCAGCCCAGGACCCTGGAATCCTGACTTGAGCCAAAGGCAGACACTTAACCAACTGAGCCACCCAGGTGCCCTGATCTAATGTTTTAAAGTGTCTGGAACCAGGCAGACTTAGGTTTGATGCTCAAAATTCAACTATGCCACTGGGTGGATGTGTAACTTTAGACAAGTTTTGTTAACTCTCCTACTTTTCATAGCTAGTAAAGATAATTATACAACTTAGAGGAATGGTACCACTTCAATTCTTGATCACCAACCTCACCTAGGTTCTCAAAGTGGCCTGAAAATTCACCTGTGTTTTTCTAGGCATCTCTCTTTTTGTAATTTTCTGTAGAAACTCAATCTCCTCAAACATTCAAACTCACCTTCTAAATGCTCACTCTCAGCAAATGACCTTGTCCCCTACTTCACCAAGGGGAAAGCATTAGATTATTGTTATCTCAACTTCCTATCACTAAATCTAACCACTCAGCAACATCCTTTGGTCCTACAGCAGAGAAACATGTCTCTTACCTAAGGCTAATCCTGCCAGGTGTCTTATAAACAACCCCCCCCCAATATTCTTAGCCTTCTATTATGACTATCCTCATGTCTCTTATATCATCAACATTCCCCTCTTGTTGGCTTTTGCAATAAGCATTTAAATGTACTTAATTATTTTCCATTGTAAACTATCTTTCCCTAAACCTCATAGTGTCTCATATTTACCTAAGCTAGATGTTTCCACTTCCTTGCTTTCTGCACATCACTCCACTAAAACTTGCCAAGGTCATCCATGAACTAACTGTTGTAAAGACAGAAAATTCTGTCTAGACTTTCATTCCTAGCAGCATTGGAGACTAGTGACTCCACCTTCTTTCTCAAACTCACCTTCTAAATGCTCACTCTCAGCAAATGACCTCTGAATTTCCTTGATCTAGCATAATCTGGTTTTTTTCTTATCTCTCTGGCTATTGCTTTACTGTTACTGGATTCTTCATCTTTTGTCTTCCCCTTGAACACTGATCTTTCCCTTTACATGCTTTTCTCCTTACTCTATATACTCTCCCTGGACAATACATTGACTCCCATGACTCCAGTTAGTATCACTAATAATGATCTCAAATCTACAAATGGGGGCAGAGTATAGGAAGTCATCCTTGGTCAGGGAGCTGAATCAAAATATTTAGAAAAAAATGTTCAAATTTCATATCCTCTGATACAAATATGCTATTATAATCCTCTATCATGTTGAAAATTATTTAATTTATATACTTAATTTGTATAATTTAATTAATTAATTAAGAACCTTATATATAGCAGGAATGTTCTAGACTTTGTGAACAGATTAATGAACAGAAAAGGCAAAATTCTTGTTTCAAGGAGTTACATTGTAATGGAAGGAACGGTAATCCAATAAACAAATATCTATGTGTTGGGTGGCAGTAAGTGGTTTGAAGACTTTTAAATAGAACAGGGAGTGAACAGACTGGATGTTCTTTTTTAATAAGGTAGTATGGAGCAGGCTTTTTGATAATTAACAATGTACACAGACCTGAATGAAGGGGGACATCCAGTCACCTGAGTAAAGAGTTTTCTCAGAGATAACATGAGAATCACTGCTAAATGGGGCTACTCTTGTGAGTGGAAGGTTTTATTGTCTTCCTCAAGCGTGTTAAGGTGGAAAAGAATTTAAGAACTACTGATGAAGTCTAAATGTTTCCTTATGGCCCAATCTTCCTTCTGAGTTTTGGACCCATACATTCAACTGCCTCCCAGACATCTCCATGATTTCCCAAGGGTAGTTCAAAATCAGTGTTGAAAACTGGACTCTATCTCTTTTTCTTTCCTCCCTGATCCTACCTGTCCTTCCTCTTAAATTCTGTATTTCACAACCATCCACCAGGTTGCCCAAGACAGAAAGCCCAAAAACTAAGGAACTGTTCTTGACTCCCCCCTCTACCTTATCTTCACATCCATTCAAACCCAATGTCCTGCCTCTGCCCCATCTCTCCAGCCAGAGCTCAAGCCACCATTATCACACACCAAATTATTGAAAAAGCATACTAGTTGTCCTCCCTCTAATTCTGTCACCCTCTTCCCCCAATTCACTGCCCAGAGTCAGTAATTTTTCTAAAAGGTAAATCTATTAATGTCACTGATCTGCTTTAAAGTCATCCATTCCCATATACTAAGTAAAAGCATAAACTCCTTAGCATGTTTTTTGTTGTTGTTGTTGTTTGTTTTGTTGTTTTTTTCAGAATAGTTAATACACTATTGGGGGGGGGGACTTGGCAATGCCTTTTTATTTCTTTTTATTTTATAATTTTTATTTTGTTATATTAGTCATCATACAGTACATCCCCAGTTTTTGATGCCATGTTCCATGATTCATTATTTGCGTATAACACCCAGCGCACCATGCAATATGTGCCCTCCTTAATACCCATCACCGGCCTATCCCAGTCTCCCACCCCCCTCCCCTCTGAAGCCCTCAGTTTGTTTCCCAGAGTCCACAGTCTCTCATGGTTCATTCCCCCTTCTGTTTACCCACCCTTCATTCTTCCCTTCCTTCTCCTACTGATCTTCCTATTTCTTATGTTCCATAAATGAGTGAATCCACATAATAATTGTCCTTAGCATGGTTTTTAAGAACATGCTTAATCTGACTGCTATCTCAGCTTCCCCTACTGCTACTATTCTCCCAACCAACTCTCAGTCCCTCAATGTCCTAGCTCACTTACAGTCATTGATATTGTTTTTCACTGTGCCTACAACTCTCTCAGCCTATTGGTCTACCTGACAAAATAAAACTACCCCTCACTTTCTGGATCTTAATGTATTGACACTATCCAAGCCCCACACCAGACACAGCCTTTTGGATTAAATGGTCTTTCTAAGTTCTCCAATACCACCTAAGACTTCTTTTAGTTATCTGCATGTCTCCCTAGACTATATATATGCTCTACGAGATCACACACCAGGCAAGAAACTGGATCCATTACATAGTAACTGTTATCAAAAAAATTTTTAAGCAGTCTTCAATAAATGAACATAGTTCTCCTGGCACCTGGGAACTAACACATTTATGTAATACAACTTTTCTGTTCAATGTCACCTGTGCCATCGGGGCCACGGATGGGCTTCAGGATTTTCTTATTGTTTCCGTTTTGTGTTTTTGAGATGAGGGGAAATACGTACTTATCAAATTTTCAAAGGATTCTGTGACCTCCAAAAGGTTAAAGACCACTGGCCTATGCCTGGGATTATTGCTATGGTAACCTTTAAACTCCGATTTTCCAGAAACATTCCAAGTTTATTTATTCAACAAATATTTATTCAAAGAGGATTTTGAACGCTTTCTTATTGCAACCATGAGCTATTCAAATGCCCTAGAATTTCAGTATTTGGGGCAAACAGCAAATGAATATATCAATTTAAGACTGAAATTTAAAAATTTAAATTATAAATATTCAGAGAAAAATACTGAAATTAAGTAAGATCTTAGAGGCATCACAGTGAGAAAAAATACTGTTTCTGTACCTTAACTGGGGCTTTTTTAGACCACTATTACTTATTTCAAAACACATGCAGACAAATAACACCGAGTTTTTAAAAGGAAAAGGATACCTCAAATGGTGGAAATAAATAATGCTGATAGTTAAATGCAGCGATCTCTGTGGTACTGTTGTGACTGATATGATAGTTCAGTGTTGCTTCATTATTTCTAAATAAACCCAAACTGGAGTATTTCACAGGAAATGATGGAAATTGTACGGTCTCTTGAGGTAATTCAAAGTGACATTCTAGTAGACACTGCCCACAAATACAAGCTCTGAAGCGGCAGCCAAACAATATGACTATGGAAGTTTTCCAGCAGAGGGATTGCCATGATGCTGACAATTATCCAGTGATTTGCTGTGCAGCCTCTAGAGCAGAAAGTCTATCAAGAATTCCCCCAACAACATAGGTACAGTCCTGGAACCTGACAATGTATGCATTACAGGCCTGCTGCACTAGCTGTTCAACAGCAGGCAAGACAACATTAACCATACAAACAGAGCAGCCATCCAACATACAAAGCACCATACCAGTGATAGAATAAAAAAGAAAAGCAATGATCATAACAAATTTTATAACCAAATCAAAGTCAACAATCTAGTTTATATTGACTCCAAGTCTTTAAAAGTGCTTCCCATTCTTTTCATTTCAAATTCTACCTCTACATAGAAATTCAACATTTTCCTTGTCAGTATCTCCCTTTCACCATGACCTTGGGCCCATTCTTGCTCTCTAAGTTTACTAGACTCATTTTTCTCCCAGAGGTGATGAATAACTCTACAATTTTCTTCAATAGCAGGAAATGCTATAATTAAATTAAATAATATAAACACATAATCATATATATGTGTATACATATGATACATATTTTCTATATTATATATTTACACATATACATCCACATTATTTCTCTCTGTATACAAATGTGAATCATTAGAGTACCCTGATAAATTTCTATAACTACATTTTGTTGAATTAATTCATCTATTCAATAGATATTTGTTGAATACTTACCATGTACCAAGCACTATTCTAGCCATTTGAACACAGTAGAAAACAAAACAGAAACCATGTAAACAAATACAAACAACTAAATAAACAAGACAAAAGCAGATAATAAGTGCAAATAGTTAAAATAGGATTGTATATTATGTGTCAAAAAGCAATGTGGTGTTATAATTTGTTATATATATTTGAAGATAATGAGTATGTACTCCCAAATAAGTCACTTACTCGTATTGCCTGTGACATACATGTAAATAAAAGATCACAATATAGATAACATGAGCACAATAATAACCAAAAGAATACAGAGATCATTTCTGCTTGATGGACCAGGGACAATGTCTTAGCACATGTATTTAAGAAAGATCTTGAAAGATGAGTTGGGAGTTTATCCAAAGATAAGGGAGGAAGAGTATTCCAGCTTAAGAGAACAGCATTAAAACATAAGATATAACAGGAAACAAACAGGGAATTAAAGAATTTGGGCTTTGCTAGAGCACAGGGCATTAGTGAGGAAGTAACATGGGATGAAGATGGACAGTGGGCAAGTGCCAGACCAGGGAGGTCATGTGTACTATGTTAGAAAATTCATACTTTCTCCTATAAGCAATATGGGGCCATTAAAAGATTATAAGAAATGGAATAAGGCAATCAGAGTGAAATTTCCTTAACTGCATGTGACAGATTGGGGGTAAGCAGCAAGGAGAATAATTAGGAGACAACTGTAGTTCTCCATGTGAGGGATGATAAGTAGAAGCTCTGGCAAGAAACAAGGAGAGGAAGAGCAACGCAAGAAATGTTATGGTGATAATCAATTGAATACGGAAGTGAGGAGGTTGAAAGAGTCTAAGAAAATTCCAGGTATAACCTGGACATGGGTGGTGGAATAGTTCATCAATATAGGTAGTACAGGAAGGTGGTTCAAGATAGCGGCATGGGAAGGTCCTGAACTCACCTCTTTCTATAAACACACCAAACCACAGCTACATATGGACAATTCCCTCTGAAAAAGAAAACTAGCAGAACTGCTCTTCTACAACAAAGGATAAAAGGACCATATCGAGATGGGAAGGAAAACCAACAGGGCTTACATTCAAGGGACACAAAGGGCTGTAGGGAACTGAGATTCTCCGTCTAAAAGGCTCACCTACAGTCTCACTCATCCCAGGACCCAGGACAAAATTAAGTTTGAAAAGCACCTAGACTATATGTGAAAGGAATTCATTTGCTAATTTTAAGGCAAGGGGTAGGGGACAGCTGGGACTTTCTTCAGAGATGGACACAGTGGCAGATGCCATTTTTGTACTCTCCCCCAACCCAGCTAGCACAGGCAGGTATGTGCAGATTTAGTGCCATTCTGCTGCCTTGCTAAGGCTGGTGGGGGTGAACACTGGTGGCACTGGCTGGGGCCCATGAGTGTGAGTAGTCACAACATTCTGCCAGTTCCTTGCTAAAGCCTGTGAGCACGGGTGGTTGCATACTGCTCCACTCCCTGGCTGGGGCCAGCAAGTGCAAGTGACCATGACATTCTCCCACAGGAGAATGCAACCGAAGCATTTTCCCACAGCCCTGCTGAAGCTAATGAGTGTGCCCTGCCCCCTACACTTTTCACCTACCTTGCTAAAGTCAGCGAGTGTGCACAATCCACACAGGGGATGCCCCTTGGTTGCCTGGCCCTAGAGGCCAAGAAGGTTTGCGTGCCTGGGCAGCACAGGGCTGTAATTGAAAAGACAGCTCTTGGCAGATTACCACCCCCAGACTACCATAATCAGCAGACTGAAACACACCCCCAGCCTTCCTGTAACTAAGGTACACTTACTTGTCCCAGAGCTTCAGCCTAAAGGATAGGCTTCAGGATCGCAACACATCTAGAGGCTACAGAAGCACTCTCAGGGAAAATGAGCAAGGAGACATCAGCCTTGCACACTTACTTGGCCTCACTACTGCTCAACAATATTTCCCAAAAAGGAGATTATATATTCCCCTGGAGCCCCAATTTTTGCAACTATCACTCAGGGGAATCCTCTAGATTTTCTGAACTGGAGGTCAGTAGGATTTACAGTTGTAGCCCCACAGGACTGTATATAATTGCATACTTTAAAAGCTGCTGCCTGAGGGTCAGGCTTCCAATCAGCCTGAAACTTGGTGCTAAAGGAGATCCCTCACCTTGGGACACTGACAGGACTTGGCACACCCTCAGTAATGGGGACCCATCGGAAATTAATCAGGCTGCTTACACAATCACAAAGGTTCAAAAAACAACTAAGAGCTAAGGCAAGGTTCAATGAGAAGTTTTATCACCTACACAAAGCTACACCTTAAAGACTGGGAAAGGTAACTATTTCACCTAATATACAGAAACAAACAGAGAGTCAAGTAAAATGAGGAAATAGATGAATATGTTCCAAATGAAAGCACAAAATAAAACCTCAGAAAAGACCTAAATGAAACAGAGATAAGGTATGGTCCCTTTATACTGATTTTATTGAGAGTTTTTATCATAAATGAATATTGAATTTCATCAAATGCTTCTTCTACATCTACTGAAATGATCATATGCTTTTTATCCTTCATTTTATTAATGTGGTGCATCATGCTGATTGATTTATGGATGTTGAAACATTCTTGCATCCCCGGAATAAATTTCACTTGATCATGGCATATGATCATCTTAATGTATTATTGATTTCAGTTTGTTAATATTTAGTTGAGGATTTTGGGATCTATGTTCATCAGGGACACTGGCCTATGACTTTTTCTTTCTTTCTTTTTCTTGTGATGTCCTTCTCTGGCTTTGGTATCAGGGTAGTACTGGCTTCATAAATGAGTTTGGAAGTGTTCATTCTCTCAATTTTTTGGAAGAGTTTGAAAATATAGGTATTAAATCTTTGAGTGTTTGGCCATCTGGTCTTGGACTTTTAGTTTTTGGGAGGTTTTTTATTACTGAGTCAATCTCCTTACTAATAATTGGTCTATTCATATTTTCTATTCTTTCCTGATTCAATCTTAAAAGATTGTGTATTTGTAGGAATTTACCATTTCTTCTATTTCGTCCAGTTTGTTGGTGTATAATTGTTCACAGAAGTCTCTTACTCTTGGTATTTTTATGGTATCAGTTGTAAGTTCTCTCATTTCTGATTTTATTTATTTGAGTCCCTTCTTTTTTATGCTAAGTCCAAGTAAACATTTGTCGATTTTTTGTTTATCTTCTTAAAGAACAAGCTCTTAGTTTCATTGACTTTTTATATTGTCTTTTTAGTATCTATTTCACTTATTTATACTCTGATCTTTATTATTTCCTTCCTTCTACTAACTTTGGGCTTCATTTCTTCTTTTAGTCCCTTTAAGTGAAAAATTAAATAATTTGAGATTTTTCTCTTTTTTTTTTGAGGTAGGCCTGTACTACTATGAATTACCCCTTAGAATTGCTTTCGCGGCATCCCATAGATTTTGATATGTCACATTTCCATTTCCATTAGTCTCTTGGTATTTTTAAAATTTCTCCTTTGATTCTTTTGTTGAACCGATGGTTGTTTAGTAGCCTGTTGTTTAATCTCTACATATATGTGATTTTTCTATTTTTTCTTCTTATAATCGATTTCTAGTGTCATATCATTCAATGGTCATGCTTGATATGATTTCCATCTTCTTAAATTTAATGTGACTTGTTTTGTGGTCCAACATGTGCTCTATCCTGTAGAATGTTGCATGTGCACTTAAGAAGAATGTATGTTTTGCTTCTTTTTGGATGGAATGTTCTGCATACAGCTATTAAAACCATCTAATCTGTCATTTAAGGATGATGTTTCACTATTAATTTCCATATGCATAATTTAACCATTAACATTAAGTGTGGTGTCAAAGTCCCCTACTATTATTGTAGATTTAATACTTATACTTCTCAAACTCTTCCAAAAAATTGAAAGAAAGAACACTTCCAAACTAATTTTATGAAGGCCAGTACTACCCTGATACCAAAGCCAGGGAAGGACATCACAAGAAAAGGAAGGAAGGAAGGAAGGAAGGAAGGAAGGAAGGAAGGAAGGAAAGAAAAGAAAAGAAAAGAAAAGAAAAGAAAAGAAAAGAAAAGAAAAGAAAAGAAAAGAAAAGGCAAGACAAGTCACAGGTCGGTGTCCCTGATGAACATAGATACCAAAATCCTCAACTAAATACTAGCAAACTGAATTCAAGAATACATTAAGATGATCATATGCCATGATCAAGTGAAATTTATTCCAGAGATGCAAGAATGTTTCAACATCCATAAATCAATCAGCATGATGTACCGCAATAAAATGAAGGATAAAAACATATGATCATTTCAGCAGATGCAGAAGAAGCATTTGATGAAATTCAACATTCATTTATGATAAAAACTCTCAATAAAATGGGTATTGAGGCACCACACCTCAACTAATAAAAATGTCATATGTAACAAACTTAGAGCTAACATCATACTCAATAATGAAAAGCCAAAAGTTTTTCCTCTAAGATCAGGAACAAAACAAAGATGTCCACTCCCACCACTTTTACTCAACATTATATCAGAAGTCCTAGACACAGCAATTAGGAAAAAAAGAAAAGGATATAAAAGGATTCCAAACTGGAAAAGAAGTAAAATCACTATTTGCAGATGACATGATACTATATATAAAAAACCATGGACTCCACCAAAATACTATTAGGTTTAATAAATGAATTCAGTAAAGTTGTAGGCTACAAAATCAATATATAGATATATACTATGTTTCTTTATAGTAATAACAAGCTATCAGAAAGAGAAATTAAGAAAACAATCTTATTTACTAGTGCATCCAAAAGAATAAAATACCTAGAAATAAATTTAACCAAGAACTGTACTTTGAAAATTATAAGACATTGATGAAAGAAATTGAAGATGACAGGAATAATTGTAAAAACATACTATGTACATGGATTGGAAGAATTAATATTGTTAAGATGTCCATACTACTGAAAGTAATCTATAAATTCATTGACATCCCTGTCAAAATACCAGTTGCATTTTTCACAGAACTAGAAAAATCCTAAAATTCGTATGGAACCAAAACAACTCCATATAACCAAAATAATCTTGTAAAAGAAAAACAAAGCTGGAGGTATCATGGTCCAGGATTTCAAACTATGCTACAAAGCTATAGTGATCAAAACAGACACATAGATCAATGGAAGAGAATAAACAGCCCGGAAATAAACCTGCATTTATAAAGTCAAGTATTCTGTGATAACAGAGGTAAGAATATACAGTGATGAAAAGACAGTTTCTTCAGTAAATGATGTTATTAAAACTGGACAGCTACATGCAAAAGAATGAAACTGGTTCACTTTCTTACACCAAAACCAAAAATAAACTCGAAGTGTATTAATGGCTTAAATGAGACCTGAAAACATAAAGCTCCTAGGAGAAAACACAGGTAGTAAGCTCTGGAACATTGGTCTTAGCAGTCCTTTTTTAGATCTTTCACCTCAGGCAAGGACAAAAAGAGCAAAAATAAACAAACGGGACCACCTCCAACTAAAAAGCTGTTGCACAGCAAAAGGAAACCATCAACAAAATGAAAAAAAAAAAAACCTAATGAATGGCAGAAATTATTTGCAAATGACATATCAGGTAAGGAGTTAACATTCAAAATATATAAAGAACTCATACAACTCAGTATCAAAAAAAATCCAATTAAAATATGGGCAGAGTACACTTGAATAGATGTTTTCCCAAAGAAGACATACAGATGGTCAATAGAGCCATGAAAAGATGCTCAATATTACTAACCATCAGGGAAATGCAAATCAAAACCACAATAAGATATCACCTCACACCCGTCAGAATGGCTACTATCAAAAAGATAAGGAATAACAAGTATTGGTGAGGACAAAGGGGAACCCTTGTGCATTACTGGTAGGAATGTAAATTGGTACAGCTGCTATGGATAATTCTGTGGATATTCCTCAAAAAATTAAAAACAGAACTACCATACAATTCATTAATTCCCTTCTTGGTATTTTTTTGAAGAAAATTAAAACAGCAATTCAAAGATATATGCACCTTTATGTTTAGTGAAGCTTTACAATAGCCAAGATATGGAAGCCACCTAAATATCCATCAATAGATAAGTGGATAAAGATGTGATAGATAGATAGATAGATAGATAGATAGATAGATAGATAGACAGACAGCTACAATGGAATATTATTCATCCATAAAAAGGAACGAGATCTTGCCATTTTCAACATGGATGGATCTAGAGAGTATTATGCTTACGAAATAAGTCAGGCAGAGAAAGACAAATATTGTATGACTTCACTTACATGTGGAATCTAAAAACAAACGAACCAACAAAACAAAGCATAAACATACTCATATATACGGAAGAATAAATTAATGGTTGCCAGACAAAATAGATCCTAGATATTTATTTTAAAAGTCTAGACTGGTGCTTATGCAAGTCGCTCAGGGGTGTCTGAGTGTGTGTGTGTGTGTCTATAATTCTTTTTGAGTTGAATGTTTATGCTGTACCAGAGTATCCAGGACTGTGGGAAGTGGAAGAAAGTTGCTTTATACAGACAATAAACAGCAAAAAGTTGAAACGAGATTAGTACAAGGACAGGTGGTCCCGGCCTTAGAATAATTGTGGTCCCAGAACTATTGGGTTAAGGATAAACCAGGCCTTTTGTTCAGATTCTCCAGTATGACCAAATCTGAAACTGTCAGCAGAGTAGATAATTCAAAACATTTTCTCAATGAAAAGAATGTAGTCAGAACTTTATTTAGAAAAACCATAGACACATTGACCAGGTGACCATACAAAACTCGATTAATTTAAAATCTACATAAGAAAATTTATACACATCATATTTATCAAATGCTTTACCTTGATCATTATTCTCTGCAATCTTTTGCGTTCAAGCCATCCTCTGACATAGGCCTGCATGATGATGACCATTCTAACTACTTTTTTGGTATTTACAAATTTGGTCCTTTCCCGGAACACTTGGAAGATTTCTATGTGTGGTCCAATTCGTTTAACTTTATTGTCAAGTTTACCACTTTTACTTAGGATAGACTTTACCCTAAAAATAAAATATAAAACTTTCTTACTATAGTTAACAAGAAAAATAATCACTTTTGAAAAGTCTTAAATTCATTTCAATCATAAATGTATTAAAATAGGAAATGCAATATAATTTGTACATAGATTTCATATACATCACCTGAACATGTCAATAGGATTCTCCAAAGAAGTTTGAATGTGCCAGAATCAATATAACGTATATAAAATGAACCTCATGAAGAAAGGGAATCCAAAGAAAGAAATTTGTCAAAGCTTATCCATAACTATGCAAAAGAGTAATATATAATATTTAAGGAACAAAATATTTTCATATGACAGAGCAAGTTAGTCGAAATAGCTTTCCTATCCTAGAAGCTATTTTAAAATAGACTACATCAAAATTATTTGGCACTGATATCCTGCTTACCAATCATCTGAAAAGTGATTTTACTTTCCAAAGGCTCTCAATCCAAAGACATGGTAGTGTGGTGTTAAGGTCGTGGACTACAGGATCACAGGAGCAAGCGACCACAATGGAAACCACGACAAGCCCTGACATACTGATGTGGATGGCCCTTGCAGTGATGATGAATGTGAGAATACTACAGACTTCCTACTATACACAGACAGACTAATCTTGGTAATCTTGTGTCTGCTTTTTCCATTTATATATGTTATATTTTTTATATGGTAGTCAGTTTTTTCTAAGTCATCCAAAGTTCAAAGTCTAGTTTCCTTGCAACTTTTAGCATATAAAAATCCTTTTTTTCTTCTTAATTCCTTTTGTTTCTGTGGGTTTCACAGCTGAAATTCCAATGAGATGCCTAAACCGATTCACATACCCAGAACTGAGTCTTGCCCTAAAAAGTGACTGTATATAGATTTCTGGATCCTAGGCCCAACTTTCTTAATTCTCAGAGTCAATATCATGACTCTGTTCCTGTATTTTTTCCCTCTGAGTTTATTTTGACGTCTGCAGTAGGCTGGTTCTTGAGGAGTCATGTTCTACTTTGTACAATGGACATTATTTTTCTTTCCTTGGTGACTGAAATGTTGGTAGTCTGATTTTGATTATTTCACCCAGCCATCTAGTCTCGGTTTGGTGGTAGATGGTGGATGACAGGGAATCCCAGCTCAGTCTTTTCCATTTGTCTTTACTGTGAGCCTTGAAGCTTATGATATGCCTTGTATTACATGCTGTTTGAACACCAGTATAGCTAAAAATATCTGAGACAATTTTGTTCCCACTAGAATGAAGATCAGCTCCATTTCAAGAGACTTTCATAACAAGTATTCCTTTTTTTTTTTTTAAGATTTTATTTATTTATTCGACAGAGATAGAGACAGCCAGCGAGAAAGGGAACACAAGCAAGGGGAGTGGGAGAGGAAGAAGCAGGCTCATAGCGGAGAAGCCTGATGTGGGGCTCGATCCCATAACGCCGGGATCACGCCCTGAGCCGAAGGCAGACGCTTAACCGCTGTGCCACCCAGGCGCCCCTCATAACAAGTATTCCTTAGAGATCTTTTTGGACTTGCTGACATTCCTACTCCCAAGTAACCACAACTGAGGAGTGAAATTTGCTCGGGCACAGAAAACTGTGTTCCATATTTATTTTTAAACTATAGCTAAGGATGTAGAACTAAGGCTGTTCATTCTCTTTGTGCTTGTGTGTATAAATGAAAAAAAGTCCTTACTCTCCTTGCAAAGGAAAAGTTAGCTTTGTACAATGTTCTTGTAACTGCAGCTCTTTTGTATCTATGGCTGGTTCTTTCTCTCATTCTCTCTCTTGAGAAAAGTTTTTCAGATTGAGTCAAAACTTTATCATTTTGTGTTCTGGGAAATATCTAATTTAGACAAAACTACCAGAAAAGGCAAAGAAAATAAAGCAGATTTTTCAGTTTGTTTAAATTAAAATTGATTTTGAATAGCTTAGAAGAGTGCTCTGCCTTCTAAGAGGATTTTTGTTTGGTTAATATAACAATTTTTATGAATGGGCCTTGATGTAAGACATAAACTGGTAATGAAGATAATATGTTAATGACTACTGGCTGTCCAGTGTTTCAAGACCTATAGCGAAATCTAACGAATTCTGAGTTCCTGTCTTTTCTCCTTTCCCTCAGAAGAAATAACTGTTATTGAAATACCCAAGTGAGCCAAGTTTATACCCTAAGTTCCATGTTCTAACAAGAAGAGAGAAAAAAATCTTAAAGAGCTACGAATGATTGTAAAGTGATGTGTGATGCATATTGTTGAAGCACAAGAGCTCTGCTGGTCTCTTAAGTTGCCTTGAATGTCACAGAGTTCTTAGCCAAAGTGTGTGAAAAGTGGAAAGTATGTGTGTGTGTGTGTGAGAGAGAGAGAGAGAGAAAGAGAGAACTGAAATTAGTTATTTTGGTTAAAAACTATAGTTAATATGAGTGATTAGAACTATATTAAGTAAAAGAATTATGAAGAAATGCAAACACGTTTGTAAAATGATGGATGTGTATTGTCTGTTTATCAACTTAAAAAGAAAAAAAGTTTTATCTTAGGCCTTAGACATATGGACACTGATCAATAGTACATCTCTAAATAACTGGAATGCTAAAAATAACGGAAAGGGAAATTTGAGGTCGAAGAATAATTTATAGAAGGCTTGATGTAAAGTGAATTACATTTACAAATAATGGATTTGAGAAGAAGCTATAAAATATATGGAATTTTGGCCAAGTTAAGTCAATTTCGATAAGCTCAATCATAAAACAGAGAAATGCTTGTGAATCCTTGACTGCAAAATGTTATTTAAGTGGTATACAAAAAGAGTAAGATTAGAATTTGATTTACTTTCTGTTACACTGACAGACTGAGTTTTGAATCGAGTCTGCTCTTAAAGGAAAAATCATTTAGTGCCTTCAATATAGCTTTCCTGGACAACAAAAGTTACATATGTCACAAAAATATTCCCTTTATCATAATTATTTTTTTCTTTCTAATCTACTTCTTGTAAAATCTGCTATTCCTAATATTTAATGTTACTATGGCTGTTTTGCATTTTTTTGTACTCTAAAGGCACCTATGACTTTTGCTCATACTTTGGCTCCTCTAACAATTCTCTCCAATATTGTTTTCTCCAAGTTCAAATCCCAAACTTAAAAACAAAACTATTATGATATGTTTTGACCTATCTTTTAGGTCCCCCAGATGGCTGCAAGACCACACCAAAGATTTTCTTCTTCACTATATAAAAGGAGGGATGCTAAAAATGGTAAAGTATGTTTAACACAGTTATAGAAATGAACCAAAGATGATTCTTGCATATTGGCCCCTATGTTGTTTACTTCTTACATCAGGCTAGCACTTGAAAGCCTGCTGGCTCCAGACTCAAAATTTTTAGGCATCCAATTATTTTAAATATCTCCCCCAAAAAAGTATAGTTTCAGCCATTTAGAGCCTACCTGCTTTGCATATCACACAAAACTGCAACCAACATCTGCTAGTCATAGATAAGACAAACCTTATGGCTGTAAAAGACTCCAGCCCACTGCAGCTCTTCATAACTCTCTGATCCAGAGACTCGCCATCTTGCTGCTGAGTGACCTACCCAGATATGTGAGCCTTCTCTTTGACTTCCCTCTCCCGTGGGAGTTCCCTTACCCTCTTTCCTTTCTGGGTGGTGGCTCTATGTCATTACCTCTGGAAGGTTTTTTGCTATGAGGGACATCCCCTCTCATGTAAAGCTGCCCATATGATGTCCAAATATAGCTTGCTATGTGCTACTGCCACCTCATAGCCAAATCTTTTCCTTGATTAGCCCCAAGATCCTTGAACTCACTATCATCACCCATAGTTTTATTTAACTGAGTAGTATATTGAGAGCTGCCCTATTTTTCAAATTCCAAAATATGAAAAGAGGTAACTAATTAAAAAAAATTTCTGCCTCCTTAAGTTAAATATATAGCAACCAAAATACTATTAATATAAATATATTAGAAGCACCCTGTGCTAAGTTGCTTGCATTGATGGCCAATTAATGCCTCCTTATATCCCTATCTTCACAATGTCATTTTACAGCTCCATGAATCAAGAGGTAAAATCTCTTTACCCTCCTATGAATGTGGGTTGGCCTTGTGAATTGCTTTGGCCAAAAGAATCCAATGGAAGTGACGTTGTTCTAATTTTCAGCATGTGCCTGAGAGGCCTTGAACAGTTCCATTCTCTGAACCTTACATCCACAGAAGAACAAGCCAGCAAGCCTCTTAAGGATGAGAGATAACATGGAGAACAGACAAGTTGTACCCACTCAAGTGAACCTGGGTGGCATCAGCTGAGTCTGGACTAGACCATCAGAATTGCCTCATGAGAAATAACAGTTATTGTTTAACCCACTAAGTCTTGTGATGTTATTATAGCAACAGATAACAGACACACATATTTATGTTTTTATCCAAAAGCTAATACTGTAACTGTCAAATTGATTTTTATTTTTTCAAATTTTTTAAAGATTTTATTTATTTATTTATTTATTTATTTATTTATTTATTTAGTAGACATCATTTATCTAGATGTGATGGTTCCTAATTAGGAGCATGGACTCCCTTATTATGTGAAAATTATTGGCACTAAGTCCTAAATAATAACCAGCCTGGTCCCTCTGCCACTGCCTAAGAAATTCCCACCAGATAAAATAAACTTCTGGACAAACAAGGAATATTAGGAAAACTTAAGATATTAACAAGAGAAAAAGAAAGCTTATGTATTATATATAATGTAGGTAAAATCTAGAAGAGGAAAATGGGATGATTCCTGAATACCAACTTCAATATAAGAATGACAATAAAAAAATATTTCTGCCACATAAAATCACTTTAAAAGATGATGACACTAGGGAATCTATCAATCTTCTCAACAGAAATCACTAATGCCTTCGTATCATATAATTCTAGGTTTGCTAACCATACAGTATAGACATTTTTATGCTTTAATCAACATTTCTGATTCTATCTTTGTTACTGAAGCTGGCCCAGTAAAATACCAAGTTAACAATACTGACTAAAAAGTGCTGAACAAACTTATTTTGCCAAAACCTTAATTAGAAGTACAATCTGACCACAAAATAAGGCTGAGAAGCAAACTGGCAACTCATCTTCCCCTCAATCATGAGCAATTGTACGCATATTACCTTACAGTCAGGAAAAGAAAAGCATCTTTTATCCTGTGATAAACACAGATACACACATACTTTGGAGATACTGGCAGGTTCAACTCAAGACCAGCACAATACAATGAATACCTAAAAGTGAATATTGCAATGAAGTGAGTCAAATGAATTTGTGGGTTTCCCAGTGCACATGAAGTTATTATTTATACTATACTGTTGTCTATTAAGTGTACCATAGCATTATGTCTAAAAAAACCAATGTGTATACCTTAATTTAAAAATAATGTATTGCTTAAAAAATGCCAACCATCATCTGAGGTTTCAGTGAGCTGTAATCTTTTTGCTGGTGCAGGGTTTTGCCTCCATATTGCTGGCTGCTGACTGATCAGGGTGGTGGCTGCTGAAGGTTGGAGCGGCTTTGGCACTTTCTTAAAACAAGACAGTGATAAAATTTTTCATATCGACTGACCCTTCCTTTCATGAACGATTTCTCTGTAGCATGTGATACCATTTGATAGCATGTACCACAGGAGAACTTCTTTCAGAATTGGAGCCAATCTTCTCAAACCCTGCTGCTACTTTATTAGCTAAGTTTATGCAATATTCTGAATTCATTGTTAGCTGAGTTTATGCAATATTCTGAATTCTTTGTTGTCATCTCATCAGTCTTCATAATCGTCATAATATCTCCACCAGGATTAGATTCCATTTCAAGAAAACACTTTCTTTACTCATCCATAAGAAGCAACTTCTCATCCGTTCAAGTTTTATCATGAGATTGCAACAGCTCAGTCACAACGTCAGGCTCCACTTCTAATTTCAGTTTTCTTTCTATTTTCACCACACCTGCAGTTACTTCCTCTGCTGAAGTCTTGAATCCCCAAAGTCATCCATGAGAGTTGGAATCAACTTCTTCCAAACCCCCCTTTATGTCAATACCTTTACTTCTTCCCGTGAATCACAAATGTGGTGAATGGCACCTAAAATGGTGAATCCTTACGGAAGATTTTCAATTGACTTTGCTCAGATCCACCAGAGGAATCACTATCTGTGACAGCTACAGCCTTACAACATGTAATTCTTAAATAATAACACTTAGAAGTCGAAATTAATCCTTGGCCCATGGGCTGCAGAATGCATGCTGTGTTAGCAGTCACGAGAACAACATTCATCTCATTGTCCATCTCCATCAGAGCTCTTGGATGACCAGGTGCATTGTCAGTGAACAGTAGTATTTTGAAAAGAATCTTTTTTCTGAGCAGTAGGTTTCAACAGTGAGCTTAAAATATTTAGTAAACCATGCTATAACAGATGTTCTATTACCCAAGATTTATTGTTCCACTTACAGAGCATGGGCAGAGTAGATTTAACATAATTCCTAAGGATCCCAAGATTTTTGGAACGGTAAATGAGCATTGCCTTCAACTTAGTCACCAGCTGCATTCACCCCTAACAAGAGTCAGCCTGTCCTCTGAGCCTTTGAAGCCAGACACTGACTTCTCTCTAGCTATGAAAGTCCGAGATGGCATCTTTTTCCTGTATAAGGCTGTTTCATGTACAGTGGAAATCTGTTATTCGTCTGTATGCATTGTAGTCTTCATGAATTATCCTGGCTGGACCTTCTGGATGACCCTGCAGCTTCTCTTTCAGCATGCGTTACTTTATCTTGCACTGTTGTGTTATGGAGATGGCTTCTTTCCTTAAACCTCATGAACCAGCCTCTGCTAGTTTCCAACTTTTCTCCTGCAGCTTCTTCACCTCTCTCAGCCTTCACAGAACTGAAGAGACTTAGGCCTTTGCCCTTGCCAGATTAGGCTTTGCTTAAGGGAATGTTGTGGCTGGTTTGATCTTCCATCCAGGCCACTCAAACTTTCTCCATATCAGCAGTGAGACTGTTTAGCTTCCTTACCATTCATGTATTCACTGAAGTAGCACTTTTAATTTCCTTGAAGAACATTTCCTTTGCACTCACCACTTGGCTGTTTGGTACAAGAGGCCTACTTTTCAGCTTATCTGGGCCTTAGACATGCCTTCCTCACTAAGCTTAATCATTTCTAGCTTTTGGCTTAAAGTGAGGAATGTGCGACCTTTCCTTTCACTTGAACACTTAGAGGCTGTTGTTGGGTTATTAATGGGCCCGACTTCAATACTGTTGTGACTCAGGGAATAGAGAGGCCTGAGGAGAGGAGACAGATGGGGGAACAGCCAGTTGGTGGAGCAGTCAGAACACACACGTTTATGGATTATGCTTGTCGTTCCATATGGGTGTGGTCTGTGGTGCCCCAAAACAATTATGACCGTAACAACAAAAATCACTGATCACAGAACCATAACAAATACAATAACAATGAAAAAGTTTGAAAAATTGTGAAAATTACCAAAATATAACACAGACACACAAAGTTAGCAAATGCTGTTGGGAAAATGTCGCCACTGGACTTGCTCAACACAGGGTTGCCACAAACCTTCATTTGGAAAAAAAAAGCTACTATCTGCAAAGCGCAATAAAGTGAAGCACAGCAAAACAAAGCCTGCCCATAATTCTCTCTAGACTAATCTCTAAGAGAAAAAGAAATGTAGAAAAGCTGCATGTATGGAAATACCATAGTTTCATTTATGATGGGAGAAATCCAGAAACAAATACCTAAGTAAATTGTGCTATATCCAATCAATAAATTATGAGGTCATAAAAGTGATATTTATGAAGATTATGTAATAAATTAAGAAAATGCTTATGATTCCAAAAAATGATATTAAGAGAATGAAGACTTTAAATTATATGCATTATATGATTGCAACATTATTTTTTAAGTGACATATATAAATAAGACCAGAAAGAAACATGCCAAAATATTATTAGTGACTATTAATGCAGTGGTTCTGAATCAAGGGTGGCATCTAAGAAATATTTTCAAGGAACTCCTGCTTAGGACCTGTCTGCATAGATTCTGATTCATCTCCAACAAAATGCAAATCCATGATTAAACACTAAGTTGTAAAGAAAATCTTCCATTAAAGAGAAATGATTACGGTTGACCACTGAAGAACATGGATTTGAACTGTGCAGCTCCACTTATACGAGGATTTTTTTATGATACAGTGCAGTACTGTAAAAGTATTTTCTTTATGATTTGCTTAATAACATTTTCTTTTCTCCAGGTGACTTTACTGTAAGAGTACGGTATATGATAGATATACAAACTATGTGTCAGTTGACTTTTTATTATCAGTAAGGCTTCTGATCAACAGTGGGCTATTAGTATTAAGTTTGGGGGGAGTCAAAAGTTATATGTAAATTTTTTTTTTTTTAAAGATTTTATTTATTTATTTGACAGAGACAGCCAGCGAGAGAGGGAACACAAGCAGGGGGAGTGGGAGAGGAAGAAGCAGGCTCCCAGCAGAGGAGCCTGATGTGGGACTCGATCCCGGAACGCCGGGATCACGCCCTGAGCTGAAGGCAGTCGCTTTTAACGACTGCGCTACCCAGGCGCCCCCAATATGTAAATTTTTTATTGTGTGGGGGGTCAGCCCCCCTAACCCCTAATATTATCCAATGGTCAACTATATTTGTTTCTTATTTTCTATACTATTCAGATTTTCTGAAATAGATTGATGTGCATTATACAACATAAAAGAAACATATAATAACTGAATCCATTAATAGCAATAGTAGCTGCAATTTTTTATTAAACATTTGCTTCAGATATACTGTCTCCTTTAATCATCAAAATAATTTTACTGGATAAATGTTGCTATCCTGATTTTACACATTGATGCAAAAGAAATTAGGTGACTTCCAAAGATCATGAATCTGTAATTAGCACAGTCTGAATTCAAAGCTTTCTTGCCTTGTATGTGATAAAATCAAAAGAGAACAAAGTCGTCATTACTTCCAGAGGGTTGGCCTTGGAAATGCCCAATCCCCAATTGATTAGGACGATTTGGGTGACTGGCTTTAGGTTCTTCTTCTTTTGTGTGTTTCAGCATACTGAAAAAATAAGGCCATACCATATATACTGAGATGGAGGAAGCACTGTGACCGTCAAATATAAGGAGGCCAAGCAACCTCTCACTAGAGAATCAGTAGGAACTATCCTTTGCTTACCCTCTAAGTGTAATTTTAAAATTCATCTTCTTTCACAATGTCTTAACACAATTCTGACAGGGAGAGAATTCTCATTTTTACAGATTCTTAGCTGCTAAAGAGTGTCTATAAAACTCTTCTAGAAAATCTTTATGAAGATAAAAATGTGAGTCATTAGAGGCTAGATTATAAAGCCAGTTTTCAGCACAAAGAGACCACCTGCTTGGTCCTCAGGCTACCTCCTACTAAAGTCACCCTAAGAAAGCTTAAGAGAAAGACCAGGGCTGGCTGCATAGCTGAATTTGATTTTTTCACTTGAAGTTTGACAAATCTATGATCAAGGTATGAAATCAAATAGTTTTCAGGGAGAAGAAATCATTAAGCAAGATTACGTGTGAGAAAAGATACAATAAGTTAATTAGTAAGTTAATTGTGTCTGAACATTAGACACTGAGCTTGGCAAACATTTGAATGGGGAATTTCCTTTCAACTGCTAATGCTTATAGGGTAATATATATTAAACACTAAATCAGTTTTAGAGTTTGGTTCAGATATTGCTACTAATTAGTTTTGGCTGATATTGAAGTATTTTGTATGCTCCATTTATAAAAGCACTGCTTGTCCATCTGTTCATAGGTTGAAAGTGATTAAAGGATACTTATTTTGGCTGTTGTAAAAGCCAAATACTTTTTAAGCTGCAAATATGTGACAAAACCAGTTAAGGTTGCCAAGTTCAGAAATATATTAAAAGAGATTTGTGATGCTTCCCTCCCCCAATTCCTCTTCCAACCTGCATTATCGAAAAGTAAATATCACTGTTTTCCTGATTAGACTAGCATGCCTCTTTGTCCAAATGCTTTGCAATTTCGTTATAATTTTCACAATTTACCCTGATTTGGATCCTCTGCTACCAAGCTGTGTTGGGGGCTTTCGTTTCCTGTATGTGCAGCCTTGAAGTAGAAACATGTGATGCCCTCGTGCTTTGAATGCCAGATTTGAAAGCAACGTGGGTAACGAGTGAAATAAGTTTGCAGCCTACTTTAATCCCCCACATGAGGTCTGTTCAGTTTGAAAACAATGCATTAAGTTCAGCACAGAGTTTTTTTAAAAAAGAAAGATTTTAAGAACAGGGATGCAGTACATTTCCATGAGTAATATAGTCTTAATGCTATTTAATACTCCATTTTCAAAAATTCCCAGTGGGTTTAGTACTTCATGCTATCAAAACCTGTACACTTTGAAAATCAGAGCAGGGCTCCTAGGACTTTTAAAAATAAGATGGATTCTCCTGAAGTGGAAGATAATACCACTTTAATCCAGGCAAACTGTTTCATTTCAATATCTGAATGAAATGCCTTTCCTTCTGTTCCTTATACACTCCCTTTGTATCTTGATCATTCCTCACGATGTCAGCCTGCCCGACCCCCCACCAAATAAAACCCCAAGTGTCTTCCTATTTTTGGCTGCTCCCAATTCCACAGCAATCTCTTTAACTAGATCATATTAAAGGGTGGAGGTTGATATTCTATCGAAAGCCTCTAGAGGTATTTGCTTTAAACAGTTTACTACCTGAAGTTTTCTAACCAGTACCCATCCAGAAATGCAAGTGATAGAATGGGCTGGGAGGATTTCCTCTCCCTGCCCCCCTCACACCTGATTTTCCCCTAAAGGAAGTCTCCCAGCCTATTATGTCATATCCATGGAAAGATGGGTTTTGTTATTACTGCTGCTGCTGCTTGGTTTCAATTTATCAACAACTTTTCTTCAAAACAATTTAGGAATATATAAATTCCAAATTCAGTTCAAAAAACACAATTATTCTCTCCCTCACATATAAACATTTTGGAGGAGCACTATTTATTGTGAATTAAAGTGACATTGTCATTTTACATAGTAGAAAAACCAAAGGAGAAAGAAAATGGTATTTTTGTTCAAATTTAACTGATTCTGATTTTATGGTCAAGGTAATCTATGATGCACTTTCAGGGAATTCTCTTTAATACAAACATTTAAAACTCCGTTTTATTGTGCCTACACGTTTTATCTGTAGGGCACTGAAAAAAATTACCTTGAAGACGCCTGAAATGACTAGGATATTGTGCCAAGGGTGTTAAGCGGAGCTAATTCTTCTGTGGCACAACCAGAGTTGTCCATTTTTCATGATCTTACCTATGAAGTAGGGAATAAGAGTTGACCACTCTTCCTCCCAATACAGTCATTTGCTCACTCCTCTTGGGGCAGCCCTCGGCTCCTGACCCAAACTTCAGTCTGTCATGGAGGAGAGCTGGCTCCACCCGCCACCATCAGCCTCCCTCGCCTTTCCTCAAAAAGGGCAGGCAATGAAGACTGGCACACTGTTCACAGATTCCTTGTCTCTAAAAGAGAATTCAGGTGACTCTAAAAACATTTTCTGATATTATTCTCAATATCTCAGTCCCAACCACATATATGTTTTAGGGACTGCCATGGCCAGGAATTCAGAGACCCTCATGCAGGCACACATGGAGTGATGGTCGGACTGTGGTAGGTCAAATTCTATGAGAAAAGCAGGAAGTGTGGACAGTCTTCAGAGCAACTTGGAGGAGAAAAAGGGGGGAATTTATAGCCCCTTCTCCCCATGCTTCTGCCCCTTACTCTCCCTCAGTGAGTTCTTCCATGGAAAAGTAACTGAAAATCTGGTTTTCCCTGCTGGAGACGTTCATTCATCCTCATTTTACTTGTGGGCAGGATTACTATGATTTATAGATGAGGTTTTATGTGTGTTTCTCCACCCAGGATTCTGCTTGTTGCTCCTCAGACATTTTCATCCTGATTCTATGTAGGAATCACAGCTTCACAGGGCCTTCCCCTTTAATCAGACCCAGCCATTCTTTTTCCCAGGTACGGATTCTATGTAGTCAGTTTCTTCCTCACTCATTGCTACACCCTTCAGCAGACACCAGTGGGATTATGAATATCCCATGCATATGACAGGCAAAGTAAACTCAAGACTTTTCTAGGTCTTAGCCATCTCTACTCCAAAGAAAGCAGAAGTCCCTAATGCAGCCTGTAGCTTAGGCCAACATGCTCTAGCTCTGTTTTACCAGAGAATCCAACTATCAGAACTTCGTTGCTTCACATCTTCTTTGGCCTGCCTACTGGTGTGGTGTTTTTCCATCCAGTTGGGCAAGACTGAAAAAACCATATGGTGCTGACCTAATGATCTTTGGTGACTCTCACTGATTCTGGACACGTTCTGAGATCTAGGCTCCAATGATCCACCACCAGCCTTGCTCCTTTTTGGGTGTACTGCTTTCTTGAGTAGAACCCTTACACAGGAGAATAAGTAATACAAGGAAGACACCAAAGCTCCACAATTAACAACTAAGAGGAAGTTTCCAAATTCTTGGCAATAGTCATAAGCAAGGGCCCAACAGCTCCTGAAGATTCAGAGTCAAGTAGCCATTCTAAAAGCCAGGGAAATAGTCATAAGCCAGGAAAGCCCAGGTAGGTGGAAAATCAGCACAAAGGACAAACCAAGCACCATAAAATGGTATCAGGAAAAAGAAATTGGGAATTGAGGCAATTATTTGACCTGACTTAGCTACCTTTATCCTCTTACGACACTACTAAGGAACAATCCTGAGGAAGGCAGGTCCGGAATACTGAACATGCAACTAAATGATAATACTTGACCTCAAGGTGTGTGAGTTTGGGAACAGTAGTGTTTCCCAGGACATGCAGTTCTCTGGTAGTTGTTTTCCCAGATTTCTTTGCGTCACAAGATTATGGCACTGGAGCACCATCAAGGTGATTCACCACAGCTCGCTCTGCTAACTTGATAACCCTAGCAGAAAGCAACTATGTCATCCTCGGCATCGACAGAGCTGCGAGTCAAGGGGAACACTGGACGTAGTCAGATATGCCCCCCAGCTTGCTACTCAAAGTGTGGTCTGAGGACCAGCAGCATCGGCATCACTTGGCATTTACTGGAACTGCAGTATCTCAGGCTGTACTGATTCTATGCTGCTCACGAAGAATGACCATCAGACTGAAAAGGATAGAACAAATAGTCACAGGAGAGAATGGAAGCTCACACCGAGGGAAAGATCTCATAAACAAAACTGAAGCTGCTCTTCGTTAGTTAAATTTTCTGGGCTCAGGCAAATAATTTTCCAGATTCATCTGTTGATCTGCTGTCTTTGAGAAACTGGACAATGAATGTGACATGACAATTCTGGAGAATGGTAAATGTCTTCATTTTCAAAGAGGAAAGAGTATAAAAATTATGAAGTATGGGCTAGTAAGTATGGACCAGATTTTATCAGTTATCAACTGGATGATATGTAATTAAAGCAGTAATGGTGCCAAGAGCCAGAATGTGCATAAAAACAATGTCATGCTACCTTGAATTTCTTTTATTTTATTTTAATTTTATTATTTATTCTTGTTTTGTTTTTACTAGATTGCTATACCAGGGAATGATCTGTGATGTTTCCAAATGTCAGGAAGGCAATTTTCAAGGTTCTCATAAAATCTTTGTGAACTAGGTAGAGAAATATAAGCTAATTAGGTGGTTTTGGATGATAGGATGGATAGTATCATTACTAACTGAGATAAGGAATATAGGAGAGATTTGGAGAGGGGCATACATAATTATTTCAGTTTTGAGAAATGGCTATGGGATAGTCCAGAAAAGATACCAGTAAGCAGTAGAAAATTTGAAATAGAAGCTACAAATCACTAGAAAGGGAAGAAAATTGATTAGAAGACAGAGAAAAGATCAAAAAATGTAATTAATGCATTGAACAAATATTCATTCATTCATTCATTCAGTGTAAGATGCTCTTCTAGCACTGAAAATACACTAGTAAATAAAACAGAAAATTCCCCGCCTGCACTGGGCTTATATTCTAGTGGGAAACACAAACAGTAATCACAATAAACAACTTAACTACACAGTATGTTAGAAGGCAATGTGTGTTATGATTAAAGAAATAAAGCAGGGAAGATAGGGAGTGTGAGCAGGGGTGGAAGATATCATTTTAAATGTGTATCATGGCAGGTATGGGATTCTTGGAAAGGTACTATGTGAACTAATTATCTTAGGTAAATGTGACAAGGAGCTAAATCCAATGTTGGAATGTGACAGCTTTACTTGCAAAGCCCTGCAATTGGTTAATGTATATGATTGTACAGATAATTCCTCTCAGACCTATGAAGATGGTTAGGTACCCTTCCTCCATCACTGCAATTACCACAGTACTTTATAATTATCTCTGGGTCTATCACCCTTCTATACCCTGAATTCCCCAAGAACAACAACTTTTCTTTGTGTGCTTGGCAATATATAGTGAAGAAAACAGGGGCAGAGAAAGAGAAGAGGGATGAGAGGAGAACAAAATGGAGATACATTTGAATAACTGGGGTCTTAGGGTTTGCTTGTTTAGGGTTTTTTTGTTTTTTGTTTTTCAGAATTTAAATCAATGTGAGTATTGCCCTTAAGAAACTGCTCACCAAAACTCACATAATGGGCTTCGTGCATTGATCCGCAGTGGTCCCACTCTAGATTGCATAGATAAAATTACATCTGAAATACTGTGTTTTTTTCCTAAGCAACAAACTGCAAAAGGGATACTTTTGAGTATGGTGGGCACTTGTCCCATTCCTCTGTTTCATACCTCCTTCTCTTTCGCAGAACTGCACTTCTTCCACTCATGTGACTCCTACATCATTTGTCCAGGGCTGATCATGTCATTCATGTTGGAAGGTCAGCCAGAGTAATCCGGAGAGGGGGTTTTGGGGGGGTATAGTAAGAGACATTTCCTTTTGGTAAGAGCAGGAAGTAAGTCAATTGCAAATAGCTGGAAGTCAGCTATTTTCCTTAACACATGGAGGAAAAAAATCCATAGTAAGAGGTATTAAAGTCACGCAGGAGCAAGCAGAGATTTCAAATAAATGAAAAGAGAGTACATCTTGAAGACATTACATCTGACCTCTGAACAACATGGGTGTTAGAGGCACTGACCCCCTGTGCAATAAAAAATTGAGTATAACTTTTGACTCTCCAAAAAACCTAACTACTAATAGCCTACTGTTGACTGGAAGCCTTAATGATAACATCCACAGTCAATTAACACATATTTTGTATGCTATGTGTATCATATACTGGACTCTTACAATGAAGTAAGCTGGAAAAAATGTCACTAAGAAAATCATAAGGAAGAGAATATAGATTTATCATACTTTTACAGTACTATACTGAAAAAAAAAATCCTCATATAAGTGGACCCTTGCAGTCCAAACCCACTTTGTTCAAGGGCCAACTGTACTTGAGTTTGTGGAACCAGCTGAACCTGAGATGTTGAACAGATAGAAAGAACAGATGTCTACCATACTCTACTCTCTTGGAATCTCCACTTACGTGAGCATACGGAATCAAGTATCATTTTGCTTAAACTAAGTTGAGTTACCATTCTAATGAAGATGTTGTAAAACCATTTTATGTATATAAACTGAAGGGCTTAATCTAAAAAGAGAAGATGGATAACTAGGGTGGTGGCTTCAAGAAGACAAAATCAGGACCAATGGGTTACTAGCTCAAGGGACATAGGTGATGAGCTTCACACAGAGAAGTGTTTGAAAATCAGAGCAGTCCTTAGAATTAAATGGGATGCCACTTGAACAGAAGCATTATGAATCTCTGGAGTTTTCAAGTAAAGATGTGCCCCTTGGATAGAGGGTTTCAGTAGAAAATCTCTAAGGTTCCTTAAACTCTGTGATTCTATTATTCTCAAAGGCAAAACACACAAGTGGAAATATTGTTGGAGAAATACTATTCCCCATATTTTATTTTCAAAAATTCTTACGCTGAGTGCTGACCCAGAAAAAAACTGCTCGTGGAAGATATCTAACCACAAACAAGCTAATGTTACATTATTAGGTAACAAAATTTCCGAAGAGATCAAAGGCAAGTTATCAGGCAATAAATAGTAAGCCTGTATTGAGATAAAGTAAGAGGACTTGACCCCTTCCAGGAAAAAATGGTAATGAACCAATACAGTAATTTCAGAGTTTTAAGGAAGCATCCAAGTACCCACCTAAATTTCCAGACTCTGAAATGTGAATTTCATAGTTACATATGGCAATAAATGTATTAGATTCCATTATATCAAAAAAGAGAAAATTTAGAATAGTGCAATTTTATGTTTTATTAACATATTAGTTACTGACATCCTGTTGCTACTCTCCTTTTAGTTCCAGTACGCTACAAAATAGTAAGGAAGAAGTATGTAATTATTCCACATCTACATATTTACATGAACTATCTGGACGCTTAAAATCCTAAAGAATAAAAAAAAGTAAAAAAAATAAGGAACTCAGGGGTTCCAAAATGGTATACTTTTTCAAAGATGGTGTATTCAAATAACATTTTTATCATCCAGAATTGAAACAGATACTAAAAAGGTGAAAGGCTGATGGCCAGCCTCTGGACTTATTATAACTAGAAAGTTAATATTATGAATCAACACTAGAATGTTTTTCCTCTATGAATTAAAGATCTGTCAACTGTACTCTTCTATACTTGCAAATCAGTCCGTTATTAAAAAAAAAAAATTACGTGCTTTAGAAATTCAACAAAAGGCAAATTTATCACTGAGGTCATATGAATCTGCAAGGGATTAACAGCTCACTGCAGAGAGACATCAAAAGAAAATAAGTGTCTTATTCATGGAATACAATAGGCTATCTGAAGGAAAAAGAAGATACTTGCCATATGGTTAGAGGTACTAAACAAATTCAAGTAGACATCAAGGAAGACTGTTTATATATATAAAGAAAATCTCACAGAAAAAAATGTATAGTATCCTCATAATCATACAAAAGATTATAACTGATAAAACTCCTGGCTCACAATTTTCGCTTAGATGGTGAGAATGGACTCTGCATATGCTGATGCATTATTTCCCTTTACCTAATCATGTAAACTGCATTTGATACTTTACATTAAAGATACCATATAAAAATAAGAGAAAATAGTCTAAGCATCAAGAAGTTAATGGAGGGATTGTTTAAAAGATGACAGTAGGAAAAGATAAGGTCCTACTTCATTGCAAAATATCATTCATTCTTTACCTTTACTGAGTGTAAAAAATAAACATATACATAACTCATGTATAAATTACATTTTTTAAACTAAAAATTAAGAGTTACATCTATTTGTAATTCTTTCTGGTTTAGAAATCTTATATTAGGTATTTTACTTTGAAAACATAAAATTCACAAAAATGTTCCTTTAACAATTCTAATTGAACTGAGTTTGTTTGGCTTTCTTTGAAAAGATTAACTCAACCTCCGCTTAATAATGGTTTCAGGTTTTCTCAACCATAGTTTAATCTAATGGATTTCTACCAATCTTCTGATACTTAAGAGAGTTTCAACAATCTCAAAATTTATTATTTAAATGGAAATACTGAAGAAATAGAAACCATTCAAAAACTCAATTTTATAAATGTTCATCTATGAAAATTATATTCTATAAATGTTGGGCAAGGGTGTGTATGTAATGAATATTTACAGCAGAATTAGAAAATCGAGGCAATAAGATCATCTCTTTCTCATAAAAATACACAAATATATATATTTAAGAATGCAAAAATAAAAGCAAGTCGCCACTTTTCAGAGACTACAACCTACTAAATTCAACCCAAATGTACTGGAGTTGAGAACTATAGCTTCTTGTTTAATAATAGCGATAATGAAAAGTCTTATGTACACCTGTACACATATTTGTATGGACAAATGTACCTAAGCATTACAATGCCCTCTTCTCTTCTCCTTCTAAATTTTGAGTTCTTCCCAGTTGAAAAAACAGGGAGATAAGACGAAAGAAAGAAAGAAAGAAAGAAAGAAAGAAAGAAAGAAAGAAAGAAAGAAAGAGGAAGAAAGAAAGAAAGAAAAAGAAAGAAAGAAAGAAAGAGAAAGGAAGGAAGGAAGGAAGGAAGGAAGGAAGGAAGAGAGAAAGAAAGAAAGAAAGAAAGAAAGAAAGAAAGAAAGAAAGAAAGAGGAAGAAAGAAAGAAAGAAAGAAAGAAAGAAAGAAAGAAAGAAAGAAAGAAAGAAAAGAAATTTGAAAACTTGTCTTTTAGGCTTATGATCATTGAAGATTAGGACAGAAATGATCATGACTCTGCCTTATCAACCACCATTTATCTATGGAAGGTAACTGGTCCCACTCCCTCCCAAGAATTGGAGTGGGTGCACAGATTTGCCGTGACTCCAAATCCAGGGCAGCATCAGCATTTTTAGGTAGCTTAATTTCCTCGCCCCACCTTCTAAGAGACAAGGGAGTGTCTCCTTAAAAAATACTGCTGAGTAGGTGCATAAACCAGCCCTATATGCCAAATGTAGAGGGTTCCTGCAAAGCTTGTGGGTATGTGTGAATGAATTCCATCATTTTTTCTTTTTTTTCTGTAACTAAGAAGAGGAGAGGAAAAAAACAAACTCTCTTGTATTTACTGTAGCCTGGCAGTGGTAATATACATGTGACATATTTTTACCCTTGAAATGCAAAAGTACTTTAGAAATTGGCCAGTAACTTATTGAAGTTGACTGATGACTGATGGGAGGTTATAATACACTCTGCCTCATGCAGACTCTAAGGAAAACTCTAGCTGAAAATATATGGGAAATTCCTCTCCAACAAGAAAAATCCTTCAGGCCAAGCTTACAGGGTCCCAACATTCGGATTTTAAAGTAACAAATCAAAACCACTTTGAGATATTACCTTACACCAGTTAGAATGGCAAAAACTGACAAGGCAGGAAACAACTAATGTTGGAGAGGATGTGGAGAAAGGGGATTCCTCTTACACTGTTGGTGGGAATGCAAGTTGGTACAGCCACTTTGGAAAACAGTGTGGAGGTCCCTTAAAAAGTTAAAAGTTGAGCTACCCTATGATCCAGCAATTGCACTACTGGGTATTTACCCCAAAGATACAGACGTAGTGAAGAGAAGGGCCATATGCACCCCAATGTTCATAGCAGCATTGTCCACAATAGCTAAATCATGGAAGGAGCCGAGATGCCCTTCAACGGATGACTGGATTAAGAAGATGTGGTCCATATATACAATGGAATATTACTCAGCCATCAGAAAGAGCGATTACCCAAGATTTGCAGCAACATGGATGGGACTGGAGGAGATTATGCTAAGTGAAATAAGTCAAGCAGAGAAAGACAATTATCATATGGTTTCACTCATTTATGGAACATAAGAAATAGGAAGATCGGTAGGAGAAGGAAGGGAAGAATGAAGGGGGGGTAAACAGAAGGGGGAATGAACCATGAGAGACTGTGGACTCTGGGAAACAAACTGAGGGCTTCAGAGGGGAGGGGGGTGGGGGATTGGGATAGGCCAGTGATGAGTATTAAGGAGGGCACATATTGCATAGTGCACTGGGTGTTATACACAAATAATGAATCAAACAACATGGCATCAAAAACTGGGGGTGTACTGTAGGGTGACTAATATAATAAAATAATTATTTTAAAAAAATAAAATAATAAAGTTACATGGAACTTCTATGACATAGAAATGGTGCAAGATTTCAAATAAACAAGAAAATATTAACATTGTTTCACTTAGATCCTTGCAATGAAATGTCTGTATGTGATGTATTTACAACTTTATATTGTTCACCACCTTGCTTTATTTTCACATTGTTTCCCTCTCCCTGGGATTCTATTCTAGTGATACTTTTTAATCACTACAGCCACTCTAAGATTTGCAGACTCATGAAGTAAGGTTTCAGTCTACTTCTCTTAAGTAATCATCAGAAAGGTTGTTAACATTTAACATACTAACAGCATAAAGCAGCATGACTGGTAAAAAATACTGAGAATTAAGGGTTGGATCCTAGTTAACAGTTTCGTTTTTTGGGTTTTTTTGTTTTGTTTTGTTTTTTACTTTTGTGACCTTTTAGAAGTCACTTAATCTTTTTGAATCTCTGTTTCCTCAACTAGAAATTAAAAGGATTAAAAAGACCTCTAAACTTCTCTTCAGCCATTGTTCACTAAAATGTTTAAGATATCCCTGCAAAAATTAGCAAGATATCCCTGCAAAACTTTGCCATAGCTCTTTATGCCTGCAACAGATGGTAGACCATACAGGAAAATGTTTAGCATTCAGATTAGCTGGCTGGCTCCAGTAAAATAACTATAATAAACACTCATCTTTCAGACTGTACAATTTTTTAATCATTGAAAGGGCTGGATTAGATTTTAATTTAGTGACACCTACAAGGAAAAAAAAACTCCTCAATCAAGCCAACCAGGTAAGGAATATTTACAGGAAAAAGACTTACATAAGATCAGCTGGTTTTAACACCACTAAATAGTTATAAAAAACAGCCTTCTTTTCTTTAAAGCAGGTTTTTGATAACAAATTCAATTTCTTTAATAGACATGGGTTATCCAAATGTTCCATTTATTCTTCTGTCAGTTTGGTATGTTATCTTTTTTCAAAGAATTTGTCCACTTCATCTTAGTTGTTGCATGTAGTAGGCATGAAGTTATTCACATCTCTTTTATTTTTAATATCGGAATTTGTGTTTTATCTCTTCTTTTTCTTAATCAGTTTTGTTATGACCTTACAAATTTTATTAATCAATTTTTGGCTTTGTTAACTTGCTATATTGTTTCTCTGTGGTTTAGTTCATTGCTTTCTTATCTCTATAATGAATGTTATATGTGCACTGAAAAAAATGTATATTACACGGTTGTTGACTGTAGTTTTCTATAAATGTCTATTAGGTCAAATTACTTGGTGGCTTGTTCAAATCCGCGATATCACTATTTATTCTTTTTGCTAATTTTCCTATTACTAAAAGAGCCGTGGGAAAATTTTCCAGTCATCATTATGGAGTTGTCATCCATTTTACTCTTTAATCCTGTCAAGTTTTGCTTTATTTATGTTGAATCTCTATTACTAAGGCATACACGTTTAGGATTATTATCTAATTCTGATTGACCCTTTTACAATTACAAAGTGTCCGTCCCCTTTGTCTCCGGAAATAGTCCTCGAAGTCTACCTTGATGTTAATACAGCCACTCTAGCACTCTTATGCTAGCTTTTTTTCATTGCTTATCTTTGACTCTCCTTTTACCTCACATTCATTTTTATAGAGAGCAGAGAGTTGGGCCTTGCTTTTTTTATCCAGCCTGATGAGCTCTTACATTTAAGTATACTGTTTGTTCTGTATATTTAATATAAATATTGCTACAGTTGGGTTTAAGTCTACCATTTTCTATTTGTTATTTATTTACTCAATATGTCCCACTTTGCTGTCTTCTTTTGGGTTAACTGAACCATTTTAGATATTCCATTTTAGTTTCTGTACTAACTTTCAGGTTTGCCTTTTTGTATTAATAGTTGTTCTCGGATTTGTAACATGAATTCTTAACTTACCACACTCTACTTAGAATTAATACTGCTACACAAAAAATGAAAGAAACCTGTAAGAGAATAACTCTATTTCTTTTGCTATTAGTGACACATATTTGCATCTACCTAACTTATAAGTAACATAATGTTATAATTTTTCCTTGAATGGTCAATTTTAAAGAATTTTCTTTAAAAAATATATATATATTCTTTTAGGGATGTCTGTGTGGCTCAGTCAGTAAGTGTCTGCCTTCAGCTCAGGTCATGATCCCAGGGTCCTGGGATCAAGTCCCACATCTGACTCCTTGTTCAGCAGGGAGCCTGCTTCTCCCTCTGCCTGATGCTCCCCCTGCTTGTGCTTTCTCTTTCTCTGACAAATAAACAAAATAAAATCTTAAAAACATACTTTAAAATATATATATTCTTTTATATTGATCAATACATATTTTCTATTTTGAATCTTCTTTATCTCTTCTTGTAGATTCAAATTCTCATCAGGTGTCATTTCCTTTCAGCACGAAGAACTTCCTTTAACATTCCTGAAGTTCAGATCAGCTGACAGTAAGTTCTCACTTCTTTAATTTAACTGAAAATTGTTTTTTTCATCCTCAATGCTGTGAGATAGTTTCATTAGATACAGAATTATCAGTTGATAATTTCTTTCTTTCAGCACTTTACATTTCTAATTTTATAGCCTTCTGTCCTCCATCATTTCTGATGAGAAGACATCCAACATTCTGAAAATTATAACCCTCTGAATAAAGTGTATTTCCCCCCTGGTTATTTCCAAAGTTTTTTCTTTGCCTTTGATTCTCAACTCTGACTATGCTGTGCCTGCATGGGGTTTTTCTCGGATTTATGTTGCTTAGTTGTGATGATCTTGGATATGTAAAGACGTTTTTCATTAAATTTAGGAAAAATTCAGCTATTATTTCTTCAACCATTTTTTCTGCCTCTTTTTATTTCTCTTATCCTTTTGAGACTCCAATACATATATGGTAGTCCACTTGATATTAAATTATAGGTCAGTAAGGCTTTGTTCATTTTTAGTCTAATTATAGTTTACTTTGCCTCAGACACGCCCTATAGATCTACAAGTTTACTGACCTTTTCTACTGTCTTTCCCAATATGTTGTTCAACCCATCCAATGACATTTTCATATCAGATACCATATTTCTCGGTTCCAGAATTTTTATTTGATTATTTTTTTATCTTTTCTATTTCTACACTGGCATTCTCTGTTATTATGAACTTCTTTTCCTTTAGGGCCTTGAACATTTGTAACAGCTAATTCAAAGCTCTTGCCTGTTAATTCCAACATCTGAGATAACTTTTTCTTTGATGTAAGCCAGATTTGCCTGTTTCTTCATGTCTAGTATTTTATTTACTGTATATAAACATTGTACATTGTAGAGATTCTGGGTTCTGTTATTGTCCTCGAAGGAATGTTGAATTTTTTTTATTCTAGGTGGTGGTTGATTTACTGGTTTATCATATTTAACTTGTCAAGGCTTGGTTTTATGCTTTTGTTAGGGCAAATCAATTTGTTTGGTCCTTAGTACTAAGGTGAATCCCTTATTCCTGCAAATAGTCTCCATTCCTTAGGTGTTGGCTTTCTAAGACTTCCATGGAAAGACTGAGGTGTTCACTAAATTCCCATCACTTGGTAGGACTTAAACTCCAATTTCTGTCTCCTTCCATGATGAACAGCAATCTGCCTAGGCTTTAAGTTCCATAGATGTAAGGAGTCTATTGTTTTCACTTTGTCCTTAGCACCTAAAATAGCAGGTGCTTGATGTTCATTATTAAATGGATAAACTATCAGTACTAAAATAATATTTGGTGGATTAATGAATGGATGTATTACCAGTGAATAAGAAAACACAAGTGTGAAATCTGTCCTTCTAAGAAACTTCACTGTTACCTTTCCACAGTCCCTTCTTTCCATTTCACTGTCCAATCTACCTCACAAAATCGATAGTTTTTCACTAAAGTTTGTCAACAAATTTGCTACATATAGTAGCAAAGCAATCTAAAGAATTCCTCACAGATTCACTGAAAGGCATGCTTTTAGCATAGTGAATTGTAGTATCCTGTTTCTATTACACAAAACAGCTGAAGCATTATATACATATTGTTATACTGCTTTTCCCAGGTACTACATAGTAAGCTCCAGCCTGGCCTACTGAACGATCATTAAAATACTCCAAAAAAAAAGATTTTTTTTCTCCTTGCCTTAGTCGGATTAAAAGGAAACACTGAAAATGATATGCTAAAAACTTGAGCTTTCAACAACGTGTACTTCTTTAAACCTAGATACTTAAGTCCAGATAAAACCCAAAACAAGCACATTAATTTATACTTTTCTGCTGTCCTACAAAAGATACACCAGGGGAAAAAAAAAAAAAAAAAGGTATACCCGGGTCCTGGCTTTGGTACCGGCTTTGGTTTGACAGGCTGTTGCTCTTTCTTCATTAAGGTTCTCTAGAATAAGAGAAAGAAGAATTGACTTAAGTAGGAAAACAACTTCATTGTGTGTAAAATTATAATTTCATTAACATTCTATTCAAAGGGAGAAAGAACTGTTCCATTGTAATATATATTACAAACCTAAACACTAATGTAAGTTGGTACGTATACCATGAACAGAAACATCCAAAATGCAGTCAGGAATATCAAGGGCCCTAAGTAACCAGGAGCCAGGAGACCACTGGGGAAATACACAACCACACCTGGATGGAACATGAACTTTCAGATTGTGCCAACCACAAATGGCTACATTTGTGTTGCCATTCTCAGAATGAGGTTCACAGAGCTGAACTCCAACTTAGCACCTGGTATAGCAACCTATCCTAAATAGACCGACATTAATTATTTTTACTCACACCAGTCAGAGTTCTTGCACAAGTTATATAAGCCTGAAGTTTTGCCTGTATATGCTCTGTCCTTTTCCTCCCTTCTTGGAGCATATTTTAGTTTCCTCCTGAATCAGTGTCTCCTGGGTTGGAATTCCTAAAGACCCCAAATAAACTTTTGGTTTGCTTTGCAGTCTAAGTACTTTCCTGTTTGACAATACTCAGAGGAGTATGACCATTGAGCTCCCTCTAGCACCTTTTGGCACCCAGGAATACAATTCCTACTGATCGTTCCAGGGAGGAAATAGCCATACAAATCTATTACAGATGAGAATTTATTTATTTACTTATGTGTCCTCTGTCTTATAAAAAAGATTCAAGGCAGCTTACAAAAAATACAGTACACGTGAAAAGGAAAATAAGAAAATCAGGTTAAAGATGAAATATGGATAGGAAAATAATATTTTCTGATATTACATGATGTGTCACACAGATGTGGCTCTCAAATCCCTAGCTATCAAAATGTTATGGACTGAATTGTGTTCCCCCAAAATTCATACACTGAAGCCCTAATCCCCAATGTGACTACATTTGGAAATAAGGTCTTGAGGTTAAATGAGGTCATAAGGGTGAAGTCCTAATCCAACAGAACTTGTGGCTTTATAAGAAGAGGAAGAGATGCCAGGGACACGTGTGCACAGAGAAAAGGCCATGTGAGGACAAGCAAGAAGCAGCCATCTATAAGCCAAGGAGAGAGGACTCAGGATAAACCAACTCTGCTACCATCTTCATCTTAGACTTCCAGCCTCCAGAACTGTGAAAAGATTCATTTCTGCTCTACAAGCTACGCAGTCTGTGGTATTTTATTATGGCAGGACTGGCGAACTAATACACAAAGTAACAAAGAAAACACAGTGGTTCTAATATTCATAATGTCTATAAGAGAAGCAAACTTCTTGTGAAAATTTCTTCCATGAGTTCTTCAAAAGAAGCCTACTGTAATGTGATGGTCAGCTTCAGCAGCATCTGTTCAGCAATTACAACAAATTAATGTAGTTTGTTGTTGTTGTTGTTGTTGTTTTACAATATTTCAATATCGGTCAACAGTTAAAAGAACAACTCGGGAAGATAATTCTACAAGACCACAGAATAACTGGCCATTCCCTCTCCGGTCATTCAGCATGATCCAAAGGTTAAACTGATACCGAGAGGCATTGATGAATTGCGTTATCTACTTTATAACCCGCCACGACAATTATTTTGCACAAAATAGCTTTTGAAAAAAATGGTCTCAGATAAGAGGAATTTGGGGTAGTCTTGATAAATGAGTAAAAGGTTAATGGATTTTGGATTGTTTGTTTTGTCTTCCCCTTCAGACTCTATAAGAAGTCAGGAATAGCAAACATCTTGGTTATTGTTATATGGTATGCTCGTGATACCACAAGGAAAATGCTTATTTTAGTTTTGCTTTTTAAGTTTCAAATATGTGTTTAACCACTATTTGACAACTGAAGCAAAAGAAGTCTCTTATATAAAAATCTCAAAATACATAAAGGATAAATATAAAGATGAAATGTGGAAAAGAGCTGTGTTTGTACTGCAAAAATAGTATTAGGACATAAGAATGATTATTTTTAAATAGTTTAAGCAAATTATAACTCTCTCTTTTAAAGTTGAATTCACTCGGTCGCATACTGCTCTCGCAGATGCGATCTAATTTGTATATGTTAATTTGTATTTTACGCCATTCATTTTTTAAGATCGAAGATTAACTTTTCTTCTATAATTATGTTAGAATGCCACAATAACCTTGAGAATTAGTTTGTAACATCTCTCAACTACTTGTTACTTTTAGAATTCCCTGCTGATGTTTTCATTTTCAAAGTAAACAATCATCCTCAAGAATAATACTGTACTTTAAAACATTTATGTACAACATGTAGGTGATAATAAAACATGAAGCAGGATCTATATATTTTAAATGTTGCCCGCAAGATGTTCCAAGACATGTATGCATGGCTACAAAAATACTAATGACTACAAAGATTAACTTCAACCAATATATTCCGTACTTTAGCACAAAACAATGTGCTTGGCTTAGAACACGCTGTCCGTATGTGATACTACTATTTATGCTTGCCAACTTAATATTTTTTTAACTGCTTCCTTCTTGGCCAGACTAACCGAATTGGCATGTTCTCCATGATGAAGGGTGTCAAATGTGAAGGCTGCTAAGTAAAACAGCCTCAGACAAACATTCTTGAGGATTTTCATTACTAAGATAGTCTCTGATTTTTTCCAGTTACTCTCTTGCAAGTTCATTGAATTCACAACCTCCACTGTGTCCTCTCTTTGTATCTAACAGAATTAGAAACTGGTTTTTGTTTTGGATTTTTTTGGGGGGTGAGGGTGGTCTCCTTTTTGCAAAATCAGCAGCAGTCTTTTTATTTAAGAAGTTCTGTGGGATTTTTTTATGTCTTAGTTTTCTACATATTTATATATTCAAATTTCAAGTCCATTTTGCCTTAATGTTTCAACTCGAATCTTTCTCAAAATCTTTCCTCTTTTCATAGGTATTACCTGCTTCTTTAAACTACTTCAAGCTCTTAGTCACCTGATGACAATGCATCTGGAGTGACACATTCTAAATACTTGATGTAAGATGTAAGACATTTATTAAACCCTCATGTCAAACTTCTCAAAATTTTGTAACAACCTGTGTGTTAATTATTCCAAACCACTTTTCAGACTCCTTTGCCCCATGTATTTTCTCAAATTCCACAATTTAACTGGTACCAAGCTTACTTCTGATAATTTACACAATATTATTACAATTCAAGCTTCTTTTTAGAAGTAGCTGTCTAATCCATCAATTATCCTCTTCTTTCCATATTTCATCTGGATTTTTTATCTTTTTGACAATTCTAATTTCTCTCACAGTATAATAATTAAATTCTTGATTAACCACAGATGAAATATGGAAGAAAGCCTTTAACTTTGGATATTAACTCTAAGACATATTTCTATATTACTAGTATTAGTGTGGAATTCTAGAATGTTTGCTATAAAAAGGTAATCTATAATTGGCATATTACACCCTCAATACTTACCCCAAATGTGGTGAAAGGGTATTTTCTAAGTAGCAAGGAATTTTCATAGTTTTAAGCAGTTTTGTGACCCTACCAGAAGTACATATAAACACATCATTAAAGGTAAAATGAAAGGTTTGTTTAAAAGTAGGTAACTGTGAAGAGAAAATCATTAATAGCATATACATATAAAATTACAATTACACATTAAAACATGTGAAATAAACTGAAAATCTTTTTCTGCCAGGCTTGACTATTAACACTTGTGTTTCCCCAGCAGAAGTCAGTCATGTCACTAGCACCTTCTGTGAAATAGCAGTGAGCTGCCTTCCTTACATTGCTCCCGCTTCTTGTATAAAAAAGTGGTTTAAAGAGAAAAATGTCAATCCCCTTGCACACATGCAGAACTAGAAGGCACCAAACGCATCATTCTGGGATTTTTCACAAGTCAGTATCTTTACATTATTAAATTTTAGAGCTTTCCCCAATGCATACAAACCACAGGAGGGTTTTCAAGCCATAGAACCACCTGTAGGAAGTTGTGATAGCCCAGGAAAGCCACACAGATTCCCAAAAATCTTTTCATGGAGCCAGGAGCCTCCATTTTGGAAGATATTTTTAAATGCGGTATTTTCTTCACATTTCTTAAGAAAATGGAGGAATCCCAAGTATAATGCTGGCCACTCTGTAGTGGCCATGGCCTCAAAAAGTCATTCAACTTTCAGAATAGGGAATACTGAAGAAGGTGACCCAGCAAAACACAGGTCATTTATTTACCAGTCACTAGACAAAGTTTCTTAAACCTCTAAGAGAAATCAAAACTATAAGAATTATTCTTTTAGATGCAGGAATTTAAGTATAACAGGGTAGATAATAAAAAGACTGATGAGAAGGAGAGAGCTGAATGGAGTAGTTTACATACCAATATAAGTTCCTCTGAGGGTTGAAATCTATTTATAAGAGATATAATAGGGCCTTTGTTTCTAAGAATATGTTCATAATAACCACAGCATAATACTACAGAAAATTCTAAAAACAAAAAATAAGATATTTTAAATGCATGACTGAACCGATGGGAAATTAACAGAATTCTTTTCTGATCAAAAATAACAAGAAATGTTGAATTTACTATTGTATTAGATCTGGAGCCTATATTTACCTTAAAGATAGCATAGCAATTCCTGACAAGCTAGAGCCTGGGTTTTAATGAGTTACATGTACTGCAGTTGGAAGACAAATACTGGAGCCAGAGAATGAAAGAATGTCAGAGTTGAGGATATCCCTCAAAAAACCTCAGCGTATAAACCAAGATTAAATGATTTCCCTATACAGAGAAAGGAACAGAAAGATAAAGAGATACTATGAGACTACCTGTCTGTCACGACCTTGGCCCTAGGTGACTTTGGGCTCCAGAACACCCCCACCCCCCAAAAAATGAAAGGCAAAGCTTAGAATAAAGGGGTCTCAGGTTGGTAATGCTCTAAAGCACCAGGTAAAAGCAAATATCAATCATTTTTAAAAGAAAGCAATTTAAACCCAGGTTTCAAAGAATTCTTACAATATAATATCAAGAAAATGAGCTCAAAATCAGAAAGTTCATTAAACATATGAAAAAAAACAATCAAGGAGTCAGAATAAACAACAAGCTACATATTCAGAGCCTCAAACACTGCAATATTATAAGATATACAGAACATAAAATAGAATGAGCTTTTATTTCTACATGTATAGAGAAACAGATTAAAAGGAACCAAAAATTATCAAAATTGACTAAGCTGATTTGGAAAATAACAAGTAGACAATCTAAAAATGAAAAATAACAACTAAAATCGGTAATTCAATAAAAAGAGAAGAAATAATCTAAGAGAGAAATCGGGGGGAGGGGGGAGAAGACCAGCATGCAGCAATGAGAGACAGAGATGGCAAGTATGAAAAAGAAAAAAGGCAAAGAATGAAATTGAGTGAAAGAAGAAGGGAAGACAAAAAGCATTTGAAGAGATAATGGCAGAGATCTTTTTTTTCCAGAATGCTGAAAAACAGTGATTTTCATATTTAGGGAGCCCAATAAGCAGAATAAATGAAAACAAAACCACACTTATGTATCATGTAATAAACTAGCAGAACAATAACAAAAAGTAGTCCTTAGAAGTAGACAGAGACAGAGGAAGATTACTTACGAAGGAAAGATAACTGGAAAAACATCTGAGTTTTGAATAGCAACTGCAGCAGCCAGAAAACAGGAATGATAACATCAAAATGCTGAGAATGTGTGGTTGAGGAGGAAAAAATAAATATACTATAAATTGAAGTTTTCTGCAAACTGACCTGTACTAAAGGTATGTCTAAAGGATGTAATTCAAGAAGAGAAATCATCCTGTAGGTCTGAGATGCCAGATACAATGACAAGTAAAAAAAGAAAGTGGGGGGGGGGTGCAGTAAGCATGTAGGTAAACCTAAACAATGAAGTATAAAACAAAATAATTGTCTGCTCTCTCGCAGGTGCCGGTCCGCGAGTCAGGCCCTCTCCCCAGTGCAAATCGTGGAAGGAGCCGGGATGCCCTTCAATAGATGACTGGATTAAGAAGATGTGGTCCATATACACGATGGAGTATTACTCAGCCATCAGAAAAAACGATTACACAACATTTGCAGCAACATGGACGGGACTGGAGGAGATTATGCTAAGTGAAATAAGTCAAGCAGAGAAAGACAATTATCATATGGTTTCACTCATTTATGGAACATAAGAAATAGGAAGATCGGTAGGAGAAGGAAGGGAAGAATGAAGGGGGGGTAAACAGAAGGGGGAATGAACCATGAGAGACTGTGGACTCTGGGAAACAAATTGAGGGCTTCAGAGGGGAGGGGGGTGGGGAATTGGAGTAGGCCGGTGATGAGTATTAAGGAGGGCACGTATTGCCTGGTGCACTGGGTGTTATATGCAAGGAATAAATCATGGAACATTGCATCAAGAACTGGGGATGTACTGTATGGTGACTAATATAACAAAATAAATATTATTTAAAAAAATAAATAATTGTGCCTAATTTGTGAGGTTAACAAAAAGAGAAGAAAAACTGGGGAAGATGGCAAAGTAGGAAGACCCTGAGCTCATCCCATTCCACATTTAGGCAGTCATCATCCACAACCAAGTCAATAAACTAGAGAGTGAGCGAAGATGGGCTGAACAAACTCCACAACTAAATACAGAGAAGAAACTTCATCTGAAAATTAGGAAGATCAGAAAGGCAGAGGAGGCTGCCCATGGGAGGGAGGGCGCTGAATGCAGGAGAGGGCAAGAACCTTGGAAAGACTAATCCCCACAATGTTTGGCTTTGAAAACCAGATGGGTTGAATTCTGAGAGTTTGTAAAACCAGTGGTACTTGGAGTCTGGAGCTTTAAAAGTCTCCTGAATCACCAGTGGGCAAGTGGGAAGGAAGAGTGATAGCTGGGTCGCTACCCTTAAAGAGACAGCTGCCTGCATGGAGAAGCAACATAAAAATAGCAGTTTACGCAATGCCAGGGGCAAATGGGAGACAGATCAGTTCATACTGCTTTTAGAGCGTGTTCAGGGACTTCTCTAAAATCAAGGGTGCTGGCCGAAGGCATTTTCCTCCCCCACCCTCCAGCATAAACACAGAGCCACCTGCAGGAGGCAGGGCTACACACACTTGCTACTTAACCCGCTAGCAGTGTGCCTGGCTCATGAGTTCTCCTGAGGACTCGCACACTCCAAGCCTGCTAGCATCAGCCACCTGGGCTTAGTACAAATTTTGTTAAAGCTACGCACCCCAACCAGCTGTCCCAGGGCACAGCTGCCTCAGTGTGCCCTGCTCAGACACCCTGCAGAGCCCAGTCACGCATACCCCCAGCTACTGTGGTGTGCCAGGCCCAGCTACACCCAGCCAACGTCATGTACCATACCCAGCCTCACACCCCTGGCCACCCCAGCATGCAGTCCACAGTAGCCACAGTACTTTGGGGGATCTGGCATATTTTGCTAATGCTGCTGTAGTGCTCCCAAGTTCGCTGGTGGGTACACTGCCTCAGAGCTGGCCTCCCTAATTCCTACTAACACCACAGAGAGCAAGTAGAGCCCACGATAGGCAGAGAGTCAGTGCAAACAACTGCACTGAAAGAAAAAATGAATCAGACACAACAGCAGGGCATCAGCAACAGACACAGGATATTCTCCTAAAGCACCAGGTTCTGGTGAACAGGAGACACTGCACTGCAGGGCGCTACAGGACTTCTTTTTCATAACGTCACTACTTTCAAGAACAGAAGGCACAGCTGACTTTCTCAACACAGAGAAACAGAAAAAGAGAGGCAGACAAAATGAGGAGACAGAAAAAGAGAGGCAGACAAAATGAGGAGACAGAAAAATTTATCCCAAATAAAAGAACAGGACAAGGCCATGGCCAGAGATCTAAGCAAAACAGATAGAAGTAACATGCCTGATAGAGAATTTAAAGCAATGATCATAAGGATACTCAACGGACTTGAGAAAAAGAGTGGAAGACATGAGTGAGACTCTTAACACAAAGTGAAGGAATAACATAGCAGAGGTAAAGAGCTGAATAAATGAAATGAGAAACATACTTGAAGGAATTAGTAGCAGGATGGAAGAAGCAGAGGAATAAATTAGTGACATAAGAGATAGAGTAATGGAAAGTAATCAAGCTGAACAAAAAACAGAAAAAAAGAATTACACAAAATAAGAATAGACTTAGGGGACTCAGTGACTCCATCAAATATAATAAGATTCATATTATAGGAGTCCCAGAAGAAGAGAGAGAAAAGGGGACAGAAAATTTATTTCAAGAAAGAATGCCTGAAAACTTCCCTAATCTGGGAAGGAAAGAGATATCCAGTTCCAGGAGGCACAGAGAACTCCCATCAAAACCAGCAAAAGCAGATCTACACCAAGACATATTATAATTAAGTCAGCAAAACGTAGTGATAAAGAAAAAAATTTTAAAACAGCAAGACAAAAGAAGTCAGTAAATTACAAGAGAAAACCCATAAGGCTAGCAGGAAATTTCTCAACAGAAACTTGGCAAGCCAAAAGGAAGTGGCATGATATATTCAACGAGCTGAATGTGGGGCCACATCTGCAGCCAAGAAATACTCTATCTGGCAAGGTAATCATTCAGAATAGAAAGAGAGATAAAGAGTTTCCCAGACAAACAAAAACTAAAGGAGTTCGTAACCACTAAACCAGCCCTGCAAGAAATATTAAAGGAGACACTTTGAGTGGAAAGGACAGACCAGAAGTGACACTATAAAAGTAGGAAACACAAAAGCAGTAAAAAATGAATATTTCTATTAAAAAATTAGTCAAGGAACTCACCAAAAAAAGGATACAAAATATAATAACATATACCTAATATGCGAGGAGGAGAAAAGAATGGGTTCAAACTTAAGCAATCATCAACTTAATATAGACTGCTACATGCAGAAGATATTATACACAAACCTAATGGTAACCATATATCAAAAACCACTAATAAACATGCAAAGGATAAGAGAAAGAAATCCAAATATATCACTAAAGAAAATCAGCAAAACATGAAAGACAGAAAGACAAGAAAGGATCAGAAAAAAAACCTTCAGAAACAACCAAAAGTAATAAAATGGCAATAAATACAGACCTATCAATAATTACTCTGAATGTAAATGAACTAAATGCTCCAATCTAAAGAGGGTGACAGAATGGATAAAAAATAAGTACCATCAATATGCTGCCTACAAGAGACTCATTTTAGACCTAAAGACACCTGCAGATTGGAAGTGAGGAGATGGAGAAAGATCTATCATGCAAATGGATGTCAAAAGAAAAGTGGAGCAGCAATTGTTACATCAGACAACACAGACTTTGAAACAAAGACTGTAACAAGAAACAAAGAATGACACTATATAATAATAAAGATAACAATCCAACAAGATATAAAAATTGTAACTATTTATGCACCCAACATAGGAGCACCCAAATACATAAAACATTTAGTAACAAAAATAAGGGAAGTAATCCATAATAATACAATCATGCTGGGGGACTTTAACACCCCCCTTACATCAGTGGACAGATCATCTAAACAGAAAATCAACAAGGAAACAATGTCATTGAATGACACACTGGAGTACATGAATTTAACAGATATATAGAACATTCCATCTCAGGTCCCTGGGTGGCTCAGTTAAGTGTGGCCTTCAGCTCAGGTCATAAGCTCAGGGTCCTGGGATCAAGCCCCACGTCAGGCTCCCTGCTCAGCAGGGAGTCTCCTTCTCCCTCTCCCTCTCTCTGCTGCTCCCCCCGCTTGTGCTCTCATTCTCTGTCAAATAAATAAATAAAATCTTAAAAAAAAAATAAAAAAGAACATTTCATCCTAAAACAGCAGAATACCCATTCTTTTCAAGTACACATGGAACATTCTCCTATAAAACCAGCCTCAACAAATTTAAGATTGAAGTCATACCATGCATGTTTTCTGACCACAATGCTATGAATTTGGAAGTCAAGCACAAGAAAAAATCTGGAAAGACCAAAAATACATGGAGGTTAAATAACATGCTGTTAAACAATCAGTGGGTGAATCAGGAAATCAAAGAAGAAATAAAAAAGTACATGGAAACAAATGAAAATGAAAAACACAGTAGTCCAAAACCTTTTGGATGCAGCAAAAGCATTTCTAAGAGGGAAGTTTATAGCAATACAGGCCTATCTCAAGAAGCTGGAAAAATCTCAAACAACCTGACCTTACACCTAAAGAAGTAGAAAAAGAACAACAAACAAAACCTAAAACCAGCAGAAGGAAGGAAATAATATAGAATAGAGCAGAAATAGGGGCGCCTAGGTGGCTCAATCGTTCAAGCATCTGACTCTTGATTTTGGCTCAGGTCATTATCTCAGGGTCATGAGATTGAGCACTGCATCAGGCTCCATGTTCAGCGTGGAGCCTGCTTAAGATTCTCTCTCTCCCTCTTCCCCGGCCCTCCTTCCCAAAAAACCCCAAACACAGCCAAAAAAAAAAAAAAATAGAACACATCAATGAAACCAGGAGCTGATTCTCTGAAAAAGCCATGAACAAAAATGATAAATCTCTAGCCAGACTTATCAAAAAAAAAAAAAAAAGACTCAAAAAAGTAAAAACATAAATGAGAGAGAAGTAACAAGCCATACCACAGAAATACAAATAATTGTAAGAGAATATTATGAAAAACTATATGCCAACAAAGCAGACAACCTGGAAGAAACAGATAAAATCCTTGAAACATATTAACTACCAAAACTGAAACAGGAGGAAATAAAAAATTTGAATAGACTGATAACCAGGAAAAAAATTAAATCGGAAATCAAAAAATTCCCAATGAACAAAATTCCAGGACCAGATGGCTTCACAGGTGAATTCTACCAAGCATTTAAAGAAGAGGTAATATCTATTCTTCTCAAATATTCCAAAAAAATAGAAAAGAAGGGAAAACTTCCAAATTCATTCTATGAGGCCAGCATTACCCTGATACCAAAACTGGATAAAGACACCCCTAAAAAAGAGAAATACAAGCTAATATCCCTGTTGAACATAGATACAAATATCCTCAATAAAACCCTACCAAACTGAATTCAACAATACTTTTAAAAAAATCATTCACCGGGGCGCCTGGGTGGCACAGCGGTTAAGCGTCTGCCTTCGGCTCAGGGCGTGGTCCCGGCGTTCTGGGATCGAGCCCCACATCAGGCTCCTCCCTGTGAGCCTGCTTCTTCCTCTCCCATTCCCCCTGCTTGTGTTCCCTCTCTCGCTGGCTGCCTCTATCTCTGTCGAATAAATAAAATAAAATCTTTAAAATAAATAAATAAATAAATAATAAAAAAATCATTCACCATAATCAAGCAGGATTTACTCCTGGGTTGCAAAAGTGGTTCAGTATTTGCAAATCAATCAACGTGATACATTTCATCAATAACAGAAAGGATAAGAACCATATGAACATTTCAAAAGACAGAGAAAAAAAGCATTTGACAAAGTTCAGTATCCATTCATGATAAAAACCCTCAACAAAGTAGGTTTAGAGGGAACATACCTCAACATAATAGGTCATACATGAAAAAACCACAGCTAACATCATATTCAATGAGGAAAAACTGAGTGCTTTTCCCATAAGATCAGGAACAAGATAAGGATGTCCACTCTCACCACTTCTAGTAATGGAGTCCTAGCCACAGCAATCAGACAACAAAAAGAAATAAAAGGCATCCAAATCAGTAAGGAAGAAGTAAAACTTACACTATTTGTAGATGACATGATACTACATATAGAAAAACTGAAAGACTCCACCAAAAAACTGCTAGAACTGATACATTAATCCAGTAAAGTCACAAGATATAAAATCAATGTACAGAAATCTGTTGCATTTCTATACACCAATAATGAAACAGCAGAAAGAGGAATTAAGAAAACAATCCCATTTACAATTGCACCAAAAATAGTAAGATACCTAGGAATAAATCTAACCAAAGAGGTGAAAGACCTGTACTCTGGAAACTATAAAACGCTGATAAAAAGAAATTGAAGAGGACACAGAAATGCAAAGACATTCCATGCTCATGGATTAGAAGAACAAACACTACTAAAATGTCTATACGACCCAAAGCAATCTACACATTTAATGCAACCCCTATCAAAATACCAATAGCATTTTTCACATAACTAGAACAATCCTATAATTCATATGGAACCATAAAAGACCCTGATCTGGAAAAAGAAAAGCAAAGCTGGAAACATCACAGTTCCAGACTTTAAGTTACATTATGAAGCTATAGTAATCAAAACAGCAGGGGCACCTGGGTGGCTCAGTTGGTTAATTGTCTGCCTTCAGCTCAGGTCATGATTTCAGGGTCCTAGGACCAAGACCCATGTGGGGCTTCCTGCTCAGCAGGGAGTCTGCTTCTCCCTCTCACTCTCCTCTGTGTTCTCTCTCTCTCAAATAAATAAAAACCTAAAAAAAAAACAAAACAAAAAAAAACCCAAAACAAAACAGTATGATACTGGCACAAAAATAGACACATAGATCAATGTAACAGAACAGAAAACACAGGAATAAATTCGTTACGGTCAATTAATCTTCAACAAAGCAGGAAAGAATATCCAATGGAAAAAGGACAGTCTCTTCAACAAATGGTATTGGGGAAACTGGACAGCAACATACAGAAGAAAGAAACTGGACTACTCCTCTATACCACACACAAAAATAAATTCAAAATGGATGAAAGACCCAAATGTGAAAAAGGAAACGAAAATCCTGAAAGAGAACACAGGCAGTAACCTCTCTGACATCAGCCGCAGCAACCTTTTTCTAGATATGTCTCCTGAGGCAAAGGAAACAAAAACAAAAGATAAACTATCAGGATTACACCAAAATAAAAACCTTCTGCACGGTGAAGAAAACAGTCAACAAAACTAAAAGGCAGTTTACAGAATGACAGAAGACATTTGCAAATGACACATCCAATAAAGGGTTAGTAACCAAAATATATAAAGAACTTACAAAACTCAACACCCAAAAAACACAATCCAATTAAAAAATGAGCAGAAGACATGAATATTTCTCCAAAGAAGATATACAGATGGCCAACAAATACATGAAAAGATGTTCATCATCACTTACTATCAGGGAAATGCAAATCAAAACTACAAGGAGATATCACCTCACAGCTCTCAGAATGGCTAAAACGAACAACACAAAAAACAGCGGGTGTTGGAGAGAATGTGGAGAAAAAGGAGCACTCATGCACTGTAGGTGGGAATGCAAACTGGTGCAGCCACTGTGGAAAACAATATGAAGGTTCCTAAAAAAGTTAAAAATAGAACTACCCTACCCAACAACTGGGTATTTACCCAAAGAATACAAAAACCCTAATTCAAATGGATACACATGCCTCTACGTTTACAGCAGCATTTACAATAGCCAAGATACGGAAGCAGCCCAAGTGTCCATCAATTGATGAATGGATAAAGAAGAGATGGTATATCTATAATGATAATTATTTGGCCATAAAAAATAATAAATCTTGCCATTTGCAAGGACACGGATGGAGCTAGAGAGTATTATGCTAAGTGAAATAAGTCAGAAAAAGACAAATACCATATGATTTCACTCATATGTGGAATTTAAGAAACAAACAAAAAAGAGCAAAGGAAAAAAAAGAGAGAGAGAGAGAGAGAGACAAACCAAGAAACAGATTCTTAACTATAGAGAACACACTGATGGTTACCAGAGGGGAGGTGGGTGGGTGAAATAGATGATGGGATTAAGGAGTGCACTTGTCTGTGATGAGCACCAGGTGATACATGGAATTGTTGAATCACTGTATTATATACCTGACACTAATAGTACACTGTATGTTAACTGTACTGGAATTAAAATAAAAAATTTTTTAAAAATAAGCAACAACTAAACTTTGGTAAAGGCAATCTAAGATTTCTGTATCAGATGGGAAAAGGGTAAAGATACTTCAAGTTAAATTCGTATATTAAAATCTATAGGTTAAGCACTTACAAAAGTAAAAACAAGAATATAAATGTCAAACTAGTATAAGGAAAACTAGTACAATGCCAAACTAGTACTAGGAAAAATGGAACAAGAAGGAAAAACATGTCAATAAATTTCCAAAAAAGACAACAAAGGGGTGGGAAAAAGGGAAAACCGGAAAGAATAAAGAGCACAAAATAAAAGGGGTAGAATTGCATCTAAATACATTTTTAAAAATACAACAGTATGACATTTACAAAGAAGAAATAATGGTGGCCTAGAAATATGTGAAAAATTCTCAGCCTTATTTGTCATTAGCAAAATGCAAATTAAAATCACAAAGAAATATTTCATGCCCACCAAATTGGCAAAGGTTAAAATTTTGACATATTAAGTGTTGCCAAGTATATGAAGCAATGGGAACTCCCATTAGCTGCTGCTGGGAGAGCAACAGTATTTGCTAGTGCCTGGGAGAACTAAACATATGCCCACTGGCCAGCACGGCCATTCAACTAGAGGCGATCAATTATGCCCGTAGCCAATAATCAGTTATTGAGCTCCCACTGCCGAAGCCCAGACCGCCTGCCTCAAGGGCCAAAGGAATCAATAACCCAGCATCTATTTAACCCATTCTTCATGCAGCAGGATGCAGGTTCACATGGATGCTGAGAATTCTTGCCCTAGAGAAACTCTTGCCCCTATACTTCAGACGACATGGGAAAGAACGTTGCAGAATTGTTCATAATAGGAAATAACTAAAAAGGGAGGGGGGCAAATATCTCTCAGCAACAGAAAGAATAATCAAATTGTAGTGTAATCATTCAATGGGATGTTGTACATCAATGAAAATGAATGAAACACAGGGGCACACACTGACATTTACGAAGACTGATGGATCTCGAAAACACAGTGTCAAGGAAAAAGGGAGACAGACATCATGATTCCATATACATAAGGTTAAAAACAAGCAAAAGTAAACAAAATGCTAATTAGAGATATGTGTATATGTCTAAAGTTCTAAACAAAAGCGAGGGAATGATGAGCATACAGTTGGGTTTCTTCAGGATATGAAGACAAAGAAAAGACACACAGTTCTATGAAGTTTGGTAAGTATTTGCTTTAGTATTATTCTTTAAGATACATAGATACAGATAGAGAAGTACAATGTGCTGTTGTATATAACTGACATATAAAACGAGAAATTTTTAAAACAATACAGTAGAAAAATTCCTTGAACTTATGATAAGCATCTCTCCCCTTGAGAAAGAGAAGAATGAAAAGACCTTGGGAATGCATAGTTTTTTCAGGTGTACCATTTCCTAGGACATGATATGGCTCTGAGTATCTCCTGCGGTTTGTGTGTGCTCTTGGAAACTCTAAAATTCAAGGATGCTGAAGAACAGAGCAGCTGCCGCCAAGTATGAGTTGTTTCATTCTGAAGTCTTAAACTGTATGAATCTGTAAATACATGCGGTTGATTTTTTTTGTAAGCTAGAATTAAAAGGACAGATTGAGGAAATGAGTTTCCATTTTACAATCTGGGGGCATTCTAATATGCTTGTGTTCGTACTGGTGTTGAAGGTGATGCTGAAATAGATACAAGGTGCTTATTTGATTTTGAATATGGTTCCACTTAGGATTAAACTAACCTCCCAGGTAGTTAGTATTACTAAACAAATCAGTTACAAACTGAACAGTATTTTAAATTTTTGAATTCAGTCCTTTTCATTTATGTATCTGTTTGGGATTTATTGGAATGTGAAACCACTGTAAATGCGAGTCTGGTCATCATCATGAGATTTATGTACTCTGGTAGATCTGGAACTGTATCACAGAACTAATAAATTCTTATAGCTAATAATAAGAACCTATTAAGTGCTTTATGTACATTTTCTTCAATCTTCACCAAGACTCTGCAAAATAGATATTTTAATTCCCTTTTGCTAAGGAAGTTGAGAATATAATATCTTCACCTTGATTACACAAGTAGGAAATGGTTTGGATTCAGACTCAATATACTACTCTCTTCAAAAGATGAAACTGGTGACACAAGCAGATTTTTAATCACTGCAAACAGAACACAGTGAACAAAGATAGCACTGGAGTTTGTTAGGTTTTTAATTGACTGACACTCAGCAATTTTGTTTTCCACTTTTATTTCTTTTAGAAAAGATCCCATGATTTTGTAGAGAGTCAGTAGGACTTACTCATAATGGGATTTAGAACTGACGGTCAAATGCATTGAGGTCAAAGGTCCCAGCCCCTTAACTACAACTTGATTACCACTCCTTATCTGAAGGACTTTTACAGGGAATTATATAAAACAGTTCTAAAACTTTATGTGCTTATAAATCACAAATCTGATTCCTAGAGACTCAGGATACACTTGGACGGATATATCAGCTTATTGAAATTGCCCAGATTAATCCATTTGGGTGAAAGCTCTAATTATCAAAATATCTGGCATATTTTCCCAGACCAATTTTGACATTCAGTGTAGTTCTATTTCATTATTTGAGAATGTGTTTCTAATAGCTCTGATTGATTATAATCTCACTCCTCAACTTTCATAAGCCAATGCATCCCGTCCCACCATGTGACTCTAAATTCAACACAGCATAGCTCTACTTCAAGTATTTGTCAAGAAAAAAAATTACTCTGTATACACTGTCACTACTTACCAAAGCTCTCTTAAAAGGCAGAATATCGTGGGGAACAGTGTTTCTAAAACTTTAATATGCTTATAAATCACTACTGATCCTGAATCAACAGATCTGGGGTGGGGTCCTGCAATTCTACATTTGTAACAAGTTCCTAGATGATAACAGTGCTATTGAGTCACGGAGTGGGAAGGACCTAAGCGATATCCCTCCACTCCTCAACCTATCCTAAAATCTACTCTGATTTAAACTAGCCCTGCAGAGAACTGGATACCATGTTACCTAGTAACCTAGGTTACATGGAGGGTCTTCTAATGAGTGTGGGAGGAGGTTAGAAAAAAGAAAAAGAGAAACCAACAAGAGAACTGCCTGACAAAACGAGAATGATTCCAGAAAAGAGGAATGGGGGGAAAATCCATTTCAGAATGAAGAATCAACAATTATACAACTCCTTTTGGTCAACACGGAAAATATAATAATAATTACAGTAAGATTGATGCAACATCTTTAAGTCATTTTTTCCCTTTTCCCTCTCCCTAATAATATTATCATGGCTGTGTTTTTCACTCCCTTGGGAACTTGGGTCTCTTTTGTCTTCCTTTTAGAGAAAATTTCAAACAACCTGTTATTCATTTTTCTGCAAATATTTTCTGAACGTCTGCCTTATGACCGGTACTATTCCAGGCACTGGGGCTGCATTAGTGATCTTAAAAGTCCTCAGCCTTGTGGAGCCTACATCTGAGAGAGGAAGGCCAGGAGTAAACCAATAAAGAGACACACAATATACTGTCAGGTCGAGTTCCTTATAGGATGACAATAAAGGCAGTGATGCTCTTTTAGGTGGGGGTCAGCAAAGGACTCTCACAGGAGGTTGCATCTATCAGCAAGATATAATCACATCTGCCTAATGCTGCCATTAGGAATCATACAAACATGGGCATTCCAAAATTAATTCCAGGGTATCTTACACCAAGAATCAAGAACAATGCATATACGATCACTATATTTTCCTTAATAATATGAAAAGTGTGTATATGTCTGCCCTTATCTCTTTATCTTCCTTATCTATCTATCTTCATCTTCTACTACGGTGGCTACAGGTCTATGATTCCTTATCTGAGACTCAGAAATCCAAAAAGCTTTGAAAACCAACAAATTTTTCTTAACTCCTATGAAGGAAAACTTAATTCACCTGACCTTTGGTGGCAAAAACTGACCTGAACCAACTTAAAAAGGCCTATATAGTGGCCTCTCTCTCTCCCGTAATGAGAATATTCATATGCTTTACTGCAAAATATATGTTTTCATTACAGCTTTCACTGCCAATCCACGTATCTTCTTACCTTTCCAAAGTTTGAAATTTTCTGAATTTCTAAGTATATCTGGCCCCAAGAGTTCTGAATAAAGGATATGGATCTGTACAACTATTACAAGGTACAACTATTAACTACTGTTTCTGCATGCGCTACAAAACTTTACCTTTTAGTAGCCCTGTATTTGTTACTCCAAATCATTTCATCTCATTAGCTGAAGCTTGAAAACATTGTGCCTAATCCACCTGTTGTTTAATGAATACACTTGACTTAAACCTTTTTTCCCCCTAATCGTTTAAAAAAGTAAACTACAGCAAATCTGACTCAATGCTATATTGGCAATATCCAAGCCTGGATACCAGCACTTTGTATGTCTACTCGTACTTTCTACGTCTACTTACTATTACTACTGAAGTTTTCATTCATATTCAACATCCATGTCTAGTGCATTTTGTTTGATGAAAACAAGCTAATTAGTGTTGAACCTTCCCTAGTTCATAAATTTATTCCTAAGAACATTAAAAGGAAGTCAAGTGAGACATGTTCAGTAACAGATGTTTGCCTTTTTTGGCTGCCTTTTTACAGTTTGTTCTCTTTCATTACTTTTTAAGAAATTTAGTTAATGTTCCTTTTACAAGAGAACAAGCGTACCTAGCTTCCCAGCAGATGGGGGGGTGAGAGGGGATTCCCCAGGGCAGGCACAGTCTGTTCATTCCCATAACCTAATATCTGCCCAAATGCTCTCTGCATTCAACTTTCACTTTCATCCAGGTTTTGGTAACAATCACACTCCAGCTTAAAAAAGAATACATATGCTGACTGGAAACTGTAGAATTAAAACTACTGTGAGCACTCTTACCAACATACATGGGTCTATCTCTCAAATATCTTTCCCAAATGGGGATATCTCAGAATAAAGGATCAATATCATTGAGAATTTGGTTGAATCTTTTGGCTTCCACAATAAAGAAAGATTGTGAAATGGTTTCCAAAAGTAAAAATCCAATGGTCCTTTATAATAAATGAGGAGTATAGATTAAGATTTTTCTCTATACAATTAAATTGATCCAAAAATACAAATTTAAGATTATCCCATTTATTTATCCAACCTTCCACTTTTGAATATTAATTAGTCTGGATTGGACTGTGATGTGGTTTAAGCGGTAGTACGCTGGAAATCTAAGTAACATTGCAATCCAAATCTTGCACTCACCAAGAGTGCTTTCTTTTAAAACTGTGTGCAAATAGTTAAATAAAAGTCTTGACCAATTTATTGTGACTATTCCTCTTGACCTATTCATTGTTAAAGGAATTTTGCCTGGAGCACCTCTTTTATTTTTCCCAATAAGTATCGTAACTAGGACAACAGTAGGAATTTTTATCTAGAAGGAAAGATTCAATAAAATAAAATGATGGCTATAATCAAAGTAAATACCCACTTCATTCCATCATAAAGATTAAAAACTTTAGAAATTAATGATTGCCAGGGGCCAAGATGAGGAAGGAATGGGGAGACTGCCAAAGTGTATGGGGCTTTTTTGGGGGGCTGATGAAAATGTTCTGAAATAGGTAGTGGTGATGGTTGCACAACTTTGTGAATAAACTAAAAACCACTGAATTGTATACAAGGAAATACTGAATTCTATGAGCTATATCACAATAAAGCTTTTATTTTAAAAAGATTAAAAACTTTAAAATTTCATAGGAAAAGAAATACACATTTCAAAATGAAAGCATGAAGGTTGATGATAACGTACACTAGGCATCACTACTCCTTGAAGTTAGACCAAAGCAAATAAAAAAGTAAACAGATAAGAGTAAACTACTGGAACGCTATTCAAAATGTTAAAAAATCATAGTGATTTAGCTGTTAACTCAGTGCCTATATTAAACCTAAGCTTACTGCAGGATTTTCAAAAAGTAACTTTATTTCTACCCAAAATGACAAAAAAGAATTAAGAAACTATGTGAACAAATACAAATTTTAAATTTAGTAGTTGTGATGATCTGTGCTAATGCTTACAAATACCAGAAAATCAAATCAGATGACCTTTTTTTAATCAAATGCAACCCACCAGGGAGAAAACCAGAAGTATGAAAATAATTAAAACACCTCCCTAGTGTTTTACAGAAGGGAAAGAGAAGCTCAGAGAGAAGAAAATGAGATGGGGGAAAAAGAAATGAGTAAACATGTTTTACATATTAAAACTTAACTATTTTTTATTATGTAATAAAATCCTTCAAGAGAATGTCCACAATCTTCTGACAGTACAATTTGGTAAAGAATTACAAAAAAAGGGTCACCTGGGTACCTCAGCTGGTTAAGCGTCTGCCTTAGGCTCAGGTCATGATCCCAGGGCCCTGGGATCAAGCCCCACATCAGGCTCCCTGCTCAGTGGAGGGAAGCCTGCTTCTCCCTCTCCCTCTGCCTGCTCTTCCCCCTGCTTGTGCTCTCTCTTTCTCTCCCTCTCTCTCTCTCTGTGTCAAGTAAATAAATAAAATCTTTTAAAAAAATTACAAAAAGATACCTAAATTTCCAAGTTAAAAGAAGAATATCTCCCTAGATGCTTTACCAAAATGGCTCAAGAAAATTCTCCAGAGAAAAGTATTTAGAAAGTTCATGTTAAAATAAAGTCAGTTCATTCTGCGGTCAAAATTAAGCTTATGTGGATTAAAAGCAGCGTCACCTTAAAAATTTGACAGCAGAGTAGGCTCATCTCATCCCATGAACATAACTCGATAACTATCAAATCACCCTAAATACCCCAGAAATCAGCCTGAAGACCTGACAGAACAAACTACACAACTAAAGGGAAAGAAGAGGCCACACTGAAGAACGTAGGAAGTGCAGAGATGTGGTTTAAGGGAGAAACAGATCGTGGCTACTGCAAAGGGGAGGGAGCCATGGTCATGAAGAAGGGTGACAGAGAGAGAAGCACACAGGGGAACACACAAGGAGAATGTTTCCCCAAAGCTACTGGCTTGGAACATGAGAGGGCCTGAATTTTATGAGTTCTTGCAACCAGTAGGGCTTAAAGCCTAGAGTTTTAAAGGTCAGCAGATTTGCCTGGGATAGAGCCAGGAGGCCACTGTGCTGCTCCTGGAGAGAAGGCAGCCAAACAACCTGGCAGCAGATAGCACAGAAACATCAATCTGAAAAACATCTACAGTACACAGGGGAGAGTTATTCACTATTCTAAGAGCACTTCCTTGAGTGGCAGCTTTCAAGGAGATGCCTCTCTGGGAACAAAAGAGCTGATAGGTGCCATTTCCCTCCCCTGCTCCTCAGCATAAACACAGAGCCACCTAAGGGAAGCAGCTCAGCACAGACACTAGCTGCCTAACTTGCTTACACCAAGAGCCACCCCCCAGCACTCAGGCAGGACTGCCCTTCTCAGTCAAGCTTGCCTCAGTCCCAGCAAGGTGGGCCCTTCCTCCACAGACCAGTGCAGGCCCCTGCCCACACCACATCTCCTGACCACAGAGTTCTGCTGCGGGGCTTCAGTTCTGGTGGATTGGTGTCAGGTCTCACTTCACAAGCAGACCAGAGCACACCTAGTTAAAACTTGCCACATTCAGGTCAGGGACCAAACACTGCCCACAGCAGGCAGGGAGAGCCTCTGCAGACAACTGGCCTGAAGGATACAGCAGCCAAAAACCAACAGCAAAGTGCACAAGCACACACTGGAAACACTCTCTGAAGCACCAGTCCCTAGACACTATATGACCTTTTCTTCATAAGGCCAGTAGTTTTAGGGGCAGAAGACATAACTGGCTTTTTGAACACAAAAAAGGCAGAGACTTAAACAAAATGCCAAGACAGGGGAATTTATCTCAAATGAAAGAACAAGATTAGGGCCACAGCCAGAGATCTAAGTGAAACAGATATAAGTAACATGCCTAATGAAGAATTTCAAGAACAATCATAAGGATACTCACTGGGCTTGAGAAAAGAAGACATCAGCGAAACCCTTACCAAAGAAATAAAAGAGTTAAAAAAGAACCAATCAGAGATGAGGAATACAATTAATGAGATTAGAAACAGGCTTGATGCAATGAACTGGCTGGAAGAAACAGAGAAATGAATTAGTGACCTAGAAGACAAAATAATGGAAAGTAATGAAGCTGCACAAAAGAGAGAGAATTATGCAATATGAGAACAGATTTAGGGAACTCAGTGACATATCAAACAATAACATTCTTATTGTAGGAGTCCCAGCAGAAGAACTGAGAGAAAAGGGGGCAAAAAATTTTATTTTAAGAAATAATAGCAGTTGGGGCGCCTGGGTGGCACAGCGGTTGAGCGTCTGCCTTCGGCTCAGGGCGTGATCCCGGCGTTATGGGTTCGAGCCCCACATCAGGCTCCTCCGCTATGAGCCTGCTTCTTCCTCTCCTACTCCCCCTGCTTGTGTTCCCTCTCTCGCTGGCTGTCTCTATCTCTGTCACATAAATAAATAAAATCTTTAAAAAAAAAAAAAAAGAAAAAAGAAATAATAGCAGAGAACCTCCCTAATCTGGGAAAGGGAACAGACATCCAGCTCCAGGAGGCACAGATAACTTCCATCAAAATCAACAAAAGCAGGCCAACACCAAGACATATTGTAATTAAATTTGCAAAATATAGTGATAAAGAAAAAAAAAGTCTTAAAAGCAGCAAGACAAAAGAAGTCTTTAACTTACAAGGAAAACCCACAAGGCTAGCAGGAGATTTTTCAACAGAAGCTAGGCAAGCTAGAAGGGAGTGGAATGACATATTCTAAGTGTTTGCTGGGGAAAATCGTTAGCCAGGAATACTCTATTCAATAGTAAGGCCTCTCTAGGAAGTCTTCTATTCACTCAGAATAAAAGGAAAGATAAAGAGTTTCCCAGATAAACAAAAACTAAAGGAGTTCATGACCACTAAACTAACCCTGTAAGAAATATTAAAGGGGACTCTTTGAGTGCAAAGGAGAGAATAAAAGAGACAAAGACAAGAAAGGATCAGATAAAATCTCCAGAAACAATGGCAAGTAATAAAATGGCAATAAATACATATCTATCAAAAATTACTCTGAATGTAAACAGGTGAAATGCTCCAAAGACATGGGGTGTCAGAATGTATAAGAAAACAAGACCCATCTATATGCTGCCTACAAGAGACTCATTTTAGACCTAAAGACACCTGCAGATTGAAAGTGAGGGGGTGGAGAAATATTTATCACACAAATGGATGTCAAAAGACAGAGCAGAAATACACTGGACAAACTAGACTTTTTTGTTCTTGTATTGTTTTTATTCTGCTTTGGTATCAGGGTAGTACTGGTCTCATAGAATGATTTTGAATGTGTTCCCTCTATTCCAGTATTTGTAAGTTTTGATAAAGATTATCATTATTTTTTTAAAAATTTGGTACACTACACCAATGAAACCACGTAGTCTTGGGCTTTTCTGTGCTGGGAGATTTTTTATTACTAATTCAACTTTCATTCTTGTTATTGGTCTAAGAAGATTTCCTATTTCTTGGATTCAAGATTCAAGATCCCATCATGGGAACTTGTGTGTTTTTAGGAATTATCTGGAATTTTTTTTCCTAAGACTTCTGATTTGTTAGTATATAATTGTTTATAGTAATCTGTTATCACACTATGTATTTCTGTGGTTATCTGTTGTATTGTTTTCTCTTCCATTTTTCATTTTGGTTTTTGAGTCTTCACTCTTTTTTTTTTTTCTTAGTTAATGTAGTTAAAGCACTGCACTTCTGTTTATTTGGAAAAAACTGGTCATTATTTTCAGTGTTATGTTACTGTTTATTCTGGTCTCATTTATTTCTGATTTTTCTTTGTTACTTCCTTCCTCTACTAAATTTCAGCTAAGTTTCTTCTTTTCCTAGTTCTTTGTGGTGTAATGTTGTTTATTTGAACTTTTCTTCTTAATACAAGCATTTATAGCATAAATTTCACTCTAACATCTACTTTGCTGCATCCCATAGGTTTTGGAATATTGTGTTTTCTTTTTCTTTTGTTTGGAGACATATTTTGATTTGCCGTTTGATTTCTTATTTGGCCCATTAGTTGTGCAGTAGTGTGTTATTTAATATTTACATAATAAATATTTAATATTTACATTGTAGATTTTCTAGCTTTGTTTTATTGTTGATCTTTAGTTTTGTACCATTGTGGTTGGAAAATATACTTGGTATGATTTCAGTCTTCTTAAACATAATATTTGTTATGTCTCTTTTTATGTGATTTAACTACGGGATTCTTCTTTACGTACTTGAAGAAAATGTGTATTCTATTTTTCTTGGATGGAATTTATATTTTTTATATATACATATATCTTTTAGAACCATATATCCTGAACTATGATTCAAGTAAAATATGTTCTTGTCGGAAAGGAATAATAACTTTAACTAAGGGTACTCATTTAAAATAAAGCATATCAGAGAGGAGCTGGGGAGTATGGGTGAAGTAGGTGATGGGGATTGAATACACTTATAATGAGCACTGAGTAATGATGTGGAGAATTGTTGAATCACTATATTGTATACCTGAAACTAATATAATACTGTATGTTAACTATATTGAAATTAAAATTAAAAACCTTAATAAAAAATAAAATTATGCTTCTGTGAAGAATGATGTTATATTTGAAATTTTTTTTCATTTCTAAAAACCATGTTTCTATAAAACTAATGAGTTTTGTTTATGAGATGAAACTATATGTTAAAAAAAAATATATCCAGTGAGTTGTTTTCTTCTCTCTTATGTAGGATGTGCTCCCCTAGAGAAGGCGGGGGGTGGGCGGCACGGAGGGGAATGAAGCCAAATGCCCAGAGGACTGACTAAGTTTGTTCTCTAAAACACAAAATAGTTTATAATGCAACCAATTATTAAACTGAATTCTATTTGCTTGTAATCCCTTACTTCCAAGTGTCAAGGTGAGGCAAATACTTTGCAACCAGGGTTAGGAAGATAAAGTGACTGACAGTTTTCCGACAAGGCACTTGATGTATGGACTTGCTTATCTCTTCAGTTTCATTTCTTACCACTTGCCCCTTTAAACACTGCAGTTTTGCCACAGTGAACTTCTTTCAATTCCTGACATGCACCCTGCTCTCCCACCTCAGACAATCACAACTACTCTTTCCCCTCTATCCTGCTACCCTGAATCCTATCACCATCACAACATGGACGCATGTGCACACTCTTGGCATTCCCTCACTTGTCACTTCATCCTCATTCTAGGGTATCACCAAATGGCACATGTCCCCTCAGGGAGAGCACTGCAACATAGTTAATAACCGCTCCGTGAGGAGAGGGTTGCCCCACTAACAAATAATGAAGAAAAGTTGTTTCGCTTATACAAATTTCTGTCAATATTTGTTTTTATCCTTGCTATTTTTAAAAGCACTATCGATAAATACATTAATTTTTCCTTCTCAGAATTTTGATAAATACCAAGGTTGTTTTCCACAACTACCGTCCTCCAGGTTGTAGGTTTCAAGATCGCTTCATACATTATTATAAAGTAGCAAACCTTTTTTTTCCCCTTTTTAAAGATTTTATTTATTTGAGAGAAAGAAAGAGGGAGCTTGTGTGTGCGTGTGTGCGAGCCGGGGGGGGGGGGGGTGGGCAGAGGAAGAAAATCTCAAGCAGATTCCCCACCAAACCAGAAGCCAACCAAGACTGATCCGAGGACCCATGAGATTATGATCTGAGCTGAAGTCGAGAGTCAGACATTTGACCTGAGCTGAAATCAAGAGTCAGACATTTAATGGACTGAGCCACCCAAGTGCCCCAAGTTAGCAAACCTTTTAAAGAAAAATTATAAAATGAAACTGTGGCAAGAAAGTTGGAAATGGTGGCCTTTTCTACATTATTGCTACATTTTTATGTTACACAGGGGATTACATTTTCAGGTGTTCACTCATCTTGAATAAATATTATCTTTCAAGACAATTTAGGCTGTAAGTATCTCAGTACTTCAGAGATCATAAAAAGTAGCATTAGTAACCTTTTCTTCAGGATGCAGTTTCTTTAACTTTATTTAAAGATGTTTTAGGGAGCCATAGGCCATTGCTTAAAGTACCTAGGAACTCTAATAACATAATTCTAATACAATAAGACTGCAGTTGCAGAAATGAAACATTAAAACTAAAGACATATAACATTATTAAATTATTATTTAATTAGAACTAAAAACACGTAAGGATTCAAAATACTTTAAAAAGACAACAAAACTGTCAGGCTTAAAAGGGATGGTGTTTTTTTAGCCTAAAGAGAGTATATCCACAGTGACTTTCTTATTTAAGTGAATTAAAATTTTGAGAAGAGTAGCTATGCTGTAGAGAGTGTTTTGAAAGCAGAATGTGCAAATTTTTTCTCTCCTCCTACAAAATCAAAGACAGGGTTTTCTATGCCATCTCTCCACTCCTCTTTTACCAATGCAGGCTTCTACACTCTCAATTTCCTAGTTACTTTTTGGATTGATTGAACAAACTTCAGATCAAGATTACGTACCACTTCACATCCTTTAGTATGGCTGCTATCAACGTGGATAATGTAAGTGCCGATGAGGATGTGGAGACATTGGAATATTTGTGCATTGCTACTGGGAATGTAAAATGGTGCAGCCATTGTGGAAAACAATATGGATGATTCCTTAAAATATTAAACACAGGAATACAATATAGTACAGCAATTCCACTTCTGGATATATACCAAAGTGAAAGGAGGGATTTGAACAATACCTGTAAACCCATATTAATAGAAGCATTATTCAAAATTTCCAAAAAAGTAGAAGCAATTCACGTGTCCATCGACAAATGAATGGATAAACAAAATATAGTACAAGTATTTTCTGCTTTTTGAAACTTTGCATTCTGCCACTTCACTTGTAGGAAAGATCTACATTAGTACCTATTTTTGCTAACCCAAAGTAATCCAAAGAGGATTTTTGCTTTTATAAAAAAAAAGGTGAAAAGTGAAACTAGCATTCAGCATTTATTTTGCAGCAAGCCATTATAAAGGCAGAGCCCCCCAAGCAGTGAGAGTGGCCTTGCCAAGCTCCCCTGGAAACTATACTCAGAAAGCATCTCAGCGTCAGGCCCCCATTGCTTTGAACTCTGTCTTGTGAGCACCTGTGCTTTATCTTGAAGTATGTTATTCATCCATTAGCAAGCTGCGTTCTAAGAGGGGTGCCTAGGTGGCTCAGTTGGTTAAGTGTCTGCCTTCAGCTCAGGTCATGATCTCTAGGTCCTGGGATCAAGCCCCACATCAGGCTCCCTGCTCAGTGGGGAGTCTGCCTGTGCCTCTGCTCTCCCACTGCTTGTGCTCTGTCTCTCTCAGCTGAATAATTAAATACACACACACACACACACACACACACACACACACACACACATATATATAAAAGATGTGTCCTAAGGTATCAGAAAAGCCCAGAAGTTATTTTTTGGATCTGGAAACACTCAAAAATTTTTCCATATAAATCAATGGTAATTATTTCTCACCTTATGTAATTTCAGCTTACAAAAAAAGTTTCATAGGAATGCTCTATTTTTAGATAGTGGGGGAACCTATATATAAATACAATAGAATATTACTCAGTCTTTTTTAAAAGTAAGGAAACTATCACACATGCTACCACATGAATGAACCTTGAAGACATTATGCTAAGTGAGAGAAGCCAGTCAGAAAAGGACAAATCAAAATCATGAGAGACAGAAAGTAGAATGTTGTTCCCAGGAGATGAGGGGAGGGAAGAACAGGGAATTAGTGTTCGACGGGTAGACAGTTTCAGGTTGGAAAGATGAAAAAGTTCTGGAGATGAACGGTAATGATGGTCACAGAGCAGTGGAGGTGTACTCAATGCCACCAAATGAAAAACTTAAAAATGGTTAAAATGGTAAATTTTATGTAGGTGCATTTTACCACAATAAAAAATTGGGGGAAAAAAGATTACTTAGAACTTGATGTTTGATCCCTCCTAGGATGGTGATTATTTTAAAGGATAAACAAAAGAGCAATTCCATCCAAAAACAAAGCCAGCTATTTAGACTTTCAGTAGTGGAAACTGATAATGCAGTAAGCTGCTGGGAAAAAATCTGAAGGTTTGAATCTTCCTCCCTCTTATCCATTCACACCTCCCCCACCCCCCACCCCCCGCCATACAGTTGGTTTGCAAGGATAAGATACAAGCCTCTAATTGGACTGATGCAAAAGGCCTATTCATGCTCATCCAGTCTCCACTCCAGTCCACCCCAAACTGTTTAGACAAGTGCACATACCCAAAGCATTATCTTTTATGTCAAAGCCATAGTTAATAGTCTTATGTGTTCCTAATTTCCAGCTCAGCAATGAATAAATACTCCGGGTTTTGCGTTGGAGCTCTCCACAATCAAGTCTACTCTTGCTAGATATGTTCCCCAAAGAAACACATTTAAATGTAGTCTGTCACACAGCTAAGAACGGTCTTTACAGTGTTAGTGTAAAACAGGGTAGAGCAGGAAGGCTTAGAAGCAGCAGTTCATTTTTTTACCTTTACTGGGAAATAATAAAAACAGCCTTCCATGGGTATTGCTTTTGTTAAAGACATATTATTTTCCTTAATGATATTCATATAATGTCTTTCTCTAAAACAGGGTTTAGCTTTAGTAAATTCACTCACAAATTTAGCAACATCAGTTAAATCTGACATGATTCAAAAGTTTTGGCTTATAGGAAAAATATAAAAACTCGACCTTTTTTTTTCAAATTGTAGATAAAGAACAATTCAGTAGATAGGAAAAGTAATTTTTCAATATATTTCAGTTGACTAATGGTATTATAGACTGAATTACGTCACCTCAAAATGCATACGTTGAAGCCCTAACCCCCAATGTTACTGTATTTGGAGATAGGGTCTTTAAAGTAGTCATTGGGTTAAAGGAGGTCAAAAGGGTAGGACCCTCGTCCAAAACACGAGAGTGTTCTCATAAGAAGAGACAGACAACAGGGATACATACAGGAAAGACCATGTGAGGACACAGCAAGGAGGCAGCTGTCTGCAAGCCAACAAGAGAGAAGCTCTAGGAGAAATCAGCCCTGCTGGCACCTTGATCTTGGACTTCCAACCTTCAGGGCTTTGAGAAATACATTTCTGTTGTTTAAGCCACATGGTCTGTGGCATTTTGTTATGGATGAACAAGCTGACTAATACAAATGACAAGTCAAGAAGAAAAATAATTAGTGATTTGAAAAGAGAGAAAAAGTCAGAGAAAGGATGAGAGGTACATTCAAACCCGGAACAGACACATAGAAGATGTAAGAAACCCATATATATATATATATATATATATATATATATATATATATATTCACATGAATTTCCTCTACTATTTACGCTTGCTCTGATGAATACTGAAACCTGATTCCATTTTCAAGTCCCAGAGTCCCATGTTTCAGTTTAGATAAAACCATCAATGTGTGGTCGTGAAATCGTCCTTGGATTTTTTTAGTCCTCTAATTGTCACACACTCCTAACAGATGTCTTCATGCTCCATTGGCCTCCATTCTATTTACTTGACAGTCTAGGTACCCTTACAAAAATAGTTACTATCACATTTCAAGCAAACCATTGTGATGATCACTTTGGCTATTAGTACTCGTCAAATAAAAATTAATACACATATTTATGAGTTACAGTGGTCCGCATGATGCAAGATTTACCCAAGACATGATAACCGAACGAAAAGCACCACTTTGGAAAAAAGATGACTTTCAATGGAGAATCATTTTAGGACTGAAATAGTCCATAGGAAAATCTCACATATCAAAATTAACCCAGGAAACTGCTAGAAAAAAAAAATGGTAATTCAACTCTATGTCTAATTTCACAAATACTCACAGGACAGTACTCCCGAAACACTGATGATGACCCATACAAACTAGGCCAGCTGGGGTGAGGAGTCAAACGGGAAGACTTTGTTGGCACAATTCCTCTCCAATCAGAGAATGTTTTGTCTGTTAGAAATATCAATGTAGGTTAAAACAATATTTATCCAAGAAAAGTACACACTGGTCATACTGCTTAGTGTTACAAAGAGGAAAGTGAATCATCTTTATGGCCCCATTATTCTGTATTAAAATCGCATCTTGTCATCTAATCAGAGAGATGGAGAAACCATCACACTGCACAGAGAGGCCTCAGTTAATTGGCTCCCTCATACAGCGAAGCTCTCCTGTTTTTATTGCGAACAGTGTGCCCATCAGAAAACTAATAGGTTCATTCTTTTGACTCTCTTCTCTTCAAGAACACTGACTTCTTTTTTTAAACGAGGCTTAAAGCAAAATCATGTTTGTGAGTAGCACTTAACAAATATCAGAGGAAAACTCTTCTCCCTGTTACATCAGTACTTTAAAAGAAAACTCAGAATTATGAGGAAGGCACACGTTTTGAAATTGCAAAGTAAGTGAAATTATTAAAAGCACTTAAGCAAACAGGTTGAAAGAGCAAAAGGTCAGCCAACATATACCCACATATTTCTTCTGTCTCGTGGCAGTTGTTACATGAGATTTCCTCAGAGAAGTTTTTTTTTAAAGATGGGGAGATTTAAGATTTATTTATTTCTCAAAAACATTAATCATTTAAAAGAAAGGAAAACTCAGTTCAATCCTGCCATCCAAAATGAATCAAACTATTTTCACATTTCCAATTTTCTAATACTTATTTATATACATATATTCTTTCCTGAAACTTTCGATTTAATAGAGTCATCTGTGGACTGGCTAATTTCATATAAATTTAGAGAAAACTCAGAAGTAATAAATTCTCTCATTTCATTGCTTCAATTTATTTACAGGATCATAAGTTAAGCATCCTATAGGGAGGCAGAGGAGGAACATAAAAGAATTAAAAATGTAATGTTATCTCAGAGACATCCCAATCAATAACATGCACACATTCTACCCCATTCTAATTTTATATGTATATACTTTCTCCCATTTCAGTCAAAAAGAATCTTTGTCCTCTATCAAAAAGGCAAAGCCTCTAGAAGAAGCAACATAATAAATCATATATTTCAATCACAACTCAATATGAATAAATACAATTCTTTAGTGGAAGCAAATGCCAATAATGGAAAGATTATAAAGAATTGGAACATATTAGTATCTGGAAAGAGGCTAGCAAAGGAAAGGCCATACATATTATACTTTAACGGGGGACTTTTATAAACCCAGGGGGATATAAAAGGATAGCATACAGTTATTTGAGATGTATAAGCCCTCACATTTCTTATGACGCTTTCTTGAGTAATTTGAAGCATTCTTCAACCCACTAGCATTATCTCTGGCCCACCTACTTCCCTTAATGAACTTCTAGAATAAGTGTTTTCACATTTTAGATAACTGGGCATCTCTTTCCAATCTCCTTTTTAAATTTATAAACCCTTGCGGGACAAAGACCATATCTTGGCTGGAATTGCCCTGTGCTTCTGGTTGTTCAGCAATGCAATTAAGGTAGCTATGTAAACACTGGTGAACAAGAATTAGCCTCCGGAGGTGAGAGCTCATAAGTAAGGGAGTTTCCTGATCACTGAACAGCCCAACCCAAAATGAAACTAAATGCTATACAAATTATTTTTCCAAGACAGTCCAGAGCATTTCAAATATTTTATCTTGTTTACCCACAGAACAGACTCCTGCAGTTGAGAAGGCCATGCATTATTTTCTCCAGTATATACGTATCACACTAGAAAATATAGCTATAACTTTTCCACTTCAAGAAGCAGTAAACCCTCCACTAAAATCCTCAAGGTAATCATTCACAGGTTGATGTATGCTAATGACTCCTCCTCAGAAGCCAGGCACAGAAGGTGACATGCAGCAAATACCAGTTTATTCCACAAAGTCAGTCAAAAGTTATAAACTGATAGTTTGAAGACCAAAGTCATACATCAGACTAAATGTTCACAAACCCTCGCGGAGCCAGCAATCTTCACAGATACTGCCGCAGAGGAACAGAGATTCTGACTGCTGGGCTGGGGGTGAGCAAGAGTAGGCTGTATACTGACAGGTGGAAAAATAAGAAATCTTTTCGGTAATCCCAGTTTAACAGCCAGCAAGATAGAAGAAAATATTCTGATATTAAACAAACCTGGGGGAAAATGTAATATCAAAATTGGGAAAAAAACCAAAAAGTTTCCATCAGATTAACAAGGAGTCATTAACTGAATAGAAGCTGACTTGGAACCTAAAAATTTTGTTAAATAACTCCCCATTCTGATGTCTTCCTGCCTTTGCATTTCCTCAATACTTATTTAGACTCTCTTTGAATAATATTATATATTTAGTTCAAGTTATTTTGTTGTCTCCTGCATATCTTATTTTCCTTTCTAAACTTAAAAGTCTTTTACTTGCTTTGTATTTCCCATAAAACTGAATATACGCTGTCCTCCAAGCATAAATTCAATATATGCTCCTGGACTTCTTTGGCATTGACTGAAAGGCCATTCGGCAAAACTGTTAAGAGTGAAAGGCCCATACAATGCAACTGATATCATATCTGAAAGAATGGGGAAAAAAACCTTCGAAACGGGTTTTTTAAATTCTATTTTTTTCAGCACCAAATATTTTCCACCAGATTATCTTCCCTCACTTTCTAGTATCATCTTGATGTTTATAATGGTAATTGTTTTTAAATACATTTCAGGTGGGGGTGGTTTTCTATTTCCCGGTATTATGTAAATTTATATAGTTAAGTTTTATGTAAATTTTTTGCACAGATGAGAGTTCTAAAATCTAATAAGCATAGTTATTTTAGAAACTAAAATTACTCAAATGACTCACAGAAAACTGATAAGATCCTATACTATGGTGATATTGACAAGAGAAGGAAGGAAGGAAGGAAGGAAGGAAGGAAGGAAGGAAGGAAGGAAGGAAGGAAGGAAGGAAGGAAGGAAAAGAAAGAAAGAGAGAGAGAAAGAATGAAGGAAAGAAGGAAGGAAAAAAGGAAGGAAGGAAGGAAGGAAGGAAGGAAGGACGGACGGACAAGGAAGGAAGAGAAAATCCCTAGCTAGCTAAAACATTCACCACTCTGTAATCTTTGTAGTAACAAACATTTCCTACAAGTGGCAAATGGATAGATTTGTCCAAGTCACCGGAATATCAGCAAAGGACCCAAAGGCAGTAGAAGTTGAAACTTTTCAAATACACTGTTCCAGTCAACCATGAAAGAAGGAAGAGGACATAGTGTATGATAATAATACGTAATGTAATAATAGAAATAGTTCATAAGAAATAGTGTATGCAGCTGCCTCCAACAGAGCTGATGTCCACATGGAAGTGTGAAGTATCTTTAAGAGGATATGACAGAGCCCAAGACACGAGTGGGTTCAAGTGATCCTGTGTCCCTAGAGCCTATTTTATGCCAAGCTTGTTCTGTTTCCCTTTTATCAATTCCCTTGTATCAATTAATTCTTTGAGTTAATTGCACATGCAGTTTTAATCTGTGGGTAATTACAAACAATTAATAGTTAGGAGACAGAATTAGCAGTTCTTAGTTTGATTATCTATATAATTAAAAGGGGTGGTAAACTAGAGTTGACAAATAGCATCTTAATCACTTGAATAATCAAACCCCAGAAGCTTGCTTGGGCAGCTGAATTCCATCTGCTATATTAGTTCAAATTTTAGAATCAATGACTGAAATGTCCATGTAAATCATTCATATTGTTAATTTATAGTCAATGAACAATATGTATTCTCAAATTGCTTAAACTATTTACCTTCTTTCATTTGCTTAAAGGAGCTGTTTCCAAAGGATTCAATAAAAATAAAGATTCAACAGACGAACTTATGTATATCTACTGAATACCAGTTAATATTCATGGCTCCCAAATCTTATATTATAAAACATCTAAGAAATATGGCTAAACTTTTTTTGTACTAGATTCTAATTAACACTTTTATTTAAGCATGTGGTGAAAGACAGCAAATAAGACATACCTATAATCCTTTTTTGGCTTCTGATGGGATCAGTCATTTATAGATACAGAGCAAATACGAAGGAGCAGGATAAACTTAAGGTGAGTTAGAAAAACATATGAAGGATATTCTTATTAGGATATAATACAGAAAAGTGGCATCACTACTGCATATGTTTCTGAATTGCCAAGTATTTGGACAAGTTTGGCAAATACTTTCATGCTAAAAGTGGATTTTAAGAATGTTCAAAAAGAATCATTTCTGGTTCAATATGTCTTTGTGACTTTTGGCTGTGAGGCAGTCCCACTAAAATACTGTAACAATAAAGGAAAAGATGAAAATCTCAAGTTCACAAAAATATAAGTCTAACTATTTACCAATTTGCAGATGAGAAAAAAAATTTTTCTTTAATTAAGATGACAGAAGTGAATTGAGGAAAGCAATTAGTGTCCCTTACATAATAATAACATTCCTAACCCATCTGAAAGATGTTAGAAAAAGACTTAATATCTCCCAAGAAAAAGATAAAGAAAAAAGAACAAAACCTATTTCTTTATAATGTGGGTGTTGCTTTTGGAAAACGCTCCTTTTCCATTCCCTCAACTACCAGGATCCACTTGGACACCCCAACTCTCAGGAAACAACTAGGAGAGGGAACAATCCTGACTGTAGCACCAGGACTACAGTACTATTGTAAAGGAAGAGCTCTGTGCAGACAGTGGGACTGACAGGACTTGATAGAAAAGTATAATGGGGATTGTAATTTTCATGCACTGAACAGCTAAAAATAATAAAGAATGAAGGTGTGGAATAGGAAAGGCCCCACCTCGGTAGAGCTAGACTGTTCCACATGGACATCTCCAGGTTTCTGAGAATAAGGCAGAGAAGTGGGCATTGATACCTGCTTATCAACTATAGAACTAGGAAAGGTAACTGACACATTCAAGTGAACATGGAGTAGAGTAGATAAAAATCCATATGTTCTCTCTGTTTGTAATCACTCACTGTGCACAGAGCTATTTCTCTTCATTTAGGGCAGACTAAACATACTGTGGCCCACACTGATCATGGCAATGCTAGCTAACATTTATTGAGGACCAAGATTGCTAAACACTTTACATGCATTACCTGACCTAATCTGCATAATAACCCTAGTTTAACAGAGGAGAAAGCAAATTAAGTCACTTGCCCAAGTTCAGACAGCTAGTAAGCAGTTGTGTAAACCCAGGTCATTCTGAATTTGAAGTCCAAGTGACAGTGACACAAGGGGAAAGGTCCCAGTGGAAGACTGAACAAAGGCCCCAAAGATATTCACATCCCAATCCCTGAAACCTATAAATGTTAGTTTACATGGCAAGAGGGATTTTGCAGATATGATTAAGAAACCTGAGAGATGCCTGGGTGGCTCAGTTAGTTAAGCAGCAGACTCCTGATTTCAGCTCAGGTCATGATCTCGGGATCATGAAATTGAGCCCTGCATTGTGCTCCACATTGGGTGTGGAGCCTGCTTAGGATTCTCTCTCTTCTCCCTCTGGCTCTCCCGACCCCCTCCCCCATTGCATGCACACTCTCACTCTCTCTCTCTCTAAAAAAAAAAGAAAAAGAAAAAAGAAAGAATCCTGAGAGGGAAAGATTATCTGGGATATCCTGATGGGCCTTATGTGTACTCACAAGGGTCCTCACTAGCCTACAGAAGAGGAGAAGGAAATAGGACTACAGAAGCAAGAGACTAAAGTGATTTGGGGAACAGGTCATGAGCTAAGGAATGCAAATAGCCTTTAGGAGCAGAAAAGGCACAGAAACATTCTTCCCTAGAGTCTCAAAAAAAAAAAAGAAAATCAGTCCTGGGGAACATCTCCACTTAGTCCAGTGAAACTGATTTCAGGTTTCTGGCCTCTAGATCTGTAACAGAATGCACTTGTGTTGTTTTAAGTGTGTAGAGTAAATTGTTAGAGCAGCCCTGGGAAATTAATATAGTCTGCAATTCTGAAAATCTAGTAAAAGAGTTTAAGTCAAAAATATTCTAATAGACCCAGAAGAAAATTTTAGAATAGTATTGGCATTCCATTGTACTATAACAAGCCAAACTCTATAAAAGAGAAGCCAAAAGCAATAGAGGTAGAAAATAAACTAAAACTTTAAACAATAATAATATTTGCAAGGGGCGCCTGGGTGGCACAGCAGTTAAGCGTCTGCCTTCGGCTCAGGGCATGATACTGGCGTTATGGGATCGAGCCCCACATCAGGCTCTTCCGCTATGAGCCTGCTTCTTCCTCTCCCACTCCCCCTGCTTGTGTTCCCTCTCTCGCTGGCTGTCTCTATCTCTGTCAAATAAATAAATAAAATCTTAAAAAATAATAATAATAATAATATTTGCAAGATAAATGAAAATGGAAATTAGTCATTTTTTAAAGGCAAGAAATACAAGGAAACATAAATGTAATGACAGAACTAAAATGTTCTTCACACCTAGTAGGAGTGTAAGAGACAGTACAGAGTATCAAATGACAGGATTTAGCAGTCTTCCTAGAATACGGAAGTATCTAAAGATGGAAATTATGAGAGAAAAGATTATAGATTAAAGAGGACAAAAAATAAATATCCATCAAAGGAATCATATACGCTACTGAAGATGAAACCAGAACAATCAGAAATAGAGAAAACATACACTACTGAATAATAATTTCCTGAGCTGAAAAAAAGATAGGAATCTTCTGAATGTTGGGGTTTATTGTGTGTTAGGAGAAAGTAATTAAAAGAGATTTGTATGCAAGTACATTCTGCAAAATTACAGGAATAAAGAAAATTTAAACTACTAGAAAAATTCATACACATTTAGAAAGAAAAAAACATCTCAAAGGTGTAAAACACAGGTGGTTATCTAAAGTCTTCTGTGAAACAACAAAAGAACCAATAAATAATAGAACACCACAAACAGAATTTTCAGGAAAAAGAAAAGTTGTGAAACAAATTTTATAACCAAATTGTCTTCGATTTATAAAGGCCAGGGAAAAAATCAGTCTCAAATATATGAACACCCTGAAAGTCTGCTGAGAAAAGTCATGTGTTTTTGTTTAAATAAAAAACATCTATCTGAAGACCAAGACATGAATCAGAATTAAGGTTAAAAGAGTTTAGGAATCATGGGCTAAGAGAACCAGCAATTCTTCCCATAACCAGTGCAGCCAATTCCAGTGGGACCACGTGTAGTCACGTGGATTCACAGCTCAGACTTACAGCATGGTCCCACCAGCCCTAACCTTATAGTTTCTTTTCTGCTTTATTCTACTTTCCTAGGAATGAAACAATTTGTTTCCTAGGTATAAACGTGAACTCACTCACAGTTCAAATGAAATGTTCTTTCAAACAGACTCTTGTTCTAGGATTATCAAAAACAGTAACCAATGACCAGCGTTGGCTGGTCATGCACTTAGCCATGGCTAACAGTTTGGAATATGTACCCAGAGACCCAGTAAACAAGACAAGAATAACAAAGAACAATATAATCACTGTTTTCATTTTCACAGGACTTAAATCATGACTTTTCTCCTTCTTAAAACTTCAAATGGAATCACCTAAGTCATGACAAACCCCTCAGGAAGTGCCTCTTTCTATCATGAGAACAACCTCTGAATATTCCTATGGCACTCTGTTGTTGAAGAGGAAAAATATACCTGGAAAACCGACAGTAGGAAATACACCAGAATTTCACAATGAGCATCTCTGGGTGATAGAAGAACAAAGGATTATCTTTTCTGTGTGATAGTGCTCTGTATTTTCCACATTTTCTGCAATTAATTATAACTAATTGCAACTTTAGAGAGAACACATTTAAAATAAGGCTATATAATTTTAGGTTAAAATAGGCAAAAATTATGTAAAAAAAACAATCAACAAAAGCAAAGTCTAGAGAAATCACAGAACTTGAGGCACATTTACCTCTAAGGAGGCATGTTCTCCTTTTTTTCTAACAAGGACGTTTTGTGCTTATAAAGATGAAAATACAATTTGTTTAAACCTTATAACAAGTATACATACAAAAATAAATGCTTCCTTTAAATTTGCCTTCAATGACCACAACATTTGGTCGGAGGGGGAGGAGGAGATATAGTATCTTTAAAGAGTCAAAACTCATAATTCCCTCCCAGGAAGTAAGAGAGACGGTCTGCTGTGTTGTAGTAGCTTTGGGAAAGTTTGGTCTTAGGCTGAGAAAATACTCTTTATTAACTGAAACAGAAGCCCAGGCACTAGGTGTGTCACAGATTTACTTCTGCAATAGGAGGGCAGCTACCTGAACACATGATCTGAAAATGCCTCTTGATGACAGCTCACCTGTCATTTTTGCCAAGAAGCACTATGACAAATACAGCACATGCTGGCCGCTGACTGCAAACTCCAGGGAGGCAGAAGTTGTGTCCTGTCTGCTGTTTTATCCTCCACGCAACCACAATGCCTAGTATAGAATATGTACTAATAGTTTTGAACAAATGAATGTTACAATGAACTGGATGATGCTTGTGTTACAGATGGCAATGATGTCATAGGTTTCTAGGTGTAAAAAAAAAAAAAATACAGGACAAGAGTTCCAGGAGAAAAGTGGATATTGGATAGTAATTCGTTGGGAGTGTTCTTAGTGGTCCCTGCCCCACCCCTGCAAAGAGAAGCAACAAATAACTAGCCATATGTTTGTCTCATATAATCCTAATTTTTTTTAATTAATTCTTCCAGGTTTACTGTGCACTGATGTTTGGACAACATGGATCTTACTAACTTTAGTCAAGGTTTTGGTGCCAACATACATGAGTTGGACATGAAGGGGTAAGCACAACAAACCTATTTGGCTCAAACTCTGCCCAGCTTGGTCTCTGTACCACATGGAAACAATCTGAAACAGTCAAATCTTATATTTTAACAGTTTAAATGCCAAATGAACAAAAAAGAAGTAGATTGTTAGCTAAGAGGTGAAGCGACTCCTTTACTTGTCTCTGAAGCAAGTTGATAATCCCAACATTAAAAAATCTGGAACCTCGAATGACTGTGAAGTTGAGGGGATGACTTTCCATGATGCCTTCACATATATCCATCGCCAAAAAAATATGCACATGCCACTCCCTTCCAGTTATAAGGAGGTTGACCTGAATATTTAGCTTTCCAGAAATTCTGTGATGAAGATATAGTTGTTTTGTAATATAAAAGGATGATTAAGTTTTAAAAAACAAAACTAACTACAAAATATTTTGTCACAAATCTTTGTTATTTTATTTAGTCACAGGTTATGCATGAGTTAGAATAATTGTGCAAATTCTGGAATGAGCTCGCCTTTTTAGAAAACAAAAACAAGAATGTAATCCCCTAAGAAAGACTGTTAATTTTTAGTTATTTCCATCTGTCTTTGATGATTGGCTTGTCAGAAGATTGAAGTTCATTAATGTATCATTATCTTTACTAAAATTCATTAAAGCAATACATTTAAGGCAGGAGAAAAGATTCTGGTGACAAAAACAAAAGGATAATCACAGAACAGCATTTTAGCTCTGCTTATGTCGGTATTTTCATTCTAAATGTTTCATTGTATTCTTTTCTACTCTCCTAGTCACAGCTAGGAGAGAATTAGTTTGTCACCTTGAGAGGTACAGACCACGTATGACTGCTGAAAACTAAGTTGCAGGCAGAGTATTATAGAAAATTAAGTACAAAGAGATTCACAAAGCCGAAGTCAATAAAGCTATAGCAAATATTACATATAAATATAACAAACAATATTAGTTAAATAAGCTAACAATATGAACTTTTTATTATTATGATAAAAAGTACAATTATTGGACTTGAGAATTAGCCAATTTCTACTCACCCTTTTCAGTCTTTTCAATCATCAGAAAAGAGGCAAAGATAAAACATAAAACAATGTTTCTACGTCTTAGAAATACAAGTAAAAGTCTAAGTTCTGGGTGGATGATGAAAACTCTGGATTTTAAAGTGTTAAATATTATCTATAAAGCTCAGTAGCCATGTGGACCCTGTTTCCATTATCACTAATAAATGAAAATTGACTGTACTAATAAAATATTTCACAGATGCTCTGTCTTCTTACTCCTACACAGCAACAGATCAAATTTAACAAAATTTGGTTCTTTTGAGAAACATAATATGTATCATTTTAGCAGCAACTTTAAGAATAAATGAGAACAAAATAAAGTTTATTTCTTAATTTACCTTACTGGTTTTACTAATGACTATGCCAATATATGAATCCTTCCTCTAGTTAAAGTGTTATACTTGCCTTAACCTAAAAAAAAAGTATTGAAGTCCACTCATTTGCCTATGCCACGGTCTCCACTTGTGATGGTTAATTTGTGTCAACTTGTCTAAAACACAGTGGCCAGGTATTTGGTCAAACACATCTGGATGTTGCTGTAATTAGATGAGATTAACATTTATAACTCCTCTGAGTAAAACAGATTGCTCTCCAAACATGGATGGGCCTTACCCAATTAGTTGAAGGCCTTAGACCTCCCCGCAAAAAGAGAATTCTGCCAGCAGACTACCTCCAGACTCAAATTTTGGACTTGTTAACCTACACAATTGCATAAGCTAACTCCTCAAAATAAATCTCTCCACATATGGAGTCAAGAGGAGAGAGAGATTTAAGGGATCACAGATGAAGAATGAGAGAGAGGATATCTATCATGTATCTATTTTCTATCTAACTATACCTCTATCTATCTATCAAAACCTCTATATAAATATATAGACAAATAAGTATAGGGGCGCCTGGGTGGCTCAGTCGTTAAGTGTCTGCCTTCGGCTCAGGGCGTGATCCCGGCGTTCTGGGATCGAGCCTCGCACCAGGCTCCTCTGCTAGGAGCCTGCTTCTTCCTCTCCCACTCCCCCTGCTTGTGTTTCCTCTCATTGGCTGTCTCTCTCTCTGTCAAATAAATAAACAAAATCTTAAAAAAAAAAAAGATAAGTAAGTATACATAGATAAAGATCTAAGTATATCTATATCAAGAGATAGAGAAAGTTGGCAGGGGATCCTACTGGTTCTGTTTCTCTGAAGAACCCTGACTACTATACCCCTATAAGACATCCTAACCAGTATCCATCCCAAAGCATAGCCAACTTTCAAGGCCAAATTTTCAAGGCCCATCATCTTTTCTCTCCACTCAAAAAAACACATTGGAATTCAAAGGAATGTGACTGGCATGATTACAAAGATAAGGCTCAATCCATTCTAATTATTGAAAATTTACATAATTTTCAGAGTTTTGTCTTTTCAGTATTAAGAAAAATATGCCTTGCAACCACCTCACTGATACAACAATGTGAATGATCATGGAACCAGAGACTACTCATCTCCACCACTGGAACAGAACACAGCTCATCGCTTTCCTCATTATGGGTTACCTTTTTCTGTGTTTTAATTCAGTCACAAATCCATAAATTCTTCATAAGACATGGCTAATGTCTAATATTTACTTGTATTCCTATACACACATGCACAGCATTTTGTATGGTCAGTTTTCCAAAAGTTAAAAAAAAAAAACTTTAACCAACATCACTTTGCCTTCAAAATTCAGATGATACCTTCACTTCCATTATGGTTACTTATACCAAAATGTCTCTATCTCTGTAAAAGATAAGAAGCAAAAATTATATAGCAACTCCCATCTCCACCTGAATGAAGCCTCTGTCAAAATATGATGAAAAATACAGAATTTGAACAATTACTAGATATTAATTGATATTAAGTTAGTTTTAGATGAGATAATGATATTTTGGTTGTGCTTTAAAAAGAGATTCCTTATATTTTATTGATGAAAGGATTTTGAAATATTGATGGAAGGATATCAAGGAATTTGCTTTAAATAGCCCAAGTTGGGAAGGGAACTGAGTGGGTGCATGGCTGAAATAATACTGGCCATGAATTTATAATTACTGAAGCTGGGTGATGAGTACTTGTGGGTTTATTATCCTACTCTCTTTATTTTTGTATATATTTAGATTTTCCATAATAAAATGCTTTTTTATCTGTTTATTCCAAAATGCATAAACTTTTCCAATGCCAAGAAAAGTTTGAATTAAATAGCTAATCATCAGGAAAAAAAGAGCAGACGGCAGAGCAAAACATGAATAACAATACTTTTCTATCTGGCAAGATCTAGGTTGAAAAAGGAAGAATAGGACTGCACAATAAGGTGCAAGAAAGCTCAGCTAAGCAAAATCCCCACCAAGTCCTCACATGGTGGCTTTGTTGAAAATATTATAAAATCCGAGGCTGGAACCTTCCTCAGGGAGAGCAGAGCATCAGAAATTTCTTTATTGTCTGCCTTCTCCAATACAATATAAGTACTACAAGGTCAGTAACTTTTGTCATGTTCACCAGTATCTCTCCAGCAACAAGCAAAGCACATACAGTAGGTGCTCAGTAGATACCTATTAATTATTCCTGTATATAAAATATGTTCTCCCTGGCTACCACAAGACTATAAATTATTAATTATAGATATTAAACTATTAGAATAAAAATTCATTTCAGAGATTCAAGTTTTAATTATATATGCATCTTTCCGAAAATTATTTATCAGTAACTTACATCTATTTAGCATGTTAAGATGAACTTCTACATACACCATCTCATTTTAGCTTCATCCAAAGAGAGATAAAACAGGGATTACCTCTCCCATTTTAGAAAAGAAAAAACCGAACCTCAGAATATATTGATCTGCTGAGATTCTAATCCTGGTTTTTGTTTTGTTTTGTTTTTTATTTGACAGAGAGAGAGAGAGATAGCCAGCAAGAGAGGGAACACAAGCAGGGGGAGTGGGAGAGGAAGAAGCAGGCTTCCCACCGGAGCAGGGAGCCCGATGTGGGGCTCGATCCCAGGACCCTGGGATCACACCCTGAGCTGAAGGCAGACGTTTAACGACTGAGCCACTCAGGCGCCCCCTAATCTTGGTTTTTTTACTCATGATCCTTCACTCTTCCAATTGGAGAACCATTCGTATGTTCTTTGAAGATATCTCTAATTAATCAACCATTTTCACTCAGTATTATTAATTCTAGGAGAGAAAACATCCTGAAGTTGAGCCCAGAGTCAAAGGATGAGAGACAGAAAACCAAAACTATTATGTGGGCTTTGAGATACAATATTAAGGAATATCATTTGAAATATTAAAAGATATGTAGAGTTCACCTTTCACTTTATATATAGAATGCCACACACAAAAAAAATATTTTCCACTCTAGCAATGAGAACAAGACAGTCTATAAAACAATAATTTTTGAGCCACTAAGAGAGCTGAGGTCACAAGGTAACCTAATGAACAGGTTGACGAGCTCTTCCAAGAAGAGACAAAATGCAAGGTTGACAAGCTCCTCCAAAAAGAGACAATACAATTCACCTTGGACAGACCATGAGAAGAAGAGATGACCATCATAGAAGCATGCAAGAAAAAAACCGCTGAAATTGTTTATGAATCTTTAAAGGTCAAATGCGGACTCATTTGGTAGTACAGAATTTTTTTTTTTTTAAGATTTTATTTATTTATTCGACAGAGATAGAGACAGCCAGCGAGAGAGAGAGGGAACACAAACAGGGGGAGTGGGAGAGGAAGAAGCAGGCTCATAGCGGAGGAGCCTGATGTGGGGCTCGATCCCATAATGCCGGGATCATGCCCTGAGCCGAAGGCAGATGCTTAACCGCTGTGCCACCCAGGCGCCCCGGTAGTACAGAATTCTTAAAAGCCCAAATGGGGTATCTGCATCCACTCTTCTACCCTTTTCTAAAGGCTTCCAGTGAGTCTGATGGGAAAGACCGGGGTAAGGCAAGAGATCTGAGAAAGACCACCTCTGTGGTGCAGGTGTGTGGGTCTAACCTTAGCTTATAGGTGGAGCAGAAGAACCTAGAGAAGCCTGTCTCCTAAAGAGACACTGCCAGAGGGCAACATGGTGGTTGGCTGCTGCAGGAGGAAAGCCAGGAAACTCAGCTAAGTTTATGAAGCCACTAAACCCTGATAGCAAAGTCAGACAAGGAGTTTATAAGAAATAAAAACAGACCAGTATCCTTAAGAAATATAGATGCAAAAATCCTTAATAAAATATTAACTACTCAAATCCATCAATATATGAAAAGCATAATATATCATGATCAATTAAGTGTAGCTCAAGAATATAAAGTTGGTCTTGTATATGAAAATTAATAGTGTAATTCACCACAGTAAAACACTGAGAGAAAAATCAATAATCGGTAAAGTACATATACAAAAACATTTTACAAAATTCAACACACATTTATGATTTAAAAAATTTTTTATCGCAAACTAGGAAAAAGGGAAATTTCCTAATCCTGATAAAGGGAACCTACAAAGAACTGTAACTAATGTCATACATGATGGTAAGATATTGATGCCATCTGCCTAAGATCTGAAACAGGATAGGATGTGTGTAATCACTGCTTCTATTTAGCATCGTGCTAGAGTTTCTAACCAGTGCAATAAAACAAGACAGAGATAAAAGACACACAATTTGGAAAGAAAAAACTGAAGCTATCCTTATTCACAATGACATGACTGTGTATGTAGAAAATTCTAATGAACTGAAAAGAAAACTAGTAGAACTAGTAAGTGAATTTAGCATTGTTGCAGTGTACAAAATCAATTAAAAGCCAACTGTATTCTATATAGCAGCATGAACGATTAGAAAAATCAATTAAGAATTAATTTAACAAATAGCCTGTAAAACCTTAGATAAATATAAAATATATACTTTACAAATATAAAATATTGCTGAGAGATTAAAGACTTACATAAATGAAGAGATACATTATACTGATGGATTGGAGACTTAATGCTAAGATTGTTGTTTTATATCCCTCAAGTGATATACAAATTCAAAGCAAAGCCAATTATAATCACAGCCAGCACTTTTTCTGGAAATTGACAAGATAACCCTAAAATTTTGTTTGGAAAAGCAAAAAAAAAAAAAAAAAGAAACAAAATTGGAGGATGTATACTACATAATTTCAAGACTTACTATAAAGCTACAGTATTTAGCTAATGTGGTATTGGCAAAAGGATATATAAATACATCAATGAAAGAGAGAAGAATCCTGAAATAGACACACAAAAATACAGAGATTTTTGACAAAGGTACTAAAGCAATTCAATGGAAAAAGAAAAATCTCTTCAACAAATGGTACTACCTTAAGCCATACACAAAACTTAATTTCGAAATGGATTATAGGTTAAAACATTAAAGCTAAAACAACAAAGCTACCAGGAAAAAAGTACAGAATATCTCCACAACATTGGGACCAGCAATGATTTTCATTGGGACCAGCAATGATTTTTAAATAAGACACAAAGCACAAGTCACAAAAGAGAAAATGAAAAATTGGACTTCATCAAAAATAAAATTTACTGCTCATAAGAAAAGGCAAAAAGAAATAAAAAAAGCAAGTTATACACTGTGAGTAAATATTCACAACACATGACAATGATCTAAATCCAGAATATATAGACTCTTACAACTCAGTAACAAAAAAACCAAATCACTCTATTTTAAAAATGGGCAAAAGAGACACTTCACAAAAGATATACAAATGGAAAATATGCACATTATACGCAAGTAATGAGTCATGGAACTTTACATCAAAAACTAGGGATGTACTGTATGGTGACTAACATAATATAATAAAAAAATATTATTAAAAAAAAAAAGTACTCAGCATCATTAGTCATCAGGCAGAGGAGAGCAAATTGAAACCTCAAAGAGCTACCCCCACTGAAACGGCTTAAATGAAAGAGACTGACAGGAAATGTTGGAGAATGGGGGGCAACAAGAACACTTATACACAGCTGATGAGAATGTAAAATGGTTACCACCACTTTGTAAAACCCACTGTCCTTCTTAAATAGTTAAACATACATCTATTCTGTAACCCAGCAATTTCGCATCCAGGTATTAATCCAAGAAAAATGAAAACAGGCCCACATAAATACTTGCACCAAATGTTACTGGAAGCTTTATCCGTAATAGCTAAAAACTGGAAACAATTTGGATGTCCATAAACAGGAGAATGGATAGCTACACTGTGGTATTATCAAACAATAGCAATAAAAAGAATGAACTACTCTCTCTCTCCCCCACCTCACTCTAAAAAAAAAAAAAAAAAAAAAGGTGGGGGGGTGGCACCTGGGTGGCTCAGTGGGTTAAGTGGCCAACTCTTGATTTCGGCTCAGGTCATCATCTCAGGGTTGTGAGATCGAGCCCCGCTACAGGCTCTATGCTGGGCATGGAGCCTGCTTAAGATTTTCTCTCCCGGGGCGCCTGGGTGGCTCAGTCGTTAAGCGTCTGCCTTCAGCTCAGGGCGTGATCCTGGCATTCTGGGATCAAGCCCCGCATCAGGCTCGTCCACTGGGAGCCTGCTTCCTCTCCCACTCCCCCTGCTTGTGTTCCCTCTCTCGCTGGCTGTCTCTCTCTCTGTCAAATAAATAAACAAAATCTTAAAAAAAAAAAAAAAAAGATTTTCTCTCCCTTCTCCCTCTGCCCCCCTCTAAAAAAAAAATAAATAAATAAAATAAAAATGAATGAACTGATACATGCAACAACATGGATACATTTCAAACACATGGCAAATGAAAAACTTCAGACAAGAACATACATGCTGTATGATTCCATTTATATGAAATTCCCAAATTGGCCAAACTAAACTATGACAACAGAGATCAGGTCAGTGCTTACTTCTAGAGGCAGAGAGTACAGTAGGGGTAGATTGATTGGGAACAGTCAGACAAAAACTTTCTGGAATGATAGAAATGCTGTGTCTTGATACCCATTCCACAAAACTTAATGAATGTTACCTTTGAGATATAAGCATTTCACTGAATGTAAGTTATATTTCAATAAAAAATAAAGATAAATGAAATATTCTATGTGCCTTCTATTAGCATCTTTACATGAGCAATTTATATTACTCACGTTCTGGTGCCAAATCAAATTTAAGTTATAATCCTAAAAGGTTAAAACCTCCTCCCAAATACTTTAAAAGTACTTTCTAATTTAAAGTTCATCTTCAGAATCAATCAGTCACAAAACAAAGCATTTCACAATCTAAACAGCTGAGTAGTCTTTCTGAGAATAAGCTCTTGTTCTTTTGCTAGCAAATCCACCAAATTTTAAAAATCATTTTTTAAGTACTGCATTGAGGTGGTTTTCTGTTAAGGAGAAGAAGCATTCCTGTGCATATTTTAAATTAGCATGGAAGACTTCTTTAACTTCAGAATTTCTGCAGTATTATACAATTCAAGTTCTTAATATTCCATTCTAAAAGTAGTAATAAAAGTTCAACACTTCACAGTCTATACTTAACTTCTACATAGTCTTGTCTGATTCTCATATTTACCATGAATAGTAGATAAAAGAGGAATTTTCTTCCTCATTATAAATAAGACAAAACTTTGGTTTTCTCTTCTTTTATTGTTCTTCCTGATATTCCTGTTTAACTACTTTCCTCTTTGATTCCTTAAATTCTAACCATATTTTCTAATTGTAGCATGTCCCTTTAAGGCTTTGTCCTTAAGATCCCCACTTTTCGTAAATAAATTATTCTTTTTATCCAAGTATTTTTTTTCATTTTGAAGCCAATCTTTTGATATAAAGACAATTTAATGATGCCAAAAATATATTAAAAGATTTTTAGCAACTAGACATTTTTGATGTATCCTTCAGAAAATATTTCTTCCCATTTCCATTGATAATTAAAAACCTGACAAAACAATAGAAAAACAGAAAATTAAAGAGTAATGAGTGAATAACTGTAATTTTATTTAGCCATTTTACTTATTATTTTTCTCTACATCAATTTATTAATTCTAATGGAAATTGTTTTTAAAGACCTGTGGTATTAGAATCACACATAATCCTATCTATTTTTAATTATGTATTATTTCAGAAACACTAAAAATTGAAAAACATAAATACCATTTTAAAAATTCATGCTCTGCAGATTAATTGTAGGAAACCACTTTCATTCACATACAATTAAATGAAAATGATTAGGGGACAATTAAGATCATGAAAAACATAAGAATTCTTTTTAAAAGTCTATGTGTTTTCCCAATTTTGTAAGTGGAAAATAAATGGTCTCATTTTTTAAACCACAATAAAAGAAAATGTACCAGTCATTTAAATATTTTTTCAATACATCTCTGAACCAAATTTTGCCCGACAGAGGAACTGAAGACAAAAATTAGAAACCCAGGAAAAGAAGACTTTATAACATTCAATGATACTCATTTTCATGCATTAGTCTTCCATTTTTTAAGTCAGATAAGCTTGCAAAATTTTCGACAGCACACATGGTCAAGAATTATTAAGTCTAATTTTTAAAACTTTTGCCAGAGAAACCACCTTACTTGTAAAAAAGGGATTATAAATCTGGTTGGAAAATCGACTGGAAAAATAGGCAAATTAAAGAATAAGGTCTTGCTTTTTGTATTCTAAAAAACAGCTCAAAGGTCACTGTAAGTAAATTAACCAATATTAAAATTTGGGCTATCAAGGACAAAGTTAAATTCTCAGTGTGTATATTCAGGAAGAAATACTCCAAACAATGAGGAGAAAGAAAGAGAAAATTAAAAAGCAAGATAACAAACAAAAACTACCTTCAGAAAATGCTCTCACAGAAGTTTGCTTTATAGGACTGATGGTACAAGTAATTAGTTTGACAATGAATAAATGGCACTTTGAAGAATTGATAAACCCAGTAAACCTTTAAGTCAAACCACCTTGGCCTGTATTTGTTTTTAAGCAACAGAATTATAGTTTGCCATCATAGTTTCACTACCTCATGTTTAAAAGATTCATATGTATGAAATGCTTGAAAGAAACATCCCTTATATACGCTGTACTTCCCAGTGGACATAGCTTAGCACAAACTGATAAAAATGAAGGGTCATAAAACAGAAAATCCATTTTCATACTCATTGGTATGTAATTGAATAGATTCTTTGAGTAGATGCTATAAATTAATTCCAACTTAAAAGCAATGAAATATTTTACCTTTTGCAAAGCAGTCAGGAATGACAAAACTATTCTTTTCCCCCTTTAGCAAAGAAGGGATATTCTGTGATTTCAACAGTTATTGCCTTCATCCATCTAAACTATAAACCCATCTCATGGACTGCACGGAAAAATTTGGAGCTCCTTCAAAGTTCAATCATCCAAATACAACAGAGATTCTCATTGGTTTAAAGTGTATTTTAGAACACTAGGATATTGTTCCAGGATATTAAATTTGAAGAATGACTGACTTTGGTTTCCTTATGAGTTAGGACATAGTAATGAATAGTTCTCCTTAGATTTAGGATAGATTCAAAAATAGATTTAGGGACACAAATAGGTCTACTGGTCCATAAAATTTGTATCAGCCTTTGCCATATGTATTAGAGAGAAAAAAACACATCAGTTATTTTTCTTAATTAGGAATAATAAATGTGGTTACTCAACAGAACTCACACACAACATAGTATCTACCACAGAGAGGTTTATGTTCTAAGACATTTACATTCAGTAAGAGTAGCCTACAGGTCAGTGCTTAATTTCTTTCTTTCTTTTTTTTTTTTTTTTTTACTTCTTTTTCTTATACCTCTTTTTTTATTCAGAATTGTTATTTACCACCATTACACTCACTCAGGCAAGCAATACTTACTAAACTTTAGGAATTTAGTAATGCAGTGTCATTTTTTTCAGGGCTAAATACATTGTTATACCTAGTATTTCAATCCAATACATGGTTTTATTGTCTACAATCCCAGCAGGTACTTATTTCGTATTTACCAGGTGCAGCTAAACACTGAATGCTTACTACATGCCAGGCATGTGCTGAGTGTTGAGACTACGAGATGAACGAGACACAGTCCCAGGCTTTGAGAAATACACATTCTAACAGGGAAAAGTAAATAAAGACAACTCACTATACCACTCTGTGGTAAGTGTTTACTAGATATACATTGTGGAGGTTCACACAGAGACGAAGCAATTCTACCTGAGGAGTCCAGGGGTAATTTCACAGGTGTGATGGGACACTTGAGCTGGATACTAAAGGTCGATGAGTAGCTCCAGCAGGAGGTGGAAGAGTTTCTGTCTCACAGAGAAGAACAGCAATAAAATTGAGGAGTTAGGAGTCCCACATTCCCAGGGTACTCAAACGCTCTTAGAGATCCCTTAGTACGGAGTACTTGAGACTTAGTACAACTGTTTAGCCAGCCTGGAGGGTGTAAATGAAAGAACTTAGGCAAAATCCGTAAGTTGCCCATGATATCCACAGAGGCTGACCAGGAAGGACAAGACTGGAAGTCAGGAGCTTCTTAAGAAACGTAACTGATGGGGAGGGGGGGGCACCTGGGTGGCTCAGTCAGTTGAGCATCGGACTCTTGGTTTCCACTCAGGTCATGATCTCAGGGTTACGGGATCAAGCCCCATGTCAGGCTCTGTGCTCAGTGCAGAGTCTGCTTGAGATTCTCTCTCCCTCTCCCTCCCCCTCTGCCTCTTTCCCTGCTCACACCCTCTCTCTCTCTCTCTCTCTCTCAAATAAATAAAACTTAAAAAGAAAAAAACAAACCTAACTGATGATTTAACAATGTGGCCTTTTCTTAGAACTCCAAATAAATCTCTCCAAAGGATTAACCTTATATTCCTATTTTAAACCCTGAGTTTACTCTACCTTCCTACTGTTATATTTCCTAGTGTAATTTTACAATAACTGATGAGATGTTTAGGACTTATCCTTTGTATCTAATAGTCTCTCTGGTAGTAAAATGGTCTAGAGGCACAGTCACCAACCAACTCAGTGTGCACAATACTGCCTCTATTTTAGCACTGATAGTCATGCCCAGAGCCAACTGGGCCAGTTGATCACTCTAAGACTTCCCACTCCCTCAAGGCGCTAGCAGAATAGGTACACAGCATTGCTTTTCGTAGTGAATTTTTTCTTTTAAAAATCTGTTTTAAAATGTAACATACATAGAGAAATGCGCATAAATTATTATGTGTACAATTTTTAACCAAGAACAGACCACTTAGAAGAAATAATATATAGGGTACCACCCCAGAACCCTTCTTTCCCAGTGTTTTTCTTCCCCCAAGAATTAACTCCTTCCCTGAATTTTCTTGCAAACGTTCCTTGTCTTTTTAACATAAATTTGCCAATAGTACTAAATGGTAAAACTTAGTTTTACCTTTTTACTTGAACTTCATCTACCAAAATGCTTTTATGCTTTGGTTTTAGTGCTTAGCATTACGTTTATAAACCTCATCCACGCTGCTACATGCGGATGTAGGCTGTCCACTTTCTTGCTGTACACTCTTCCCTTGGATGCATTCACCATAATTTATTTATCATTGTCCTGGTGATGCCATTTTGTTTCCAATTTCAGGTTATTACAGATTATGCTGCTATGAACATTCTTGTATGTGCATTCCAGTGCAGTGCATACGAGAGATCCCCGAGGGCTGTACTAGTGGAAAGTATGGTCAAGTGAATTAGCACAATCACCATCACCTGGGAGCTTGATAGGAATACAGATGCTCAGGTCCTAACCCAGACCTGCAGAATCAATCTCCAGTTCAACAAGATTCCTTTGAACATTAAAGCCTGTGTGAATGATAAGCAGTACGGGCTGAGAAGCACGGCTCTATAGCATATGCTAAGGAGTGGAATCACTGCAATTAAGCTTTACTTGACACCAGCAGGGTGAGAGTTCCCAGCCTTCCACATCCTCACCAACACTTTGTCCTGTTAGTCTTTTAGATATATAACAACCTGGTGGGTGTGATCTGGAATCTCCTAGATTTCCTTTGCATATACCTAATCACTAATGAGGTTGAGCATTTATTTATAAGTTAATAACGGATTTGGATATCCTTATTTCAAATTTCCTTTGCCCATCTTTTGTCCAGGTTTCTACTAGTTTGTTTCTCATTTTCTCCTTAGTTTGAAAAAATCTGCTATATATGCCAGGTTTTAGAGAATTGGTGGTTGTATGTATTGGGATTACTTCTCCCACTTTCTGTGTTGTCTTTTTACTCTTTATGGTGCATTTGATGAACAGAATTTCTTAATTATGATACTTGTAAGCTAACCAGTTTTTTCATTTATGTTTGGTGACTTAGTTTATTATTTAAGAAATCCTTTCCTACTCCAAGGTCCCAGATGTATTTCCCTATACTTTCCATGAAAGAATTCACATTCCTTAACTTTTTATTGAAATACAGTTCATGCAGAAAAGTGAACATGAGAATTCAGGTTAGTAAATTTTCACCAACATCCTTGTGAATGACGATGAGATTTCTAGCAACTAGAAACGCCTCTGATGTTCCTTCCCCTTTCATCATGACTCCTCAAGAATAAGATGATGTGAGATAATTGTTCAATTTTGCCTTTTTCTATGGGGATAATTAACTTTTCTAGTACAATGTATTGGAAAGTCCCTTTTATTTCCACTCATATGCACTGCCACCTCTTTAGTACGTCAGATACACATGTGAGACATAGATCCCTTGCAAACTCACAGCTGCACTTTGGCCTGCTGGCTACTTTCCAGTCCTTGAAATAGGAAGATCACACTCCAGGCCTTGTGCCAGCACTGGCACCCCGACGCCCTCTGCTCATCTATCCTCTCCTGATGTGGACACCAGGCATTCATGGCTTACTAACTCTTTGTACCAAATGTCTCTTGTTTAAATCACTCTGTACTCCAGTTCTCCTGATTGGACTTAGACTAAAATAAATCCTTTATATTTTCAAAATAAAACCCTTTAACATCCTCTGAAATATGAAATTAGAGCATTTTATTCTTTGAATTCTTGATAGAAATTGCCAGTCAAGCCATCTGCCCCGGCAGTTTTTGTGGAAAGATTTTTCAAAAATAATTACCTTTTTTAAATTAATTTATTTATTTACTTATTTATTTAGAGAGCATGAGCTGGGACAGGAGCAGAGAGAATCTCAAGCAGACTCTGATGAATGTGGAGCCCAAGGAGGGCGGGGGGGGGGGGGGGGGGCGAGGGCTCAATATCACTACCCCTCATGAGATCATGACCTGACTGGAAATCAAGAGTCAGACACCTTACCTACTGAGTCACCCAGGCCTAGGTTTCATATTCTTTGTTGAGTCAGGGTGGATTATATCTTTCCAGAAACCTTCATATTGTGTCTACATTCTCAGTATTTCTGTCATAACGTCTTCCCTCTCTTCTTCTACATCTATGATATCTATAGCAATATCACCTTTTATATTATTTTTTTAAGATATAATTTATTTTAAAGAAAGAGAGCATGAGGGGAGTGGCAGCAGGAGAGGGAGAAAGAGAACCTCAGGCAGACTCTGCACTGAGCACAGAGCCGAACTCAGGGCTCAATACCACAACCCTGAGATCATGACCTGAGCCAAAATCAAGAGTCAGATGCTCAACTGACTGAGCCACCCAGGGGTTCCTCACCTTTTATATTCTTAACACTGGTAAAATGATTGAAAAAAAAAATATATATATATATATATTATGCTAACAGAGATCAAAAGAAAGCTGACAAAACTTTTACTTCAACTTTCTATATTCTATGTTTTAAATGTATCTCACACAAAACATAGAGTTGACTTTTTTTCCTATACTCTTAAGTTCTCTGGCTTTTGGGATGCCTACATGGCTCAGTCAGTTAAGCGTCTGCCTTTGGCTCAGGTCATGATCCCAGGGTCTCTGATGGAGTCCTACATCAGGCTCCTTGCTCAGCAGGGACCCTGCTTCTCCCTCTGCCTCTGCCCATCCCCCTGCTTATGCGTGATCTCTCTCTCTCTCCCTTTCTGTCAAAATAAATAAATAAAATCTTTAATAAAATTCTTTGACTTTTAACTGGAGTATCTCTTCATTTATTTTCAATGAGTAATATCTTTTGTGTCCACCCAATTTTTGTTTCCTATTTTGCCACTTACTCCTTTTCTCCCTCTTCTTCCCTCATTTGTGCTATTTTTTATCACGCTATTTTTAACCCTCCACCAGTTTGAACATTACACACTTTTGAAAATGATATTCTAGATATTAAAAATGCATACTTAACAAAAACTTTACCCTTTTCTTTAATAAACCAAATTCCCTAGAATACTTAAACTTCTATGTTAACTCAAAGATAATAGAATACAATCACTATTTAATATTTTAATTATATTTTCTAGACCTACTATACATTATTATTACTATTGCACATCATCAGTTTACTTTCCTGTAGATTTATTTATGATTTTTTAAAATCTATATTTTTCCAGGATACCTGGGTGGCTCAGTCGGTTAAGTGTCTGCCTTTGGCTTAGGTCATGGTCCCAGGTCCTGGGATTGAGCCCCACATCAGGCTCGAGCAGGGATCCTGTTTCTCCCTCTCCCATTGCCCCTCCTCCACTTGTGCTCGCTCTCACTATCTCTCTCTTTCAAATAAAATAAAATCTTTAAAAAATAAATAAATAAATCTATATTTTCCCTTGAATTTCAGTTCTCCCTTTTCAGATCATTTTTCTTGTCCTGAAGTACATCTTTAGTATTTCCTTCATGAGATTCAGTTGGTCATAAACATTCTCAGTTCTTCTTTATTTAATTAAGTCCTTATTGAACCTCTTTTTTAAAAGATTTTATTCATTTATTTGAGAGAGAGAAAGAGAATGCACAGAGAGGAAGAAGCAGACCCTCCACCGAGCAGGGAGCCCAAAGTAGGACTCAATCCCAGGACCCTGGGATCATGACCTGAGCGAAAGGCAGATGCTTAACCGACTGAACCACCCAGGCGCCCCCTCATTTAACCTCTTGAAAGGTATTTATGATGCCTACAGACTTTTAGACTAGCAGGTATGGCCGTAAGCACACTCAGGTTATTATTCCATTATCTTCGGGCTTTCCTTCATATTGTTGAGAAATCAGTTATCTTACTGCTCTTGCTGTGGAAATAATTTCTCTCTCTCTTTTCCTTTTCTCTTTCTTTCTGACTGACTTTTTAAAACAATTTCTTTTTGTTTGGTTTTCTTTATCTTCACTATGATTTCAAAGTGTATATTTCTTTTTATCTATCCAATTTAGGATTTATTAGGCTTCTTAAATCTGAGGATTGGTGTCTTCCATCAGTTCTGGAATAATCTGGGCATTATCTCTTTAGATATTGCCTTTGCCATATCCCTAAAAGGCAATATGCTCTCCTTCTTGGACTCTGATCATATGTATATTAGATCTCTTCACAGTATTTTCATGTATCACTCTTGCCTTCTCTTCTGTACTTTGCTACTTGTTTTTCTGTATTGAATTCTGGGTAATTTCTTCTAACCTTTCTATCAGTTCACGAGTTATCTCTTTTGCTAAATTCGACATGCTACCAAATATGTTCACCACCAGTATACTTATTGTTTCCGTTTACTAGAATTTCTGCTCTTCCTACTCCAAATTTATGTCACTTTCTTATAACTTCTTATTCTCTATGAATATCTTCAACTTCTCATTTATTCCTTTTAAACACACTGGTATAATTGTTTTAATATCTGAATCTGATAATTCCAATATCTGAGGCTGACTGAGTCTTTTACTATTGTCCTTTTCTTCAATTCGTTCTTATACCTTTTCTATTGTTTTCTCATGTGCTTAGCTATTATTGACTCATTGATTGATTTTTAAGGGTAAAAATAATTTAAGTTCCCCTTAGTCAGTAGGGTTTTGCATTTCCTTCTACCTCTAGCCAGTTGGAAATCAACTTAAACTAAGTCATAAGTTGAGGATCTCTAGGTAGGCTACGTGTACATGAGGTACAAATCCTTGCAAGACCCTATATATGGCCACAACTCAGAGAACTTTCTTTCATATTTTCCTTTTTTGTTTAGCAATGAGGCATTGGTATTTTAATCAGGATGGCATTGAAAGTGTAGATTGCTTTGGGTAGCACAGACATTTTAACAATGTTTATTCTTCCGATCCATGAGCATGGAATGTTTTTCCATCTTTTTGTGTCTTCTTTAATTTCTTTCATAAGTGCTCTGTAGTTTCTAGAGCATAGATCCTTTCCTCTTTGGTTATGTTTATTCCAAGGTATCTCATGGTTTTTGGTGCTATTGTAAATGGAATCGATTTCCTAATTTCTCTTTCTACCGTTACATTGTTAGTGTATAGGAAAGAAACTGATTTCTGTGCATTGATTTTGTATCCTGCCACATTACTGAATTGTTGTATGAGTTCTAGTAATTTGGGGGTGGAGTCTTTTGGGTTTTCCACATAAAGCATCATGTCATCTTTGAAAAGAGAATGACTTCTTCTTTTCCTATTTGAATACCTTTTATTTCTTTCAGTTGTCTGATTGCAATGAGGCAATTTTAAAAAAGCAAAAGCAAAAACAAAAAACAGTTCCTGTAATTGATGGAGAAGGAATGGGTTTCATTCTAGTTTGCTCTTACCCTGGCTTAATGTGGAGAGGCTTTTGTGTAAAAAATCTCCAAGAGAGACAGATACTAAGCTTTGACACTGTCCTCCTTATCCACATGCTTGCTTTTCCCAACTATGCAGCATCAACAATGCTTCCGTGGCATAAACGGGTTTGGCACTCCATTATTCTGCTTCGCACTCTAGTTATAGATGGTCAAAGAAAAACTGGCCTGTGACAGTCCCCACTGTCTTTTTAGTTCTTCAGTGATTCTTTATATAGTTTTTAAAATATAATTTATTAATTCAAAAGGGATACTTTATCCAAATAATATTTCTTCCTCCCATTAAGTGAAATAAGTGCTTCATCAGAACTGTCAAATTATTAAAATCAAAGATTAATAGATTACATTTATCCACAAACTAAAACAAGATGCTATTCTATTGTCCACATTTCCTTGGCTACATGGTAACATATTTTATAGTCTTATATACATATTTATCTGTCCATGAGTAGATAACTAACATTGGACTATATTTACATCTCCTGTGATATTAATCACTGGCAGGTCTCCAAACACTTTTTTCCCAATTTAGGAATGATACAAATGTAAACACGGTATTAAAATAAGGAAATCAATATGTCTCAATGGTTAAATATAACTGTCGTAGAATGCACAATGTTTGTTTTTTAATACTTTAGAGTTGTTTCACAACAACCTCATTTATCTGTTAAAAAATAGTGAGTTAGAACAATTATCTAATCTATTATCTACCAAAAGATACTACCTGCTATGCTCTAGGTTGAATTGTGTCCCTCAAAAAGATATGTTGAACTCCTAACCCCCGGTACCTCCGAATGTGACTTTTTTTGGAAACAAAGGTCATTGCAGATATAATTAGTTAGATTAAGATGAGGTCATATTGAAGTAGAGTGGGCCCTTAATCCAATATGACTCATGTCCTTATAAGAAAAGGAGAAACACACAGGCATGCTGGAAGACAACAATATAAAATCAGAGGCAAAGACTGGTATTATGCTGCCATATGACAAGTGGCACCTAGGGATATCACAAACTGGAAAAGAGAAGAAAAGACCCCCCACCCCCACCCCAAGACTTTAGAGGGAGCATGACCCTGCTAACACCTTGGTTTCAGATTTCTGGCCTCCATAACTGTGAGACAATAAATTTTTATTGTTTTAAACCATTTAGTTTGTGGTAATTTGTTACAGCAGCACTAACAAACTAATAAACCCTATTAAAATGTTACTGTGAATTTTATGTCTTATCAGTAAATTTTGAGGAAGTTATTAGACTATCATTTAACATAAAAGTATGATAATAATATGCTTTGTGTTAAAGATTAATGTATGAATTGTAATTCTCTCAGGGAGGCTTACTTGTTGGCATTTGCTTGAGTTCCTCAAAATATTATCACACCTTCTGGTTTGCAAATTGTGGAGTAAAAATACAATCTTTGCCCCTTCTACTCTTGGAAATAGTCCAGAGCCAATAATAAAAATTAAACATCAGAAAAGCAAATGCCTTCGATGAAATCAGAAGCCATCTAAAACCCAGAAGCACATTATATGAGACAGACAGAACTTCTAAATATAAATGAAAAGTACATGGAAGTGCAAGAAGAGGAAAAAAACAGTTGCCAATCTCAGGTAATGCAGAGAATAGTTCTCCAATATAAGTAGCCGTATCTTGGGGAGCAAATCCCTTTGGGGGAAAAAATGGAAATAAGGTGCCCTGGACCACATTTTCACAAGGTCTCAAGAAGCTGGGAAGGTGGTTGGGGTGCTTGGGTGGCTCAGTCGTTAAGCGTCTGCCTTCTGCTCAGGTCTTGATCCCAGGGTCCTGGGATCGAGCCCCGCATCAGGCTCCCTGCTCAGCAGGAAGCCTGCTTCTCCCTCTCCCACTCCCCCTTCTTGTGTTCCCTCTCTCGCTGTGTCTCTCTCTGTCAAATAAATAAAATCTTACCAAAAAAAAAAAAAAAAAAAAGAAGCTGGGAAGGTGGGACTGAATGAAAAATCACATAGATGAAGCACATTTTCAGGACTCAACCTCCAGTTGAAGGGGAGGGTCAGGGGAGAGACATTCAGCAATGTTAGCTGTCCTTCAGAGTGAAAATAAAATGGCTGGGGAGAAGCAAAGGCGAAAAGAACTCATGCATACCACAGATCTGTGTCATTAAAGGTATTTTCCGTTAACGTGGAACACTGCTCTGGCCACTTCTATCTGCAAACCTCCTACAAATGGCTAGTTCAGGAAGAATGAACCCTATTCAAAGTGAGTAATCATCATCATCATCATCATCATCATCATCATCAACATCATCATCATCTAGCATAAAATATATACAAAAATACTGCAGAAACAAAATGAAAAAGGTATTTTTAAAAATAACACATGAATACCATGAGAAAAGTGTTGCGGGGGGGGGGAGGTGAAAAATATTGCCACAAGTAAGATAAACATTTTGACCAAACATATTGCCTAAGGAAGTTTTTGGAGGAAAAAAGATAATTGCTTCTATTTAAAGAATACTTGAAAAAGGGATATAAAAGCTGAAGAAAGGGGCGCCTGGGTGGCTCAGTCGTTAAGCACCTGCCTTCAGCTCAGGGTGTGATCCCAGTGCTCTGGGATTGAGCCCCACATCAGGCTCCTCCGCTGGGAGCCTGCTTCTTCCTTTCCCACTCCCCCTGCTTGTGTTCCCTCTCTCGCTGGCTCTCTCTCTCTCTCTCTGCTAAATAAATAAATAAATAAAATCTTTAAAAAAAAAAAAAAAAAGCTGAAGAAAGATATGGTGACACAATAGAGATCACTGTTTGAGTTGATGGAGCCCAAAAAGAAGTAAAGGGAAAAAATTAAATCATTTGCAGAAATGAAGACAGAGTATGGGGCACTGAAAATAGGATTGATAAAAGTGAACATAAAACATAATAAAGAAAGTTTAAAGGGATTACAAAAAATGATAGACATAGGTAACGGGCAAAAGAGGAAAAGAAAGTAATAGAATAAAAATATATCAAAAACATAGTTTAAGAATAATCATTGAAATAAAATAAGATTAGAACCTTCAAATCGAAGGACATACTTTATATCAGGAAAAAAAAATTGTCACACCATAATGCTCACCAAAACATATCTCAGAAATATCACAAGAATTCAGAAATAAAAAATCCTTTGAATAGCCAGGCAAAAAGAACGATATACCTATAAAAAGCAAAGCTGCAAGCTAGAGGGCAGTAGAGAAATGTCTATAAAAAATGAGCATGACCTAGGAATTTCACCCTAGTCTAGATGACACAATCAAATAAGTAACTAATCAAAATTTTGAGAAGGAAAAGAAGTTGGCAAATGATGTAAATAGCTAATTTCAACATTTTTTATAGTCAAGGGGAATAATTCTCATTTGGAATTAGTGAATCACTTGGTACAAAAATAGGTATATTTAAAGTATGAATACCATGTATATTTCACCATGTATATTCTTTTTTTTAGGTTTTTATTTAAATTCCAGTATAGTTAACATACAGTGTCATATTAGTTTCAGGTGAACAATACAGTGATTCAATACTTCCATACAACATCTGGTGCTCATCACAGTGCATTCCTTAATCCCCAACATCTATTTAACCCATCTCCTCACCAACCTCCCCTCTGGTAACCATCAGTTTTCTTCTCTATAGTTGAGTTTGTTTCTTGGTTTTGCCTCTCTTTCTCTTATTTTTTTTTCCCCTTTGCTCATCACTTTTGTTTTTTTAAATTCCATACGTGAGTGAAATCATTATAATGTATAGTCTTAATACATACTTACACACTAAAAAAAAACATGTCTAATAAAATTGGGTGGTGGATAAAGGAAACAAGAAGGAAGAATAAACACACATATACAAATTCCATTCCTGTTCATGGAAGAGAGTCATTGTTATATATAAACAAAATATGTCTTCCACTTTTGAAATATTAACTGCTATGGGAATTGACTTCCTATCACAAACAGGTAAAAAACTAGACAAAAGATTTGTTATAAATAAATGGTAATTAGAAGCATGCGGTACTCTTCTAAGACTAGACAAACAAATCAATGGAACAGAATAAGACACAGCAACAGACCTATGCATATTTGAACATTTAGTATATGACAGAGGTGGCCCAAAAGATCACTGGGTAAAAAGAGACTTTTTTTTTAAGATTTTATTTATTTATTTGAGAGAGAGAGGGAGAGAGCACAAGCAGGAGGAGCAGCAGGCAGAGGGAAAGGGAGAAGCAGGCTCCCCACTGAGGAGGGAGCCCAATGCGGGGCTCAATCCCAGGACCCTGGATCATGACCTGAGCCGAAGGCAGATGCTTAACCGACTGAGCCACCCAGGCATCGCTAAAGAGAGACTCTTCAATAAATTTCTCTAGGACAATTGAGTGTCATTATGGCAGGGGAAGGTGGGGAAAATGAAGAGGGAATGAAACTGGACCCTTCTCTCACAACTTACACAAAAATAGACTTCAAAAAGCTAAAACCTAAATATAAACATAAAAACTATAATAATTTAGAAGACATTAATGGACATTAATTTAATGACCTTTAGGTAGTGAAGGTTTTACACTGAAGTTTACAAACAAGATACCAAAAGAAACAGTCATAAAGGAAACAGTGATAAATTCAATTTGTTTGGCAAAACACCATAAAAGAGTACAGGAAGACAAGCCATGGAGATAGAGAAATTTTTTTCAACACATGCAACTGACAAAGATGCAGTTTATGAAACTTTATGAGAAATATTTAAAACTCAATAAGAAAAAGGCAACAACTCAAAAGAAAAATGGAAAAAAAGTAATTAAACAAAAATTTTTTAAACAAAAAGTTTTTAAACAGCCAAGAAGCATATGAGTATTCACTCTCATCAATAATCAGAGAAATGCAACTTTATAAAAAAAAATTTAATTAATTTATTTATTTGAGAGAGAGAGTGTGTGTGTGCACATGTGCAGGGAGGGGAGGGGCAAATGGAGAGGGAGGAAGAGCAGAGACCCATGCAGGGCTCCATCCCAAGACCCTGAGATCATGACCTGAGCCGAAACCAAAAGTCAGACCCTTACCCAACTCCACCACCTATGTGCCCACAATGTTTAAAAAAATTTAAATATGTGGGGTGCCTGGGTGGTAGAGTCAGTTAAGCATTCAACTCTTGATTTTGGCTCAGGTCATAATCTCAAGGCCGTGGGACTGAGCCCCTGTTGGGTTCCATGCTCAGTAAGGGGTCTGCTTGAGATTCTCTCTCTCTCTCTCCCTGCCCCTCCTGCTTGTGCTTGATCTCTCTCTCTCTCTTTCTCTTTCAAATAAACAAATCTTTAAAGAAAATTTTAAACACTGAATCCCAACTGATTGGCACAAATTTATAATCTTAACAATTTCAAATGCTGAAGAGGATATAAAACAATGAGACTATTCATTCCCTGCAAGTGTGAATGTGAATTAATACCAACCTTGGAATACCAGCATTATTGAGAAGTTTAAGGTATACATAACCCATGAACCAGAAAATTCTCTGGTATATACCCTAGAGAACCCCTTGTGGATGCACAACAGGAGACATGCACAGTAATACTGATACAGCTCTAAAGTGAAAGCAACTCAAATGTCCATCAAGGCAGACTAAATATTACATGATATATTCCTAAAACGGTATACTATACATTAGTGAAAATGAACAAGCTCCAGTAGCCTGTAACAGCATGGAAAAATTTTGCAAACAGCGTTAAGCAAAATAGGTAGGGCACAGGAAATATATGCAGTACAATTTAATTTATATATTTTTTTAAACAGGCACGAATAATTATCAGTCTGGGTGGTAAAACTAAAGAGAAAAGCATGGAAATTGGTATCACAAAACTAAAGCTGGTGGTTAACACTGAGGAGTGAGTAAAACTGTTCCAGTTGGGAAGACACCAGGTTGGGGTGGGGGTAACTCCTTAGTGCTGACAATATTCACTACATCATACCAGTCTGTCATAGTGGTTTTTATTTGTGATATTTTATTGTGCTCTCTTGAGCCTGGGAACACTTGCAGGGTGAGTGCAGACCCTCATTTGTGCAGGCTGCACTCATTCACCAGACCGTCCTTCCCCTGCAAACACAAATGGGACAGAGGGTGTTTGCAGTCACTGGGCTGGAACCTGGCAGTGGGTGATCAAGACTCTATCCTGGGAGGAGGAGGACAGGTAGGGAGGCAGAAGGTGGGACTACTTGTGAATTAAAGTCCCATGCTTATTCTCTTATTCTATCAGACTCACTTACAAACCACACAGTTAAAGGCAAGTTACTGAGAAGTTCAAGAGGGCGACCACAGGGCATTAATCCCCAGAGCTGATCCCGTTCTGAGGGCAGAGTCCTGTGTGATTGCAGGGTCGAAAGCCCATGAAGCCAGCTCCTCACCATACACATATGTTTTCTGCACATTCCTGCATGTGTGTTGTACTGTGTATGTGTACATGTGAATGGAGGAAAGAAAAGAACAGATCATGCCTCTATTTCTTACGGCAAGTCCCTGAGCCGTGTGTGAGGTCTGAGCAGAAGGGAAATGAGAAGATCTGAAGTGATTATGTCATTAACTTTTTAAATTGTCTATCAGACTAAAGCTTATTTACCAAAACGTTCATATATCTGAATGTAGACCTGAGTGTTCAAAGGATGTTTTATAAATTAAATATTAAATATTTATAATTAAGATCATGGGCAATTAATTCCACAGCATGCTAAGTGATTTAACATAATTGTCCTTGGCTATAATCTTGATGCCAAGAACCTCCTACTCTGATTCTAGTTTCTTGCCTTCCACTCACTTTAACTGAAAAAATGTAATGTTTGGTGGGGCAATTTATGAGATCTAATGAAAGTGGATACAAATAGATTATGTCTTCTAATGTATGACAGTTCAGATTTCCAAAGGGAAATGGGATGGAAGGAAACCAAGTAGGTGCTCTACCTTTGTTACCCTCATTTAATTCTCTCACAAGAATACTGAAAGGCACATACAAATATCTCATTTCTACAAAAGAACACTGAGGCTGGGAAGGGTAAATATCCTTACCAAGATCATCCATCTAGTAAGTGTATACATACAGTCTGATCAGACTACAAACCTCTATAATCTTTCTTTGCTACCTTTTTCTCTTCTTTTCTTTGAATATTTACTGTCCATTTACTATGTGCCAAAGCATGTGGGATCGATGTCCACTGGAGCCCAAAATCCAAGGCTGTGTTTTCAGTGTAGTAATGTGTGGCTATGGGCACTTGAATTGTGGCTAGAATGAACAGAGTTGTGCTATATGTTAAATCATACACCGGATTTCAAAGACAGTAAGAAAAAAAGGAGTGTAAAATATGATACTAAGAAGTCTTCATATTGACTACATATAAATGATAAATTTTATATATATTAGGTTAAATTAAAGGTGTTTAAAATTTATTTCATCTGTTTCTTTTAATGTGGCTACTAGAAAATTTAAATTATAAGGATGTCTCACATTTTATTTCTATTGTACATCATTGGTCTAAAGATGCCCTTTCAATCTTGCTTCGAGATATATAAATGAATTACCTACTTGCAATTATTAAATGTTATATTTCAATATTACTTGGAATAAGAAATATCTGTAATCCACTATGGAATGTATCTTCCTGCCACCATCAATATTTATAGAAAATATATTTAATCTCTTGAAATTTCAGAAATTAGCTTACCTAATATTAGCTAACCCCTACTGGTTTTCCTTTTCCTGACAGAGCATACAATGAACAGAGAGAGATACCTGGATTCAAGACACAGGTATTCTTTTAATGGAATGAAAAGAGCTTTTTCACATTCCTCAAGTATCTCTTAGAGATTTGTTGAACATTTTTAATATCATAGTATGCATTTCTCCCAGCATGAAAATTTTTTATTATTTAGAATTTGGTACATTAAAAATACTTTTACATTTTCCTAAAGAAGATGAGTCAAGGTGCGTTTTCAGACAATAAAACACTTGTATTTTTATGAAATGTCTATTAACATAAGCAGTGGGGAATAATTTAAGAAAGTTTTCTTCCCTAATACATTGTTACATACTGAAACAGCAATACAAACTAATTTATAATTCAACATAAAGGCTAATACTCTAAAATTGTACATGATGTAGCAACATTATTGATAAACTTGTAAGACTGACTGAAAATGTACTTCTAAAAATCCTCTCAAAAATCACACAAATTTACAGACCCTTTAGTTCATAACATTGAATGTACTAGAAAATACTCATTTTATAAGCCCATCCTATATTGAATCACTGTCTTATCATAAATAATAGCCTTAAAATATCCCAATGTTATGGGAACCTGGTCAGCTCACGCAGTGGAGCATGAGACTCTTGATCCCAGGATCATGAGTTCAAGCCCCATGTTGTGTGTAAAGTTTACTTTAAAAAAAGAAAAGATATTGAAGAAATTATCCCAATTTTACATTTAAAGAGCAAAATATTCATAGATACATATAAGACAATATGGACATATATAAAGCAATACAATAAAATGGAATAAGAACTCAAATCAAAAGACTGATACTTTTGAGATTTGAGCTACTTGCAAACCTTTTAATATTTAGTTTCTTCATCTGAACAATGGGAAAAGTTAGATCAGCTATGCCTGAATATCCCACGAGAATCGAGGACACATGTGAAAAGAAACTTATTACCAGTAAAGAGTGATACAAATTATATTATTATTACATTAAGAACAAACTTATTCTGTTATTTTATTATAAACATCTAGCCTTCATTTAATATTTTTAGTAGCCATTCAGGCAAGAAATAAATTAATAAAAATATTTTAAATATCTTAAGTTTCAGCTTTTTCAAATCATTTTTAGAATCGCCTAGGTATAAAATAATAACTGACATTACATCAATAAATGAGAATACTTATGAGAAGGTACTTGATGATTATAGTAGAATTGGGGGAGATAGGTTACCACAGAATCAAAAAGACAAGTAGCAACAGTCTAAATGCACACAAGGCAAGCATCATCTCCCTCCCACTCCGCCTGTTATAATACAGTGGATTCCTGGATAAAACTAAATCTATTTAGAACACTTAGAACTTATTATTTTGGGGCAAACAAGCATCTTATGAAAGATGGCAAAAAGGGAACCAAGAAGAAAGTGATTGATCCGTTTTCTAAGAAAGACTGGTATGATAGAAAAGCACCAGCTATGTTTAATACAAGAAATATTGGAAAAACACTAGTCACATGAACTCAAGGAACCCAAATCGCATCTGATGGCCTCAGGGGTCATGTTTTTGAAGTGAGCCTTGCTGATCTGTGGAATGATGAAGTTGCATTTACAAAATTCAAGCTCATTACTGAGGATGTTCAGGGCAAAAACTATCTGACTGACCATGGCATGGACCTTACCTGTGACAAAATGTGCTCCATGATCAGAACATGGCAGACCATGACTGAAGTTCACGTTGATGTCAAGACCACTGATGGTTATTTGCCTCATCTATTTTGTGTTGGTTTTACCAAAAACAACTGACAATCAGAATCAGAAGACCTCCTACACTCAGCACCAACAGGACCTCCAAATTCAGAAAAAGATGATGGAAATCCATGACCTAAGAGGTGCAGACAAATGACTTGAAAGAAATAGTCAATAAATTGATTCCAGACAGCACCGGAAAGGACAGAAAAGACTTGTCAGTCTATTTATCCACTCCAGGATGTCAGAAAAGTAAAAATGCTCAAGAAGCCCAAGTTTGAATTGGGAAAGCTCATGGAGTATTACACTGCAGGTAGTAATTCTGGCAAAGTTACTGCGGGTGAGAACATGCTAAAGCTGAATGAGCTGATGGATACGAGCCACCAGTCCATGAATCTATTTAAAATTCAGACATTTCATGGTGAAAAAAAATCTTATTTGTGATGTTTAAAAAAAAAGAAGAATTTATTATTTTTAAAAATCTACTTTGCACTTCTACAATGAGTTGAAAATGCCTCTCAAATCCCCTCCCGTCCTAATTTCAGCTGGCTTCGCATAGTATCAGAAGGCGGGAACAAAGAACATGGCTTTTCCTCCTCTGATAAAGTGAGTGCTATGGACTGAACTGTGTTCCCCCCAGATTCATATGTTGAAGCTCTTACGCCCCAGGGTGATAGTATTTGGAGATGGTGCCTTGGTTTAGATGAGGTCACAAGGGTGGGGCCCTCACGATGAGATTAGTGTCCCTGTAAGACTGACCACAGAGCTCTCTCTCTCTGAATGTGTGCTCTCAGAAGAGGCTATGTGACAAAACAGACAGAAGGCAGCTGTCTGCAAGCCAGGAAGAGAGCTCACATCAGAACCCAAACATTCAGGCACCCTGATCTCAGGCTTTCAGCCTCCAGAATTGTGAGAAAATACTTCTGCTGGTTTAGCCATCCAGTCTATGGTATTTTGTTCCAGCAACCCAAGCTAACTCGTACCTGAATAACCTCTGATGGGGCAGGCAGGTGATGAAGCTCGGGAGAGTTTGCTGCACTGGTACATGGGGGGAAATTCCCTTATAATTGTCGAGAGAAAATGAAATGGATGCTTATGTCCAATTAATGAAAGAAAACTATTATATGAGACTTAACTAGAAAAAAATTTTAAAGTATTGCCACTAGGTTTTAAAAAGATGCAAAGGAACAAAATTGGAAGGAAATAAACCAAGTTGTTAAGCATGGCTGTGAGAGGGTAGTGGCATTAACGGACAAGATTTTTCTTTTTTTTTTTTCCAAATTGTTCTTTAATATGGTTGTATGTATTTTTATAACAGAAAAAAATGAAACCTAACATTTGGCTAGTGATCTCAATACAATATGAGTCTAACGGCAAGGGTTTTGTTTATTTTAAGCTATCCTCACGGGGAACAAAAGCTATTTATAAAGCATTTTTTGAGTTCCGAAATGTCTACCAGTCTATTGGCTCTTTTTAAAGGGGAAGTGCTGTCCTCCTAAAACTCATCCCTTTTATTGAGAGAAGATTCTGTCACAGTAATTGAGAATACTACTGTATGTAACGTATTAAGAAAATGTTCATTGTGGGATGCCTGGATGGCACAGTCGGTTAAGTGTCTTCCTCTGGCTCAGGTCATGATCCTAGGGTCCTGGGATCAAGTCCTGCATCAGGCTCCTTGCTCAGCAGGGGGCCTGCTTCTCCCTTTGCCTGTCACGTCCCCTGCCTATGCTCTCTCTCTTTCTGACAAATAAATACATAAAATCTTAAAAAAAAAAAAAAAGTTCATTGTAATGAGTAAATGCTGAAGGAAAATCAAAAAATAAATATTAGGGTCTCAAAGAAAGTGCTCACTCAGAGCTGACCAACACGAAGAGCAGGAAAATATAATGATTAATGGAAATTCATGCAATAGAAAGGAATGTACTATAAAGAAAATCAGGAAAGCTAAAAGTTGTTTCTTTTAAAAAAAACAATAAAGTTGACAGACCTTCGGCGCAAATGATCCAAGAGAAAAAGGAAGGAAAGGTGGAAGAGAGAGAAAACCTAAGTAATATAGAAAATTAAAAAGGAGACATCAGTATAAATGTTATTTTGGACAACTTTATGGCAATACTTTTGACAATTCAGACATATTTCTATAAACATAACTTATAAAAATTGACAGAAGATGAAAATAGTTTCATCAGTCCTAATTTTATTAAAGACATTTCATCTGTGATTTTAAAATTCCATATAAAGAATGGTGGTATCAAAACTGATTTCCCCCCAACATTTAAGAAAAAAATACCACAATCTTATACAAATTCTTCCAGACAAACAAACAAAGAGGGAATCGTTTCCAACCTATCGTATAATGTCATTACCTCAATGCCAAATCCTGACAAGAACATTATAAACAAGGAAAATTACAGGTCAAGTCTCTTTTCAATGTAAGTTTAAAAATCCTCAACAGAATATAAGCAAATTAAATTCAAGTTAGGTTTATCCCAAGGTTGAAGAATACCTTAACATCTGAAAATCAATGAGCATAATTCATAACATTAAGAGAACAAAGGAGAGAAATCATATAATCATTTTAAGAAACAAAAATAAAATCATCTGATAAAATTCAACATTGACTCATGATAAAACCTCTTAGCTAAGCAGGAACTTTTAAAAATAATATAGAGAGGCTTTAACAAATACTATACATTATACTTAATGCTAATATATATAATTCCTTCTGAGATAGGAAAAGAGAAAAGAAAGCTGCTCACCATTTCTGTGTTACATTGTGCCGGGTGGGGGTTAACAAACACAATAAGGGAAGAAAAAGGAAAGGTCTAAAACAGGAAGAAAAGAACCAAAAACTGTCATCATTCATGGACAACATGATTGTGTATTTAGAAAATCTAGAAGGATCAACAGATAAACCAGATAAACTACTAATTTTTATGCTAATTTATAGTCATGCTAATTTATAAAGTGCATAAGATATAAGGTCCATGTAAAAAAAGATAACAGTATTCCCATATTGCAGAAAAGGGGGTAGGGGCTGAAACGAAATTTAAAACAGCATTTAAAATAGTACCAAAAACATCAAATGTATAGAAATAAATCTAAAAAAAACGCAGAAAACTATAAAATACTATCGAGACTTTAAAAAGGCCTATATAAAAGGATATATCATGTCCACCTGTATTCTATTCTGAAAAATTAGAAGTTTCTTTCAATTCTTGATCTACCTGGAGGCAGGTAAATCTAAACAAACATCACCTTTACAAAATAATAACAATTATGGCGTGGCCTATGAGGTTAAAGTTAAAAAAGACAAAATTGAAATAATGGAAAATGATAGAAAAAAATTCAGAATAGAGAAAAAACAAACTAGCAAGTACTTCATAGTCACTATTTTGTCCCAAAGAAGGTAACATTTGTGTTAAATTTTACTATATTTAAATCGATACTATTTGTTTATCAAAGATGCCTTAAAGAAAGTGAAAAGACTAGCCACAGTATAACTAACGAAGGATTAGTATCAAAAATTTAATAGAACTCCTCCAAATCTAGGACTCTAGGGTGGAAGCAAAGAGATAGGATTTGGGAAGGGCACATGAGTAGATTCAGTTGATACCAATATTATTAAAAAAAAAGAAAAGAAAAGTGGGCAATCCATGAACAAGTGATGATAATGCAACATGAAAAACAGGAATTTTATTAATCTAATTCTGGATTCCTGAAGTCTAATATATAGATATAGATATAGATATAGATATAGATATAGATATAGATATAGATAGGAAAAAGGAGAGAAGTGATATCAATGTTTTGTTGTTTGTTTTAACTAGGAAAGTTTAAGCTACCACGAATAGGTATGAGCCCTAAAAACAAACTATTCTAAATAATATTAAACCCTTACGGAATCAGACTTTCTTATATTTTCTGGTTTTATTATTTTTATGCTTTCCTGCCAGTTCAGCCAGGTTTTTAATCCTATCATTTAATATTTAACTAGCATTTTCAAGTGTTCTGTACCAGAAATCCTTATCTGCACTGTTGTTCACCGTATTCTCAGAAACACACATACACACAGAGCTGTATTTTTTCAGCTATATTTTTTATTCAAAATGAAAACAACATATTTGAGCTCCAAGGGTGAAAATATTTATTCTAATAAATTAGATCAATTTCTTCATTAAATGGAAAAAAAAACATGAAAATTGGTACCACTCTTTTAGAAAATAAAATAGTATCTTCACTCACCCAAAAAAATATGTGAGCACTTCCTATATGCCAAGAATGATTCTGGATCCAAGGGATTCAGTAGTGAACGAATCAGTCAAAACTATCTGCCTTCATGGAGTGTACGTTCTAGCAGGAGGAGGCAGACAAAATCAGATAAATGAAAGAAGCAACATGTCCTGAGACCTCAAGTGTTAGAGATCAAAGCAGCGCAGGAGCGGTGAACTACGGGCTAGCAGATAGGGCTGCTGCTATACTCAGTTGGCAGGGAATGGCCTCATTGATAAGGAGGCACTTGGACAAAAACCCAGAAGTGGTCAAGGAGTGACACTTGTGACATCTAAGGGAAGGAGCTTTCTAGGCAAAGAGAACAACACCTACAAACTTCCTGCATTAGACACATTAGATTTGAAGCGCCTATTAAAAAATCAAGTAGAAATGCTGATTAAGCAGTTGAATGTGAGCTGGAGTTCAGGAAAATAACCAGGCTGGAGATATATTTGAAGTCATCAGCATATAAATGATATTTAAAGCCACAGACTGGATGAAATTACCAAGGGAATGAGTATATCTAGAGAAGAAATTCAAAAGTTTTTGGCCAGGCCTCTATGAGCACTGGGGGCCCCAAGACTCTTAGTGGGAGCTAAAAATATTGTTAAGAGTTTAACAGGTGATCTGGTTGGATTGTAGTGCTCTTCAAGGCCAGGTTTTGGAAATACTTCTATGGTATAACTATTGGAGAATATATGTAGTATGATGGAAGGAAAATTACTGGAGAAAAAGAGCTCAAGGAATGGAGAAGCCAATGAATCAGAGAGCTTATTTACTTGGACACTGAAATCATAGTTCTTAGAAGACTAGCACTAGAGAAAGTCACAAGGACCCAGGGGCTAATTCCTTAAGATATGAGAGAATGGATACAAATCAATAGAATACTATAAGAAGAAGAGATAATGGAAGATATCCTTTGATGACAGGGGATTCAAAGCTGGGTGTGTTAGAGAAGAGAAAGGGAGAACTGTCTGGAAACAACGTGAGGAATAAGGAGGTCACTTCCCCATCTCCAATCCCAAATGGGTGAGGCATGGGAGAGTAGACCATCACCACTTGAGAAAGCAGCAGGGGAAGAAATGTCCTCAGGGCTTGAGACAGAGCACAGATTTCAGTAAGACCAGGAGGTGAAGGGAACACTTAGCAGAGGGTAAAGATTCAGGGGTTTTGCTGGTTACTGGCTATGAGTTCAGGGAGAATAGTAAACATGTTTCAAGAGCAAAAAGGGTAAGGGATGAGGTCACAAAAAAAGGCATACAGATTTACAGAGAGAGATTTTCTTGGTCAATGATTTTGGAGAGAGACTTTAATACCTGAGAAGCAGCCATACAAGAAAAGGAAATCTTCTAACTTTTCATTCCTTTCATTGAAGGCAGTTCCGTTCTTTCCTCAAAGATCACAAATGATGAAACTGAAGCCCAGAGAACTGAAGGGATTCACACCAAGCCACATAACTGAGTTGGATCTCATACAGAACAAGGTGGGCTTCTTGGACACATTTCCCTTCTTCCCAGAACTTTATACTGAAAAATCCTATTAAAGAGTTCCTGCCATGGGCCTATTCCCTTAGAATCACAAAAATGGAGAAAAAGCTTTGAAATTACTGGTGAAAGGGGTCCCTGAGGAATATCAGTTTCAGTGTGACCTACCACATTTATTGAAATAGCAGAGTAAACAGGCAGATTCAAGGTCTAGAACAGGATGCCAACAATGACAATGACAAAAATAGGTGAATCCAGGAAAGGCCACATTGATTGTGTTTATATAATAACAACAAACCTCACTCCCTGAGTTCTGTGCCGTGATAGTGTAAGTTAGTGTGGTACAGAGGTGTGTCTTGTGCTTCTAGTAATACATCCTTTAGGATAGGGTCAAAGCGAGGTCACTGAACACCACGTTTTCAAGTCTACAATGTTTTACTATTTACATCGAGGGAATTGTAGCTAATAGTCAAAGCTCAATTTTTTAAGCACCAGGATGTACATTATACACTTTACAAGCATAATCTAAAAACTTCGAGGTTGGTACTGTGATTATTCCCCCCATTTAATCAATGAGGAAACTGAGTCATGGATTGACTTAACTTGGATGAGGTTTCCAGAGACAGAATTCTAACCTCATTAGAGTGACGAGAATAACGTCAGTGCCTACACTACTATGCTATATAGGAGTCCCCCTTATCCGTACTTTCACTTTCTGTGGTTTCGGTTATCTGCGGTCAACCGGATCTGGAAGCAGATAATCTCCCTTCTGACACACTGTCAGTCAGTAGAAGCCTAACACCATATCATGATGCCTACGTCATTCGCCTCATTGCCTCGCATCAGTAGGCATTTTATCATCTCACATCATCACAGGAGAAAGGTGAGTACAGTATAATAAGATATTTTAAGACAGAGAGAGACCACATTCACATTTGTACTACAGTATATTGTTACAATTGTTCTGTTATTATTAGTTGTTAATCTCTTATTGTGCCTAATGTATAAATTAAACTTTACCATAGGAATGTATGTATAGGAAAACACATAATATATATAGGTACTGTCTGCAGTTTCTGGCATCCACTGGGGGTCTTGGAACATCTTGACCTGCAGATAAAGGGGACTACCATACCACTTTAAAAGTCAAGGCTTCAAGTAGTATAAAGTATATACATTTATATGTAATAAAACATAATTATTATATACCATATATAATAATATATATAGGTCAAATGAATAGAAATCATGACTTTGTCTTAACTCCCATGTTCTAATTTCCTTTCCTTTTTCCTTCAATAAGAATAATTTATTTATTCTAAAAAGGAATTGGGCAATTTTAATTTAAGAGCCCAGTAAATTACCATACACCCCTGAGAAAACCACAAGATCTGCATTCTCTCACAATTTAAGCTACATTCTCTTATTAAATAGACCTCAGTGACTGTTTCAGACATTCAGTGAAGCTGTAGCTTACTAAACAGTGTTAATAATGGTGTGGAGAAAAACCTTTGTCGGATAAATTTGTAGACTCAAGCCATAAAATGAACTAAAAAATTAACATGAATTCTAAAAACTATTCATAAAGTATTCATTATTTTTCACCCAAGACACAAAGCCCGGACCACACCTAGGTTATTCAAAAAGAAAATCAACATTTTTCACATTTCTCTAATAGGTTACATAAAGTAAGTTGCTGGCCACAAGACTTCAGATATTTCTGCTCTCATTTAAAAAAATGTTGCAATTATAAAAGAGTGGTTTGGCTGAAAACAAAGCAAAATAAAACAATACTTCATATACAACAAAGCAATGATGGAATTCCCATTCTTATTTGATTAAAAGTACATTTCATTTTAAGGAAAAAAAGAACAGCTACCCTATAGCATTTGGAAATAATATTTTTATTCAAATTTTTTACACTTTCATCATGTTCAACTTTCCAACTCCCCGTGAAGTTATATGAGTATTGAGAGACTTATATCATAAAACTAATAGTCTGCCCAACAATTTGGTTTTAAAGCATATAAGCAAATGCATAACATTTTACTTATTTTTATGGTATCTCTGTGGCCTATACATAATCAGAGTAAACCAGAATTGTAAAAAAAAAAAAAAAAAGGTGTCCAGTACCATTCTTTTGCATGTTTACATGCATTGTTGTTTTTGTATTTTACTTCCCAAATTCAGTTTTCTTTCAGCAGTTATCAAATTTTAGCCTACTATGCACAAACAGACATAAAGATACCTAGAAATATATTCCATTTGGGTGCCTTCTTTTAATTTGGCTCCATTCATTCATTCATTCATTCAACAAATGTTTATTGATGCCTAATATGTGCCTGTCACTGTGATAAGTACAAGCAGTCTTTAGTTTCTATGAAGCTACGGCTCTATTAGTAAATACTTCAGATATTTATTTTTGCATGGACAGAACCTTTAGCAAACCTCAGAACACATCCTATAGGTGACTGTCCCATTCCACTGGCCTTCAACTCACAATTTCACAATAATCTGCCACTGGTAACTGACATTCTCTCAACGAATGTTTTAGAAAGATTATCTGTCTTTTCTTCAGCATTAAACAAACGGCAGTCAAGCTTCTATACGGTAAGTTCCATGTATATGGAGAAAGACTTAAATTTCTATATTCAGAGTAAAGCCATGAGAATTACTGAACCCTTCAATGAGCTAAGAGGCAGCTCTGTGAGGGTGCCTCTAAATAAATGTGATTTATCTGAGCTCGATGGTATTTGAAAAGAGAGGCTTTTATCAACACTTAGTACGATTCTGAATAAACTCTAAATGTCACAGAACTTTCACTTATGAGGTAGCTTATGGCTGCAAACCTCAGCTTTCAGGGTTATCAGATTTCAAGATTATTATCCATTCAACTATTTCACCCATTGGATCCTATGCTTTACGAAGAATTGTTGACAGCATTTGCTTCTTCATCTACATATTCAATTCTAGACTCAATTGAGACCCACCCATTATTTATACTACCTGGGGCCTCAAACTATCTGATTAAGCCTTAAAAGAATTTAAGCTATGGATCAATTCAACATTCAAAAATTTTGAACATTTATACGTGTTCGAGATTCTGACATTATATTCACAATATTAAAAGTTTGGGTGAATATTGGTTGGATTAATGAAAATGTGTTACTTGAGCCTCCATCTGATGCTTGAATTCCTTTTATAGTAATCCAAACAGAGAAACTCTGGTAAAATTGTAGTTGGATAAGGGAAATTTTATGCGAGCGCCTAAAGAACCCAAGGAGGAGTTTCTTCTGCAAATTTTCAAAAAAATTTTTCAAAATCAATCAAAGCCCCACTCTACAAGAACAGCTTTTTCTTAATGACAGCCTAAAGCTTAAGAACATGAGTAACAAGTTAAAAAGAGGAAAACTACAAAATGGTTTCTTTGAATCAATAGCCCCCTAGGTCTTCAAGTAACTCACCAAGTTCCAAAGAGCTTCTCAATTACACTTCAGGGACTTAAAAGAATTATCTATATTTTCTTTTGAAGAATTATGTATTTTTTTAAACAACAATAACTCAACTATAGAAAGAATTATAAATTCTTATAATTTTAAAAGTCTCTCCTAAATCTCCTATAATTTCCCAAAGCCTTTAATAGTCACACACATTAAAAACATCCACTCCCTCAAGTTCAAATAAAAGAGCTGAAAATGAGTTATTAGTAGTTGTTTCTGGAATCTCTTTATCTTTTGACACAGTAGTGAAGGGAAACGACTAGCTGTTTGACACTGCATTTTAAATGAATGCAAAAATAATGAAAATCACTGCATTGCTATTAACACTTAATGCAATGAGACTCACCATATTCTTTCAGAAGCCCCAGGGAAGAGCAGGTCGTGGGTTGTAAGGGCAAGCCGAGGTTGATGATGGGGGTGGCAAAAGGTGAGACCAACAATCTGTTTCCAAAACAGAAAGTTAGAGCTTTGAGTGATTTATAGTCCCTATTTTGTAACACGGACTTTCTAGACCAATGTTATAGGATTAGATGCTAATCACAGAGAGAAAACCACTTGTCTCCTACCAATAGAAACTAAGCATGTTGTACCCTCAATGCTCTGCAAAGTAAGAGGCATGCAGTAGGTCCTTTATAAACACTATTGAAAATATATGTATTTATATATCATTATATTACATAATAAATATATAATATTTATTGAATGAAGATAAAATAATACCAAATTTTGCTGGCTCTGAGGATGGATAACAAATAGGAACATTTGCTTTCTAAATGAAAACAAAAATCAGAAAAATGAACAAGCATCATATCTATTTATTCTCTATTTTGCAAGATTTTAAGTAACATGTTTTCCTATTGTGACTTGGCGAGCTTCAACCAAGTCAGCTGAATCAAAAACTATGCACCATGTAGAAATTTTAGAAAATGTATGTAAGCAAAAGGAAGAAAATAAAAATTACCCCTAATTCACCACCCTAATATCTTAGTCATAATTGTAAAGCCTTAAATGCTTCCTAGGAGCCAGACACTATTCTAAGCCCCATCCTTGTCTTACTACCTTTAATCCTTACAACAAGACTCTGAGTTTTTAGTTTATTACACTCATTTTATAAATGAAGACACTAAGACATTTGGGGGTTAAGTAGTATATGGTTCAAATTATCCCAGCTAGAAATGGGTGGAGCCAGGATTTGAATCCAGGAAGTAGGACCTCAAGAACTAAACTCGTTATTACTATTTTATACTAACTCCATTTGTCATAATTAACATGTGTAATATATTTCATACCTTCTCTGTTTATGTGCACAAAAAGTGTACATGAACTTTTTAGCTTATTTTTTGCACTTAATATCGTGAATATCTTTATTTGTAAATGTACAAAGATGGACATTGCCATTTTTACCCATTACAAAGCATTCCACTGTATGGATTTAACATACTGATGGTTTATTTACCAATCTTCTTTTGCTGGCTATCTGCGTTGCTTCTACTTTTTTGGTATTTATAAACAAGGATGAAAATCTATGAATATTCATGTTTTTGAACCTGTCCAATTCTTTCTTATTATAAATGCCTAGAAATGGAATTGCTAATTCAAATGTTATATAAATGTTACAGAAATTTTTAGGATTTTAAAACATTTCGCTCATCAAAAAACTAGGGTCTATGAGGGAAGAGTCTGTGACTGTTCTGTTCAGAGTTTTACATTCGGCATAGAGTAGACACTCTATAAATAGTAAATAATGACTGATTTATAGGATCCATTACCAGTCTAGCTGTTACTCATGTGGTCACATCCATGCAGTTGGCCAAAGAACTGAGGTATGGCTAGTATGACAAAATCATATTGTCAAGGGAAAATATGTAAGGCTTGAGTATACAATCTGCTTTGCCTAACTCCATTTCAAATTCTAGAATTTATTTGTATGTCACCAAGAATGAGTCCATGATACACTGATCAATCACAGTTTTCTTTGCTCTCTTCCATCTCGCCCGTGGTTAAATATTTAAGTCTCCAAATTGGGACTATTAATTGCATTGTTCAATGATTCCTATTAATGAAAGATTTTAACAGAAGTAGACCACAATTCATCCCTTAAGCAAAATACTTTACGAACATTTAGGTGAAATGGCAGGGTCATTTCAACATAAATGTGAAATGCGTTGAGAGCTTCTATCATTATTTTATAATCTCCTCATTTTATTATTAAGTTGATCAGAATAGCCTAAATACAAATTGTCATGTAACGCATAAGAAACTCCCAATAATCACAGAACTAGGGGAAGAAGTCCAGGCTCACTTGCTTGAATTACAGAACACATTTACAGAAATGCAGTTATCATACCTTCAAATACACCAAATATTATAAACTAAAGAAATAGCTCTAATAAATAAGTGCATAGTAAATTAATTTCCTTGATGGAAAATTAACATTCAGAATGCACTCACAGTTATCATTATTGTCATAAAAAAGTATGTTAATGTACGGTAATCTTTGAAGTTAGAATTCAAAGGTACATTGAAGAACTTCACGTCTTTTTTTTTTTTTTTTTTTTTAAAGATTTTATTTATTTATTCGACAGAGATAGAGACAGCCAGCGAGAGAGGGAACACAAGCAGGGGGAGTGGGAGAGGAAGAAACAGGCTCATAGCAGAGGAGCCTGACGTGGGGCTCGATCCTGTAACGCTGGGATCACGCCCTGAGCCGAAGGCAGACGCTTAACCGCTGTGCCACCCAGGCGCCCCAGAACTTCACGTCTTTAAGCTTAAATTTGAAAATGCAGAACTGGTCAATTTTGTTTTCCCTCCACAAATCAAACATAGAGAAGTCTGGGAAAAGGAAATCATACATTTATAAGATCATATTTCTTCATGCGTTATCCAAGGAAAATGTCTTTTGTTGAGCCAATATTTTTATAGTCTCCCTAAAAATATTATGTGTCAACTTAGAAATTAATATTTTCCCAGGCATCCTCAGGGGAATTGTAAGTAGTTTATACATAGCTTCCCTCACAGGGGTCTATTTGTATTGAACAGAAATCTTCCAAAAGTCTCACAAAGAGTTGGACAATTCATGCTAATTAGTGCTAGCGCCTGTCCCTGCATTGTTAATAATCCCCTACCTGATTTCAGACTGATTCTGTTTTTCTTTCTGTTGCTTATATCCTCATTGCTAAGTTTCTTTTATCGTTATTATGGGGAGAATTAGATTTCAATAAAAATTTCACTCTAATGACATCTTATTTGTCTAGTTAAACACAGGTTTTCTAACACCCCGAGTCGCCATGTCCCAGAACATGGATTTGCCTTCCCTTCTGTATTCCCATCCCACTTCCAACATTAATGAAATGAAGCTAACTGCTAAGGTAGGAAACAAGTTACCGCCATAAGCTAGCTATAAATAAAGACAAAGCAACCCTGGTGGATTGAAGTTCAGGCTTTATGTGCCCCAGGCTGTCACTGGAAGTACATGCACTTGCTCTTAATTTCAGAGGGTGTTGATCTTCCTCATTAAGGAGGACATGTTTTCATTAAAAATGGGATGTTAGGGTGTCAGGAGACCTTTATCTTCCACCAGTTGCAGAAGAAACAATTTTTCGAGAAATACTCAACTCTCTTGAGAAAGACATACTGAAAGATATTCTACCTGATTGGGTTTATTATTAATGAGCGCTCCACTTGTCCTTAAGTCATTATTATTCTTTCTTGAATTTTGTGGCCCCATCTCAATATACTGAAAATGGTAGGTTTTCAAATTAGTTCAGTTAACTTTTCCAGTTACTAATAGCTTACTTGAAATTCTAAACTATTTGGTTAAATTGGTCTGTTAACTGCTCTTTTAGCAGTTACCACTCTGATAGACCAACCTGGGTCTTGGCTTAAATTAAGTAAAGGCCAAAAGTAAATTTTAAAAAACTGGTAAAGTCCCAATACAATAAATTCTTTTCTTTTGCAATTAATATCTTCCCCTACCATGGATAAAACCAAACCCTCAGTCTTAGAACTGCACATACATTCTATTCTCCCAAATTTGAATATCATATTTTACTTAAGCCAAGAAAGTGGTTACTTGTGAGCATGAATCTTTTACTATTAAGCACAGTACGCCAGATAAGTGTTGGAAGGTCCACAATACTCTTAATAGCCAGGGCAATATTTTCTCAAATTTTTATTATTTACAACTGTACCAATTACCCCAACTTTTTGACAAGGTTACACTATGAAGCAATGTAAAACAAGACACTGGAAAATACATTTTAACAGAGCAGTATTTGCATTCTACAAGTATAAATGTTCCTACAAAATGTGCTAAAGGGCCTTTAAAGGTTCTGTAGCTCTAGGGTCAACAGTTACATACACAATTGTAAAGTCATCTTGAAGATGATGATGCCATTTAGTGGAATAATTCAGAAGAGTAACTGACCCATCTCCACACACCTCTGGAAAGCGGAAGCAATGCTCAAAATGCCTGTCCTAAAACTCTGCTCTATAGGATCAGCCTCACCTTCTGTTGGAAAAAGACTAACTTTAAATTATTAAATTAAAAAAAGAAAAATTATAACTTAACTCTGCTCCATAATTACTGCAGATGAGTTATTAAAATTCCAAACTTATGTAATATTATCATAAAATATGGCATTTTTCTCAAGAAAGCCACAAATTGGATTTGAGCTTATGCACTGTAAAACCCAGATGGTCTGCTTAACTACTCAGACATCCCCCAGTTCAAAAGTTAATTGAACTGAAAACTAAAATTTTGATAATTGATACGCTTTGAAGGACTCAAGCAGAAGGATAAATTAGCCTCATGCATGGGGTGTTAACAGACTTGAGAAACCATGACAATTGGTCAGGAAATATTGGCACAGTAGAATAAAACTACACATTTTCTACAGGTTATAGCTAATTACACATTACCTGGATTTCCCATGGTGCTGATGCTTTTCTTTCTCCATTTTTTTACCCACTGATTCAATATTAGTCACTATTTTACCCAGTTTAACTTGTTCTGGAATTAAAAAAAAAAAGTTTTAATTATATACTATTTGTTTTCAAGTTCTAAGTGCATTTTTTGAATTAAATTGCAAATCACAGATTTTTTAATAACAAGAGATACAATATTTTTCAAACAAATACTAACACAAAGATTCTCTAAAAACACATTTGAGTGGTTTTTTTCACCCCATGCTCCTCAGATGTTTTGCAATTACTAAAATTTAGCACTGAAGGTATAGAGTAAATGAACTGCATATATCAGGCAGATAGCTCCCTGAGAAATGTCTGCAATAGCACAGCACACACCGATGAATACCAACAGCCTCATTTATACATATCAGCATTATTATCATCATTATCATCATAAGGCTTAGCTTTTATAGGAGAGTCTGCTATTTTAAAATAATTTAGCAATCATTAGTTAATGTAAATAGGAACATGCATCAACTTGATAGAGTGAGACTGAAGTCCAGAAAAGGCAAAGCTCTGCTTAAAAAAAAAAAAGAAAAAAAAATCTAGTTCTTAGAGTCTAAAGAGAAATTTACATAAATATTTTTAAATACCTATTAATTTCTATTTTGTATAGATAATAGAACAACATAGTTTGAAACATTATACCAAAATATTAAGTTGATATTTATGAAGCACTTTCAAGCTACCAGCTCAGGTTATGTTGAAGATATATTAAAGATACAGGGAACTTATGAAATGAAACCCTCTGCTTTGGAAATATTTACAAACTGGTTGGCGTGTTAAAGCTGACAAATAAAAGAGCACAGTTGACCACATTATGTTACTTTAGATTTAAAATACATAACACAGAATATAAAAATTTTGGAGAAATGAAAAACAGAATGTTAAAATGTATGGACTATTTATAATAAACCAGGGGTGTTGTTTAGCATTCCCTGCAAATCGTCTCACACTTGGGCCTCAGAACAGTTCTTGGCACTTTTGTTTGTTTGTTTCTGGGGAAGCACAGTGCTCACGCTTTTACGGGGGAGGAAAGCAGCCTACTCAAGCTCTGGTAAGTTAAAATGTGCAGAGCCAGGGCTCCAACCTGTATCCCTCCGACCGTAAGTTCCTTCATCACTACTGTCCGCACAGCTCAGGGGCCCTCAGGTGCTTAATCAGGGCAAGAGGGTCATTTCTGCCTTGCTTATTACTTTGGACGGTGACTACAGAGCTCAAAAGACACACTTTATGTAAAGACACGTGGTAGATTGAGAAATATACTGAGATGAAGAAGTAGAGAAGGAATTTATAAGTTTGAATCTTAAAAATATTTGCCATATGCTTAGGGTGCAAATTGCTATACATGGGTTATCATATTTTATTCTCACAAGCACACCATAAGTTAGGTTCTGTTATTCTCCCCATTTTACAGATGAGGAAACTGAAGCAGAGAAAAAGAGATGAACTTCCCCCCAAGGTTACCTAGCTAGCAGGAGACGAGTCAATATTCAAACCCAGGCAGGCAGTCTTTGGAGCCTGCATTTTAATCACCAGGATACTCAATATGCATATTTATTTTATTTATTTCAGGAATATCTACTTAGTGAAAATTGTCGTGCTAACTCCTAGAGAGGGGAGATGTAGGATATACCAATTAATAAAATGTGACTGCCACTCTCATTGGACAGCATGACTAACAGCAAAGATCACTGCAGAAAAACAAAGGAGGAAAAGGATAGGGAGGAAAGGTCGTGAGATGTGTGATCCAGAGACCCAAGAAGTGAATTTTACAATGATGCTAAAGAAAGAAAGTTTGTGTTACCATAATAATTGAGCAAAAGATATGCCCATTTTGTTGGTTTTTTTTTTAAGTTTATTAATTTTTTTTAGTAATCTCTACACCCAATATGGGGCTTGAACCCACAATCACAATCTAGCAAGCCAGCCACGCACCCCTAAATGTCCATTCGAAACAAATCTGTTAAAAACTTGACCATAATCCACTTAAATGCTAAACTAAAAGCCCCCCATGGTAAAATTTAACTAAATCATGTTAGGACTGCATCCCAAATAAAAAAATAAGTATAGTTATATCCCTTAAAGAAAAGAGAGATTTCTAGAAAGGCAGTTAAGGCATATAAAAAATTCAACACTACTTCTAATTAGTCTATTAAACTTTTGAATGGGGAACCAGACTATTGTGTGACTTTGGGCAAATTATATCATCTCAGAGTTCATAACTATTCCCTTTATGTAAAATCTAGTCTCTAAACCAATTACACCAAACTCTAGAATTCAGTTCTGGAATGCAAATTATAAATCATGTCTGGTTAGAATAATTGGTAAATAAGAGACAAACATGGAGACTGGGAAAAGAAAATGCAGGTAAAACAATAAATATCTGGGGTTTTTGTAACGAAATCAAACATATGGAACATAAGGCATTAGAATTGCCAACCAAAGGATTCTAGTCCTTCACACTATTTACCACACTTTCTCAGAGTTCAGCTGGAATTGCCCATTCATTCAAGTGGAATCAATCAACCATTCAATTTCCTTCACTTCTTACTCTTTCACCTGTCACCTTTGTGGACTCATTTTTCTCTGACCACCTCCAGCTGTTGTGTATGCCCCACAGCTCTTTCCTTGGCTGCCTTTTTTTTTTTTTTTTTTGAAGGGTCCACTGTTTATTCATAAAGGAGTCACTTGTATTTTTCAGGTATAATCTACTCTATTTGGTAAGAAAATACATGCTATAAAGTTCGTTTGCCATACACCTCAACAGTTGTCTCTAAATTTTGGTATACTCATTCATTTATTTTTTTTTTCTGGTACTAATTTTTTTTTAATTTTTTATTTTGTTATTTTAGTCACCATACAGTACATCATTAGTTTTTGATGTAGTGAATTATCATATGGTTTCACTCATTTGTGGAACATAAGGAAGAGCAGGGAGATCAGTAGGAGAAGGAAGGGAAGAATGAAGGGGGGAGTAAACAGAAGGGGGAATGAACCTTGGCTGCCTTCTAACCATTTACTTGAATGATCTGGGCTGTGACCATGGCTAAATTTATCATCTAAATGTAGATGCCTCACAAAATCTATATATCTCTCAAGTGCCAAATCTGAATAACCAACTATTTCTATACACATGTCCCAAAGACATCCCAATTAACATTTCTCTCTCACAATTAATGACACTACCATCCATCCATCTACCTGGAAGTTACTTATACTCATTCCCCCTCAACCTTCTTCATACAATCAGTCATTAAATCCCTTCCATCCCTTCCCACACATACTGCCTCAAAGCATACCTTTACAGTCTCTCCTCTGAACACTAATAGCTTCTTCCCTTGAATTCCTGCCTCCAACGATGATACCCTCTCAATCCATCCTCCTTACTTTCCATAAGTAATCTTTGATTTTCAAATTATGGGATTTTAAATTATCATTGTCATTGGTTTTCAATTTACTTTCACTGTAATCAGAGAACGTGATGTATAATTCCAAATTCTTTGAAGTTTACTGACAGTGTGTACTCATTTTTCACAATGTTCTATATTTGTCTGAAAATGTATATTCTCTCGTTCTATATTCATCTACTAAATTAAACTTCTTCATGCAGTTGTTTACATCAAATTTTATAATCTTACTAATATGTATATGCACACGCATATATGTATGTGTATATATATATATATATATATACACACACACACAATTTATTTTTTGCTGGGCCGTTTTTATAAACTGACATTAATCTGTAAAGGCGAGATTTTCCTCTTTTTCTTTCTTTTCCTTTTTGGGACACAGTAATTCTTTTTTTTTACTCAATGTATTATAATCTACTCCCTTCATTATTCTTTTTGATGCTCATAATGCCAAAATCAGCCAGTCAGTTCCTGTACCATTTCAACATATCTCCATTAGTCTCTGAACTACTATTAAGTAAGAGTTCTAGGCTCACTTCGTCCTTTCCCTGTGCCAGACCTAGAATCAGGTCTCCATGGAGCAGTGATCATGATCTCTTCCATAATTACCATTCTCCCCATTCTCTAGTGTTTCTTTATTAGAAAACTCTGATTAGATTTGTGTTATAAGTTCTCAATATACTCTCTAGAGCTCTTAATCTTTCATATTGTCCATCTCTTTGTGCTTCCCTTTGTAAATTTCTTAAGATACCCTTTCTAGTTTACTAATTCTATCTTCAGCTCTATTAAATCTGTATTTAAAAACTTATTAAATTTCTTATTTATATTATATATTTTTTCCTAGAAGTTCCTTAACTGCTTTATCAAATCTTCCTGAACACTTTCATTGTCTCTAGTTCATTCATATTTTTATAGTTTACTTTTTAAACATATTAGGCCTACTCATTTTCTATTCTATTCTATCAGACAATTCTATTATCTCTGGACTTTGTAAGTCTAATTGCATTTTGGGGGAACTGGAGGGCTAAGTTTCTCACTCAGAGTGACTATTTCTTCATGCATTTAAAATTTTTTTTAACCGTAAACTCATATTCCATAGGAATGGGAGTTATCTGCAACCCAGGATTAAGATCCATTTCTCAAGAAATAATTTGTTTTTCCTCCAGGCAGTTGAGGGAACCTTCAATTCATAATAATGTTAAACTAATTTCTCACTTAGGGATTTTTGAAATACTGGTAATATGGACTTTGATTCAATCCCAGGTGAGCTTCTTTGTGGTTGTAAATCATAAGGGGAAATTTCTTGAATTTCCCTCACTCAGGGCCAAGGCAGAGACCGTCAGCTTTCTCTGCCATTTCCTTCTTACAAAGCAAGGCTTTTTATTTTCCTGGTTTAGTCTTTGATTAACAGCATCACCTTTTGAGGGGTCTCAGATTTGGGGAAGTCTCTGACCTGACTTCCCATCTTGCAAGTGGGATAGTTATTTTCTGTGTGCTTCCTTGCCCATGCAAGGTGTGATGGTAGCTGTGAGCTACCAGAAATATGCAGAAAATACCAGGAACAAAAGCCGGACTCTGCCCTGAGTTTAGATCTGTTCTTCTGGTTTTTTTCATTTTGGATTCTCAAGCGTTCAATTCTAAAAATGTGTTTAATGAAGGAATGCCTGATACACTTTTCCCCATTTTGCTAGCCATTCACATTGTAAGACTCAGCTCTTTGGTATATCTTAACATGGAAACAATTCGCAACATTCATTGTTTACTTGGCTCACCTCCTCGTTATTAGTCTGTAAACTTTGTTAATGATGTGAACTGAATTTATACACCTTAAATCTTTGGCATTTCATTATAATATTGAACACATTCATCAAACATTTGTTATATGAATCAATAAATAAAATACTGAACATCTCTTATTCAGTTACATAAAATTTATAATATTACTAGTTTGTGTTTGCCAATGTAAAGGATTAATTTTAACTTTTTTTCTCAGATATTATACACACTATTATTCTCCTTCAACTGATCCTCATTTCTCCCTTAACTTTCATAAAGAATCCCTATTTCTTCCTCTTCCACAAAAACAAGCAAGCAAGCCCAGGAGCTCTAATTCAGGTGGCTAAAGCAGCAAATCTTAAATCGTTAAGCTGGACCAATGGAAGTAACTAGAAACTAGTTTTCTAGAATTTAGAGCTTTAATAATTCAGAAATTGGAAACCGTACAAGGGAATGTATTCCCCATCACAGGTGTTTCCTGGCAGAGACTGGACAGGAACTTTCCAGAAAACATTAAGGAATTTTATATCATGAAAATAGTTGGGCTAGAAGAATGTTAAGGTCTCTTCAACAAAGAGACTTAATAATACTAAGCAAGTGCTTCACATAGGCTAAATCCAGATCCTAGTCATTCAAAAAATGAGATTTCGGGTTTTGTATATTGAGTGATTATAAAATGCTTTTCTCACCTTTCACACTTTTTTTTAAGACCCACTGTTTAAATTATATTCAATTTCATATGAATTATAATAAAATTTAAAACTTAATGTTGCAAATTTATAGACAGATTCATTAGTCAAGAATGACAGATTGCAATTTACTGACATTTCACATTCTAGTGTGTGGGCTGGGTGGATGTCATATGATTTTCTACTGTTGGAATTTCTAGCACATGTGTGTTATATAGAATGCCAATTCCTCCCTAGATTGTGAACTCTTTCATGGTCTCTTGAGGACAGGGATTGTGTTTTTATCCAACATCCACTTATTCAATCATTAATTCAACAAATATTTACCAAATGCTTCTAATGTGACAGGCAGTCGGCTAGGCATCAGGGATGCAAGACACAATGTGGGGATTATGAAGGCCATGTCCTAGGGAACTCAATTAACTGAATAATTAATTACACAAATAATTGAGTAATTCCAAATACATTTATTATGAAAATCTATTTCCATTAGCTCATTCATGGAGGACAAGGAATTATGAGGCTATTGGTGGACAGTTAAAGGGAAAGATGGAAGTGGAAGCAAGATTTCCCTGTTTTGAAGGAATAAAGTTATTGGAGATAATAAACGTAGACTCTCCCTTTGAAAAATGCGGTTTGAAGGAGAGGAGAAAGGTGAAATGACCATCACAGAGACATAAGTTTGAGAAAGAATGTTTTGGTGTCAATATATTTTTAAGATGGAGAGTCTTTAGGATACTTTTATATGATAGGAAAGGAGAAGGTATAGACGTAAAATAAAGAAATAATATGTAATAGATGAGGTAGGTTCCTGGCAGGAAGGAAAAGGATGGAATAGAATTTTTAGCCACAATCTAGAGAAAATAGGTATTTTCTTCTAAAAGAAGGTGATTAAGTTTTAGGTAGCTATGAATAAGTTTCTAGAGAGTTCACCATCAAGATCTTTATTTTCTCCATGAAGTAGGAGGCAAGGTCATTTACTGGGAGAGGGGTATAGAAGTTTAGTACAGAAGTACAGAAGGGGTCTTCAGGAGAGTGGCAAAGATTTGAAATAAACAGTAAGTGGGTGGGTAAACAAACTGACCAAGATCAAATAAAAGGTTTTAACTTTGATAACCTCTCATGCAGTCATCACCACAGCTATCACTTAAAAACTTCTCTTTGCTTTACAGGAAAATGTTTAAACTGACCATCTACACATACTGTTTGTACTTCCTTACCCCACTTACCCTGGTCCACTCCCAATACGCTTTGCACAGTCACTGTATCCAGGACACAATGACTTCCGCACTATCATGCTCACTGGATAAATCTCTGTCTGCTTTTCCTGGGCCTTCAGCTGCACACGATGGCAATGGTGTACACTCTCCTGTGAAGGGATTACGTGACACTTTCTTCTGGTTTTGCTCCTATGAAAACCAGGCTGCTCATTTTCAATCTCCTTTGTGGACTCATCCTCTTCTATCAAACCTCTGGAGAATGGAGTGCCTTGAGCCTCTACCATAGCCCTTTTACATCAACATCACTCATTCCTCAGGAGACTTCATCCAGCTCCTGTCTGGACCAATTACGTCCACACACCAATGACTAAAACTTTATTCTCTATACCACGCCTGTCCTCAAAATTTTACTCATGTATACAATTGTCTTCCATGTGAACTTGCATGTTGATAAGCATCTCAAATATATTTAAGAGAACTCTTGATTTCATCTCCCCAACTGTTCTTCCTTGTATTTCTCATGTCTGTAAATGATACCATCATATAGCCACCCATTCAAATCAGAAACTCATTACTTATCACTAAGATATATTCCCAATTTGCCCACTTCTCTCCAATTCCACTAATACCACAATTGCCATGATAATGCTGCATTAAAAACCAAGCCAAAAATCAGTGGATTATAAGCTTAGAGTTTTCTTGCTCACCGTTCCTCCACTTAGCCGGAGTAGCTCTGAGTCAGATGGGCCAGGCTGGAGGGTACATCTACCCGGGGCACAGTCTTTTCATGGCAGACTGAGGAATATAACAGACAAGTTAAACTACTAATATATTTAAAGATACTGCTTGCATCAAGTCTCCTTCTGTTGGCCAAAACAAGCACAGGGCCAAACTCACAATAAGAGGGTTAGGGAACCGTCTTCCAATTCAAGGTAGGAGAGGAAGAGAGTGAATATGTGTGGAAAAATAACCCAACCTAAGCCAACATTATCTTTTGCCTGGACTGAAAAATATCTTTCTGGTCAATCTATTTCCCTCTAGCCTGTATTACTTCATTTTACACATAGAGGTCAATGTATCTTATTAAAATGAAAATCTATTCATAACACTTAAAACCATTCAATCACTTTCCACCACTCTTAAAACAAAAATCAGTGCCTTGCCATGACCTACAGGGCTGTACATCATCCGATTCCTGGTCATCTCTCTCACATGATTTCACATCACTATCCTTATTTTCTCTGCAATTACTTTACATCCACAATGGCTTCCCTTCAGGACCTTCAATAAGTCAATTCCTGTCCCGTCTCAAGGCTTTTTCACAGCCTGGATTTCTCTTCATATTGCTACCAGTGAAGAGCTGCAGCTGGCTTCTACCAGCTGTCAATGGTCAATTGTTAAATTTTTAGAAACTTCTGCAGTGCAGATGTTAAACCCCTGGTAGCCTGAAATCAGCTACAGCAATATTATAGCAGCAATATTTACACCATGAAAGTCAGGACATTTTATATCAGGCTTTTTTTCCCCCCACAGCACCAGTTTACCACACACCATTCATCCTCCTCCCCTTGAGATCACAGATCAAATATAAGTTCCTCAGAGAGGGCTTCATGAATCTGCATCTAAATGTGTCCCCACAGTCTACTATATCACTCGACTTCCTTCCTTGTGATCTTTGTGTTTTGTGATTATCTTATCTGTTTGTATGCTTTTGGCCAATCCTCCCCCAGCTGAATGTAAGCTCCATTTTCACAACTATACCGTAAGAGTCAAGAAGAATGGCTGGCATATAATAGATGCCTAATAAATACCAAATGAATGAATGAATGAATGAATGAATGAATGAAAGAAATTTTTTCTAATATGTTATGAGCTATTTATGAATGGAGACATTTTTATTCCCTTTCTAACTCATACATAGCATTATGAGTCAGAAGCTCAATAAATATGAATTGAATAGGAGCACCTGGGTGGCTCAGTGGGTTAAGCATCTGCCTTTGGATCAGGTCATGATCCCAGGGTCCTGGGATCGAGTCCCACGCCGGACTCCCTGTTTAGTGGGGAGCCTGCTTCTCCCTCTCTCTCTGTTGCTCCCCCTGCTTGTGCTCTCTCTGTCTCTTTCTGTCAAATAAATGAATAAAATCTTTAAAAAATATATGCATATATAATGTAATAGTTATGAAAAAGAAGACAAAGACTACAATAACTTCAATAAAGCTTAGGTCAAATTACTCAAGTATAATCAATTCAATATCTACCAGGTACAAATTATTATGTTATCTGATATGATATTTCAGGAATCTGAATCTCATCCTCTAGGTGGGTATACTGCCTTATTTTTAAGGGATCACACAGAGAAGCAGTTAAGACGGCAGAGAGGCTTGAGGGGATATAAATTTGAACTTTATCACCAGTATAACCCTTAGGAAGTTATATCATGTCTCTGAATTCACCTTCCTCATTTGTAAAAATGTATATGATGACAATACGTTACCATGAGGATTGGGTGAATAATACATACAAAGTACTTAGCACGATGCTTGGTACATAGTAAATGCTCAATAAAATTAGTGGTGGTAATGGTTATAGCGACATGTCATTGATTATAGTCCATACAGGAGATGAGGCAGACATATAACATGCAATAAAGTAGAGGCTACCTGTGCCATAAAATAAAAATGCGACTAAAATACTCTACCAAGTATGTAAACTTTTAGGAAGAGCACAAATATTGAAAACAAAACCCAAAGTCATATTATGCTAAATAAATATTTTTATGCTTAAAACTTTTCTATCGAGCATTCGTTTCTCTCTTATCCAGTCATAAAATACAACAGTACTCATTAAGCCTTTGGCAAATTAGGTAGCATACACTCTTCCCCCAAAAGCAAAATAACGCCAGATATCCCCTAGGGAAAAAGCTGAATCTCTACCAAGCAAACATCATAGCCAAAGGCTTAACGAAATTGCCCAGAAGAAATGTGTTTATATCGATCTTCTTGGGTCACCCTCTCCCACAAAAAATAAAACAAACAACTAAAAAAAAACACAAACAGCAACAAAAACCAAAGAGTGGCTCCACTGAAATGACTCTTGCAAATCTGAACCTTTGCTTGGGCTTACTGGGCTCTGGTCCACCTGATGGAAAAAGACTGGTGTATATCCCTAGTCAGCCCATCCTGATCTTTCCCTTAAACAAAATTGTAACAGGTGTCAGGAGATAATTCTCCATGAATGTTTTTCTGTTTGTGCACTGTCAGGGCTTTCTGAGCAACCAATTCTGGCACCTGGGTTAAAGGATACTTGAATGGCAAACAAGCTAGGGAAGTTAAAGACAGAGGCTCAGGAGAGATTTAGAGGCAACTCCCTTCCAGCCCTGTATTTACATTCCAAAGGAATAAATACAGAGACCTTCACTTCACCTCCTCCTCCCAGAATGGATTCACTTAACATTGAAAAAGACCTTATGCACTTTCTTGTTCTCTTGCATTCCCCTCCCCACCCCTGCCTCCTTTCCAGGGAAGGAAGGGCAAATGTGCCCCCAAATAAGTTTAAGATTTATAATCTCTAGAGTTCCTCTTCTGTGGCACTAACGCCACTGTACATGAGGCATGGGAAAGTGAGGTAAGATGTTCTCTGACTAATTAAAAGTCTGTCTCTGATCCAGAAATCTCACGTTGTTTCTTATCAAGATAGATGTGGATGAATGGATGGATGGATGGATGGATGGATGGATGGATGGATAAAGAGATAGGTAGGTGAAGATATAAAATTTAACATGAGCAGGGTTGACATATGACTTTCCTTCACAGATTGAGGGAATTAAAGAACCGACGGGCAGATGTGTGAGTATTCTATCTAGAATTCTGTCAGGTCACCACCCTTCATAGCCGTTCCCCATGCTCCCTCCTCACTCTACAACAAAGTCCATCTTTAGGTTATGACCTCGAACACCTCAGCACTATTCTCTTTTAGCTTACAGCTGGGCACCCACTAAATTCTTTAGTACTAACCATGCTTTGCAATATCTCTCAAAAGAGTTTTTAAAAACTTGTTAAAAACTCGCTCCTTCAGGCAATGCATCACATCAGAGAGTGTGAGATACTTAAAGGGGGCAGCACAGCCTGAGGCGGCTACTCCACGGCTGGCCTGGGGTAAGCCACTTAGCCTCTCTGAGCCACAGTTTCCTCCTTCCTAAAATCAGGGAATGATACACCTGAGCATTATAAGTTAGACTCTAAGCCATTAAATAAGTTGTAAACGATCTGCATAGAAAGCACTGAGTTTATAAGCACTCAGAAAACAGGGATCTGTTGCCGCTATCATTAATGTTTCTGTGGTCTCTTTTGAGACAAAACACCAATTCCCCAGCACTTGCCTTACCTAGCAGGACTCGTGTACCACTACAGACATCGCCAGAGGGAACCCATTTTCCTTCCCATATTGTCTAACCTAGAGAATATAGGAGACTTCGCTAATAACCCCAAATCCCTCTGAACACGTTTCCAAAAAGTGAGGCATAAAAATTCACAAACTGAGCCTCAGAAGCAAGTAAATACATGAGGACACTCCAACATAGGCCCTGAATTCGATTTTGAGAACTCACAGATCCTATGTGACCCTACCTAGAACACTGTCTGAAGAAGCCTGGGATGGCAGCAATCATCAGGAGTAGGGTTTCAGATATAATAGACAAACCAGTGCAAAGCTAATGAAATTCCCATGTTAGGAAGAAAAACACAAGCATACATGGGGAAGCCTAAAATACCACAGCCCTTAATCATAACCATTTAGTAACCTTGTCATGGCAAGGATATTCATTTATAATCGTATTCCTCACAACAGATATTCCTGGGGTGAGAAGGGTGTAATTACCAGGGCAGGGCTGCTAAACATAGAAGGTGGTAACTTTGAGGCATTAGGGAGTGTTTCCAAATGGAGATTGCTTTATTTATTAATTTTTGTAGCATTAATCATGTTGCATCTTGCAATGGTGTTGTCATTTCTCTTGCATGCACACACTGAATTACTGAGCAGTGCTATGCAATGTGTCTCACACGCTCTGGCACTTCCATTTCATACTTCACAGTTTTAGTGTCACTTTGAGGTTTGAAATGTTTCACAGTTATTTGCTATATGTGGGTGCCAAAAAAAAAAGTCAGCCTATATCACTGAAAAAGATACTGCAAGAATAGAAAATGGCTAGAGTCAGATGGAAATGTTTGTCCCATTAACATTCAGAACTTTATCAAGAATCAATTTACTTTTTATCAAAATCTAATTTATGCTTTACAGATGCATGGGTGCATACAATTATTTTGCTCACCACATATACTTCTTATAAAGTTAAATATAAACTTTTATTGATATAGATAAGATTCTATAATTAGAAGGAAATTGAAAACACCATACATCTTTCCTAGCCTACGACTTGCCCATATGCTCTAACATAACAAACCCCAAATCCTCAATCCAGTCACCTGATCTAATCCAGTATAAATATTGAGTGAATTTCTATGTATATATCTTGACACATTTCTGTGTGAAAGTCAATCTATTTAAACAAAGATAGAGTGACTTATATCTGCCATAAATATAAATGTGTTAAGACTTATCATATACTGAACAATACATAGAAAAACATCTACAAATAAGGACAGGCATTTTCCTACCAATTTTTGTAATGCACTGACACACTTGATGGCTTCCTATTTCTGCACTCTTACTGATGACGCCCTTACTTTACACATACCCACAGCACTTTGGCATATGACCACCCAAATGCCACATGTTTATTTTTATTAACATAATCTGTCTAGTTGTCAACCACAAAATTAAATAAATAAACAAACAAATAACAAACATGTTAAGATACGAAAAAACGAAGCTTTTCACACAAGAGAAGTGTCTAGAATAAGCACTTGGCACAAATCAAGCACTAAGTAAAGATGTGTCCTCTTCCTTTCCTTGTCTTTCCAACTGCACAAGATGCCTTCTCCAGTTTAAATGTCTGGTTTGTTTCATTACAAATAGAATCTGAGAGCCTGGTAAGCATGAGAAGAAAGCAAAAAGAGAAATAAGCAAATACAGATGGAAACTCAAGTAGTGACACGTTTAGCTTGCTCTGAATACTGCTTAAAAGATTTTTTTCCCCTCATAGGAAGAGGGAGGTTATGCCTACTATGTGGCTATCTGAAAGAAGATGATTAATTGCTAGAAAGTAAGACAGGAACTTTTCCATATAGCCCTTAACAGAGAAACAGATGATGACTAACAATACTGAAACGTTGCAAGCACTGCACAAAGTCCAAAGGGTCTATTCCAGTTTCAAATGTTCCAACAGGAACGCAGGCTAATCCTCAAACTGGGTATACACAAATAGAGCCAAACTCCACAAAATGGACCATGGGCACAAGAAAAGCTGATCACCACAGAATGCTAGCATGATCTGCTCTGTGTTCCCAACTTAAACTAAACTCTAACTTGGCAAGGCCACACTAAACATGCAAAACTGTCTGTATTTATTATATTTGACATCTGCAACTTTTTCTCTAAATGCACGACAATTAAATCCATAGCGGGAACAACAACAAAATTTAAAAACATATAACTTCTTAATTATAAGATATAAGACTAGTAGAAAGCAATAATGTAACAGTGTTTAAAAGGTTTCGATTGGTTACCTCTGTTAGCTACCTATAATGGATATCCTGACCCTGGATTTATTATTGCCCCGCAGTACAGACATTGTATTGAACAGCCTCATGATATTAACAAAAACGTCCTCACAATAAATTAATTGCAATTCATGTTAAAATTAACACTTCCCAGTGGCATGTTTAGAACTAGGTGGGGAAACAAAGTGGAAGAAATGGATCACAAAATACATCCCAGAACTTTGTAACTATCACAAATTCCTAAAAAAAGATACTAGTTTAGACAGTGGGCCAAGTCTCTAACTGTGGTCTCTAAAGAGACTGATAGGGCCTTCAGTCAATTGTGCTTTGTTTTACACTTTAGTTGTAAACATGTTGCTTTCTGTGTATGAGAATTTCTGTCAGATGCTGTGGGGTTAACAAAAGTGATAAAATACATGGTCTGAGCCATCATCAGAACTAGAGAACACCTTATACAGAATAAGAAGTAATTTTGACAAATATTTAGAAAGTAATGATTCAGAGTATTCTTGAGAATGTCAAGGGGAAAAGGAGTACTGTTAATGGGAAAATCAGACTAATGATTAACTATTGAGTAGCTGAGGCAGTTCTGATTAAAATGTTAGAATATGAGAGAGAGAATTCGTAAGATCTTAACATTCTCTAGAACCCTCTATTTCACAACTCCAACTACCACTTCTGACACTGAGAATGCCTTTCTTGTGTATAAGCACAACAAAGGTAACTTCCCAAATGCATGGTATTTGTGAAGAACACACAAAGCTGGAGTACAAGTCTCCAATTTTCCAATCTTTTTTGCACACTACTATCAGTACAAAATTTTTGGAGCAGGGGTTCCAATATATGTAAAGTTATATTAACATATACATTATAAAACAAAAATAGACATTTTAATCAGAACAGATAGCAAAATATAAACAGGAGTTTCTATTCCTATACAATCAGATAACGTCTTGCTCAACCCTTGGAGGAAGCGCTCCCTATTATAACACCACTGGATTAGAGTAGGGGTTGGCAAATCACAGCCAGGACCAAATTCAGCCCATCACCTATTTCTACAAACAAAGTTTTATTGGAACACAGCCACACTCACATGTTTACCTACTGTCTATGGCCACTTCCGCGCTACAAAAGCAGAGATCAGTAATTGTGACAGGCACCATACGGGCCACGAAGCCAAAGATTTGTACTATCTGAACTTTTATAGAAAAAGTTTGCTCCTGCCCCCAGATCAGGAATAATTTCAAAGTCCCTAAGAAGGGAGAGTTCTGCAGATAGAGCAGTAAGACTGAGCATGTGAAACAGAGGGAAAGAAAAAGACACAAGTGACAAATCTGCGAGGAATGCCAATCAAGTTGCAAAACAGGCACAGGAGAGGAATCCCTCCCAGAATAAAACTGTTAGGGTAAGACTGACCACAGCATCACAGAGCATGAAAACAGAATTCAAATACTGGTGAAAACAAAACATAAATCAAAGGTATAGAGGGATTGTTTATTTTTCAAAACTGATATTTCTTATAATACTTCAGTCAGGAGGTAGGCATTTCTCTCCATCTCAGCCCAACTTTAGTTGGCACACCTTTTAGATCTATGTCAGCACTCTCCACAAATTTCACATTAGGGGCCAACAAAATATTTAAGATATCAATGGTCAAAAGTTATGGTTTAACATGAAGAATGAATAGCACAGATACAAATTTAATCTCTCTCTCACACACACTTAATTCTAGTACTGGCATCCTCTAGCAAATATCACAATATTCGTTTGGCTGTGGAGGGGGGATTCTCTTAAATATGCTAATAAAGATAATTATTAGAATATGGAGAGTTGAGGCTTTCAAGTCCCCAGTAATCTCCCTTCTTTCTGAAGTTTTCTTAAAGTCAGTGCCAAAGATCCTAGCATTTACTTATTCTGTAATAGTAGCTTTGGCTTTCCCAACTAGAGAAGACAGAAATCAAAAAATAAAGATATCTGATATGTCTTAGTAGGCTTCATGTCACTGAGCGTGGGCCTATGGTAATACACCCAATAATTATTAATTGATTCCTGAGAGGTTATCTGCAAAATGTGTTGCTCCATGTTAAATCTGATTCTCTCATCACTTTTATTACAAAACTGAATACTCTTTTTAAAAAAACATTTCAAGATGGGGCACCTGGGTGACTCAGTCAGTTAAGTATCCGACTTTTGATTTCGGCTCAGGTCATGACATCAGGGTCATGGGATCGAGCCCAATGTTGGGCTTCATCCTCAGTTCAGAGTCTGCTTGTCCCTCTTCCTCTGCGCCTCTCCCTGCGCGTGCACGCTCCGTCTCTCTCTCTCTCCCCAAATAAATAAATAAAATATTTTAAAAAATGTTTCAAGATGAAGTAGAAAGAACACTGGACTAGGTGTCTTAGAAATTTGGTTCTAGTCACAGTTGGTGTGACAAAGTAGCTTTATTGACTTGAGTCAATAAAGTCACTGAACCTCTTTCCTTTCTCTTTCAGCATAATGATGGGTAAGGGCAGCAGACAACACCTTATTTAGCTCTAAAAACCAGTGACAAGATCACATTGAAAGATATAGCTAATCTTTTAAAACATTATTCAAGTCAGGTGTTATAAAATGGGACTGGAGGGTCAAACCCAGACACAGACATACACCGGGGGGTGGGGGGGAGGGGGAGCATACAATGTTCAAGATGTTGAATCAGAGTGTGTCTGGATGGGTGTGCTTTCTCTAGCTTGCCATAGACTCCATTCCTCCCATTGATCACACTGGCTATTTCACAGTTACCTGCTGATCTTAGAAGGGCATTTAAGTTTGTAACCCATAATTTAAAGGAATTATAATTCTGTTGTCATTTCAATACCTGGGGTAATTTTCCTGTACATGAAAAACAGAAGTACTACTGTTACCAAACAGCACTTTAGAACACATAATGAGAAGGTACCAAGCTTCTACCAATATCCTTGAATTCTTTTTCATTCAGAACACAATGTAGTGCAGTGACAAAAACACTGTATTTTAGATACAAAAAAACTTGGGTTCCACTCTTTTGTTTACCACTAAAAAGACCTTTGACCTTGGGTGGCAATTCACTGGGCCTCTCTGCACCTCTGCTTTCTTATTCGTAAAATGGAGATGGGGTGGTTAGACTAAATTGCACCTGATGTACATTTTATCTTGCAATTCTGCAATTCTATGAACAGTCAATTTCATTGTTTTGACCTTATTTCCTAGAACTTTGGGGAAGCTACAGGCCTTTAGAAATAAACAGATTTATCTAGGCTAAAGGAGGAAAAGATGCAGGAACACTCTAGTCTGATAAAATCAAAATGCAGCAATAGATGAACAAAAAGAGTAGTCATTTCCTGCAATGTACACAGCAGTAAATAAAATAATGGAAAAACCCTCACTAAATCACAGAGCCAACATAGCCTTAAAATTCTTTAGCAGTAATGCAAAACCAGTCTAACGGTAATAACATTAGGCTATGAATTAAAAACACTGTTTATAGTCCCTGTTGTGCCATTTATTTGTGACTTTAGCTTCTTATTTAAACACATTGAGCCTCAAATTCCTTATTTGCTAAAAAGAGGGAATAATAATGCTTTGAGACTACAAATGTATGTGCAGAGAATGTATACATGTTACAATAGACCTATACTGTTTGTAAGATTTGTCTCAAGTTCCTAAGGGTTAGAAGAGGCAAGCCACTATGGGTCCTAAGCACCCCTGATAACTGTACTGGGTGCCAAGAATGCCAGATTCTAGAAGTTCTTTGCTCTTTACCCAGATTGTTTCTCAGGGTTGTGTTTGCAGCAAGCCAACCCTGAGGAGGTAATGCCTCTCCCAGGACAGAGCACTCCTTCTCTAAAGGCCATAGAGTCCCCCAAGCTCACATCTCTCGGCAGGAACACAAACCCACCACATGAACAGCATCCACGTGAGCCCTCTGCGTGGCCGCCATGGGACTTGGGGGCCACGGACAGTGCTACAGACATGAAACTCAGCCTGAGTGCTGCACCATGAGTAACAAAGTCCTTGTCTCTGACAGGTCCTGATTCTGTCTTCTGCCTGTAACCATGAAACCATGGCAGGCTAAGTTTTTAGCTTGTAAATAGGGGGAAGGAAATCTCAGACCTTTCAGAGACTCTGCGAAGATGCTTCCTAAATTCATGATTGCTGGATGAATGCAAATTAGGGTACTTTGTCTGCATTTCATTTCCTTTCCTTAGTAGAAATCTAAGGTGAGTGTACTGCCTAGTCTTAGGAGAATAAAGAGCGCTATATTTTAATCCAGAACCAGGAAGAGAATTTGTGTGGTGTTTATGATCTTCCTTCTTCCTGGTTCTCACAAATTGTCATCTGTTAGGTAACTCACTGCACTACCATCAACATCCCATCCTGGCAACCACTCAATATTACCAGTGACAAATGCCAGCACCTCACCTCTTTCTTCTTTCCTCAGTCAGAATTTTTCCTGTGTTCAAACCTAAGATCTTATAGCCTCACTACTAAGGGTTTGATCCTGAGCTAATCCTAGAGCTGCCACGCTAATTATAAAGCAAGTTATTGTAATGTTATCTAGCACCAATACCCAAAATATATTCTCTTTGTGGAAACCTTACAAATAATACTTCTGTGCCTTAATTGCACTTGAAATTGTTACAGAAAATAGGTATAGCTGAAAAGACCGTGAAATTGCTTAGGATTGTAAACAGGAACTTAGAGATTTAAGTGCCACCTCTACTATATTTTGTCAGAATGTAAATATAATTGCAGGTGCTTAGAAAAAAAAAAAAAAGACAAGTATACCAATAAAAATCTTACATGCTGAACGCCAGGAAAGCAATAACACTTCTATTATAAGACATTTTATGTGATAATTGCCTTTTGAGAAATAGGGATAGGGATATTATCACTAACAAAAAGGCTTTAAAGAAATGCAAATTCCTGATTAGGATCATTTTCAAGTGAGGTAAACAGCTATTTGTAAATGATTATTTCTTTCTTTGTTTTCTCACCAGCTCTTAGCTTTCTTCACATTGTATACCCTTACTTGTTTTAGGTAAAATATTTCAAACACCTTGACATACTTTCTCACCTTGCATTAGGAGTCATATTTTTCCTGTGCCTAAGTCTATGTGAAAGGACAAAGGATGGCTCGCCAAACCATGATACGCTGTTTGTCCTCAAATGGATTTGGCAGTCTTTTTCTTGTTTATCTACATAGACTTGCCAATGGTATTAACCGACCAGACAGAACAGGAATCTGACTCATTTGCAGCCAATCACGAGGCTCGAGGCTGTAAAGCTGACCAGTTTTGTGACGCGTCGCAGAAGCAGAAACCAAGGTGAAATAGAGGATGGAACCTGGCCCCACTCCTAATTAAGACACTTCTGCTAAAAACCCTATTTCCCAGTACATTTGATGCCAGCAACATTTGTCACAGTCGCTCCCGAGCAGTTTAGTAAGTAGTTAAGGTTTTATTAACTCTTGAAAACCACATGATACACGAAACTCTAAAACTAGATGACACACTTGGGCACCAACATAGCTTCAAGACATTTACGTAAAACTAGAACATTAGTTTTCAAATATCCACCAGGTAAATGTATCATACTAAGCTTTAGATTTCCTACCAAGTGTGATGTTTGAATATGATCTGTTGACTGAGGGAAACTAAAGGAAGGGAGGGAACACAACCAACCCCTTCATATTTCCAAGAAAATTCTCTTTTTGCAACAGTGTTTTGTAATTGCTTGGCAAGGATAAGACAGCCATCAGCTCTTCCACATCGGCATATACACATTGTATGTATACCTATATACATATGTGTATGTATTCCTATGAGTCCTTCACTGAGCCTTTAATCATTTGTTTTCACACAGAAATCTTATTTGGTCCTCACAGCAATCTAGTCAGTGGTCATTTTTATCACTGCCATTTAACAGAATAGGAAACTCAGGATCCAACATGTGAAATAATTTGGCTAGAATCATGCAGCAGGAGAACCAGACCTTGATTTTTTTTTCATTTTCTTTCTGGTTCTCAGACTCCTTCCCCAAGCACATGCAGATCCGCGTACAAACCAGCATTCTGGACTACTTTCGGAGCACGGAAACACAACTGTGAGGTCCTCTTGTCTCACCTGCTCCAGCCACAGAAGCTGCTCCTTTAAGCAGTGCAAGTATGTCCTCACGGACAGCATGTTTATATCAGCGCTACAAACACGGGAACAAATCTGGGAAGATGTGAAATTCCCTCTAGGTTTAAGAGAATAAACTTTGGAAGCCAACCACAAAAGGAGTGCAACCTCTAGTTACAGTGAAAATCAAGGCCTGAAAAACATTCCTTTGTCAAGGGGAAGAGAGACCCAAATCTATAGATCAGGACAATTAAAATTTCTGTAGGGAATAGAGGCGCTTGGGTGGCTTGGTCAGCTAATCTCCAACTCTTGATTTCAGCTCAGGTCATGAACTCAGGGTTCTGAGATCAAGTGCTGCGTAAGGATCCATGCTGGGCGTGGAACCTGCTTAAGATTCTCTCTCAACCTCTCCCTCTGCCCCTCCCACCCTCTCTAAAATAAATAAATAAATGAAAATAGAAGTGTTAAAAAAATTTAAAATAAACTAAAATTGCTGTAAGAAATATATGATTAGAAAAAGTATATACTCGTTTGATTTTACTACTAATGCCATAAAACTTCTTCTAAATGTAATTATGTCTATAAGTAAATAAATCAGCTGTTAAAGGCAGATTTCAGCAAACTGGGGTTTCAGCTATTGTGATTTTTTTTTCTCTAAACAAGACAAAAGCACTATGTACAAATTAAAATCAGACTTCGTTTAAAAGCCAGGCAAAGAAATGCCTGGCAGTTCTAGCATTGGGTCCTAGAATTACAAACCTTAAAGTGTCATAGCTTGCTAAGTTCTAACTACTCACATAACAATTCTACCTAAGAATCTGTCTAGGAACATCAAGAACACCTTTATAGCCATTCTGGGCAGCTCATTATTGTTGGCCCAGCAAAGTCATCACACCCCCTCACCTCTTTCACAGAGACCGTCAATCCTTCTCCATATTCTTGCTGCTCCTCCCACTCAAGGAATCCCTCTGTTTTTTCATTTATGAACGTGGTATTGTTAAAAAAGGTTTTTTGGGTAGATGTAGAAACAGTCTCCATTTTCACAAGAAGGGAAAAAAAAAAAAGCACTGCCAAAGCTCATCCCAAAGCTAATAGCCTAACCTTTAAAATATCTCTGTAACACTAGCTGGATTTTCATTTTTACAAGCAAAAACAGATTCATTTCCTGGGATTTCTTGAGCTCTCCAATACATTGCACAATACACCCCCCCAGATGTCATTTCTTTTTAGGGTGAAATTTCTAAGATGCATCAGGTCTCTGAGGCTTTGGTCAGACAGGAAGGTGAACGCAGCAGCAGTACCGCAATATTTCACTCCTGATCCAGACAATCGGTGCTGAATTACCTCGTGGTCACTGCCCGGCGTTCTTCGTCTTCATCTACAGGATGCCTCTGTGAGCACCTGTTAAAAACGATGCTGCCCCTTGGGAACATCTTTGGAAGAACGAAGAAAGCTTTCAATTGCTACAGGATATAAATGACAATGGTGTTGTTTTCATTATTATCTAAGATGAATTTGGGCACTTTAAATGTCACCCATCTTTTGAAAGATCATCGTTCTGCATGAAAACAGAACAGCGCTCCAAAGCAGCAAGGATTAGATCTGGTTTATGAGGCAGAGATACAGAGAAAAGTGAGTTACTCGAGGTATACAATACATTAGAAGATGTAGCACTGCTTCCACACTCCCAGAGCACTTGGGAGACCCTCATTCCTCCGAGCACCCTAAGCTGCTCCTCATCCCACTGAGAAGGAGGATGTAGCACCATACGTGAGTGGAAAGAGTGCAAACTTTAGAGTCAGAATCCTGGTTCTGCCATTTGCTACCCATGACAGCAGCTTGGGCGTGGCTCTCTCGGAGCCTGTCTCCTTATCTACAGAATGAAACTAATGACATGCCTACTTTGCAAGATTTTGGATAATGCATAGTGTAATACACTGTCTAATAAGTAGTAGGTATTCAATATATGCTATTTTTTAGTTCCTCTGTCCTCTCCTCCATTAATTGGTTTTCAATAGAAGAATAGAGGAAACATTTTCAGTTTCTTAAAACCAAAAATTAGCTTGTAGAGATAGAGATTTTCAAGCTTTCATTGAGAAATAAAAAAGCAAAGGTCATTTATTTACAGTGCTACGACCACATATCTCAGTCTGTTTTTAAATGCTACTTAAAGGCCACGCTTAGTGGTTTAGTGTATCTGGAAACCAAGAACTTAAGTAGAAACTGCCATCAACTTAATCACACTGAAGTACTTATGAGCACCTATTAAATATGTGATGGTAACACATTCTATGTCTTCATGAATGTCTCTATAGTGACTGCATGAAACACTTCTTAGATCCATCCTAAGTATAGTCAGAGGACTCACTGGACCTCTGGAATAGTTAAAAAAAATAATAAAGTGTCTCTAAAATAATGTTTTGATTCATTAAGTGCAATGGGATCAAAACCAGATGGATTTGGCAGCGGACATGTTCCCCTGGTTCTCAGGCTGTTTCAGAGCAGTGCCAGCTCAGAGAGGAGATGATCAATGTCACACATTCTACACTTCAGGCACTAATAGATCCTTGGCTCCAGGTTTCCCAGTGTTCAGAGGGAATGCCAGCACACACATGCTGTGACAGAATCGTTTTGGAAGCATCCATGCAGACCAGAGAAATGAATAACTGCCTTGGGCACCGAATAGCTCAGGCAACAGCTGTTTCACACCGGACAGTGATTAGGATCGATCTCTTTATTCTGTACAGTGACTGTCACACTTCACAAACACACACACACACACACACACACACACACACACACACACACATTCGGTCTTCCTAAGGGTAACACAGGGATCAGCACCTTGCAACAGGAGTATCCACTCAATGGTACATTAAGAGTTTGAAAAAACACCAGGCTTGCCTAACGCTGGTTAGTAATTTACACACGCACTCACTCTCATACCCATCATTCCATTATCCGACAGACACGTATAGACGACCTTTCAGGTTCTAAATGAGCCCATCATTCTGCCGTTCAGGCACTGAGGATATTACTGCAAACAAGATAGATAAGCTCTCTGCCCACTAAAGGCTTACTTTCTAGCAGGGAATATACAATCTGATATTAGGCAAACCAATCTGATGGGAGATGTTCTTAGAGCTATAGATCGGAGTAGTACCTAACATCCCTCTAAAATGATAATAAGAACAATGCCCACTCGTCTTGGAAGACTGCTGATGTCTTGTGAAGCTACTACCCAAGTTTCCCTTACAGAGCCTGCTTAGTCAGTACCTCTCCAGTAGGAAAGTGATGAAGAAAGACTTTTTATTTAAACTGGTTGGCCTGAAAAATAACTTATATTGGTACATTCTGGTACAAATTAACGGACTAGGTCAGGAAATAAATAAATGGCCTTATCAGAAGAAATGGAAAGAAGTTTATAAAGCTATTCACTGGCCACGGCTTGCTAGTAGTCATGGTAACTAGCAAAGTAACCAATATTAACTAAATAATAAGATTATCTTCTACTGAACTGCTAAAACCAAAGATAAAATTCCAGTAGCTAAAAAATGTATTCTTATAACTGCAAGAATATTTTTTGCTTAATACAGCAAGTCCTGCCTTTTTTGCCTGATCCCCTCCTTCACAAAAAAGATGGCTTATTTGGAGTTGTCCGTCCCATGAAGCCCCGGTCCCCCAAATCACTCTCTCGTCTGCCATTTTTACTAAGAGGTCAGGCCTAAATAGCGTAATGGTACCTTATCACATCACTTCTGTCCTGAATGTGGTGTTGGGATCACCTAACCCAACCTAGGCCTATCATACCTCTCTCCCAGAAATACAAGCTTTAAGAAAATGAGTTAGATGTGTAGTGAGAAGTCAAAAGTTCATGTGGACTTAGTCCATGAGGCAACCATGTTGGTCTGTGTGTATGATGAGAAGGAGAAGAGACTTATCTGTGAGGAACAGCAAAGGAAAGCAGTTCCACTGGGAGAAGCAGGGGGAGAGAACAAGCGGTCCTCGAAAGACGGAGAGGGCACCTCAGTTCCTGCGGGACTCTCAGTTCTCAAGAGGCCCAGCTGTATAACGAGGTCTGAGACTTGAAATACATTCCTATTACTTGAGCAGTCTGAGGGGGGTCTTTGTCCTGTGAACCCTAGAAACGTGTAAGAACAAATGCAGTTGCTAATTAAAGTTTGCTGAGAATGACCTACGTTCATCTCCGTGCTGATAGTCAACTTTTTCTCTGAATTCATTCAGAAACATTTCTTGAGTATCTATCAGGCTATGTAGGTTATAAAAAGCTGAAAGAAACTACTGTCTACCCTCAAGGAGCCATCGTGTCCCCGTTCACACCCTGGTCCTTCTCACTACCAATCACGGCCTCTTGATGAGCTCCATTTGAAGCATCTGACTCCAATCACCGACTTCTATTTTTTCAGGTTATTCCCCATTGTCAACAATTTTGGGGTCGTACCACGACCTGTTACTCACTGACGCTTCCACCTTCTCACTCTCCCTTGCAACCTTTGTATCTTAGCCAGCTGAAATTCCAAAGTCCATCCCTATACTCACTCTCTCTCACAGACCCTCAACTCCATTGCTCCTCCCGGATTTTGTCATCTTCATCTGAAAAAACACGAAACCCTACTTAAATTGAAGTCTCCACCTATTCTGTGGTATTTGCATCCAGCATGACTGAGGTGAGAGGAGAAAACAAAAACATGATTGGCCTCATTTCACATTCATGAGCAAGAACCCAAGGGGGCCTAATGTATCCAATAATCACAGCACCACTCCTTAGTCCATTCACTCTTCCCTCTCTAGTTCACATTTTCTACTCTCACCTCAAACCTTCAACACTTCCTTTGACCTTACTTTCAGCTGATATCCTTGCTTCCAATTTCACCAAGAAAACAATGGCAATCAAAAGACCACCAAAGCTCCCCTCCTCATAGCATCTGTACCCATAATACTCGGTGCCCTTTCCTTATTGCAGGTGAAAACATTCATGATCCAGTGTAAGGCCAACCCCTCTACTTGTCCAACAGTTCTCCTCCAGTCCCACCTTCCCAAGGACATTGCCCCAGTGATTCCTCCCCTTCCTTTACTATAATCTTTCCCTTTCCTCTTGAATGTTCTGATTAGGGATGTTGTCCTCTCTCTCATCTTAAAACAAACAAGCAGACAAAAACAGCACTCTCTCTTGATCTTACCTCCCCTTAGAGGCAACCAGCATCTTTGTTCTCCTTTATAATATAACTTCTTGAAATAGTTCTTATGCTTGTCTCACTTCTCTCTTCCCATTCTCTCTCTTTTTTTTATTTTATTTTGTTTATTTAGTTGACAGAGAGAGTGAGAGAGCACAAGCAGGAGAGCAGCAGAGGGAGAGGGAGAAGCAGGCTGCCCACCGAGCAGGGAGCCTGACACGGGGCTCAATCCCAGGACCCCAGGATCACGACCTGAGCAGAAGGCAGATGCTCGACTGACTGAGCCACTCAGGCGCCCCTTCCCATTCTCTTTTGAATTGACCACTCTACTAAAACAGTAGGTGTTGAGGTCATCATTGACCTTCATATGGCTAATCCAATGTCAATTTTTGGTCCTCATATTACTTGATCTATATGCAGAATTTGACACAGTTAATCACTCCCTTCTTGAAACACTGTCTTCACTCAGTTTTCAGCACATCTCAGTCTCCTTTTGGGGGTTTGTTTGCTTGGTTTTTCCTTCCTCACCTCCTGCTCCTTTCTCAGTCATCTTTACTAGTTTATTCTCATTTCCCTTACCTCTAAATTCTCCACAGCTTAGTTCTTAACTTCTTAACTCACTCCTAGGGCCATATCATTTGGCTTGGGGCATTAAATGCTGTCTATAAGCTGAGGTACCCCAAAGTGATATCTGAGCCTACTTCTCTGCCATTAACTCCAAACCCAGATACCAGTTTTCTATTCAATATCTCCACCCAGATGTCTAACAGTCAGATTTCACATGACTAAAGTTGAATTTTTGGTCATAAGAGTCAAATCTGTTCCTCTCATAGACTTCCCCATCTTGGTAAATGGCAACTCTACCCTCAGTAACTTGGGACAAAAGCATTTAGGTTGCAGATTTGTTTTGAAGTAGAACCTTCAACAGCAACTGCTGATGAACTGGTCATCTTTGACTCCTCTCTCTCTCTCCAATAACATCCAATAACCAACTCATGAGCAAATCCTGTTGAAGGTTTTACCTCCAGAACAAACCTAAACATTACTCTAATCCAAGTCACCATCTCACTATTTCTATTTTACAACAGTAGCTTCTGATTTTCCTGCTTAACTTTGGTTCTCCACTGGTAGTGAATCCAGATATTTTAGGGACTTAAACTCATAAAACCTGTGGGGACATACTAAAGAAAGTGTCTGTAAAAGCATAAATACAACATGAGGTGTGAATGTGAATATTTAGAATTAGAGAAGGTTGTCACCATAAGTAACAAATTCTTAAAAACAGACAAGTAATCACAGCATTACAAAATCCAGACAAGTAACAGTATTTTTGTTAACTAACCAGAGATACCTCTGTATCTCTTTTTTTTTTTTTTTTTTGCCTCCTTTTTTTGGTTCTGTACTCTTTGATTACATCTTCATACAACAAAAATTTCGTATTTTCCATAATGAGAATAGAAAGAAAATTCAGTCTTTCTTCTATCATGATTGATCAAACTTTTAAAAAATATTCATAGTTGGGGGCACCTGGGTAGTTCAGTCGGTTAAGCATCTGACTCTTGATCTCAGCTCAGATCTTGATCTCAGGGTTAAAAAAAAAATCATAGTTGGGATGTATAAAATATATCATTTTACCTCTCTTATCCTATAGGCCCTGGGGACACATTGAAGGATTTTAGAAAAAAAGAGAGTATAGGATTTGCGTTTTATAAAAGTCACTCTGGCATAAGTTTCTTTAAAGATTGAGTCAGATTTAGTTAGGGGAGCATGTTAATAATGTAGCCTCAAAATGACAAAAGTCTGTCTCTTACTGAAAATGGAGTTACTGTCTTAATAGCATTCTTCAGCTTATGTGAAAGGCATTGGAAAAAAAAAAAAAAGAACTCCACTTCAAAATTAGTAAAAAGAGAAGTCAATTAAGTTAGCCTTCCACTTATTTCTTTTATATAAACATATATCAATCTCAGAAAGGTATTGTCTCAGAAAAACCACCAAGATCTTAACTTCTTAATAAGAAGTTCAGACTCAAATGTTTGAAATTAACTTTACTTGATTGTACTAATTAGCAAGTGATCAGATCTGTGCCTGAAGAAGGGCAAAGTAATATACATGTTAGTGGTTAGGGTTGACTAACTTCCACACAGTAGGACAGAAATAATTATGGGTCCCTTGGATACATACAAATCACTGAGAGGAAGGAAGTGTTCTGTGGCTTACATTTTTTTTTAATGTCCCAAAGGGCCCAACATTGCTAGGAGAAAATTACATGCCACTCAGTAAAAGATTTAATTACCCTAATACCCAGTTTATGGCTGTTGCTTTTCCAAACCCTCCAAAAGGTATGTAAACCTCAGACTACAGGCAAATCCTGCCAGTGGTGAGTAACATGGTGGCCTCTGATGATAAGAAACTGTATCACCAGCAAGAACGCATATATTTATGTTTTCCCTTAGTGCAGAAATACAAGAGAGAAGAGGGGATGACTAAACAGAAAGGTTCATGGCTTTGATTTGTCAGAGGACAAGGCCTGCCTCACCTGGCCCCCTTCCCACTCTGACTAGAAAAGCCAAGCCGGCCTTTGTCCCTTCAGAGGATCTCCAGCCCACCAGCATGGAACAAGCAAGTACACGCTCCTCTGCACTACAAGGTTTAGTTAGAGGGCAGGTGCTGCTCTGTGCAGAGAGCAGGGGAGGAAGGGTTGCCGCTGGCAAGTTCTGCGTATGGCTAGGAGGGTGAGTTTAATTCTGGGAGAGGATTAACAAGCCACAGGGCTATTTATCCAGAGCCATATTCTCTCAACAGCCTTCTCTGTACCAGAATGAACATTTTAATCTCCATTTGTCCAATTCCTGTGTCTTGTTCCTCAATTCAATTGGTTCTAAATTCAGAAGGGAAAAAGTGGTGTTACTCATAACCCTGGTCTGCCCCGCTCCCAAAAAACCCTGCAATGCCGACAGATAGATAGATAGATAGACAGATAGATAGATAGATAGATAGATACATAAATAGATAGATAGGTATTTTTTTTAAGGGAGAGAGAGAAAGGGAAAGCAATTTGTGTTAAACTGAAAGCTTCCTGAGGGCAGGGACCAAGGTACATATTATCTGATTATTAAGGAAGAGTTTAATAAAACATCTGAATAAACATACGAATGAGGAAATGAAAGTTGAAACAATTGGCCTATTGATCAAACTTCTGCACCATTATAACAAAGAAAAGTATTTTTTTACATGATGTCTAGAATTGAAACTTAGTTTTGGAAGGACATTGTATTAGTTTTATATGACCATTGTAACAAATTACTGAAAACTTGGTGGCTAAAAACAACAGAAATACATCCTCTCACAGTTCTGAAGGCCAGAAGTCCAAACTCAGGGTGTTAACAGGGCTGCACTCCTTCAAAATCTCTACAGGCAAATCTATTCCTTGCCTGTCCCAGGTTCTGGAGGCTGTCAGCAGTCCTGGGCCTGTGGACACATCATTACAATCCTGCCTCCGTGGTTACATTGTGTCTCCTTTTCTGTGTGTCCATAATCTCCCTCTGGTTTTTTCTTATAAAGATACTGTGTGGCATTTAGAGCTCACTGGGATAATCTAGGATAATCTCTTTAGCTCAAGATCCTTAACCTAATCACATCTGCAAGGATCTTTTTTTCCAAATAAGGGAGAATATGTATAGGTTTTAGGAATTAGAATGTGATATCTTCAAGTGGCTATGATTCAGCCTGTTACACATACCTTAAGTGGAATTTTTCCTACAATGACCGGATAAAGAAGGTGTTTCCATCAGATGGTATACTGATGAAAACCAACAGAAAACCAAATTACCTTAAAGAAATAGAAGAAACTGAGGAGTATGAAAGCTGAGATTTGAAATGTAGGGAGTTGAACTCCCACGTTCTGAGCCACTAAACTATACTGCCTTTTCCAAAAGGGAGAGTTCACCAATTCACATAAACTGGAAAATCCAGGTAAAGTCTGTCTTTAGCAAAGCTTGGGTCAGAGGCTTAAACAATGTCATCAGGGCTTATTTATCTGCATCATTCAGCTCACTCTTCCACGCTGACTCTATTCTAGAATTCCGTGCTGTGTTCTCTGGTATCTCCAAGCTCACCTCATCCTTGCTGGTTTAAGCCCAATCACTCAGCCCGTCACTGTGGTCAGGAGAATAAGCTCATCTCTATGGTTGTCCCTGAATCACATGCCAAGGCTGCACTGGGGGGTGGGTGACAGTGACAGCTCTTTCCAAACTACACAGACTCCAAGTGGGAGGGAGTGTTTCTCCAAAGCCAAATCTGAGCACTGTTCCCGGAGGTAAGTAAGGTTAAAGCATGTTGAGAAGCCAAAAGCAACAAATGCCCACTGAAGGTTTTCACTGCTAATAGGAAACCACTTCCTAGAATGAACCGCTCTCATTTTAGTTCCTAAGAGAAGGTGGAATTATTTACTTGTACAGAAAGCTTATGTACAAATGACTTAGGAAGAACCCTAGCCCACTGCAAAATATTTCACTAGCCTCAGCTCTTCACTGCTTGTGTCCCTTGTCAAAAGCAAAACGGAACAAGTATACTTAATCATAAAACCCCTACAAGTCACTACTCTATCCTAAGATTTCTGTTATTCCCTAAATTATCCTCTGGGCTAATAAAATAATAGAAGACAGATGGTAAAAAGAATGCCTTTTAACTGTCTCTAAATCCTTAATAATGTTTAATAATTTAAACTTAAGATACTATTACTTTATTAAAAGGTAATGAACTTTATGACTACTTCTGTGTAGTAAACCATGTCACTACAGAAGCAATGAGTCTCCTGTCTTAGAGTCCCCACCCTGCATCTTTCTATTTCAGAACTTACCAGGTCAGCATAAAAAAAGAAAAAGCATAAGGAAAAAAGAACTGTGTTCAAGACATCTGTCACTCAAATATACAATTTGCTAATCTGAATTCTGTTTAAGTTCTTTTTTCAAGAGCATAGGTAAGCAAAAGAAAATTACTGGCAAGAAATGGGAAGAAACATAGCAATCTAAACCAGAAAGAAAACTAAGAGAAGCAGAGAAGCAGTTGCAAAAATCTGTGATTATCCAAAATTTATTCCCTCATTTAGAAATTCCTCAAGTAGAGTCTGTTTTTATACACAGAGGAAGATTAGTATGCTGCAAGTTCTAAAGCTCCAAAACTCAAATTATTTTGTAATATCAAATTCAATATAATTCTCCACCTCATTAAAAAAAGCCTCTAGTTTGCATGTTTCTTATAAATTGTTATGAAACTTGGTCTTAAATTCTTCCAAATAATTTTGTGGGAATGGGTAAAAAACAATTTTAATGTATTTGTTAATATCATATGTATACTTAAAATCACTAAAATATGAAATAGAAGATTTTATATACATTGTTGATCCAAAAAAACTAGTAAGTTTTCACCACTGGGCAAGAAATAAATAAACATAGCACAAAGTCATTTTTCCTGATAGACTTCTCTAGTGCTTTCTAGCCACGTAGTTATTTTAAAGCATTATTAAAATTCATTATGCCTTCATTTTATATTTAAAGGATGATTTGTATTTGGAGACCAAAAAATACATATACACATGCAAACACACACACACACACACACACATACACACACACACACATGTCTACTCTTTTCTAAACTGGTAAAGGAACAATCCAATATTGACCCTAAACATATTTGCTTGACACGAATATCAGGAAATCTCATTGGGTTTAATTAAAATCTGTTTTCAAATTTAAATGACTCAAAATTACACCTAAGTATTTTTTGTTCCCAAGGGAACATGTAAATAGATGAAGACTACATAGCATGTAGTAACTATAATCTAGTATTTCATATATATTACAGAAACAGATTTTTACATGTGATTTCTAATTATCAAAATCCATAAATTGTTGGCAGCTTGACAATAGAAACTGGTTAAGCAGTACTGTAGACTTCTATATACTCAAAGAAGAAATCATTTAATATTTTTTCTGATTATGCTCTATTAAGAAAAATATGGACATGTATTATATTCAAGCACAAAGAACATATTTACTAAAAATATTTGATATTTTAATTGTTACAGTGTATTTTCAAAGTTGATATCCTTGGATCAAATTCAAGGAACGTTTGGCCTGTTCTCATATAGATGTTTAGCTTACAGAAGATATTGCAGCTGGTTTGCCAGTGCAGTGTGAGCAAAAGGTACATATATCATACACACGGGACTCACTTTTCTTTCTAATCTCACAAACTTTAATCAAGTTCTGGAATTAATACCACTGATATCTTAGATCATGGTTCCATTCACACTGAAGTGAATATTGGGAATATGTTTAAAAAATAGATCCAAGTTACAGACTTAATATATACTTTTTGAGATAAGAACTTTGAGAAATGAATTCCAATTTTAAGTCAAATATAAACTCTTAAGATCAACACTTCATAGCTGTCTGGTAGGACACATGCAAAGGCTCCCAGTAAAATGTCTCTGACTTTAACAGAGCCTGTAATAGCAGGACCACTGTCCTCCTTGTGCTCTTGATAAAACCTTCACTCCTTTCGCACATCCCCTACCCAAAACATCCTTGGCCTCCTGATTACAAACCACTAAAGAAAACAATCCCCAAAAGGAGATTACCATTAGAAGGAATTACCCACTTCCTATAAAAGACCCTCAGAACTAGTCTTCTCACTGTCTTTGCTGTTGACCTTAATCTCCACAGACTCCCACTCTTTCATCCTTCCTTGAATCACCTCCCCAAACTCTTAACTGCACCGTAAGAAATCCCAGATCTTCCATCAGCTAAAGTGATATTTTAGCTATGTTCTCCCTAATGTTCTCATTCTAACCCCCCTTATTTTCCTAAGGGCACAACTTCTTCAACAGCTCTCTCAAGGGTTAACTATTCTTCTCTTCTACCCTTTCGGTACTCAGGGCTATAGATAAAGTCAAATTCTTCCTTTATCCTTATTGACACTTCTCAACTATTTCTCTTTTCTCTTAAACAAACAAACAAACAAAAAAGAGGGTATATTTTTCACAGCAAATTATCATTTCATACTCCAAGCACTTCCACACTTTCCCAGATTACGATTATTTCACCCTTTTCCTCACTCCTCAACACTCAATAATTCCCATCCCATCCTCAAGTGAAAACCTCACTTCTAATTTCACTGAAAAAAAAAAAAAATAGTAGTAATCCCACCACCTAATCTACCAATCACCCTGTGTCTGTACCCATGGCCCCGTCTTCCTTCTAGGACAACGGATGAGCTTTCCTTGCTCCTGTCTAAGGCATTCCTAATACTTGACTGAAATATGAGTAACATGGGACGCCTGGGTGGCTCAGTCTGGTTAAGCATCTGACTCTTGGTTTCAGCTCAGGCCATGATCTCAGGGTCGTGGGATTGAGCCCCGCACAGGGTTTCATGCTCAGCTGGCAGCTGGCTTGAGGATTCTCCTTCTACCTCTGCCCCTCTCCCGCCATTCACATGCATGTGAGTGCATGCCCTCTCTCTCAAATAAATAAATAAATTCATAAATATTTTTTAAAAAAGAAATATGAGTAACATATTTCACACACTCCCTAGCTGTTTCCTTTCCACTTCCTTTGCTGGGTACTCCTCTTCTTGCCCTCTAAATATTGGAAACCTCCAGGACTTAGTCCTTGGATTTTTTTTTTTCCACCAACATTTATTTCTTAGACTATCTTAGTCAATGATTGTAAATAAAATTGATATCTATCTTGTTCAATACAGTAGCCACTTGCCAACTGTAGCTACTGAGCGCTTGAAATATGGCTAGTCCAATTTCTAAAATATACACTGGATTTGGGGGACTTAGTATGAAAAAAACTGTAAAATACTAACAATTTTATATTGGCTATTTTCAATATATTAGATTAAATAAATCTACTATTAAAATTAATTTGCCAGGATGCCTGGGTGGCTCAGTCCAGTTAAGCATCTGCCTTTAGCTCAGGTCATGATCTCTGGGTCCTGGGATCAAGTCTTGCATTAGACTTCCTGCTCAGCAGGGAGTCTGCTTCTCTCTCTATCCCTCTGCCCCTCCCCACCGCTCATTCTCTCTCTCTCGCTCTTTCTCTCAAATAAATAAAATCTTTTTAAAATTTTAAATTAAATTAATTTTCCTGTTTCTTTTTTTAAGTTTGTTTGTTTAAGTAATCTCTATACCCAATGTGGGGCTTGAACTCACAACCCCAAGATCAAGAGTCACATGTTCTTTTGACTGAGCCAGCCAGGTGCCCCTTGCCTGTTTCTTTTTATCTTTTTAATGTGGCCACCAGAAAACTCTTAATCATATTTGTGGTTCATATTATATTTCTATTAGACAATATTGATCTGTACCTGAGTAACTCCCAACTTTTCTTTTCTTTGAGCCCACACTTATATTACACACTACCGGACACTTTCATTTGTATGCATAATTGGCACATTAAACATAATGTGTCCAAATCTCAGCTCTAACTTTCTGCCCATTGAAAACTGCATGTTCCTCTCCTGTCTCAGAAAATGGCAATTCCTATCTTCCAGTTCATCAGGTCTAAAGCCTAAGAATCATCCTTCCCTGACTCTTCTTTTCCCTCACACTCCACTCCCAATCTTTCAGCAACTACTGACAATTCACCATCAAAATATTTTTAAGAGAGTATTTTAAGGGAGAAAGAAAACAAGAAAGGGCTAATCTAAGAATCCTTTTTGAGTGGACCATCACTACAAGAAACTGTTTGGGACATTCTGAGAAGCTTTATAGAGTGTCACTGAGACCCTTCTTCCTCGGGAAGAAAGGCAGAGACATTTTTCCATTGGCTCTTATCCTCCCTTCCTGGTTGCTCATGCATCAGTGCTGAGCCCATTCCTATTGTGTCCCAAGCCAGGATGGCATCAGGGAAGCCTGGAGAAGGAAGCAGACTCTACATCAGTAGCTGGAATAAGAAATGAGTCTGAGAGGATTTCAAGTGGTGTACGAAAGGTGTTTGCCACAACTCTCGGAACAGACCATGAGCATCTCTTCCCAAATCATGTGATCAGTGATATAACATTGGCAGCTTGTAATTGGCTACCTTCGAGTATTTACACCATGGAAACTGGCAAATCTATAAATCAGGCTCCCTCCTTCTCGCCCACCATAGCCAGTTATTAAACATCTGCTAGCCCAGCACTGACTACAAGGTTCTGTTTCTCACATAGCTACAGTTAACCCCTCTCCTGCTTCTTCTCAGAACTGCAGCCACATTAGTTCTTTTTGCACTTCTTTGAAATCATTTCTGTGTTTCCCTCCATTGTGCCACTGCAAATGGTTTTCCCATGGCCTAGAACTCCAAGCAGGAATTACTTCTTTTTTTTTTAATAATTTTTATTTTGTTATATTAGTCACCATACAGTACACCCCCAGTTTTTGATGCCATGTTCCATGATTATTTGCGTATAACACCCAGTGCACCAGGCAATACGTGGCCTCCTTAATACCCATCACCAGCCTATCACAATCCCCCACTCCCCTCCCTTCTGAAGCCCACAGTTTGCTTCCCAGAGTCCACAGTCTCTCATGGTTCATTCCCCCTTCTGTTTACCCCCCCCCCTTCATTCTTCCCTTCCTTCTCCTATCGATCTTCCTATTTCTTATGTTCCATAAATGAGTGAAACCATATGATAATTGTCTTTCTCTGCTTGACTTATTTCACTTAGCATAATCTCCTCCAGTCCCACCCATGTTGCAGCAAATGTTGTGTAATCGTTCTTTATGATGGCTGAGTAATATTCCATTGTATACATGGACCACATCTTCTTAATCCAGTCATCTGTTGAAGGGCATCTTGGCTCCTTCCACAATTTAGCTATTGTGGACAATGCTGCTATGAACATTGGGGTGCATATGGCCCTTCTCTTCACTACATCTGTCTCTTTGGGGTAAATACCCAGTAGTGCAATTGCTGGATCATAGGGTAGCTCAATTTTTAACTTTTTAAGGGACCTCCACACTGTTTTCCAAAGTGGCTGTACCAATTGGCATTCCCACCAACAGTGTAAGAGGGATCCCGTTTCTCCACATCCTCTCCAACATTAGTTGTTTCCTGCCTTGTCAATTTTTGCCATTCTAACTGGCGTAAGGTAATATCTCAAGGTGGTTTTGATTTGAATTTCCCTGATGGCAAATGATTTTGAACATTTTTTCATGTGTCTGTTAGTCATTTGTATGTCTTCATTGGAAAAGTGTCCGTATCTTCTGCCCATTTTTTGATTTGATTATTTGTTTCTAGTGTATTCAGTTTGAGACGTTCTTTGTAGATCTTGGATACTAGTCTTTTATCTGTAGTGTCATTTGCAAATATCTTCTCACATTCCATGGGCTGCCTCTTAGTTTTTTTGACTGTTTCCTTGGCTGTACAGAAGTTTTTTATCTTGATGAAGTCCCACAAGTTCATTTTTTCTTTTGTTTCTCTTGCCTTTCGGAGATGTGTCATGAAAAAAGTTGCTGTGGCCGATGTCAAAGAGGTTGCAGCCTATGTTCTCCCCTAGGATTTTGATGGATTCCTGTCTCACATCGAGGTCTTTCATCCATTTGGAGTTTATCTTTGTGTATGGTGTGAGAGAGTGGTCAAGTTTCATTCTTTTGCATGTAGCTGTCCAATTTTCCCAGCACCATTTATTGAAGAGACTGTCTTTTTTCCACTGCATGTTTTTTCCTGCTTTGTCAAAGATTAGTTGCCCAAAGAGCCAAGGGTCCATTTTTGGGTTCTCTATTCTGTTCCATTGGTCTATATGTCTGTTTTTGTGCCAGTACCATACTGTCTTTGTGATCACAGCTTTGTAGTATAGCTTGAAATCCAGCAACGTGATGCCCCCAGCTTTATTTTTCCTTTTCAACAATTCCTTGGAGATTCGGGGCCTTTTCTGATTCCACACAAATTTAAGGGCTTTTTGTTCCAGTTCTTTGAAAAATGTCATTGGTATTTTGATTGGGATGGCACTGAAAGTGTAGATTGCTCTGGGTAGCATAGACATTTTAACTATGTTTATTCTTCCGATCCATGAGCATGGAATATTTTTCCATCTTTTTGTGTCTTCTTCAATGTCTTTCAAGAGTGATTTGTAGTTTCTAGAATATAGATCCTTTACTTCTCTGGTCAAGTTAATTCTGAGATAACGTATGATTTTTGGTGCTATTGTAAATGGAATAGATTCCCTAATTTCTCTTTCTTCAGTCTCATTGTTCGTGTATAGAAATGCAACTGATTTCTAAGCATTGATTTTTGTATCCCGCCACATTACTGAATTGCTCTGTAAGTTCTAGTAGTTTGGGGGTGGAGTCTTTTGGGTTTTCTATATAGAGTATCATGTCATCTGTGAAGAGAGACAGTTTGACTTCTTCTTTCCCAATTCTTCTTTTATCCCTTTCTGTTGTCTGATTGCTGTTGCAAGGACTTCTAGTACTATGTTGAATAATAATGGCGAGAGTGGGCATCCTTGTCGTGTTCCTGATCTTAAGGGAAAGGCTTCCAGCTTTTCCCCTTTGAGAATGATATTCGCTGTAGGCTTTTCATAGATTGTTTTTATGAAATTGAGGAATGTACCCTCTATCCCTACACTCTGAAGGGTTTTAATCAGGAAAGGATGCTGTATTTTGTCAAATGCTTTTTCTGAATCAATTGAGAGGATCATATGGTTCTTGACTCTTTTCTGGTTGATATGATCTGATCGATTTGCAAATGTTGAACCACCCTTGCATCCCAGGGATGAATCCCACTTGGTCTTGATGGATAATCCTTTTAATGTACTTTTGCATCCTATTAGCTAGGATCTTGTTGAGAATTTTGGCGTCCATATTCATCAGGGAAATCGGTCTGTAATTCTCCTTTTTGATGGGGTGTTTTCCTGGTTTGGGGATCAAGGTAATACTGGCCTCCTAGAATGAGTTTGGTAGTTTTCCTTCTGTTTCTATTTTTTGAAACAGCAGGAATTACTTCTTGACTGAGTAATTCCTCCATATCTTTCATAGCTTACAATTTCCTATAGAAAGCCTTTGCTGATGCCCAGGTCCCATTCATTTGTCATCTACTCTCAACTGCATACAAGTGATTATTTAATTGATACCTGTTTCTCCTGCTAGACTACAAGTTCCATAGGGAGGAAGCCATCACCATTTTTCTCACTTCTGTATTCCCCATACTGAGTTTGTATATTTATTCAGTATCTCAACAAAAATTTTCAATCAACAGTTATTAAAAGCATTTTTATCATTCTCCCGTCAGTAAAATTGCAATTGTTTTAAGAGTACAGAACAAGAGTCCTCATACTTGAAAATGAGAGGAGCCATGTTGAAAGGAGAACACAAGACATTTTTTGGATGGGCATCACCTCCAGCTATACTGCACTGAGCCTAACCCTAGTCACATAGCTCTAACTGTGAGGGACATGACCAATGTATGTTAGCCAAGTGCCCAGGAAGAAAGGATATAGGAATAAGTTTGATAAACATCTAGCCAGTCTCTGCCACAGTCAGCCCATTTGGACATCAATTATCTATCCATTCTTATTCCCTGACAAATCACACTCTTCCTCTCCTCAAAGGAGATAACCTAAAGTTCAGCCAGAGTACTACATCCAGCTCAGTGTCCAGAATCTCTGGCTGTTTGCTGTATTCTCCATCAGGTCCAGGTGTGGCTCCTTCTGGGCCGGTAATAACGTGCACCAAACACAACAATTATTTCCACACACAACTTCCAGTGGTGGGGCAGGTACAGGATAACCTCAGGAAAAACTCCATTAGTGAAAGAGAAAAAGAGAAGACACATAGCAATCACCAACCGAAGAAGTTATAGAATCTGCTGGGGAGTCACTGAGAAGCTCCATGCCCTGGAGGCAGGGAAGTTCTTTTTGAGTATACAGTGATTCTGTTCTGGGAGTAAACTCCCTCATTCATTTTTTTTCGTGGCCCCTGGATCCACTCTGGGAAGTGTTTTTCCTTGTTTGGCCACATCTTGCTATTATCCTCCTTGGGGACTGTACAGCTTTTGTGGGTCACTTCCAAATAAAGCCACCTTATTTTACTTTCGAATATTTGATTAAATCAAGGTTCATGGTTTCTCTGGCAATAAAATTCTCTAAAATATTTGGTAGATTTTTTAATCTATTTTCTTCTAATTAATTCTTCATGCCAATAACCACATTCAATGTTCTTTTTTTAAGCATAGCTTTAAAATCTTTTGTATCTTCACTTCTTCACCCCTTGCCTTAGTCTTTCACCTTAGTGGTAAGTGCCAGGAGGTGATCTGAGATAATGGGGCTGGGTTACGAAGGACATACCCTTAATCTGATTTTTGCTGCAGTGATAAGTATTAGACATTTGTTCAAAACCAAGGACCCAGATACCTGGTATGACTATGCCCTTTCATTTCTGCTTGCAAACCAGCCAATACTTTTGTTAGCTCATCTTTTTTTTTTCATAATAACTTCCCAAAGGCAGCCAAAACCAGCAACATATTTCAATAACACTATTTCCCAACTTCATCACCTAGAACAACAAAGCTCAGTAGGTACATGGTCTAAATTCCAGCTGGTTGCTGGTGGCAGTTTTACCATTACATAAGATGCATCCTCAACCCTTTAATATGTCACATGTGTTTCCATGCTGCCACTAGGACAAACCACTATGCCAAGAATCCCACAGCCCTTTCCTTGTGTCTTATGTTCCATCTATTGTTGACCAAATCTAGATAACTCGATTTCTCAAATATCTCTAAAATCTCTCCCCTTAGTTCTGGCCCCAGGGGTGCTACCTTAATTCAAGTCATCCTTTTTCATATAAATTAGTCTCCTCATTCGTAGACTTTGTGCTTCCAAAATTCATCACACTACATCTCTGCTCCCAGAAATGTTCTAAAATGCCAATGTGATCACTGCAACTTCTCATTAAAACATCTGAATGGTTCCCATTGCGTTTAGGCTAAAACTCAAAGTTCTCCAATATCTAGTCTCATCTCTAATTACTCTTCAATCCTCATTTCAGTTATGTGAAATCATTTTAGCTCCCGCAAATATATCACTATCACTTTCTCAGATATCCATTATCGTCTAGAGGTCAGACCATCTGACCAGACAGAATTTTTCTTCTTTCTTGAGTAAACTTATTCATCCTTCAAAATGTACCAAAGACTTTAAATCTGGGAATACATCCCTGATTACTATATCTGAATTAGGTATCTTTCCTATTGATTTCAAAGCAGTAAAGCTTGTTTTTATTACAGTATGGGTCACACTATATTGTAATTATCCATTTATCCTTCTTCATCCAACCACAGACAAATTACATATATCAAGTTTGAACTTCTTAAGGACAAGTAGCATATCTTTTGTCTCTATACATCTCACATCATAAGTAAATGTTGGTTGAACAAATGTATGACCCCCACAATTATGGCACGGCAGTGACTCCCAATATTAATCTTCAGTCTTCACCTATCTCTCTCTCTTAACTACCAGATCTACAATTCCAACTTCCTAATGACTGTCTCCATATGCGTGTCTACTTAGCAGATCTAAAACTGAATTCAGTATCTTTCCCATCCCCTTCTCCACCTAAAATCCTCCGCCTAAAATCCATTTGTCCCTCTGAATTCTGATCTCAACTTAATGATGTCTATCTACCCAGTTTTCCAGTCTAGACACCTCAATATCTTTCTTTAGGAATTCTTTGCTCAAGTGAATTGGTGATAGCCAGGTTAAAAACAGCAAACAGAATTATTTTCTGCAGCATTTCATAGAGCTTTAATATATTAATGCTCAATATGAATCTCAACCAGTAAATGCATTTTTTTAAATGTATCTAGCCAAAGATCCCTTTTGCTGAGATGAACCCCTCAGAACTAGTGTTCAGAAGACTACACTTTGAGAAATGCTGCTGTAAACCCCTCTCCACCCTCTTCCCCACCCTCAGCTTGAAATCACCAATGGCTTTCTACTATACACAGGTTCGAATCCTCGGCCTGCTATTATATTCTCTTGTAAATCTAGCCTCACTCACATCTTCTTAACCTTACTTCTTATTACATCTCTCCTTTCCCAAAACACATCACATTCTTTCTTCCTTCAGGGCTTTAATATTTTTCTCCCATGGCCCAGAATGGCCTCTTCTTTACCCACCCTACACTTAACAAACTTCTCCTTAAAACCCCTTCCTAATGAGATCTCTTCTGAGAAACTTTCATTCTGGTACTTGGTTGATTACTCTTCAATGTCTCCATAATGCTTTGCACTTATGTCTAGTACAGCAATTGTCACAATTAGATGATAAGAAATTACCCAGGCATTCATCCTCACCATTACTCTACGAGCCCTTTAATCTTTGTTTCTCCAGCTTCTAACATAGTGCCCGCCACAGAGCAGGCACTCAATTGAATCAAAAAACTTCACATGAAAGAATAACATAACAAGGAATAACAAAAGAGGAAAAATGAAGTTATGAAGGCTTAAACAGAAATGTGTCTTAAGAAGTCATTTATTTCAGCCATTAGTCTCTGGAAAACAATATCACTTTGCTTAAATAGACTTCCAGGTTCCATCTTGCCAAGTTCCTGATAGAAAGTAAACCTTTCCTATAATTTGTCTTAAAGGAAAATTCTATAGCTCCCAAAAATCTTTTTGGGGTTTTGGGGGAACACATTCACAGAGAACTTGCCTACCTTATCTATCCTGCTCAACAACAGAATTCAAAACCATAAACCTTTCACTGCTTTATTAGCTGTGAACTACGCAGTCTGAGGTCTTATATTAGAAGAAATATCACTCTGTTGGAAGACGTGGCTAAGCAATTTTGTCCCAATAAATTCCTCGTTCCCATTAGTGTACTCTCCTTTCAATTTCTGGTAACCCCAGAGCTTAGTAACTCTTTTAATCGTGCCTCCCTGCCTTCAACTGCTAAGAGTTAAAGTGTGGGCTTTTGTTTCAACAAGGAAATTCCATTAAAAGCACACCAGAAGCAAAGGGTTTTGCCTGTTGGTTCACTGAACTTCTTTGCTACACCAAAAACTTACCTTTCACAATTAGATCCATAGAGTCCTTGAATTTCTCCTTTACGCTAAAAATGTCTGGCTCCTTGAAAAAAGTTCGTTGTGAGGGCTCCTTAAAATGTTCACTTTTGAACAGGTGTTTGGGAAAACACATACTTTTGTGTGCTGTCCGAAGTTCTTCAACCACATCAAGTGTTTCCTTTTTTTTAATCTCCAAAGGTATGAATTTGCCAGATTTTGGTTTTTGATGTTTATTTTTAAAAACATTTACAGAAGTACCTTGAACTTTATTCTGTGAGTAAAACAAAAATAAATTTAATTTAATTTATATTTAAATTTTATTTAACTTTAATATTAATCATATAATAAAATTATATATTTTATTAATAAGTTAATAAAATTATACCCACTAAATGTATTTTATAAAGTACCTTACTACATAAGATATTTACTATAAAGCACATGACAGTACTCAGGTAAAGCTGATGTTATCCTTTATAGTTTTCCAAAAGCCCTTAATAAGAATGAGGATAACATTCCACTTCAAAAAAAAAAAAATGTAAATTCTCCAATAGTAATTTTCTCCTCACATGTGATATTTTCAAATGCAGCTTTAAAGTCCATTTTAAAATAGAAGTTTTCAAATAGTAAGCATATAAGAATTTAATAATTTTCAAGCATCTTTTAAGAATTTTCAAATGTCCATAAAATACTGACACTCTTAAAGCTCTTTCTCTGTTGAATGTAAGAAATTACAGCTCACACAAGAAGCAGGTTCTCTAGAAAAGTATATTAATAATCAAATCTGTATTTCAGATTTCAATCACTTAATTCCTTCTTAATTTTGACTACCTTGAGCAATTGAAAAATAATACTTAATTCCTTCTTAATTTTGACTACCTTGAGCAATTGAAAAATAATACAGTGCCAGGTCCCTGACAGGTAATTACCCAAACAATTATAATTGTTCTATTCTAGACATTCTCTTGGCCCATAGATAGAGCTATAGTTCCCTGCCCTCAACACTCCCATCCAAAAAAAAGTTGCCAACTCAAGACACCAATAAGAAGGTTTTAATATGCTAGTACTATGTTTTGCTAAGCAACCAAAGATGGAACAGTAAGCTCTTATGATTGGATAAAATTCTTTAAAAAGTTAAATGTTCTAAAGTACATCTATCTAACTCTTTAGACTGTGAAGTTTTCATCCCATGTGCCTACTAGTGAAATCAATATAATTTAAAATTATTTTTAATTGGTTAGAGGAAAAAGTTAAGCAGTGTTAACAATGTTGATTACAAAATTAAAACCACCTATGACCAGTCTCAGCCTAGACGATCATTCAAAGGAAACATATGTAACGATTATAATTCCCCCCTCCCCTACACAGTAAGCATTGAAAAATATTTAAAATCGTTATCTAAAATTCAGTTTTTAAAAAAAAAACTATATTGGGGCACTCAGCAGGGAGTCAGCTTCTCCCTCTGACCCTACCTCCTCTTGTGCTCGCGCAGATCACTCTGTCTTTCTCAAATAAATAAAATCTTTAAAAAAATTTTTTTGTTTAAAGTATTTGAAAGGAGATACTATAGTGTGGCACACAGTAAGCCATCCTAAGATGCCCTTCCCTCACCTGTCTCCCCAAAGACCCATTTGTCAAAATAGCTGCTATTTCCCATCTCCTGGAGAGGTTTTCCTCTAAAATTTCATCCTGTGCTGACTCTCCTATCTCTTTGCTGACCCATTCCCTTACACTCCTTCTCACCTTCCAGCTCTGTGCCATTCAGCAAATATTTATTGAGCCAGCCACAAAGCCTGTTGCTGGAGATGCAACAGTCAAAAAAGAGGTACTGCCCTCAAGGAACACCCAGACTAGTAAACGGTTCTAATGCAAGGTGATATGGAAGAAGATACAGAGAAGCGTGTCATGCTGGGGGCACACAGCTCATGGCATATTTCCTAGTTTAGTTTTATCTAATAGTGTTCAAAGACAGATATTTATTTGAGATCTGTATTTCAAATATTTCAGTTATAATTCATTAAAAGAAAACATTAAAAATTGGATTAAATGTACAAATATACATGTAATTAAATAATCTTTATAGCTATAAAAATCTTATTTTTAAATACAATCTAAAATCAATTTTTAGAGCTATCAAAAATTTCATTTTTCTCTTCTACTCAGAATTTATTAGGGTTCATGCAACCATTTGAAACAATTATTATAGTATACAAAAATAGTTTTTAGTTTCCTGAAATATAAGTTAGATAAATGCAAAGCATTAACCTCATTTATTTTCTCATAATGTTGGGCAATGAGAGTTTTTGCTTCTTGAAAAAAGTCTTGCTTGGTGATCTCTAATATAGGACCTAAAACAGAAACACAAAATATTTTACTTTTTTAATGTAATTAATGTACTTTCTTAATCACAAATGGCAAAACTATGAGATTAAAATTCGGGCAGTGATGATTCTTGAAGAGCATTATAAAAAGTTAAGTGTTCCAAGTGGACGTTAACAGCGGATGCATAAGAAGTTCGTGTAATGGTCCTTCAATGTAATACTTTACTTTAAAAAACATCAGTTTACAATGGTGAGAGTGACAAGGTAGATCATCCTTATTTATTAAAGTCTAGGGGAACCAAATAAAGCACACAAAATTGAAGTCCCCTTCAGCTTTTGAAGTTCTTTAAATGTTACTATATAGAAGACATAACATGACTTGGGCACAAAAATTAACAAATCTAAGTGTGTTTTCCCTACCTGATGACTAATTCATATGGCTGTACATTTCTCTATAAATATTTACCTTACAACTAGTTAAAATTATAACTGCAAAATAAACTCAATAGGTTTATTAGGTAGGAATAGCATTGAAATAAAAAATACACACCTACAAATGGGTAACATTATAATAACTCTTATCTCATTTATACTTTCTTAAGATTCTTATTCTTTTTATCCAGAGCTACATATAGGATTCTATAGCATAGACTACATCATTCTCATTTAGTCTTGCTTAAGTTTTTCCTCCTGCTATATTTCCTTCAGTATTAGCTGATCCTGACATTTATAAGTGTTTCTTGGCTTCTTCTTCTTAAACGGGACTCAGTAAAATTTAAATATGTTACCAAATTATTGATTCGAATTGGCTTTTCAATTTAGCCAGTGTGCTCCCCATTCCTATAACTCTACCTCCTTTAGTATTCTTAGGATCAAGATATTCTCCCTTCTTTTCACCCTCTCAAATTTTAAGTAATTAAAAAATTCATCTTGGGTACCTGGGTGGTTCAGTCAGTTAAGCGTCTGCCTTCAGCTCAGGTCATGATCTCTGGGTCCTGGGATCAGTCCTACATCAGGCTCCCTGCTCAGCAAAGAGTCTGCTTGTCTCTCTCCCTCTGCCTTCCCCACCCTTGCTCGTGCTCTCTCTCTCTCTCTCCCTCTCTCTCTCGCTTTCAAGTAAATAAAGTCTAAAAAAATTAAAAAATAAAAAATAATAAAAAATTCATCTTCATGCAAATCGAAATCATAATGAGATACTGACTTAGTCCACTTGGGCTGTTATAACAAGACTCCACAGTCTGGGTGACTTACAAACAACAGACATTTTTTTCTCACCATTCTGGAGGCTGGAAGTACAAGATCACGGTGCCAGCGTGGTCAGGTGAGAGCCCTCTTCCAGCTCCCCGACATCTAGTTGTATCTTCACGAGGTGGAAGGCACTAGGGACCTCTCTGGGGTCCCTTTTATAAGAGTACTAATCCCCTTGATGAGGGTTCCACCTTCATGACCTAAACACCTCCCAAAGGCCCTACCTCCCAGTACCATCACCTTTGGGGGTTGGAATTTCAAAATTCCAATTTTGGGGGGACCCAAACATTCAGATCATAGCAGGTGCCACCACATACCCACCAGAATGGCTAAAATGAAAAACCCTGATAACAGCCAAAATTGGTGATGCTGTGGAGCTACTGGAACACTCATGTGTCATTGGTAGAAATGCAAGATAAGATAGCTTGGGAAAATTATAGCCATTTCTCATACAACTTAAATACATCTAGCCTGGGACCTAGCAATCCCACTCCTAGGTATTTATCAAAGAGAATGAAGCATAAATTTACAAAAGCATTGTACAGGAAAGCTCAAGGAAACTTTATTCATAATAATTCTACATTGGAAACAGCCCAGATGTGTATCAACATCTGTGGTATATTCACAAATGAAATACTACTCAGCAATAAAAAAGAATCAAGCTACTGACATACACAACATGGATGAATTTCAAAATCATTATGAAAAGTAAGCATCCTTACACACACACACACACACACACACACACACACACACAATACTTCATGGTTCCACTTATATGAAGTTCTAGTGCAAACATAGCTCATATATGGGAAATAGAAAAGAACAGTGATTTTTCTGGTCAGGGATGGCATGGATTGAGAGAGAAGGGACACGAAAGAGTAATGGGGTAAGAGTAATGTTCTATATTTTGATGCACAGTGGATCGATCACACAGGCATATGTAATCATTATAAATCAGTGAGTATATGCCAAAGATTTTGGCATTTTGTTGTCATACATTTTATATCAATAGAAGAAAAAATATAAATAAATAATGAATTCTGACTAATATGCATGTTGATGGATGGATACGAAATAAATCAAATACAGTAAAATATTCATGGTAAGAACTGGGTGGTAGGTGTCTCCGGGTGTTAATTTAAAATTCTTTCAAGCTTGCTGTATGTTTGAAATTTTCATAACAAAATATTGGGGACAAGTTCTCCCTTCACTCCTTCACAAAATTTTCCCTGGCTTTTCCCCATGTAGACTCAAGGGTCACAGGCAATGAGGGGGCAATGCCATCCTGAGGACTGAAACCTGGGGGAGACCCCTAGCAATAAAGGAGGGAGACAATTGGACTCTAGACCCCCCCTTGAAAGTGCTGGGTTAGAAGAAAAAGCATCTACTAGGGTGTCCCATCACTGAGCATTGGAATTAGTGCTCTGCAATCATTCTAGAAAAAACAACATCTTTTCTTGCTCCCCAGTTTCTTCCCTCCTTCTACTCTCACCTATGGAAAGTATGTATGTCATTGACAAACCCAAATCTCCCTGTCCGCCCACATTTGCCTCTGTATCACCCCATATTCAGAGCTATCTACATATTTCTAAGGATATAGATTGGTGGATTTTTTTCTTCTTTCTAATAAAAAAACACTTGTCAAGACTTCATGCACGTGCTTCAAGAAGTATACATGTTCCTTGTGCAGATCAGAGCACAAAGTCACACGTCAATCATAAAATGATTCATATAAATGACACCACTGAAAGCCATATGATGCATGGTCCTCACATGGAAAAGACAGGTGCTCAGGAATGAAAACTTTTCATCAAGTTTCAACTAAAATCTAAATCTACTTTGAGGGGGCTTCTAACCAGACCATGTACTCCCCAGAGGAAAAGCAGTAACTTATTCTGAGGTGTGATGCCACACATCTCCTCTGTTTCTTCCTCTCATGACAATCTTTCCTCCTTTAATTCCCTTCCTCTATCTCCCTTCTAATTACTTATAATTACAGTACTGTCGTGCGTCACACACATGATACACAATATAACTTAATGATGAAGTCACCAGTTCTTGGTGAAAATGTAGCTTTATAAAAACTATCATGTCTTCATTCTAAATGAAGATCTAGTCTTCATTTACAGGCAAAGCTCTGACACTCAAAGGGCCCTTCCAAAGTCAGCCATACTGGAAGCCCACCCAGGAGCTGGTCTCCTGAGTTGCTTCTTGCTTTTTTCTACATATCTGCTGCTTTTCCCGATGCCATGTGCTACTCCTTGTGAGTACTGGACACTCCTCTGAGGTTTGCCTGGTCACTCTAGTGAAATATTTGCATTTCATCGCCACTTTCTGCTATGCACTGAAGACATGAAATCCCCCAAAATTCATATGTTGAAACCTAATGCCTGATATGATGGTATTAGGAGGAGGGCTTTTTGGAAAGTGACTGAGTCATGAGCGTGGAGCCCTCATAATTGAGATTGGTGCCCTTTGAAGGAGCCTCCAGAGAGCTAGGCAGTCCCTTCTACCCTGTGAGCCTACAGTGAGAAGACATCCATTAGTGAGGAAGCAGGCCTCACCAGACACCAAATCTACTGGCACCATTATCTTGGACTTCCTAGTTCCAGAACTGTGAGAAATAAATTTCTGTTGCTTATAAGCCACTCAGATTATGACATTTTGTTACAGCAGCCCAAACAGACCAAGACACTTTCATTTCAAGCTGCCAATCCTGAGCCCTTATTGTAATTTAATGTGCTGATAAAGCTGTTCTGATATTTTTCCCTTCTTAATTGGCCTTAGAGGAGTTAAATTCCTAAGGCAGCATCTTCTCTCCGGGCTCTTTGATGACCAGTGTGTCTGATTTTCTCCATCACCAAGAGCCACCTGTCACCTGTGAACTGTGGAGAAGCTAATACACACTCTGGCAACCCTAATGGCCCTCTTGGAGACAGCAAGTAGATTCTGACTCACCGAGGGACTGCCACAGTGAACCCATGCAGTCAGGCCGTGAAGTTCTTGAATAGGACAAGGCCTGGGACTGTTCTTAAAGGGGCAGAGAAAGGCAGCCACCACCCAAAGAGAGTAATTTCTCACAGATCCTAAAACAGCTCCAGCCGAAGGCATGTTGACACACTGACTCCAAGTTGGCATTTAAGCCTGAGCCCTCATTGGCATTTAAGATGCTGAGGCAGCTGTTCTGATTTTCTCCTGTAACTGCAAATTAGCCTTTGAACCAAAAAGTTAAATTCTCAAGGTAGCACAAGAGAATTCATATCTCAGTGCCTTAGGAAAGGCGAATGGCTGGTGCCAGATTGTTCCAGAAAAGGGAAAAAAAGAAAAAAAGGAAAGAAAAGGCAAAGCTAGTGTGTGTCATTTTTATAATGTGAATTGAATATATATATTCAACAAGTGAGTCTAAAATTATGAGAAATGAAACAACTTTGATGTTAAGAATCCATCCAGTTAATAATCTTTGAAGCTTCTGTTTCTTTGTTCATTATATGGTAAGTCTACAAGCATGCAGCTTTTATACATTGAAGTGCACATTAGAACTTCAATTATTAAGAGGAAGTTGTCAAGGTCTGCTCCTTCTCTTAAAAAAATCTGTAATTAAGGCTTTGTTTATTTGCAAATATGTATCCATAGCGTATAGAATAATTTTTAAGAGCTCTCATTCCTGAGTCACACCCTTTTGGTCCTGAATTACAATTTGCTCGTGAATCTTATTTTATTGTCTTAAGCCTTCATTTTCTCATTTGTAAAATGAGGATAATAATAATAGCATATCTTGCACCAGGTTGTGAGGATTCAATTGGACTTGGTTACAAAGCACTTAGTACAGCGCCTGGCACATAATAAGCTTTCAATAAATGTGAGCAATTATTACTGTAGTTACTGTATTATTACTATCATTGAGCTAAACTTTTCTCCAACCATGTTGATATTATTAATTTCATTAGTCAATCCTCATTTCTTCAGTAGCACAAAGATAAATTTCAACTTTCTAAATTGGTTTGAATAAATCTGGTCTTATTATAGTTCTTTTTATCCAAAACTAATTAATTAATAGATTTGCAAATAATAAAATTTCATTATACTTTGGATTCTTCAAATTACTAACCCCCCAAAAGCAATAAAAAAAATCATTATAAGCAATAACAAATATTTTATGATAAAGTTCATGAAGAGATTGAAATACTTATACTACTCACATAAAACATGAGTGCAAATATTAACATTTCCATGGGAAAAGATAATGAATTTCTAATGCCAAACGATTTCACTAGCCTAAAATATTTTCTTACATTTATTTTATATATTTTTTAAAAACCTCATTCTTCATATATCATCATTTTAATGGTATTATGATTGGTAGTTCATAAAACTTCAGATGTCTTTTAATGCTTTAGAGGTTCTGTACAATTGCTCTAGTAATCTCTGCAGTGAAGATACCAGAAGACCTAATTATGGAAGCTATAACAGGGAACAAGCCATTGGCCATCTCTTGATTGTATAATTGAGCAAGTCTTTTCTCTCCTAGAAAGACGGAGGGACTTGCAAACATGTATTTTTTATAACCATAACAAAAATAACTGGCCTTACCAAGAGGCTTTCTAACCTTCCTACAAACAGGCTGCATTCTCTAGAGACTTCACAAAAATTTACTAAGGAGCCATCCTGAACAAAGATGTACAGCTACATGGCTAAGGCCTCCTTTGCCTATATAGTCAAAGTAAGTGCCTGTGTGTTTGATTTCACGAGTGTTAGAAAAGCCATACCTCAGACTCAATGAGATTTAGTTTAGTAGATGTTCATTAAGCACTACTAAGTCCCAGATGCTAAATGGGCTAAATCTGGTCCTAACTTGATGCTAAATGTGCTGAAATAAATAGGACATTGGGTACCCCTACCTTCCAGGTACTTAGAGCCTACTGCTAGAAAAACAGTTGTCAGTAAAGTCATGACACTCAGTATGAGCCATACGCTATGACAGAAGCCAACATAAGGCGCCCACACCCCTACTGCCAGCTCATGAATGTATGAATTCCCCTTTAAAGACAGAAGATTTCACATTGTCTTATTAGAGCTAAGGTTTAAAACAAATATCCCAAGAGAAATAAACAGCAAATCAAATCCAGACCAAGGCGGTGGTTTTAGAACTCTGTGGCGTCAATTTCATGTGCCTTCCGGGCTCTTCCTTCTTCAATCAGAGCAGCTCAGACTTTATCTGTTTTCCATATCTGAGCTCTTCCTCAGTTTTCATTGTGTGGTTAATATTCCTTAGCTAAAAATAACAAACACACAGGGCAAAAAACAAACTCACAAAGGATTGATTACTGTGTGTACTGAAAGATCTCCTCAAAGCAGGCTCAGGGGAAGGGCAGGGTTAGGTTAGGAGAGGGGAGTAGCTTAGGGATGAGCAGCAGGAGACAGAAGCCAGAACAAAGATGGTTTCATTCATTCCAGGGCAAAGACTTGTGGAAACTAGGAAACGAACAGAAGCCCTTCAAAGAGGAACCTCAAAGAAAATAGTTTGTATTCAATTTCATTACATACAAGTGAGGAAAACATAATTTGTCTAATTTCTTTTCAAAAAGAGTTCAAAAACCAATTTCCAAGTGGCACATGGCTATCATCTCCTAAAACCTATACTCCACCATCTTTTCCACAACACATTCTGCATTATGACCCAACTCTTCACTTCCAATGAAACGGCATTCTGTTGTCTCTTACACACTTTTCCTCACTCCTCCACTTTCTCGATTCCTTCTTTAGCAAAGTAGCTTATCGTCTTTGCAGTAATAGGTGATTAATAGGTTTCTTACCTACCTCAAGGAGATTTTACAGGCACCTCCCCTTCAAAAAAAAAAATTTCTATGTTATTCTTTCTGAGAGTGGGATTCGGTTGCTAAGCAGACAGGGGAATTCCCAGCTTTCAGTATCAAGACTACAAATATAATTTAAGTAATTATGGGCATGACCCAAAGGCAAAATGGAACTAGAGAACATTCTTCCTCCACTTTCTGGATCTTCTTCCCTTTCTGCCCTCTCCATCTAAAAATGTACTGTATTATTTAAATAGAGAGTTACAGTAATCCACATGGCATTCTACTTGCAGCCTAGAACAGAAGTCCACTAGCCTGTACCATATACTGCCTGGAGTCACAAGAGCCAAGGGCAAGTTGCTTAACCAGAAAATCTTGACACTCCCAACCATCTACGCAGCACTCAGTGTTTCTCAATCAGGCTATCCAAGCCTAAATTTAAGATTACCGAAGTGTGCCAAGTCTAGATCAGCTCTAAAAGAAATACAACGTGAGCCACATATGTAATTTAAAATTTTCTAGTAGTCACTTTATTTATTTATTTATTTAATTTTGTTCAGTTAGTCAGCATACAGTACATCATATGTTTTTGATGTAGTGTTTGACAATTCATTAGTTGGGTATAACACCCAGTGCTCATCCCAACACGTGCCCTCCTTAATACCCATCACCCAGTTACCCAACCCCTCCACCCCCCTGCTTTCTGCAATCCTCAATTTGTTTCCCGGAAGTCACACTTTTAAAAGTGAAAAGAGATGAAATTAATTTTAATAACATACAGTAACTAATCGCTATAGATTTTATTTAAACTATATCCAAATATCATTTCAACATTAATCAATATTAAAAATTAATGAAAAAAATAAATAAAAATTAATGAGATACTTTCCATTCTTTTTTGGTTCTGTCTTCAAAATCTTGTATGCATTTTGCAATTATATACCTCTCAATTCAGATACTGGCCTTTAATCAAAAATACTCAATCCATATTTAGATTTTCTAAAATATGCACTTGAAGGAATATATTCACATATTCAAGTTGCTCCAAACATGGTTAAAAGTTTTCCAATAACTTATTAACAGTTTTTTGTATTGAAATTAAAGTAAATTAAAATTAAATATTCAGTTCCCTAGTTTCACTGGTCACACTTCAAGCACTGATGCCATATGTGGCTAGTAGACACCATATTGGACAGCACACTAAAGTAAAAGTTGCTACAGATCTCTTAAAAGTTGGTTATATTTAAATAAAGGGGATGAGATGAATTCTTACAAGGTACACCAATAACTTTAGTGCTCCAAGGATTAATAATTAAAAGTTTCCTCGAAGCTGTTGGAGCATCACACATTACGCCCTGAGTTGTTACAGAAGTGTGATACTCACATTCTGCTTTATCAGGCACAGGCTCTGCAGCAACCATGATGGGCAGTTAGGGTGATCTTCTTTTTTGAAAGTTGGGCTCCAAGTCCCTAAACACAATTACATTAAATAATTCATTGATTATAAATACTAATTTTTAGCTACTTCTTTCAGCCACTCATAAAAAAAAATTGGATGAATTATTAACACTTGTTATACATCACTCCCCTGCTCTAAAATCTTCCATGCCTGCCCCTCCAAAAGGCAGTGATAACAACAGCTAGCATTGGGTGGGGCTCTGTGGTTTACCAAGTGCTTGTATACATATTACCTTACTGGTTCCGAACAACCTGACAGGAACTACTGTCCCAGCTTTGGCAGATGTGGAAACTGGAGCTTAGAGATGTGAAACAACTTGTCAATATAAGCAGTTATTTAGTGGCACATACAGAACTCAAATCCCCATCTTTGGGCCCAAGTCCCTAAGCAGGCCCCTCTGATTTCTCATTATTTTCCAAATAATAGCAGTTAATACCTGCCGCATACCTTATACATCCTTGCCTTGAGCTTACACACCTGAGCTTAGGTTGAGTCTAGCTTTCTACTTTGAATGCCCTGTTCTCACACCTGTTTTTTTTTAACGTATGTCCCACCCATCCTTATAACATAGGTTCAAATCCTACCTCCTTCATGATCACCCAGCCTCTAGGGATCCGTTCTTGCAAATACAGTAGTCATGTTGTCCATGCCTCTCACTTGAAACTTATCATATGCTTCTGTGTAAGGAGAAAAAAAAAAACAGAGTGATAAATATAAATTGAAGTCCTATATTCCCAATTAAACTCTAAGTGCCTTGAAAACCAACTACACTTCATACCAGGGGCTCCTCAACCCTGGATGTCTATTAGAATTGCCTGGGTGGGAGGTGGTTAAAAATATATCAGTCTAGGGGTGCCTGGGTGGCTCAGTCATTAGGCATCTGCCTTCAGCTCAGGTCATGATCCCATGGTCCTGGGATTGAGGCCCACATTGGGCTCCCTGCTCAGCGGGAAGCCTGCTTCTCCCTTTCCCCCTCCCCCTGTTATATTCCCTCTCTTGTGCATGCTCTCTCTCTCTCTGTCAAATAAATAAATAAATAAAATCTTTTAAAAAATTATATATACATACATATATATATATATATATATATATATATATATATATATATATATGTATGTATGTATATATATGTATATATCAGTCTAGAGTAGAACCCCGGCATCTACATTTTTTAAGTTTCCCAAAAGATTCAAATGGTCAGCTGGAGGAGCAAACCCCTGCCTTTTGCCTTGACATTCATGGTTCCCAGCTCAGTGCATCCCATTCTGGAGGTGCTCAATAAAGGGCTGATTAATGTGTTTATTGAGCTGAGCCCTTCCTCCTACTTTTGAAATTATCATTACTTCCAAAGGATTATCCAAAATGCATCAAATGTTGCCCTACAGCCAGGGAATCCGTTACACCAGTGCATACTACTGTGTGCTCACATTGCTTTATAATTAGAAATAGTGATATTAAATGCTTTACAGAGTCCCATGGAGCCTCTTGTTCTAAAACTCTAGGTATAATTTTCAGTTAGCTGACTAGAGCATCAAACTGTGGTGAAGTATTCAAGAACTGTTAAATAATTTGGAGATTATTTGAGCAAATCCACAAGCCATGGGGTACCTGGGTGGCTCAGTCAGTTAAGGGTCTGCCTTCGGCTCAGATCATGATCCCAGACTCCTGGGATGGAGCCCTGCATCAGGCTCCCTGAACAGCAGGGAGTCTGCTTCTCCCTCTAACCCTCCCCCCTCTCATGCTCTCTCTCAAATAAATAAATAAAATCTTAAAAAAAAAAAAAAAGAAAGAAAGAAATCCACAAACCATTATGGCCCTATGGAAGTCACGACGCTAGCCACATGCTCTTAGATAAAAGGCTATGACACTTTTCCTCAGCTTCTACCCAGAAGGGGGAAAATAGTACAGTTACAATTTTAAAATGACAAATCTGGAACAACCAAAAATGATTAATTCTCAAATTGTCAGCATCATACCACGGGCAAGAGCACAGGCCATGTACCTCATCTGCCTAGTTCTACAAATGAACTAAAATGAATTAAAATACTGCACCTCCCTTAGCAATTAACAATCAGAACTCATCTTCTGGTCTGGCTTAATTACTGTCTTCTTTTCATTTAAATATAAGAAGAAAATAAAGGTGTTTTGTGCTCTGTCATTTTCTTGTTTCAATCTCCATAGAAATGGACTCTTCTCTGGGGCATTTGGCTCCTCCACCTTAATTCAGTGTGCCAGGAGTGTCAGCCTGCATTAAATTGGCTGGCAAGCAAGACATCCCACAGCCCGTTTAATGCACAAAACTAGCCAAGCATCCTAAGGGGTGCTGGCATGGTAATGCCCCCGCAAACCTGAGGTGATAGGGGATGCAGAGACAGGAGCTGGGGAGGGGAGGGGAGAAGCCCTGGAGGATGGAATTACTTAAAGATAAGCAGCACACTGACATGGAATAATGGCAGATAGGGTCCCTCTCCACTTTACATCCCCAGCGGACAGTTAGGAAATGCTGAGTCCCTCCTGATACATTGATCAATTAATAAGTGCAAATCTAGTATTTGGGTTGTACAAGGAGTATGCCATCTATTTTGGAAGAAAAGGCAAACACATAAGTCAAAATTTTAAATAAAATGCACGCAACTGTATACCAGATGTCATAAGAAAGTCTGTGAGTGAGGGCACCTGGCTGGCTCAGTCGGTGGACCATCTGACTCTTGATCTCAGGATCCTGAGTTTGAGACTCATGTTGGATGTAGAGATTATTTAAATTAAAAAAAAAAAAAAGTCCATGAGCTTTGTAAGTAAGTGATATAAACCCATGAGTGCCATGCGTTCAAATGAAGATAGGATCCCTGGAGGCCGAGAAAGTGATCTAAGAAAAGTGTTCAAGGAGACTGAGCGAAATGGAAAGTTAGGTGTAGGGGTAATAGCGACATTTTGATTAACTGGTTCAGTACAAGAATAAACCCGTTAGAACTGGATGCTGGCCAGCACACCTGGTGGTACTGAATATCAGTCCTGAGTGGGTCAGACTGGCTGATTTAAGAGGATCAGAGAAGCAAATGCAAGGTGAGAACAGAAGGCACATGGTTTGGGGGACAGCAAGCAGTGGCTCTGCTTAAGCAGAGGTTGGGCTCTTTGCTGCTGAAATGGGCAACAAACCACTGAAATACTCTGAAGCAGGCACTGACATAAGTAGTGTTCTGGAATGTGACTTCCGTAAGGAAGGACTTTGTTTTCTTCCCTGTAGTTCCAGTGCCTTGAAGAGGACCTGGCATAAAGAAGGATTTCAAAAACTGTGGAATAAGTAATTATGGCAATAACATGCTGGACAAGGATGCCCTACCTTCTCATGTCTTTTTAGGCACATCTGTGAAAACATCCTTCTTCCCTTTCTCCTCCAGTAGGTGCAACTCAAGGCTCTCCTACTGGGTTCAGGAAGGCTAAGGGTTTCTGATTCTATTTCCTTGTGGATAAAAACCAAACGAAAGTGGAAACAGTATTTCCCTTCCTTATCTCCTTAGCTTGTCCTTCCAAAGCAGATGACTGGTAAGACTTTATCATGGTACCCTGTATAATTAAGGATCCTGGCAACAAAAAAAAAGTGCCCTATGGCATTGGGGAAACATGTCATGATCCACAGATCTAAACACGCAGTTTCAACTGTTGATAGAAGGGTGCATGAGAGCAATTTTCCTGACCTTCAATCACATGTTACTGCCTTCCCACTTCTCCACATTAGAAATTGTACCTATATCCACCACAGTTGCCCAAGCCATAAAACGTTGACTCCTTCCATATTTTACCTACCACATCCAATCCATCAAGTCTTCTACATTTTAACTTGAAAGTATATCTCCTTCTCCTCAACTACCCTCTCCCGGCCACAATCATTTGGTTCTTGGAATGCTCAAACAGCCTCCTAACTGCTATCTTAATCCCTACTCTCATCCTATTCCAATTCCTTCTCCAAACAGCAGGAGTTCTCTTCTTAAATGCGTATCAGAGCATATAATTTCCTTTCCATGACTTCCGAATGCATTTAGAATAAAACCTAGCTCCTTGCCTTGGGCTTTTCTCTCTTGCAACTGAGTAAATATGGATGAAAAATATAGGACTGACATCCCACAGATCCACTGAGAACTGAGCCAAGGGGCTTGCTTTGACTTTTCTTAGCCTTTAGTTTCCTCATTTGCAACATAAAACTGTTGGGCAAGAAGACCTCAAAGGCCCCATTACTTTGTAAAATCTATTATTACATTGCGTTTGTAATGTATATAATTCTAACTGGTCCCAAATTTCAAAAACTGTGTGGTTAAGAGTTCCCATCTCCATCCTGTCCCTCTCCACTTTTCTCTGTTCTCTGGAACTTGGGAGCAGAATATCCAAGAAAGTGGCCTAGGTCTGACCTCTTTCCATCATGTCCCTGGTTGCAACCCTCCTCGTGTGCCTCTCAACCCTTGGCTATTATAGTCACCCTCTCAGATTTTGTCCTGTCGTTTGTCTTGTTTCATTCTCTAGTAAGTGTGAGCCCTCCTCCACGTTTTCTCTTTCAAATCAACAAGGACCTTCAGGTCATTTTCCAGATTTGCTTCCTGACTTCTCTCTGCTGAGTCTCCTTGTCCCTCTGACCAGACATCAGATATGCTGGCACCAAACAACAGGAATGAGAAAACAGAAAGGAGTGCAGGGAAAGAAAACAAAATGATACAATTCCTCACAAGGTCCAATATAGCAGAGCCAGTATGAGGCATCTGTAATGGGTAAAAAGGTATATCAGACAATAGGAGAATAAAAAACTTACAACTGCATAATTAAAAATTATGAACGGAATTAGTCAGATGGCCATAAAAATGAGTTGGAAAGAAGATACTTTATGAATGCATGATCATTAATATCAGTTACGCTGGGATCCTGGGGAACGCGTGTAACCGTGGCAAGCACACTCCTTTCCCAACGCAGAAACCTCCCTCTGATTCTCTAATTAACTTGGGTGAATACATTTCTCAGAGCCAGGAAGTGGGAAGGAAAAGGACATAATTGCATCATTAGGATATTGCTCCAGCTGACACAAACATCAGAGTCTCAGAGCACTGTGGAGAGAGCAATGTTGGATTTCAGTCCTGATTCTGCCATTGCCCAAGTGTATGATCTTGGCCAAACCACTTAACCTCACTGAGTTCCACCTCCTTTCTGAATTTCTGTCTATAAGTGAAGGATTTAAAATAGACACACAATTTTTAAAAGAGGAGCTTCAGCCTATGTTTAAAGGAACTCTTCCTCAGAAGTCAATGAGAACAATAGATGAAAGCCCTGCTGTTCTGACTGAAGAGGGTCTCAGAGCTTCTCCCAGCATGGCTGTCACTGCCACCAACCTCAACCTCAACGCTACAGGATCAGAGACACCCAGTCAATGATCTCACAGGGGCCTTCTGGATGTAAGGTTCGACTTCATCGAACAAATATTGTGCTCCATTTCCTTGTGGGCTTGCATGGACACTGAAACTAATGAAGAGATCCCAAATATTCCTGGTTTTACATAAAATAGTTAAGTCTTTAAGTCACAAAAGAAAGCTGTTAATTTCATCTCAATTCTGAAAGTCAATAAAAAGGAGATGCTAAACTGGGAAGACTCTCACATAATACTTTAAAATACTCTTTAGCTAAAACATACAACTTCTTTCCCATTTGTCCTCAATGTGTACAGTTGGTCCTTCTGAGCCATATTCAGTAAGCTATAGAGTTTTTCTGTGATCTTCCCTTATGATTTTGATATACAGATGTATAAAGTAGGATTGGGCAATACATGAACATGTACATTGAAGGCCACAGAGAATCAAAGCTTACCGACAGAAGATGATGGGCTGGAGTTGGTGAGATAAGACTATCATTCCATAGTGGTTAAGTGGAGTAACGTGGGGGGAAGTGGGAAGCAAGCAATGTCAGATACAGCCATACCTCAGTAAAGAGATCAACAACTAGAGGGAACTGAAATACTTTCAGTCCCTGTACTTTCCAAAATTATAAGCACAAAAATAACATATACAAAATAAGTAACTTTTACAAATTGAAGAAAAAACAGACAATCTAATATAAAAGTAAGCAAATTATTGCAATAGACACTTTGCAAAGGGGATTTTCAAATGGGAAATCAGCATGCGAAAAGATGCTCAAAACTCTTCGGTCATTAAGGAAACACAAAGTAAGACCACAACTACCATACCCCCAAATGAATGGCTTTAACAAAATCCTAAGTGTTGGCAAGGATATAGAGCTACTGAAATATTCATTTACTGCCTGTGGGCAGTGTCTTCAAAACCTGAATCTTTATCTAGGTATGGCTCAGCCCTCCCACGCCCAACAGAAACACTTTACATTGTGTACTGAAAGCCACATGTAAGAATGATCATTGCAGCACCCTTCTGTAACAGGGTGAAAATTGGAAGCAACCCGAGGGTCTACTGACAGTAGAATAGATAAATCACAACAGATTCATACAATTGAGTATGTCACAGCAGCCAGAATGAACTGCTGTACACAGACATAACATTCTTGAGAGAAAGCATAAAAGAGGACATACCGTATGCTCCCATTAATATAAAGTTCAAAAGCAGGCAAAATGTTAATGGTACTAGAAAACAGAAAAATGGTGACCTTTGGAGAAAGGGTGTAGTGTCTGATGGGGCACAAGGAAAGCCTCTAGGGTGCTGGTAATATTTATTTATCAGATGGTGGTTACGCAGGCGGGTTTACTTTGTGAATATTCCTTGAGCTGTACACTTAGAAATTGTGTACTTTTCTGATCATATGCTGTACACATCAATTAAATTTATTTAACAATACATTTTAAGGGGTTTTTTTTTAAGATTTTTATTTATTTGAGAAGAGAGGGAGAGCACGAGTGGGGATAGGGAGAAGGAGCAGCAGACTCCCTGAGGAGCAAGGAGCCCAATGCAGGGCTCAACACGGAACTCGATCCCAGGACCCAGAGACCATGCCCTGAGCTGAAGGCAGCTGCTTAACTGGCTGAGACATCCAGGTGCCCCATATTTTAAGTTTTAATTATCAGTTTTTCAAAGTAACCTACCAAAATTCTGAAAACACTGCTCTCATCATTACAGATAGTTTTATGCGTCCTATTGTCTTTCTCAAAAGAAAAATGAAGCATAGAGCTTTGCTAAAAGCCAACAATATCTGTGTCAGGCTAAGCCCAACTGGGGAAGGAACCAGTCTTTTTTTCTTTTGTGTCTTCCATAAGACCGAGCACATGGCTAGCCAAGCAATAAATACCTCATAAAAAGCAGTTGATTTGAATTCGTGCAAGAAGTTGTCGATCATTATAATCTGCTTAGTTTTCAGAGTTATTAATATCTCCTTAGAAATTTCACTACTACTAAATTTTCCATGTAACATGTCATGATTTTTTGCAATGTGGCTAACGGACTTTGTTTGATTTTTTTTTTAATGGAGTTGATGGTGTCTAGTGGGTCACACTGACACTAATAAATGATCAACAAAGAAACACATATGATGATGTATATTTACACCAGGAAAGTTCATGATGCTGGAACCAAATATGGTAGGGGAAGCTGGCCAAAGTCCCGCAGGGTGGCCATTAGGAAATGCTTTCTCGAAAAAGTGACATTTGTGAAATGATGGCTAAAGTGTGAAAGAGGAGTTTCTTAGGCAAGCCGGGGGGGGGCGGGTAGTGCATTCATACATTATCACGTTTACTCCTTCCAGCAGCTGCAGGAAATAGTTAGGATTTCATTTCACTGCCTGGAGAAACTGAGGTTCAGAGAAGTTTGACCAATTTTTCCATATTCCTACAGCTAGGATGGGGATTCAGGAGTGCCCTTGTGATGAGTACTGGGTGATATATGGAATTGTTTGATTTTATGCACCTAGTTACCTTGATAGGAAGACCACAATTATCCAAATGAGAAAAGGAGCTAATTGCTTGGTCCAGATTGAGCAGTAATCATACACACAAACACACACGCGCATACACGCGCACACACACAAACTAGTTTCAGAAAACCTGGCACTATTCCAAATTTTTCTTGCCTTGAATTCTCATTCAGTCTTTGAATTCAGCCTTAAGACACTGACAGTAAGGGGCAGGGGAAGAAGTAATAATGAAAGTATGGCTTTTCTGGAATGAAATGTTAAAAATACTGGAAGTTGGGGCGCCTGGGTGGCACAGTGGTTAAGCGTCTGCCTTCGGCTCAGGGCGTGATCCTGGCGTTCTGGGATCGAGCCCCACGTCAGGCTCCTCCGATATGAGCCTGCTTCTTCCTCTCCCACTCCACCTGCTTGTGTTCCCTCTCTCGCTGGCTGTCTCTATCTCTGTCAAATAAATAAATAAAATCTTTAAAAAAAAATACTGGAAGTTATATTTTATAAATTTTATTTTGGTGAAATTTTAGAGACATATCAGATATGATACATGTGTCCAGGAACAACAAAAAAGGTCATAGTGCCTTATTTCTTAAGTACTCTATTATATCAGAAACACTTTCAAAATATCTTAGGAAGATTCACCTGTCAATAAATGCAGTTACGCCTTCAATAATAATTGTGGCATGTTGTGACTCTGTTTTTCTTGTGATTTTCACAGATTAACTGTGCTGTTATAAAAGTACATTCTCTCAGCTATTAATCACACATCCCTTAAATAGAAGACATTAACATTTTATAAAAAACAATAAAGAGTGAAAACCGGATTTAAAAAGCAGCTCCTGCTGAGATGTTTGGGACATTATATAAACAGTTAAAGACAACAATGAAAACACCATAAAGTTAATTACCACAATTAAATAAAATAAATTAAAAGCCAAAACTGTTAAACTCTTTAAATGGAATTTGGCTGTGCTCAGAAAGACTAGTTGATGTTCGAGATGTTAATCCAGAAATTTGAGCAAAACCCTGAAATACTATAAATCCTGGCATCTACTTGCAGATTTCTTCTTTCTCGATTACCTTGTAAAAATATTATGGGCTCCCAAAATGGTTTTGGAGTTTATTTTAAAACTGGAAACAATCTTAGGAGTTGCCTTCTTATTAGCCCCTCACTGTATGGGTGAGGACACAATAGCATGGGGATGTGAGTGATTTGTCCAACTCGACAGTGGGTTTGTCGATGAACTGGAACCAGAATTCAGGTCTCCTCACTCCTGCTAAAACACCATTTTCCCTAACAAAATTCCTTCCAGGAAACAGTATACTTTCATGAATTCTTTTATGCCTTTACCTTCTACCTCCTCTCTGAATCAGTCCTTTTTTTCCCCTACTTTGTTCTAATAAAGACAATATAACGTCGTGGTGAAGAGCAAAGACCTTAGGCTCAAGCAGGCCTGGGTTCAAGGCGAGGGCTCTGCCATTTCCTAGTCATTGACCTTAGGCCTCAGGGAACCAATTCATCCCAGTTTGCCAAGTACTTTCCTGTTTAAAAACTGAAGGTCCTGAGTCCTGACAGCCACCTCAGTCCCAGACAAATTAAGTTAGCTACTTATTTAACTCTGTAAGCTTGAGCTCTTTTGTCTGTAAAAATATGGATAATAGTCATTTTTATGCCTCATAGTGCTGCTGGGAGATCAAATGAATGAATAAATGTATGAAAACATTCAGCATAGCTCCTACACCTGGCCCATATAAGCCCTCATTTCCGTATCTGTCCCTTCCTCTTCTGCCTCTCCATGTTAGAGATGTAGACCTGAAAGTCTTTAAGACACAGGTGATATGTAAAGCTGAGAGGGAATGAGTTTTCTGAGACACAAAACAAGCAGCTGATTTGTGGAAAGTGGGAATAGCACAGAAATAAAGAGTCCATTAAGAAAGAAGGAGAATATCTCAAGGCCATATTGGTCAACATAATCAGACCAGAAATGAAGGAATTTCAGGGCCATGGCATACATGGGAAAGCTTAGTAATAAATTCTATTCTTGAGTCTATAAATATATGCAGATTCTATAAAAGATTTTTTAAAAAGAAAGAAAGAAGAAGTGAGGATAAGGGATAAAGAGGTATAATACTTTGTCTACTGTATGGGATAACTTTAGAAACATGAAGAATCATCAAAAGAGACAAAAAATATCTATTATTACCATATCGCTGATACATACAGTACTGTATCTAGCATTTATATCCTCCCAGAAAAAAATCTCTAAGAGGAAGAACACATTGAAAAACCTATCTTTTTCTCACCAATATCTGGTTGAAGGCTTTTCTCTAAGGAATGAGACAGGCATAAATAAGGTAAGGATCTTCAGGAACCAGAAATAGAAAACAAATGCACAGTGGTGATGGGATGGAAGCTGAGGATGCTCTCCCAGCTCCTGGATGTGGGCAGAGGCTATGCTCTGTGGGATATCCAGAACTCAGCACAAATCCCATGTCAGGTACAGGATGAGGGCATGGCCTTGCTAAAAAAAAAAAACCACCAGACGAGAGGAGGCAGAAAACAAAACTTCCAACCTACTGCTTGGAGCAAGGGTTTATCAAAAGCTCTATAATTGGGGAGGCAGAAGATACACACATGTCTCACCAGCAGGACCTAGCCACACCAGCCAATGGCTCAGAGACAGGATTTGAAATATCATCAGTATCGCAAGGGCAGGAAGCCCCAAGGAACCAATATAAGACATGGTTCTAGAATGGGAAACACGGTGTCAACTACAATACTGTGAACCAGACTGTGGTGAGTATAGAAGTAAATAAAATACAAAAATATAATAAAACTTCTACTCCACATAAGCCTGAAAATTATTATAAAATAATTTCAAAATTATAAAACACATATCCAAAACCAACACTAGGAAAGACAGTCAATAAAATCAACAACTGGGATAGTAATTCACTCCATAGAAAAGGAAAATGATAAAAGAATATAAAAAAGAATTTAAAATAAGTAGTTTAACACTTCACCAAGAGAGGTACCTGGGTGGCTCGTTGATTAAGCATCTGTCTTTGGCTCAGGTCACGATCCCAGGGTCCTGGGATTGAGGCCATGTTGGGCTCCCTCTGCCACACCCCCTGATCAAGCGAGCACACGCGCTCTCTCTCTGTCAAATAAATAAATAAAATTTAAAATAAAAGAGACTACTAAGAGACAGGAGGAAATAATGTTCTTTATTTTTTTAAAAGATTTTATTTATTTGTCAGAGAGAGAGCACAAGCAGGGGGAGCGGCAGGCAGAGGGAGAAGCAGACTCCCCACTGAGCAAGGAGCCCTAAGCCAAAGGCAGATGCTTAACCCACTGAGCCACCCAGGTGACCCAAAATAATGTTCTTTAAAAAAACATATGAAAATATGAAACAAAGCATCAGAAATAAAGACAAAAAAATCAGATCCCTTGGAATTAAAAATATATTCTTTGAAAAAATTTTATAAGCTCAGTATACAGAATAAAATCTAGACTAGATACAGTATAAGAGAATGAGTGACATAGGAGATAATACTGAGGAATTTCCCAGAAGATAACAAAAAGAGATATAAATAAAAAGATGGAAGTAACAATTAAAATGTATAAAACATAGACTGAAAGATTCTAACATGTACATAAAAGAAGTTCCAGAAAGAAAAAAAAAAAAGAAAGAAAGAAATGAAGAAAAAGCAATGTTTGAAGCGCCAGTATTGAAAAATGACATGAATCTTGAGATTGAAACTACACTCCGGATGCCAAGCAAGAAGAATAAAAATAAATCCATATCCAGATACATCCTAGCGAGCATCGGGAATGAAGAGGAAAGTCATCTGTTCTCGTTGTCTCTGATTTCTGTCTTCCCACTCTTTTTTGAACCCACTCTCATCAGGCTTTTGCCCTTGCCTACTCCATCTAAACTGCTTCTAACGGACTCTGTGATGTGCCAGCCAGAGCCTCAAAAAGAACTCACTCCCCAGCCACTAGAAATGTACCACAAGTGAGCTCTGAATTAGGACCCTTCCTCAGATTGCACTGGCTAAGGAATCACCTTGCCCAAAACCATGCCCCTTTCCAGGACAGCCCACTTTCAATGACTAGTCAACAAGAGGTTTGTGCAGGTCCAGATACCTCACCCCATCTTAACATTAAGCTCCCCATGGGGTTTGCTGCAACCTTCATTAGACTGCATCAAAACCCAACTTCCCCTAATTCCTGCTTCCTTCCCTCCCCTTCCACAGATGGCAATTCCAAAAGCACTTCCTAATAAACCTCTTGCTAATCTCCACCTCAGGGTCTGTCTCCTGAGGAACACAACCTGCCATTCCTTCTATCAAGGTCACTGATGACCTTCATGCTATTAAATCTAACTGCCAATTCTTAGTCCTATCTTGGTTCACCTATTAACTGCATTTTATACATTTCATCACTGACTCATTCTTGACATATTTTCTGCATTTGGCTCCTACTGTCCTGGACCTCCTCTTACCTCCTCCATCTCACTGACCTAATAGCAAAATGTTTCAAGGCTCAGACCTGGAATCTCTTTTCTTTTCCACCGCATATATTTACTTCATTATTTCATCCGGCCTCGTGGCTTTAAATACTATCCCTGTGTTTATGATTCGCAAATACATGTTTTCAGCATGGTCCCCTCTCATTAGCTATTTCACATTCCCATTTGAGTGTCATGAAGGCATCTCAAATTTTACATATTGAAACTGAGTTCCTAATTTTCCTCTGATCATTCTTCCAACCTCAGCAAATGACATCTTCACTCTTCCAGTTACTGAGGCTAAATAACCATCCCTGACTCCTTTTTTTTTTTTATATCGCACATTCTATCCATTAGCTAATCCTAAACCAGCAATACTTTCAAAATATATTCAGAATCTGATAGCTTCACACCACCTTCACTGTTAACACTCTAGTCCAAACCATCAGCATTTCTCACCTGGATTATTAGAGTAACCTCTAATTGGCCTGATTCTGTTCCCTACCCCTATCCTACAATCCATTCTCAACCCAGCAACCAGAGCTATCCCACTAAAACCTAAGTTAGATCATGCTCTCCATTCAAACCCACTGATGGCTACATTATCGCTTACCTCACTTACCTAATTTTTACCCCAGCCCCCTGTTCACTCTCCTAGAGCTACACTGCTTTCCTGGTTGTTCCAGCCAGACCAGGCTTGCCCCCAACCTCAAAACACTTGCATTTGCTATTTGCTATGCCTGAAATGCCCTTCCTTCAGATCTCCACAAGGTACCAACCCCTCACTTCTTGTAGCTGTAGACTCAAATGTACCCTCTAAGTAAGGACTTCACAGTCACCTATATACAATTGGGATTCCACCTCCCACAACCCTCCCTCCCTGATATACTCTCCTCCTTAGCATTAATGCTATTTAGCATACCATGCATTTTACTTATGCCAAGACAGAAACTGCTAGCTGATTCCCAAATGTGTTTTCTCTTCCTCTGAGGCCCACAACTGAACTACCTTTCCCGGGCACCCTTGAAGTTAAATGTGAACAAGTGACTGCATCTTAGCCATGTGAATATGGGCCAAAGTGTAAGTGCCACCTCCAGGCCTAGTCCTTAAAAACCTCCCATGTGATCCTCCATGCTCTTTTTTCTCTCTGCTTGCTAGAACATTGGTGACCCCAGGATGGCATCGGAACTAAATGTTAAAGATGACAGAGTCACAAAGTAGAAGAAGTCTGTACCTCGAGAGCTCCCCAAGTAGGAACATCCGTAAGAGACAGTGTGAAAAATTAAAAATAAAATCTCCAAGCATTCAGCCAGTGATAATCAGGGGTTTAATTTATTACAGTGACTAGCTTTATCTTAGCTAATACATTCACTTGTTAGACTGTAAGATCTATGAGTGCAGGGATTTTTTTACTGCTTTGTACGCTGATGAATACCCAGTGCCTAGAGCACTGTCAATCAATAAATATTTGAAGGATAATGAATAAATGAATAAAGAACCCCATAAATTTCCACATAGAGAAAAGATCGGCTATATAGAAAGGGATGACAACTTTGGCAAAAACTCTCATCAGCAATGATAGCGGACAGAAGACAGTATCTTAGAACATCAGAGGAAAAATAACAAGAAACATAAAATTCAAAACCAATCTAAACTACCATGTAAGCATGAGAACAAAATAAGGACTTTTAGAAATACTAAGAAATCTTGACACACACACGCACACACACACACACACACACACCCTGAAAATGAGTGGTTAAGGGACATACTTCGCAAAGAAGAAAGCGAGCCCGAAAGGAATGAATAAAATGCAAGAAAAAAAATATTACTACAGAAATTTGATAGTTTGTAAATTTAAATAACTATTACCTACAAAAACTTATGAGTAGTTACTATGGATTTTTTTAATGTGGAACTAAAATTTTAAATACAATAACCAGGAAGCGGGTGGGGAAGATCCAGAAGGGACTAGTTTTCAATAAAAAAATTAGAGACAAATATTTCCACTAACACGTTAAAGATAACTTCTAATAGAATGGCAACACAATGTATAGCTCTAAAACCACCAGAGGAATCTTACGGTAATAACTGAAAACTCTATTAAGCCAAAAGAAGGCAAGAGAAGAAAAAAAAAGCAAAGGAAAAAATGGAATTTAAATGGAAACCTAAAATAAGATAGTAAAATAAATATAAATTGTTAATAGTAAGGATACCCATCTATTCTTATAGAATAAGGTAATACAAATAAATTCAACTAGAGGGCTGGTTATAAAGAATAAACTTAAAACCAAAGAACACATAAAGATTGGAAATTCATGAAAATATATTTACCTACAAATAATAACCAAAAAAAAGTTGTTGTAACACTAGTACTACCAGGCAAAAACAGATATAAGATAAAAATTATTAATAGGAATGAAGAGGTACACTAAATTATGGTTAAGGAAACAATGCTTCAGGAAGTTAGGATGATCATGAATTTGTATAAACCTAACAAAATAGCTCCAAACTTTTAATTAACGGAAGTACAAGGAAAAAAAATGTTAAAACAATTGGACAGGGAGATTTTAACATACCACTATTTGAAACATGGTTCAAGTACATACAAAATAATAAGGATATATATTTAACATTAGATACTTGATATAATATATATTTTTAGAAACTGGCACAAATAAAAAATACACATTTTTTCAAGCACATACAGAGCATTTTAAAAATTTTTCCATATACTAAGTCACATGAAATGTCCCAATAAATGTTAAAAATTTAAATAATATAATCATTACAAATCAACAGTAAAGATAGTTTTTTATTTTTATTTTTTTTAAAGATTTATTTATTTATTTATTTATTCGACAGAGAGAGACAGCCAGTGAGAGAGGGAACACAAGCAGGGGGAGTGGGAGAGGAAGAAGCAGGCTCATAGTGGAGGAGCCTGATGTGGGGCTTGATCCCATAATGCCGGGATCACGCCCTGAGCCGAAGGCAGACGCTTAACTGCTGTGCCACCCAGGAGCCCCAAGATAGTTTTTTAAAGTGTATTCTGAATAACTAACTGATTAAAGAGTAGATCAAAATGGAAATTATGAAATGTTTAGAACAGGGAGTAAATGGAAACACAACAAATTGAACCTGTGGAATGCAGGCAAAGTAGTATCAAGAAGTAAATTTATTGCCTTAAATGTATTTATTAAATGAAGTAAGTATTTAAATTGTTATTCAGGGGCACCTGGGTGGCTCAGTCAGTTAAGCATCTGTCTTGGCTCAGGTCATGATCCCAGGGTCCTGGGATCATGCCCCAGGTCAGGCTCCTTGCTCAGCAGGGAGCCTGCTTCTCCCTCTGCTCCTCCCCCCTGCTTGTGCTCTGTCTCTCTCTGACAAATAAATAAATAAAATCTTTGAAAAATAAATAAAATAAAATTGTTATTCAACTTTAACACATATAAAGCAAAAATTATTAAATTCAGGGGCGCCTGGGTGGCACAGCGGTTAAGCGTCTGCCTTCGGCTCAGGGCGTGATCCCGGCATTCTGGGATCGAGCCCCACATCAGGCTCCTCCACTATGAGCCTGCTTCTTCCTCTCCCACTCCCCCTGCTTGTGTTCCCTCTCTCGCTGGCTGTCTCTATCTCTGTCAAATAAATAAATAAATAAAATCTTTAAAAAAAAAAAATTATTAAATTCAAAAAAAGTAGGAGAAAGAAACTAACAGAGACAAGAACAAAAATGAATGTAATCAAAAACAACTGTAAAAAATAAACAGTAGAGACTGTCAACAAAACCAAAAAACAAGTCCTTTGTGAATACTGAAAAGATATACAAGCCTCTATGCACCACAAAGAGAAAGACAGAGAGGTGTGGGAGGGAGGGAGAAGAAAAAGAGGAGGAGGAAACAGACAATGGAGGGAGGAAGGAGGAGAGGGAGGGAGGAGGGGGAGAGGAGAAGGGAGAGAGAGAGGACAAATGGACAAATAAGCAATATCAGGAACAAAAGGAAAAGCTGAAGAGGATAGGAAGGGAAGTCTAGATTTGTTAGGGTGCTGGAGGAACCAAACAGGCCCACGTAAGGCAGGAAAGAGAGGAAGGCATCCAAGAGCAGCATGAAGGCACTGAATCCTACATGGAAGAAGAAATCACAGAATATAAGGAAAAAAGACCGCAGAGAAGAGCATGAAATGCACTAAAGGAAGAAGCAAGTGAAGAGCAGCATAAGGTAACCATATGCTAGCTCTTCAAGTATTTTCCTTTCTAAGTGAAAAACTAGCATTACATAAAATAAAATCAATTTAGAAAATGACTTTATTAAGAACTATTTATACAAAATTATAATAATATAGCAGAAGGCTGAGAGTGAACTTAATTGTTCTTTTATATATCTGAGTAGCTCATTAACAGAAATCAAGGTATTCATTAAGAAAGAACAGCTGATCTTCCTCCAGAGAAAAATCCCAAATCCAACTACCCGTTAAGAGTCTGGTTCCTGATTTCATGTGCTAGGAAACACCTTTTAGGTATGAAACATTGATCATTTTGTTTCATTTTTATTAAAGAAAAATAATATAAAAACCACCACTGAACTCAGTGTGTGGTATTTATATATTTTATTTACATGTATGTATGCATTTATTTATATTTGACAGTCCTGAAATATATCAAAACAGATTAGGCAAAATTGTGAAGTCAGTCAAAAAAAATAAAAAATCAGTGTTTGCCTAGATATTCTTCCAGGAACGTTCTTCCCCCTTGGAGATATCCTTCCCTGCACAATGTTCTTGAACTATGCCCGGAGGCTTTTATATTTTAACAGGGGAAAATACATCAAGTATTGATCACTTGCCTATAAGGAATGTGTAGAATATACCAGGTATTAGCATACAGAGGACTTTGTTAAGTCCTTGTAAAATAAGCTTTCCTAGTACCCCTAAAAATCACAAAATATAGAATCATTACTGTTCTGTCAATTCCCTGGACCTATGCCTATGTCAATTCCTATGCCTATGATACATAGGCCAGGATGTGAAAATGAGTAAGAGCGTTTAGAGACAAATAATACACTAATTCAGCTCTTCCCTCACACATGGCATTATTACTCAACATCAAAAAAAAAATTCATAACAATCTCTCTCAATCATGGATCTACAATATTCCCCCTACCTTTATCCACGAAGGACACTTCTAAGTACCCCAATGGATGCCAGAAACAGTGGATAGTATCAAACCCTATAATACTGTGGTTTTTCCTATATCAACATATTTATGATAAAGTTTAATTACAAATTAGGTACAATAAGAGACTAAACAACAATAATAAAACAGAACAATTATAACAATATACTGTAATAAAAGTTAGTCTCAAAATATCTTATTGTACTGTACTCACTGTCTTCTTGTGATGATGTGAGATGAAAAAATGTTTACATGATGAGATGAAGTGGGGTGAATGACGTAGACATTGTGATGTAGCATTAGGTATTATTGACCTTCTGACAATAAGTCAGAAGAAAGATCATCTGCTTCCAGACCATAACTGACCACCAGTGAGTGAAACCACAGAAAACAAAACCAGGATAAAGGGAGACTACAAGGAATGCCTGAGTGGTTCAGTCTGTTGGGCATCTGACTCTTAGTTCCGGCTCAGGTCATGACCTCAGGGTCATGGGATAGAGCACTACATGGGGCTTCAACTCAGCAAGGAGTCTGCTTGAGATTCTCTCCCTCTCCCTCCCCTTCTGCCCCTCCCCTATTCACACATGCACACATGTTCACTCACTCTCTCTCTCTCTCAAAAATAAATAAATAAAATCTTGAGAAAAAAAAAAGGGAGACTACCATATTCATGCTCCTCTTTTTATCAAAGTGTGTTTATAAAATAATATGGTACTAACCCAAAGTCATAAGGTCAACACTAAGTCTCAATGCTCTCATTTACACAAGGCAAGCAAGCTCCCCATTTCCTATTCCCATCACAAGCACCCTGTGCTTTCTTCCTTCCCCAGTTTTGCTCATTCTGCTCTTGCCACCTAGATATCAACTTCCTATTTTCAAATTTTCCAAAGAGCAAACAATCCTGATTTTCCTTAGAGGAACATATGAAAGCCCTCCTTCTGCACAAAGTTTTCTCTTATCCACCACACTGGAAGTCTTCTTTGTCTCCTCAGAATCCCACAGCCCTTACACTATCTCTCATTTATGACATTTGCCCTTTTAAATCTTGTGTTGTGGTTATGTGTGTGCAAATGTTACTTCCTCTATTACACTACAAAAGTCTTTAGGATAATATTTCTGTCTGAATTATCACAATATCCCTCACATAACAATATAGTGTTTAAAAATTATTTGTAAAACAACTGATTGCAGCAATTAATTATCGTCATTTTTTTAGTACAAAAAGCCAGTTCCCCAGAAATACATGTACCAAAACTAGGTTTAGCTGCTGACTTCTTGAATGATATAACCTGTTCTCTGGGACCTCGATTTCCCAAACCTATAGCATTAATTAATAATGGAAAATTTTTTTAACTTATAAAGTGAATGAAAAAGTTACTTGCTATATAAAGTGAAAATTAAGTACCTTAGAACTAAAGGAGATGTTATTATAAGTACTCCCAAAAGAAGCAAACTGGTAGCTTACAGTAAGAAACAGGAATTGATCTCCATTAACAAGACTTAATTATCAACTGGGACAATATACACAGGCAAGGAGATAACACTTTAAGAAAGTAAAAGATACAAGAGCAAGACCTCACAATTTTTTAAAAAGTGATAATAAAAGGTGTAAGTTTCCCAGAATACACTTCATGATTAAAGAATAAAAGATCTAGGCAGGTTCTTCAGGAGGAAAAAAAAAAAAAGACTGAGGCAGGATAAAGGCTGTCAAATTTAAGGACAGATGACAAAATTAATCAGTCTAGCCAAATAAGAATTCCAATGGCATTTTTCACAGTAATAGAATAAATCCTAAAATTCTGAAGCCACAAAACACCTCGAATAGCCAAAACATTCTTGAAAAGGAAGAACAAAGCCTGAAGCATCATGCTTCCTGATTTCAAGCCATGCTACAAAGCTATAGTGATCAAAACAGTATGGTATTGGCATAAAAACTGACACGTGCATCCATGGAACAGAACAGAGATCCCAGAAATAAACCCATGCATACAGAGCCAACTAATTTACAACAAAGGAGGCAAGAATATGCAATGGAGAAAGGACAGTCTCTTCAATAAAGGCTACTGGGACAACTGGACATCTACACACAGAAGAATGAAATTAGACCACTATCTTACATCAGACACAAAAATTAACACAAAATGGATCAAAACCTTGAATGTAAGATGTGAAACCATAAAACTCCTAGAAGAAAACATAGGCAATATCTCCTTGACGTTGGTCTTGACTATGATTTTTAGATTTGACACCAGAAGCAAAGACAACAGAAGCAAAAATCAACAACTGAGGTCTATATCAAACTAGATATAGATATTTCCTCCGCACAGCAAAGGAAATCATCAACAAAATGAAAAGACTACCTACTGATTGGGATAAAATATTTGCAAATAACATACCTGATAAGGGGTTATGTCCAAAATGTATATAGAACTCTAAAAGCTCAATAGCAAAAAAAAAACACAAAAAACAAAAAACAATCCTGGTTAAAAAAAAAAGGTCAGAGGATCTATGTTCCAAAGACATACAGAAGGCCAAAGGTACATAAACAGGTACTCAACCTCACCAGCTATCAGGGAAATGCAAATCAAAACCATTACGAGGTATCACCTCACATCTGTTAGAATGGCTATTGTTATTATCAAACATATAAGAAATAGCAAGTATTGGAGGGAATGTGAAGAAAAAGGAACCCTTGTGCACTGTTGGTGGGAATATAAACTGGTACAGCCACTGTGGAAAACAGTATGGAGGTTCCTCAAAAAATTAAAAATAGAACTACCATGTGATCCAATGAATCCACTTTTGAGTATTATACTGAAGAAAATTAAAACACTCACTCAAAAAGATATATATACCCCTACATTCACTGACTCATTATTTACAATAGCCAAGAAATGAAAGCAACCTAGGTGTCCATCGATAGGTGAATGAATAAAGAAAACGTGGTGTATATATACTACGATGGAGTATTCTTCAGTAATAAAAAAAAGAAATCTTGCCATTAGCAACAACATGGATTTGAGGGCATTATGCTAAGTGAAATATGTCAGACAGAAAAACACCATATGACCCCACATATGTGGAATCTAAAACAAAACTGAACTCATCGATACAAAGAACAGACAGGTGGTTGTCAGAGACAGGGAGCGGGGAGTGGGGTAAAATGGATGAAAGGAGTCAAAGCTACAATCTTCCAGTTACCAAATAAAGAAGGCATGGAGACATAATATACAGCATGGCAACTATAGTTAATAACACTGTATTGTGTTTTTACAAGTTGTTAAGAAAGCAGACCTTAAATGGTCTCATTACAAGAAAAAAATTGTATGTATGGTGATAGCTGTTAAGCTAGACTTACTGTGATCATTTTGCAATATATACAAATATCGAACCATGTTGTGCCCTGAAACTAATATAACGTTATATGTCAATTATATCTCAATTTTTAAAAAGAAGTAAGTTAAGCTACGCTATGATAATTTTAAGTAAAATATCAAGAAAAACTGTGTGGTGATTTTTTTAAAAATTGTATCCAATACCTTAAACAACATAACAGAAGTTGCTCAATGATGGAGAAATTTAGAGATACGTGAGCTATAAAATAATGAACAGAATAAGATCATATTTGGAGAATGATCCTTCTAAGTCAGCCTTGCAAGCTTCTCTTCAGTGACAAGATGGATGGAGGGATGGAGAGTGGCTTAGAAGATAACACCAGGATCTAGTCTGGGAAAAAAGTTACCTTCTTCCAGGCTTCATATCCAAATCACCAGTAATTACAGCATTGTGCTTCACAACAAACTGTATGGAACTCTTGATAAAAGCAGTTACCAAGCATTTTATTTCATCCTCCGTGAGGTAGGACTAAATGCTAATTGAAATGGACATTCTCACGTCATTAAGATGCGAGCACTGAGGACAAAGGCTGCAGTATTTCTATATTATAAAGGCATCCTGCTCATCTGGCCCTCTCTACAAGGCAATCAATGATGCCAGTAGGAAAACTATATTTAATTGCCTTGTTATTTAATAAGTTTTAGGTATAGTTTCACATGAGGGAGTAGAAAAAATAATTTCTAGTTGAGATTAATTTATTAAAAGCCTATTCAGTTGTAATTCAATGATAAGGTTCTCCACAGATCTCTACACCCTCTAACAGACAAATCCCAAAATACTTTTTTATTTAAATCACCTTTCCTAATTACTCTTACTAGGGGATCCCAGAGATGTTAATCTCTGTCCCATGCAGCAATTTTCAGTAGCAGCTTTAATAAAAATGTTAGATTTAAATACATAAACCTGGAGTGCAGCTCACTACACACACACACACACACACACACACACACAAAGCACACACAACACCCCCATGTTCTTGTAACACCATCCGAAGTGAAATCACAAAGGCTATTGAGTCTTCAATGAGTGAAGTTTAAATATAATTAAAACCTATTTAATATTGGCCTTTATCCTAAAAATATAATGGCTTCCTATTTACACCAACTCCATCACCTTCGCTGTCATCATCAGAAAGCAGTAAGACGGACAACACACTATGCTGCTGGTGCACTGTACAGTAGGATTTGCACAACATCAGAGAAAACAAACGAATGTGCAGACATTGCAGAGTGTTATATTTTTGCATGTTGAGTTTAGGATGCATATGAAAATATGTGGAAGAGGTAGGATGTTAAGAGGCTCCAAAAGGAGGAAAAGAGGCTAAGAGCAGCACAAGAGCCAAGGTGCTCCTCTTCTAAACTGGAACATCAGAGAGAATCTCACAGAGGTTTGTAACATAAGCATAATTGGTGTGTGAAGCTCCCAGGGCACCATCTTCACTATGCCAACCCTTCAAATCACAACTTTATTGAAGATCCACAACAATGCTCTGCACTTAGTTACTTACCATGTCAATTTCTTAGATAAGGACACTAGGGCTTGGAGAGGTCCAGGAACTTCTTCAAAGCCTAAGACCTATAGGGAGCAGAGCCAGGATTCAACCCAGGATCCTTTGACTCAAAAACTCAAGCTCATGGCCTCTGGCTATGAATGGAATGAAGATAAACTCCCACAGAAAGATGCAATGCCTGAAGAATCTGGAACTCATTTCTTTAATCTAGAAGATTCTCTGCAATGAGGAAAAGAAGGTAAGGGCAGAAAAGTATTTCGCCATATCAGTGTGTAGAGTTAAGCAATGTGCCCTATTTGACAGGGAAAGGATGCATTTTCCTAAAAAAAAAAAAAAATCCAAATTCATCAAAAGGGGATGTTAAATGAGGACGCTGCTGTACGGAAACAGACACCGTAGACATCATAGCTGGATAAAAGCTTTACATCCTACAAGTGGTGCCTTAACAAAAATAACAAGTCCCAAGCCACATAACTCCTGTCTGCTATGGTTTAAATTATTTACCTAAAATTTTATATTTAACTTTTTACTATAGTAACCTTAGCTCAAACTCAATAGAGGCATTGCTTTGACATTCATTTCAAATGAATATTACAGAATGCAGGAAAGACCAGAGTAAAAGGACCATGGAGTAAGATTTGAGTTGGCCACCAACCTGGAAAATGATAAAAATGAAGGCAGTCGACCGTTGCTGAACATAGGGGCATGCTTTCCTCTACCTAACCGCTACACAACCACTTTGAACATATGAAGTACTCCCAGAATATTTCTCTATGAAATTTAAATTTGTGACTTAAACTTATGAATCTTATGTGATGGCAAATGCTGGGATCAGGGAAACCAAGAAGAGAAAGAGTCTTTCTGAAAAAGTGTTCTTCTAAACAAAGCACTTGTAAGGAGCAATAAAAAATAAAAATGGTTTTGTTATGAAGTAGGATGCAGTGGATACTGACCAAGGTAAGACAGTGTGAGAACTACAAGAGAAACATCAAAGATGAAATAATTTTTAAAACGAGAAGAAAAAAGATAAAGAGCTCCAGTTTACTCACTGTTTTTAAAATTTCTACGACTTGCTAAAAAAAAAAAAATCACAGCAGGGCACTTGGGTGGCTCAGTCGGTTAAGCATCTGCCTTCCATTTAAGTCATGACCCAGGGGGTTCTGGGATCAAGCCCCATGTCAGGCTCCCTGCTTTTCTCTCTCCCTCTGCTGTTCCCCCTGCTTGTGCAACTGTCCTCCCTCTCTCTGTCAAATAAATTTTAAAAATCTTAAAAAAAAATCACAGAACATTTAGTACTTTGCAACCACTACTCCATAACTGGCAGACTTATTATGAAGGCATCTTAGCTTACCAAAGACAGTTAATGAAAATAGGAAATTCAGTGAGTCCCCACAGGTATTGCATTTGGTTCTCAGGTTTGCAAGTCAAAAAACTCACTACATATTACATTTAATATCACTACTGCTCTTCTTTCTACATTAACAGAAAAATGCTGCAAAAGAAAGGATTAATATTGACCCCAGTAGTAGTAATCACATTTTTTGTTACTTTACCTAGGGCTAATTACAACATTTTTACCTAAGGATATTATTAACAAAAACAAATATTAGGTTCAAAATAATATGAAAGGAATGACCATATTTTGTAGAAAAATAAAAATAAAAATAAATTTGATGCAATTTCATGATCTTTTTTCCTTTTATTTTTATATTCTAATTTTCCTAAAAACAACATGCATTACTCATAATTTTTAAAAGAAGGAATAGGAAGACATAAATGCTAATGAGATGATTTTCATTAACCAAAATAATCTATCTATCAAAATGGCAATTTATCTTTCTCTTATAGTAACTATCATGAAGATCTTCACAGGGACAGATATTGCTCAGACATTACTATCAGAGTATTAAACTGGAGGACGTCTTGCCTGAGAAACCTGGGCACACAAAGATTTCTGTGGTTTTGTTGAAATTCTTATCCTGTAACTCTTGACTTTGCAAAGCTCCAAGACTATTACCTTTATTCATTTCAAAATACCTCCAATACATTTTTTTCTTTCATTATAATTATATCTTAGTATGGTTTGTTCCTGGTGTCATATTCAGCTTTTGTCATTTCAAAATTATACTAGCTGAGTCACTTCTAAAAGAGATGGCTGTAAATAGCAAATTCCATCCATGCATGGTGCTAGCATCAGCTTTAAAGGGCAATATTACCTGAACCTGACTCTAGTTTCAAGAGTGCATCTTGTTTGAGGGCTTGTCGTCTTTTCTCCACTGATTATGTTGGTTACAGTAAAAATTTTAGTATTGTAACTGCATGATTCAGCTCTGAATATTTAATGGTCTGTTGAGCTGTGCTATCATCATTGTTGATCAGTATTAGTCTCTGTCATTAAAATGACAAGTTAAGCTGGCTTTTGAAGAATTGCAATCTCTATGTGTAAATACTCGTTTGAAAAATAAGAAGAGAATGAATGGCTGTATAGAGGGTACTATAGATACACTTAACAAAAAGATGGACAGCATATAATGGCTTTTTATAAATGTATATGTACTAAGGGGATATGTTTTAGAGTTTAGAGTACTTGCTACTTTTAACTTACATACCTGGCCTAATTTTAGTTACATGGGCCAAGACAATTCTATGTAAAATGAGTAGGACTACTAGTCAATGTCTCAAGGAAAGTAACTCACAGCCCTGATGTAAGAAATTTTATCAGCTCTCTGAATTCCTAGAAAGATAACTCAATAGGAGATGAAGTTCTTTTCCTACCTCTTGCATTTTGCTTCAAATTAAAGTTTTATTTCACACACAAAAAATTTGAAGAGGTGAGTATACTGTTAGTAATCATGACTTCAGCAGAGACATAATTTCACAATCACTGTGAAGCCTTTTATAATTTGAAGACAGGATTAACTGCAACACCAGGAGACAGAGTGACCTTGCCCACTTCACAATCTCTGTGATAACAAAACCAGGGTTAGAAATTGAAAAGTTTATTCATTGGATAAATCATTTACAATGTATCATCTGATTTTCTAGCCTGTCTTTGGATTGTTACAGACATAATAAATTATACCAATAACAACCAGAGTCAACAACAACAAAAAAAATTAAGCAGAGATAGAATATCAAATGTCATTGCATCACTTAAAAATTTCTAGACAAGTGCATTTTAAAGTTAAAATAAAATCCTATTTAGGATCAATTGTCTGAACAGCCCACACACCCTCTCTTACTTGAACATCTGCTGCCAAGAGTTCTAACATGCAGAATCCAGCCTGTGACATTTCTGTCTATAATGGGATTATCCCAATATTTTCCCCACCCCAATCAGGGTAAGGTTACTCAGCAACCATAGCACTTAAAGAGAGATCAAGAGTTATAAAGGAAAATATTCATAAGATTTGGCAATTGAATCAGGTATTTATTGAAGGCTTAAGATATGTAAATCCTCTGCAGTATTACTTGGCACTACGAATTATGAACAAAACAGCTGACAAGCTTGAACCTTTGGGCAGTTTATATAACTTGCTCACCAGGACAACTGAGTTCTTTGCAGCATCTGAGACTAACTTTACAAAAATATTTATGGATAATTTGAACTATTCAGGGTATTACATTTAGATCAAGCACTTTAGAAGGAATATTAAAATCTCCACAGATCTTAGAGTGAAATATCCAAACAATTTTCCATAATAAAGGATTCACCGTCATTTGCACTCAACAATTCATACATATAAGAAACTTTCATTACCGTTAAGTATCCCTACTACATTAGAACTTACCTAAACTACAGATTCTTTCTCAATAAATATCCACGCTTGTCAGGTTTTCATTCTTGGTCTTTCTCTCATTCTGAACAGCTTTTAGGTCATTCATTTATACCCATAAATTCAAGTACCTCCTATGGACTGTTATCACCTGAGTTCTATAACCATATATTCAACTCCCTGCTGGATGGGCCCAAGGAGGTCTCTCCAGATCACAAACTCAACTTGACCAGATAAAACCCATGATCTTTTATACCCAAAATGTGTCCTTCTCCATATCCTTACAAATAAAACTACCAACCATGCAGACCCAGCATTTTAATGGGGCACAATGGAAGAGAAAAGATACTGGCCAGGCTCCCAAACGTGCAAAGTGAGACCAGTAACTCACAGTCTAAAACATAGAGCCCAAGAATGTGTGGTACTCAATAGCTAGAAGAAGTTAAAAGTCAAAGAATAGAAAGGCTAGACTTTTCTACATGTACCAAAAGAAGCTAGAACGGTTACATTAATATTAGACAAACTAGATTTCAGAGCAAAGAATATTACAAGGAATAAAGAACATCACTTCATAACAATAAAGAGGACTTTACAATCCTAAAGGTTTATGAATCTACTGACAGAACTTCAAACTATACAAAGTAAAAAACTGATAGAACTGCAAAGAGAAATAAATCTGCAATTATAGTGGGAGATTTCAATATCCCTCTTTCAGTAATTGATAGACAAAACAGATAGAAAATGAGTAAGGACAAAGAAGATTTAAATAAAGAGAATAGCAAATGAGGCCTAAGCAAAATAAAAAACCAGAATAGAAATCAACAAGAGAAAACAAAAACAACAACAACAAATCAATAACTTCAAAAGCTAGTTCTTTGAGAAAATCAATAAAATTAATAAACTTCTATCCAGACTGATAAGGAAAAAGGACAGAAATTACAAATATCAGTAATGAAAGAAGTCACATCAACACAATTCTACAGAAAGTAAAATAATAATAAAGATACATTAAAAACAATTTTATGCCCATAAATTCAACATAGATAAAATAGTATCCTTGAAAGAACGAGCTACCAAATTTCACTCAAGAAAAAACAGATAAACTGAACAGCTCTATATCTATTTTTTAAAACTGAATGTGTAGTTAAACTTTTCCATAAAGAAAACTCCAGGCCCAGCTGGCTTCATTGGTGAATTCTACCAAATTTTTGAGAGAGACATATGAGTTCCATACAAACTCTTCTAGAAAACTAAAAAAGGAAAAGCTACTTCCCAACTCCTTCAATTAGGCAAACATTAAGACAAATCAGACAGACACAAGAAAAACAAAATAAAACCTACAGATATATCCCTCACAAACATATATTAAAAAGTCCCCACAAAATATTAGTAAAATACATCTAATAATATATACCAAGGATAATACATCATAACAAAATGAAGTTTATCCCAGTAATACAAGAATAATTTAACAATCAAATATCAATAAATATAATTCACCATATTAACAAATGAAAAGAGAAAAACCATATGATCATTTCAAAAGATTCAGAAAACAATTTTTTGACAAAATCCAACATCCATTCTTTAACCGTTGTCATCATCATCATTATCATTTGTCAGCAGACTATGAATAGTAGAATAGAATAGGAATTTCCTTGACCTGATAAAGAGCACCTAGAAAAAATCTACAGCTAACATCATACATAATGGGAGAAGACTGATCAACTTTCCCCCAAAAGCAGGAAAAAGGCAAGGATGCCTGCTGTCATCACTGTTCTATAGTATCGTACTGGAAGTCCTAATCAATGTAATAAGGCAAAGAAAATAAAATGAAAGCCATCAGATTGGAAAAGAAAACAAATTGGCATTACTTGTCCAGTGCTCTTTCTACTGTATGTCTAAGTTTATGATTTATATTTTCTTTCTTCATTTTTTTGGTTAAGTTTATTTGTAGATATTTTATTATTTTTGGTGTGATTGTAAATGAGATTGCTTAATTTCTCTTTTTGCTAGTTCATTATTAGTGTATAGAAATGCAACAGATTTCTGTATATTAATTTTGCGCCCTGCGACTTTACTGAATTCATTTATTAGTTCTAGTAGTTTTTTGGTGGAGTCTTTAGGGTTTTCTATATATAGTATCACGTGATCTGCAAATAGTAAAAGTTTTATCTCTTCTTTACCAATGTGGATGTTTTCCATTTCTTTTTCTTGTCTGATTGCTGTGGCTAGGACTCCCAGCGCTATATTGAATAAATATAGACTTTAAGTTCTTTCTTCATAGATTATAAATAGTAAAAAAAAAAAAGTTATTAAACTAACTAAAAGTTAACTAAATTAAAATTAGTACAAGAATATCCATCAGTGATTATGTATTTCCTATGAAGAGCACAATTTTGGGGGGGGGGTCACATGACCCCAGGGAATTTCTGTTAAATACACTGAATATCACTGTGTGCCAAGAATGTTCATGGAAACCACTTTAAAATCTGTTGTTTTTAAAAATATCTTATTTAATTTTCTTCTTAGAATTAGCATTTAAATATCTGCCCGTCTAACACAATGCTTTATCACAGGATGGAAGTAAAATGAAGGCAAAAGAATAAAGACTAAAGACAAAGACTGCCTTAAAATAGTCGTGTCATACTTAAATGTCATACTGTCTCTTAAAGTGTCCTCTTATTACAAGCCAATGAATTTATTCACTTTCAGTGTTAAAGTTCTCTCTCCAAAATTGTATAGTATAGTTTAGTATAGTTTCTTTCTCATATTATTTGGGAGATAAGACAGACTAATAAAGTTCTTTCATCTTTCATTAATTATATACTTGTTGGTTGGTTACTTAGTTCAGGCATTCGAATCTTTATAATAATGCTTTGAAATGTGTTATATTCCGATCTATTTATAATTTTATGCACTGTAGGTCTTAAATTGTGTGTGTGTGTGCATGTGTGTAATTTCTAACATTCAATGGAGTTATACATTCACTCATAAACAGACCTCTGATGAATAAGAAAGCACAAATTCTCATGTTTAATAATAAATTGTTATGACAATACACTTTTATTACCTTTATTAAAAGATCAGCCATGCTGAGGGATTTTTAAAATTCTAATGGGGGTAGCATTGGAGGAATTTCACTTTAAAAGGAAATGATCATAGTTTCTTTTAGTAGGATGACCCTATGTCCCATTTCAATCAGTCCAATCTCTATCTGAACCTGTTGTTTCAGTTCTGTCCAGTTGAGCATTTGTTCTAGTAAAAGTGTCCTGGTTTGGATGATCAACTACATGGTTACCTATCTTTTAGAGATTACTCTGAGACTTAAGTGTTCAAATCTTTTGATCTAACAATCCCTCAAGAAATCTATTCAAAAAAATAATCACAGATGCAGAGATGTACATTTGTATATAAACATGTCCATTATGGGATTATTCATACTCACAAAAATGTAAATAACTTAAAGGGCAACAGCTGAAGAACTGGTAAAAAAAGAAACGGTTCATAAATAAATGGAATACATTCTAACATAATTGAGAAAGCTCAAAATTTAATTTTAACAGAAAAAGTAAAGTAAAAAATGTATTTATAATATAATCCCTTCTCTACTACATACCCAAAATGATGAATGGATATCTCTGAATAATGTTTATGAATAATATTTTCCTCAAATTTTACTGTATTTTTACATTTTTCTTTAGTAATAAATTTATAATCGGAAAAAATAAACATTACTATGAAAGCAGGAAAGAGAGAGAATCGGAATGATGAAAGATCCACCAGGTTGGAGTTTGGGCAGTGGAGAGACCAGTTTGAGTAAGCAAATGAAGCATAAAGCAAGAATAATTTTTAAAAACAACATGGTAACACCGGTTAGTAACATAGATCATTTTCTGTGCTGTCATCCTTTTCAAGCTTTACTAATTCCAACAGTAATTCAAACAGAAAAAGTGTCTAATACTGACATATTATACAGTCTTACTTAAACTTATAACAACCCAACGCTACCTTGAGTATTACACTATGGGCACTTTAAAAAGAAACATTTTTTTAAATGGAATATACTTAGGGGACAGCGACTAAGATCAGTTTTTTTTTTTTAACTTGAATGTTGTAAGAACATTTGAAGAACAACTTGAAGAACACTTAAGGACACTGGGAAAGCTTATCCTAAGAAAGAAGAATTTAAGCAAACACAGGTTGTATCATCTAGTGAGGAAAAAAGCTAATGGTTAGAGCTTATTAAGGATGAAATGGGATCTTTCCTCAAGCAGTAAGTTCCCCCTTTCACCTGGGGACTACTATCCATTCATTAAATACATGTAAGGTCACTGGGCAAAAGAACCTACCTGACAACCAATTTGGAATCTGCTGTTGTTTGTAAAGATACTTTTCTTAAACTTGTGTTAGAGAAAAACTAAGCATCAGGTGGGTATTTAGACTAAGCGTTCTCTAATGACCCCTCCAAATTGGCACGACATGGCTTTAGGTGTTCTAAGACCAATTTCAATGTGGAGGCAGGGGGTGCCCTCACACACAACACCAAGGAATTCTTGAACACCAGTAGGGTACCCAAGAATTCAACTCAATTCTGACACTACCTATGCTGGAGAAACCACCAGATTGCACAGGTTAAGGATTAGGTCCCACAAGACTGCCACACAACTCTCACTTTAGATGCCAGTTTTAAGTCCCAGGCTGTTTCCTTGTGCTTCCGAATGACCAGCTACAGATTGGAAGTTCCAACAATCTCCTCCTTAGGTTCAATTATTTGCTAGAAGGGCTCACAGAACCCAGGGAAACACTTACATTTATTAGTTTATTAAAGGATATTATAAAAAATACTTATCAACAGCCAGAAGAAGAGATACTTAGGGCAAGATCTCAAACAAAGGATATTCTGTCCTCATGGAGCTTGGGGCCTGGCTTGGTGGCACATAGAAGCATTCTGGTTCCCCAAGCATGGAAGCTCTCCAAGGAAAAAAAGGGGGGGGGCAAAAAGCTATTCTCTTTTTTATGAAGGCTTCATAACATAGTCATGATTGCCTAAGTCTTTCGTCATTGGCTGATTCAGCCTCCAGTCTGTCTCCCCTCCTCGGTGGTCAGGCAGTCAGACTGAAGTTCCATCCCTCTACTCACATAGTTGGTCCTCCTGGCAATTAGCCCCAGCCCTTGGGTGGGGTCTAAAAGTCACTTTCATTAATAACAAGATACTCATTTCACTTTTACGGGTCTGAAGCATGTTTAGGAACTGTAGATGAAGACCAAATATGTCTGAGAAATATATTTTAATCATCGCATGATCAATTGAGAGAAGACTCAAAATGAAATAAGCATTGCTAAAAGAGTCACTTAAAATAGTCAAAAGGACACTGAGGAGGTAGGGCCTGTGCACATCTCTTGGTTCAGTTTGTCTAGTTTAATTTCTCTAACACCATGAACTTTCGACTTTTGTCAACAGCAACTCCATGACTTCCTAGAACACATTCTTCTATTCTGGACTAAAATAGATAATGCAACATCAGTAGCTAAATAGCCAATTGTGTTATTAGGCAGTCACTCTGCCATCACCAATCATAATTCTTTCAAAACAAATTATATAAACCTATGGTTTTTGCCTTTATAAGCCTGCACTCCTGCTCGCAATTCAGAGCACACTTTTAATTTCAGTTGACTCTGTGTCTCTCAGATTGCAATCCCTAGGACCCAAATTAAATGCTTTTGGTTGCTTTACAGCTTCTTCTTCTTAGTCAACACCAAATACGTATTTCTTATAAATCGTTATATCGCAATACGATGTTAACATTCGTGAGATGTGATCCACATTACTCACATTTAGTTTTATAGCAAACTGTTAAGACACAGATCATGTTCCATCACTTACTAGTCAGTTAGCGATTATTCTCAGCCACTTCACTATTCATTAGCACTCCCACTATAAGTGGAGGGGGCGGAGAGAAGTTCATTCAAATGAGTTGACTCTCGTGCATGTTAAAAGTTAAAATGAAAGACTTCATGTAAGAGTTTAATATCACTGGACAAAGTGGCAAATGAGTATTATGAGTGTGCTTCCTTAACGACTTTATCCCTATTATCTATCTCCAATGAGGGTTTTTCCATTTGTTAACAAAGCATACCATTGAGATATAGAATATAATGGTTATCTCAGCTTCCCTGAAATGCCAAATTGGCAACAATAATAACATGATAATGCTGTGTTCATCTAGCTAACTCAGAATTCTGATTTTATCACAACTGAATATATATTTTTCAAATAACTGATCTTTTGTCCTACTCTATCATGATTTTTTTTAAAGATTTTATTTATTTGTTTATGTACTTGAGAGAGAGCGAGGGCGCTTGAGCGTGAGCAGGGGTAGGGGCAAATAGGGAGAGAATCACAAACAAGAGAGGAGGGGAGAGGAAAAGAAGGAGAGAATCCCAAGTAGACTCCATGTTGAGCACAAGCTGGACTCGGGGCTCCATCCCACCACCCCGAGATCATGACCTGAGCTGAAACCAAGAGTTGGATGCTTAACCTACTGAGCCACCCAGTCACTATCATGACTTCTAAGGTAAACATCATTCACTGAGAGTGGGCCATAAATACCGCTAGGCTTTATTATTGTAGATTTCTGGGTAAGTTTGTCATCCAGAAAGTTTATTTACAGAAAACAGACTACATTGACCAGGTGAGGATTTGCTTCTATTAACTACTGTGGTTAAAAAAAATAATAACATAAAATATACCATCTTAACCTTCTTAAGTGTACAGTTCAGTAGTGTTAAATATACTCACATTGTTGCAAAACAGATTTCCAGAACTTTCTCATCTTGCAGAACTGAAACTCTACACCCTTTAAACAATATTCCCTTTCCTTCTATGCCCTGTCCCTGGTAACCACTATTTTACTTTGGTTTTAAGAATTTATTTTTTGTATATATTTTTCCAATGCGTATTTCTTACATGTTTGTGAAAACAGGGAAAAAATGCACACTAATGTTTCATCTCCCATCTTTAAAAAAATCACAGTCATTATTCAAATATTAAGTTTCTCTAAGTGTCATAGTATGTATCATTTTAATGCCGTTGTAACTCAAAGCAATTCAAAAAGTAATGGGCATTTTTTTTCTTATCATACCTAAAAAGTGACTGTTAAAAAAAACGCAGAAGGCATTTAAGCAGTTTTTCTTCTCAGTTCTGTTCAAATATAGCAAGAATATAATTAGCTGGACAAGCTGCCTAACTCTGTAATATACGTCACCTCCACAATTTACAAACCTGCAGCAGTAACAAGCTTTGCAGTAAATTAAAATCTCCACTTCCTTAAAAAAAAAATTACATTCAGAAAGATGAAGTAAACACTAATTCTCTCTTTCCCAAGAGTGAAGTATATATAAGGGTGAGGTTAGAAAATTTTTTTCAATTTTTTTTTAATTTAGCAAGTTAAGATGCTGCAATAATGAAGAGACATTCATTTTTCTCACCACCAAGTAATCGCTTCCACATTATTGGACAGTTTATGGGTATGACTACTTCACTGCTACTTAATGCTCCTGGAAAAAAAGCCCACATTTTTCTTGGATTCTTTTTGCTCAAAAAAATCCGAGAAGTTACTTTGTCAATGCACAACCCAAGTATTTCACTTTGGATTATTCCTCCTTTTTTGTGAACATTTAAAAGATAAATTGCTTTCTTTCATTCTAACCCAAATTCAAAGTTTCTAAGATAGATCCCTTGATTCTACCCATGTTCTTGAAATGATTAGATACAAAATCTTCTCTAAAGCAAGTACCTGAATGTTGCCTCTCCAAAAACAAATGCTTCAAGATACGACCCAGAATTCAGACTAAGTAATGCCTAAAATTTTCAAGATCTAGAGAGGAAGCTAGTAATAACCTAGCAAGTCATGCATGAAAACTCAACAGAACCTTAAATCTGCTGATAAAAAACAATAAGAAAATGGATCCCTAAAACTATTCAGACCTACTGCAGAATGTGAGATAACACCATCATCTCTTCATTTCTGATCTTATGATGTTCTTTTCAGGAGTTCTATTTGTCAGCACAGGTCACAGACTCACTATGTGTTTTACAGGTCTTTTAACCAAATTAATGATTCTAAAAGTATATTTTCCAGTTCATTGCAGATACATCTCTAAATTATACTTGGCTCGCAAGGCAGTATATTATATAGCCGTAAGTTCCTCCCACTCAACCTATTTTAAGTTCTGATATCAGCCAAGGTAATACTAATAATGCTCATCACAAAAAACTATCACAGCTTTCAATACCTATTTTAAAATATTCATTAATTCAAGGGTTAAGAGCCCTATGTGAAAGGCACTGGGCTAGGTGTTGTGGGTGACATTAAACTGGAAAACCATTGTTACCCTTGGTCAGTTTTCAGTCTACCCAGGAAGACAGGTATAAAGAAAGTAAAAATGACATCCTGGATGACAAAATCTATTATTCAAATTAGGACACTTTTAAGAGTGAGAGAGGTGCTTCTAAAAACTAAGTCAGGATAACAGACATAAACAAGTCTGTCCCAGGAAACCTGGGACACACAGTCACCCTAACTATGGTATTCAGTGTTTTGCAGTTTAAAAGTTTTCACAAATGTTATTTTATTTTTTGCCTGGAAACAAAGCTATGAGATAAATAACACAATACTATCTCCACTTTTAGATGGGAAAAGGAAGTCTCAGAGAAAGTAAATGATTTACCTAAGTTTACACAGCTAATAAATGATGGGTCCAAGGCCTGCACTGAAATTTTCTAATTCTACGTCTGAAGTTTTTTCATTATAACTGATTCATCAATAGCTATAACTACTAGGTATGTAGATAAATTCTATAATGACAATCTGGGAGAAGCACTGTTCTTGTGTGTATAGAAATATAGGGAGATAATATGTACCAGTTTGACAGTATTTTAGCTTTCATGGTAAAAATTATATGGATAAATGAGGACAGATTAATCAAAGGAAACTATATGACACAGAGTTGACCTACAAAAAAAATAAGAGCTAAAACAGTTTCAAATAAATTCAGAGTCTAGAAAGGGATATCTTTATCACTGTTATTATTCAAAATTGTCTTGTAAGTTATAATGGATAAATATTGGATAAGAAGAGATAAAACCATCTCCTTTTGCAAATAAGACTGTATAATAATAGTGATTATGACCAGAATTTTAAAAATTGGTAAGATGGCTAGATTCAAGATAAATATTTGAAAACTCAGTGATATTTGTGTCTTCCAGCAATAAGTACCCCCTCCTATCAATCTCAAGCTCCTCTGGACTACTTCTGCTCCATATAGACTTCTGCCCAGTCATATCAGATTTTTACAGTTTTGAACAGAATACCTAACACCCTACTCTGAAGTGTCTGGTTTGGATTATTTCTCCAAATTCCAGAGCTGCGAACAGAACAATGATTTATCCTGTATCAATGACCAAGAGGACTTATTAACGTATTCCCTTTCAGGAAAAAAGACTGCCTCTAAGACAAAATTCTACTTAGTCTTAGAGCTCCTGGCAGCAAACACCTGGACATTCTAAAACTGCAAATTTCTTTCCAGTCTTCAAGAATGCATAACTACTGACATCCATAATCAGAACACTCAATGCAGACAAAGAAAAAATATCCATGATTAAAGGACACACATGCGTGTTTTTTTAAGAAATTGTCCAGCTCAATATTAGCTCCCTATATAACCTGTCTCATACGCCTCTTTCAGTCACTATAATTTTTCTATTTCTAAAATGACAGAAGTTTCGACAAAATTCAAAAACTAATTGATTTATCAATGAGATTTCTACATCATCCTTTTAAAGAACAATGGTAACAGTAAAAGAATTTTCATGTCATTGCTGTGTTGAGATTTATTCTTTGACACCTTGCGTCTTTGTGTCTGTAATAGATATTTGTAACTCTGCTTATAGACTTGATGAAGTAAGCAGCCATATGAAGAAGCCCACGTGGCAAAGAAATACAGTAGCCTCTAGGAGCTGCATGTGGCTTCTAGGATCTGAGTTAACTTCAGCTAACAGCCAGGAAAAAGCTGGGCCCCTCAGTTATACAATCACAAGGAAATGCATTCTGGCAACAACCTGAATGAGCATGGAAGTGGATTCTTCCCCAGTCAAGTCTCCAGTTGAGAAAGCAGCCTGGCCAATACAGTGAGTAAAGCTTTGTGAGACCCTGAAGCATAAAACACATTCAAGCCATGCCGAAAATCCTGGCCCATAGAAATTGTGAGATAAGGATTGTGTGTGTTGTTTTAAGCCAGCCAATTAATTTGTGATTATTTGTTATACAGCAACAGGAAACTAATATATCTTTCAATGTCTTTGGGTCTTAGAGTAAAATCCCAAGTCATTTTCACATTTTGGCCACCTGCTACCCACTCTAACTTCATCTTCTTCCATTTCACCATTGCAAACTTTGCTTTAGCTACAGTGGCCTCTTTGCCTTTCAAATAGTTCAGACTCTGGCTCAGAGTCTTCAATATTCTGCCTGGAATGCTGTTCCCAAATACCTGCTTAGCTCACAACTCACCTTCTTCAGGTACCTATTCAAAGATTACTTTGTTGGAGACACCTTCTCCTGAAAAAAAACAAAAAAAAACAAAAAACAAAAAAACAGGAATTCCTAATCCCACTCAACACACACTGCTAGCATCTGACTGCTTTATTCTCTCCACAACACTCTCATATCACCACCTGATAGGCATTTTTACTCATTTGTCTGCTTATTGTGTTTCTCCCTGTACCAGAAGGTAAAGTCCAAGGGGGCAGAGATTTTTGTTATTGTTTTTAACTGTTGTTAACCTATATATGCGGAACCTGTGTTGAATAAATAAATAAATTGGTAGATAAGTTAATGAATGAATTAAAGCAAATGCATTATTAAAGAAATCAGAGAGAAGTTAATAGATATGAGGAGTAAACAAAATGACTTTATAGAGAGATAAATTTAACCTAACAAATGAAACAAAAAAGCATTCAGAACTATAATAAATAATTTCCTGATTCCTCATGATTCAAGTGGGAAAAATAATATAATATTTTTTCTAATCATGGGAATTAGACTAACTCCATACTTCTTCACAGCAACTTCCAGAAGACAACGGAGCAATGACTAAAATATCTGAGAGAAAGAGAGTATGTCTTTAATATTTTATACTTATTCAAATTTTCTTTTGAGATTCAGGCAACTGACTTTATTAAGCATGCAAAATCATAAGAAATATAATTCCTACAATAGCTTTATGAAAATTGAAGTCCTATCAGTCAAGAAATGGATGAAATAAGGGATTCAGAAATGGAAAAGCAAGAATGAATAAAATAAGTGTTGGTGGGCATTGAATCAATTTAAATAAATCTATTTAAACAAGTACAGTAATTTGTTAGAGAATATAATTTGAATGTTTTAAACTTTGACAAAGAGAAATAATATTACTGACAAAGCTGGAAGATTGGTGGAGAGGGGGCAAGAGGAAGTAAGAGTATTCCTTCATAATTTACATCAGGGAGAAAATTTATATTATCTCAAAAATTGAAGCATGAAATGTTTTTAAATGACACAAACAACTAATTTATCCTTTGAAATAGTTTTAGTAACCTTAGCACTTTTAGGAATATTTTTTTACAAATCTTTCCCATAGGCTTTGTAAATATTTAGGTAAATATTTACAAAGTAAATATTTAGGCTTTGTGGGTTGCACACAATCTCTGTTGCATTTTTATTTCTTTCTTTCACAACTTTTTAAAAATGTAAAGACCAACCTTAGCCCCCATACTGTACAAAAACAGGCCTTGGGCTGAATTTGACCTGCTTGCTGTATTTTGTTGACTTCTGGCTAAATAACATTGAGCCAAAATGTTGTTCTTTCATTTTCACTCTGGGATCTTTTGATTCTGTTAAATGTAAGCAAAACTAATTGTGATATTTTGTATTTAAAACTGTATGATAATTTATAGGACTTCTACTTTTGGTCAAGATGTACCCGGCAGGTATAATTTACAATGTTTGACGTCCAATCAAAAGTTATCAAGCATGCAAAAAAATAGAGCAATATGACCCATAATAAGGGGAAAAAAAACTGAATCAAAACCAACCTGGAAATTACACAGATGATAAAATTTGTAGACAAGAACATTAGAATAGCTATTACAGCTTATTCCATATGTTCAAATAGCTAGAGGAAAGATTAAGCATGTTATGTAAAAACCTAGAGGATATTTAAGACTCAAATATAACTTCTAGAAATGAAAACTACAATGTCTAAAATAAAAAAAAGAAATACCTTGAATGGGATTAACAGAGATAAACATTGCAAGAGGAAAGATTAGTAAATTTGAAAGTGTATAATTTTGTATAAATTAGTAAATTTGAAAGTATAGAAATCATACAAACTGAAACACACAAAGAAAAAAAGGCTGGGGACACCAGGGTGGCTCAGTTGGTTAAGCATCTGCCTTTGGCTCAGATCATGATCTCTGGGCCCTGGGCTCAAGTCATGATCTCAGGGTCCTGGGATGGAGCCATGTGTTGGGTTCCCTGCTCAGCAGGAAGTCTGCTTCTCCCTCTGCTTCTCTCCCTCTCCTACCACTCATGCTCAGTCTCTCTCTCTGAAATACATAAAATCTTTTAAGAAAGAAAGAAAGAAAGAAAGAAAGAAAGAAAGAAAGAAAGAAAGAAAGAAAGAAAGAAAGAAAGGAAAGAGCCTGGGAAAAAAATGAAGTATTAGTGAATTGTGGGAATATTTAAAGTGATCCTACAATTTATCAAAGTTCTGTTAATTGTTTAACTGAATCCTTTAAAGAGAGAAGAAAACACAGAAAAATATTTGAAGATACAATGGCCAAAAAAATCCCCAAATTTGATGAAAACTATATTATCACAGATCCAAGAAGCTCAATAAACTCAAGCACAAGAATAATGAACCACAACAAATCATTTAAAACCAGTGATAAGGAAAAAATCTTAAAAGCGGCCAAGGAAAAAGCATTGCATACAGGGAAAGAAAGATAGAAATTGAACCAGTGAGAAGACCAAAGGCAGTGGGGTCTTTACATTGCTGAAAGTAAAGAACTGGCAACTTAGAATTCTAAACACAGAGATACTATCTTTCAAAAACAAAGGTATAGAACTATCAGAATGGCTAAAATCTAGAATACTGACAGGGCCAAATGCTGACAGGGATATAGAGCAACAGGAACTGTCATATATCGTTGGTGGGAATACTACAGTACAGCCACTTTGGAAGACAATTTGGTTTCTTACAAACTAAACATTGTCTTGCCATACAATTCAGTAATCATCCTCCTTAGTATTTACCCAAAGACACTGAAAATTTATGTCCATACAAAAACCTGCACAAGAATATTTACAGCAACTTTATTCATAATTGCCAAAACTTGGAAGCAATAATACGTCCCTCAGTAGATGAATAGGTAAATAAATGGTGGTACACCCAGACAATGGACTATTATTCAATGCTAAAAAGAAAAGAACCATCGAGCCATGAAAAGACATAGGGAACCTTAATGTGTATTACTACTTTATGATTCTAACTATATGGCATTCTGGAAAAGGCAAAACTGTGAAGACAAAAAAAGAAAAATAAGGACTTAAAACAAGTATAACTTACTAATGACCAATAAGCACATGAAATGATGTTCAGCATCATTAGTCATCAGGGAAATGCATATCAAAACCATAATAATTTACCACTTCGCACCCAGTAGAATGGCTACAATTAAAAACAGACAATAACAAGCGTCAATAAAGATGTGAAGAACTCATACACTGCTAATGGGACTGTAAAATGGTATGCCTGCTTTAAAAAATAGTTTTTCATTTTCTCAAAATTTTAAATATAGAATAACCACATAACCCAGCAATTCAACTCTTGGATATCTACCAGGAGAAATGAAAACATATGTTCACAGAAAGTCTTACATACAAATGTTCATAGCAGCATTATTTACAATAGCCAAAAAGTGGAAACAACCCAAATGTCCATCAACCAATGAATGGATAAACAAAATGTATTTACACCCATACAACAAAATTCTATTTGGGGATTTAAAAAAGCAAAAAAGTGAGAGCACCTGGGAGGCTCAGTCAGTTAAGCATCTGACTCTTGGTTTCAGCTCAGGTCATGATCTTATGGGTCGTGAGATCAAGCCCCTTGTTGGAAAATTTCTTTGAAGATTCTCTCTCTCTCTGCCCTTCCCCTGTCATGGGGAAGAATGTCATGGAAGATGGAAGAATGTCAAAAATATTATACTTAATGAAAAAAGCCAGACACAAATGAACCCATATTATATTATCCCAGCTATGTGAAATGCCCAGAAAAAGCAAATCTATAGTGACAAGGTAGATTAGTGATTGCATTTGGCTGGGGGAAGGAATGAGGAGTGACTACAAATGGGCATAAAATTTCTTCTTGGGATGATGGGAATGTTCTAAAATTAGACTGTGGGGATAATTGCACAACTCTGCAAATATGCTAAAAATCACTTAATTGTATTCTTAAAATGGATTTATAGTATCTTCTTTTTTTAAGATTTTATTTGACAGAGACAGAGAGAGAGAGAGAGCACGCACAAACAGGGAGAGCTGCAGGCTCCCTGCTGAGCAGGAGCCCAATTCGGAACTCGATCCCAAGACCCTGGGATCATGACCTGAGCCGTAGTCAGACACCCAACAGACTGCGCCACCCAGGCACCCCGCATTTATAGTACCTTAATTGAACCTTACCTAAGCTGTTTAAAAAACACAAAAGTGGAATAAAGAGCTTTTCAGATATAAACACAGAAAAAATTTATCACCAGCAAACTTGCATTATTATAATTGTTAAAGTAAGGCCTTCAGGCAAATGAAAAATGATATAATATAGAAACCTGGATTCAAACAAAGGAATGAAGAAAACAGAAAATGATAACTAGTGGGTAAAAACAAAAGATGTAATCATTATTTAAATCTCTTTAAAAGAATTGTTTAAAGTAAAAATATTAACAATGTATTGCAGCATCTATAACATATAATAGGTGATGGGGATTAAGGAGTGCACTTGTTGTGATGAGCACTAGATGTTGTATGGAAGTGTTGAATCACTATAGTGATACACCTGAAACTAATATGACACTGTATGCTAACTAACTGGAATTTAAATAAAAACTTCAAAAAAATAAGAAGTAAAATATATGAAAATAGCACAAAGGCCAGGAGAAAAGTGGAAGCAAACTTGTAAGTTACCTATATTATTCATGAGGTAGTATAATATTATTTTAAGGTAAAATGTGTTAAGTTAAAGATCTATACCATAAACCTAAACCAATTACTAGGATAACACAACAAAGAGTTATAGCTGGTAAATCAATAAAAGAGGTAAAATGGAATAAAAAATAGAATCCAAAACTTAGTAGAAACAAAGGAAAAAGAGAACAAAAAATGGAAAAAATAGAAAACAAATAGCAAGATGGTAACTTTAAACCCAAACATATCAATAATAATATTAAATGTAAATGGTATAAATACTCCCAATTTAAAAGCATTTTAAAAGAGCTTTTCTTATTGAGTAAAAAATCAGGAACCAAGTATATGCTGCCTATAAGAAACCCACTTAAAATATTAAGAGAAATAGATTAAAAGAAAAAGAATGGAAAAGATATGCCATGCTAACACTAATGAAAATAATACTGACGTGGTTATATTAATATCAGACAAAATAGATTTCATAGCAAAAAATATCACCAGAGATGAAGTTATTTCCTACTGATAAAGAAGTTGATTAATCAGGAAGACATAACAATCTAACACTTATGTACCTAATAACAGAGCTCAAAAATACATTAAGCAAAAAATGGCAGCACTAGAAGGAGAAATCAACAAAATCAAAATTATAGTCAGAGATTCCAAACCCTTACTTTAGTAACTAATAGAATAAATTAGCAGAAAATCAGTAAGGATATACAATACTTGTTCAATACTACCAACCAACTTAATCTAATTGACATTTATAAGACATTCCACCCAGCAACAGATAAATACGCATTCTATTCAGGTAGACCACATTTGGGGCAATAAAACCACTCTCAATAAGTTTAAAAGAATACAAATCATACAAAGTATTTTTTCTGACAACAATAGAACTAAGTTGGAAAAAAACTACAAAAATATAGCAGGAAAACCTCTAAATGTCTGGAAACTAAGTGACACTCTTCTAAATAAAAGTCAAAGAAGAAATCAAAAAAGAAATTAGAAAACATTCTGAACTGAATAAAAATGACAACACAACATACTAAAATTTATGGGATTTAGTTAAAACAGTACCTACAAAGAAACATAGCACTAAACGTCTGTATTAGGTAAAAAGAAAGTTTTCAAAACAACGGCCTTAGCTTCCACCTGAGGAAAACACAGACACACAAACAAACACACACACACACACACACACACACAGAGAGAGAGAGAAAGAATAATGAATTAAATCCATAGTAAGCAAGAGAAAATAACAATAAAGATCAGAGTAAAAATCAATGATATAGAAAACAAAAAAATGGAGAAAAATCAATGAAATCTGAAGCTAGTTCTTTTCAGATCAATAAAACTAATAAACTTCCAGCCAGATCAGCAAAAAAAAAAGGAGATAAAATGCAATTTAACCATATTAGCATTGAGGGTGATGACATCACTAGAGTTTCTACAGAAATTAAAATAAGAGACTATTAACAACTTTATGCCAATAAATTAAACAATTTAGATGAAATGGACAAATTCCTTAAAAGACAAACTACCAAAGCTCATTCAAAAAAAAAGGTAAATGAACGGCAAAGTAGTCTACTAAATAACTCAAATTTGTAGTTAAAAATCTTCCCCCCAAAAAAAAACTCCTGACTCAGATGGCTTTAATGGTAGGGTGTATGAATACCAGAAGGTAGGCATAACCAGGGACCATCTTTGAGTGTGTCTGTGAGAAATGGTATATAGTTTGATCCTATTTTAATAAAACTACATCTAAGCACCCGTCACTCACTTGATCTGGCTATGTATTCATCTGTAATGGAGAGAATGTTCATTTAATAATGGAGGCTATTTCTGAGTGGAGATTTAGCAATTTTCAGCTTTCTTTGTAACTTTACATGGAATGGATGTATATCATTTTTATAAAACATTCTAGTAGACTAATAAAATCTTTATTCTTTTAGAAAACAATATTGAAGGGGCGCCTGGGTGGCACAGCGGTTAAGCGTCTGCCTCTGGCTCAGGGCGTGATCCCGGCGTTGTGGGATCGAGCCCCACATCAGGCTCCTCTGCTAGGAGCCTGCTTCTTCCTCTCCCACTCCCCCTACTTGTGTTCCCTCTCTCGCTGGCTGTCTCTCTCTCTCTGTCGAATAAATAAAAAATCTTTAAAAAAAAAAAAAAAAAAAGAAAACAATATTGAAGACCCAAGTTAGTATAATGTCATAAACGTCAAAGAACAAGAGTATTTCAGGTAGGAATATGTGATCAAGTGATTAATTTAGCAGAAAGTTTGATAAGAGAGCTGAGAAAATGTCACTGGGTTTAGTAATTGGGAGAACAGTACAGCTTCTAAAAAGTAGAGATGGAGAAGCCAGATTACAGGGTGTTAGGCAGTGAGTGAACAATAGCGCAGTAGAGAAAATGGTTTAAAGCACTTACCTGAGAAATTAGGTTCTGAAAGGATGATATCTATATGCCAGTGTAGCTGTGGGAAGAACTGGAAAATTGTTACTCTTTAATGTTACTCTTAAACAAAAAATTACTGGAACACCTAAGGAAAACCATCTAACTAACTCATGCAATTGTTGGAAAATATCAGTGGAGAGAGTAATATCAGGCCAACAACCAAAAAGGAGAGAATGGGTTTCTTCATGTAGGGGATTGGACACAGTATGAGATAAAAAATAATTCTAGCTTCAAGAAGAACAAGTGAGATTATACTTGTTCTGAAAATAAGTGAATTATTTTTTTCCTACAAAAGACAAGAAAAAAGGTACCTTAAAAGTAGTCAATTAAATATAAAGAACACTGATCAAATTAGCCTTACTGTATCCTTAAGATCATATTATTTACAAGAGTATTTTATATACAATACTGAAATAACTTCCTGCTTTCCAAAGTCTGTCTATAGAATTTCAAATTTTTCTTTAAATATATTACTGTAGATGCAGTGGAAATCACATCCTCCACCACATCCTTAAGAGTGATTTTCCTCTGACTTCAGTTTTTAAACAAGGAAATCAGTAGGCTGATTTCAGTAAATGTAAAAAATTCTCAGGTACATCATATTAAAATTCATATCCCTTAGACATTTTAAAAATGACTTTTAATTTGCCAAGCTGTATTTACTTTTTAAAAAATTTAAAGCTCCTGAATGACCAGTAAATCTTTACTCTTTTTTAATAAAAATATCCAGTCATATTATCATTTATCTATTTGAATAAATCAGAATTTAACAATTGCATTTTCCCTAAAGTAAGTTTTCAATGTAACGATACATTAGAGCTGATTTGAAAAAAGGCAGATGATTCCAACGGTTCCATATTTTTTGTTTACTTAGTTTTTCTACTGGAAACTGAATGAAGAGAGTCAAATTAATCCTTTGAGTGTTCTCTTTATATTCCATATTGTTCACAGACAAACCTTCCATACAATCCTTGGGCTTCTAGACCCAACCTGGCATTGTCCTCAGCATATTTAGCTGCTGAGTTCATGCCCTTAGTAATCTAGTTTTAAAATACAGAGGTTAAAAAAAAAAAAAAAAAAAACAGAGGTGAAGCATTGTATCCATATCTACATTTCCTCTTCATTAAAGAATTGTCTGGAATGATCAGTATTTTAGTCACTAGGTCATGATACATGGCTTTTTGGTAGATGATATTTCTCAGGCAAATATCTGCTCAAATTTCTTAATCATGTACTACAGAAAGCGTAAGAATTCAGATCAAGAAATAAACATCTTAATTACATATGAATGTTGGAAAGTCTCTTTTTTTACTGAAAAGCGCAATCCACTATTGTAACAAAACAAAACAAAACTAAAAACAGAAATAGCTATACAAAAAAGCAATAGCTCATTAAGCCAGAAGGTCCTTTGTACCAATTATCCCTATATCAACTATGTAGCCTCAGTCTACCTGTACTTACAGAGTGCCATTTTAATCTTTCATAAAATATATAACTTGGTATTCAATAAAATTTGATTTTTATTTCATCCTCTATCACTGTTTAATATTTACCGTTTACTAATTTTTGTATGCCTGCCTTCAATAAACAAAGAAAACTGGATCTCTTTCTGTAGCTGGTTTCAGAAAGCAAAGTGAAACTTAAGGTCAACAAAAGGGAAATGCATTGGCTCATGAAATTTAACCAAAGTGACACACTTCAGGCATGGCTGGATCTAGGGGCTTAAAATTTCATCACGACACATTTTCCCTCTTTCCATCTCTCAGCCCTTACCTATGTTGGCTCCAACCCCAGCAAGATCCCTACACACAATGAAAAGATGGCTTCCAACAGTTCTAGGCTTACTCTGTCAGAGCTCACTATACCCTGATTGCCTTAGTTTTAGCGAAGGTCCATACATAAATTATCACTCGCTCTGAAGGCCTTGGCTTGGGCCACATATTCTCTTTGTTCAGTAAAGGTTATACCCAAACTACATGGACTGAAAATAGACGACATATAGGTCTATAAGGAGCATCAGAAAAATATTACTAAAAGATAGATTTAAAAAAGAGATTATTTGGTACCAGAAACTTAGATTTTCACTATCCAAGGCTAATAGCCATATCATATACAGATCAAATTGTGGCCTTTCCAAAAATACCATGATACTAATATCCCTTCATTTTGGGCTATCTGGAATTCATGTGTTAAAATAACCACCAGATACCACCATGCTCCTATCTGATAAAACATGTCAGAAGAAAAACAAAACAAAACAAAAACAGGTTCCTTACCAAAACATTCTGTGTTAAACAGTATTAAACTCAAGGAGGAGGTGAAAACAAAAAAGAGAAAAACTTGTTCAGATTCATACCTATTTGCTGCAGCAGCCCAATGAGTAGCTTAAGGCGATATAAAAGTATCTGATACAAGCAAAAGCAAAAGAAAACAATCGGAAAACAAATACAAATAACACTCTTGCTGATTGAACCAGAAAATCGGTTTAGGAAGAGGTCTGCTATTATGATGACTCACTCTGTCATCCTCCTAATTCTTAAATTTGAGACCTCTTATCCCCTAACTACAGGATCAGTTCTGCAGCAAGATTTCTAATCCTGAAGAATTTAAGGACCCCAGATAAGCAATCCTGTATTAATTCAGCCTTGCTCTCCGTCTCTTATTACGTCCCAGGGTGTAATAATTGGATTCCTGCTGTATTCCTCAAAATGAAAACCACACTTGTATTGCAATTCCAAAGCTTCTGTGTTCCCAAGTTTCTTTTCCTCTAGGACCCCAACCCTAAATCACCTCCACTTCATTCATTCATTTTTTCAATAAATTTTTATTTAGCTCCTACTAGTTTCTACACATTCTATGAGGCACCATGGATATAGAATCATCACGTCATGTCTGCCTCCCCAGACTCCTCTGATCCCATGCTTTCCCCATCCACTGGGGTGAGGGTGGCTTTCCACTGTCCCTGCTAACAACTATCACCTGAATGTCTGCTTTCACGAGAAGTCTAGAGAGCACAAAGAACAACCAGGGGTCAGAAGTACGATCTTTGTGCCCTCTCTGTGCCATAATAGAGTCTGTCTAGAAATAAATAAAATTAATTGATAAAATTAATAAATAAATTGTGTGTTCATGCATTTTTGAACACCCCAGGACAAAACTGAAAACAAAAATTATTTAGGAGATCTATGGCTCCCTCTTATTCCCTTTGCATATTTCTGATGTTCACTTATCTCCATCTGGTAATTTCCCCCTCCCTTCAACCTTCTAGACACAGACTTCACCCCTACCATCAAGGATGCCTTTTTAGTAATCAGATTAGGGTCATCACATGCCTGTTCAGTCCTGCCACTAAAAAGTGAATCTGTGCTCTTTACTAGGAGGGAATCTGAGATATCAGAAGGAAAAAAGCTATCTACTGTCCATCAAATTGAGTGATAATAGACAAATTACATTGGATTGATACTGAATACCAATCTAGGGCTTATAAAAATGCCTGACATATAGCACTTTATAGTTCTAGAAAGGACATTCACACATATTATAGAGCTGGAAAACCTCACTAAAATGTTAGCAAGTTACAAGCAAAGAGGGAACAGAAACCCAACTAGAGGGCTCTTTGCAAGTGTACTCAACAGAAGTTGATAATGAAAATGTCCACCATATCTATGGAGGTCTCTAAAGAGCTCAGCTGCATAATATTCTCATAAATGCTTACCTCCATTAATCACAAATCTAATCATGCCATTGGCTGACTTAAACCCCTCATGGCTTCCCACTGTTCTTGGTATAAAGAAATAAAGAAAAAAACACTTTTAAAAAATCAGCCTTATTTTGCATCTTTCCCCAGACTCCCAAAACTATACCCCCTCGGTTTTCTTCTTCACCTCACATGTCCTACCCTCCCTTTTCATCTCTAAGGCATCATGCTTTCTCCTTCCATAGGTTCTTTGCATTTGCTCTTCCTTTTGAAATGCTTCTCCATCATTGCTCAGGAGTCAATTCCTACTCTTTCCATCTGTGCTCAAGCTTCTTCACTTAATACTACTCGGGCAAAAAAAAGTTGTATCCTCTTCCTTCAGAGCATTTATCACAGTTGTAGACTTACATTCAATATTAATATAATATTTGGACATTATCAATCTTCTCCAAAAAGAGTTTATTTTTACCCACCACTAAATCTGCAGAACCAACTTACTACTACTTACTGTCTTTTCGGGGAGTTGGTATGTTAGTGGTTGAAAGCAAAGTCCTTAGAGTCAGAAAGACCTAGCTTCAAAACAATTTCCACAGTTGACTAGCCCATACAATTTTGGACTGGTTACCTACTCCCCTAAATCTTAATTTCTTCATTTTTATAGTAGGAATAATAATAACCTAACCCAACCATACCTTAGATTCATTGTGGAGATTAAAAAAATCACAAAGTAGGCAAACATAAATGCATAGTTCCTTTCCAAGGTCCACCACCATTCACATATACACTTTATATTTGGAAGGAAGGTGAATGATGCTTTGAATTTAATTAAAGAGTCCTGTCAAAATTATTTAAGTATAACCTCTACTATGATCAGGTACCATAAAAGGATAAACTCAAATGAAATGTGTTCTCTGGTGCAAGAAACCCTGAAGTGTTAGTGGGATGAATAGCTCACATGATATAACTTGTGGGGGTAATTAGACAATGACAATCTGGGCTCTAAATTAAAAGATAAATTAAAGACTAAGAAAGGGTCGTTGCATAATTAAGAATGATATTCTCCCTATAACATAGGTTGAAATCGTAATATAATATCAAAAATGACAGTGAAACAGCACAACTCAGCAACCATAAATTCAACTCTGAGATAACCCAGGGGTCAGGCCATATGTCAAGGAAAAACATACACTCATATGCACACTTGCTTCCCTCTAGTATCAATTAAATAGATGCCAAATCTAGCTCTTATACATTTATGCTAATAAAATCTGATTTGAAGTAACAGTCATCCAATTTTAATGGCCTTTCTCTTTTAAATTCATCATCTCGATATTAACATAAAGATAAATGTTACGAATTTATACTCCTTAATATTCTCTTATATGTTAGATCATTGACTTCATTTTGGAAAGAGCAATGGTTATTTTAGATAATCAAACATTCAGTAATTAAAAAGCAAGGCAATATAAAATGGGAATAATTTTATTCAGGCACCAAAATTTCCAATAAAAGGATTAATAATGAGATTAATGCTTCATATTTCATTACACATAAATAGCGTTTGTAGGTAACATTATTTAGTGACTGAATTTTATTACTATCTTTTGTTGTTTTTCTCCATCTTTCTTTCATTGACTCTAATTATCCTTTTTACCTAGAAAATTTTTAATGTGCATTCTGCAGTCATGCTATTAAATGGCTGAGAATTCGAAAAGGTTCATTCCACGTCAGAAACATAACCATACTTCATACGATGTCCTTATTTTACACCACGGGGATGTTAAATGAAGAGCCTATAATAGAATAAGAAGCAAAACTCTAGAATCCCGTTTGATTACTTGGAAATTGTCACTACTGCAAACAGTACACTTTTAAACTATCACACTGGAATCCTAAATCTTAAACTCAACATAGAGATTAAATATCAGTAGAAAAATAAATATGGGTTGAGAACTAAAGTTGTTTTTTCTTCCACAACATGAGGAGAGTATGTATACAACTGACATCAAGAACAGGCTAACCAGAAACTAAACAGATGCAAACAGGATGCCAAGCAAAACTGAGCTTTCTGCCAAAGGTTTTCCCCAAGAGGTGAATAACATTTTCCATAAGTCTATGGAAATTGCAGAATTGGTTTGGTAATGAAATACTCTTAGCCATTTCTTAATGTATGATTTAACATTTCTGTTCTCTAATAATAGTATAGGTTATATTAATTACATCAAAGGGAAACCCAAATTTATTATTCAATTAAAAGATAATAGTATTTTAATTTACTTGAGAAAGACTTACCATATGTAAAAATGAAAACATGCATTTTTAAACTTACTTTTGATGGTGTAAGACTATACATGTATAGTGTAATGCTGCAAGATCAAAATTAAGTATAAAATTTTCAGGCAGGAGCACTTTTTATTATGTGATGCTAACTGCAAAGTATTATAATTTAAAAAGCCATATTGTAATTTTCATAAAAGCTGCATGTTTGGGTCACTTCGTTATCGGAAGGTTAGATAGCCATGTAAGGGAAGTTCATTTTTTAAAAATATTTTCTGTCCAATTGTTCATAGGTGCATCATAGTTGATTTTCAAACAACAGAAAAATTTAATATATCAGTAATACCTATTTTTGTCTTTGACCAATCATCAGTTGTCTCCTTCTATTATTACTGGTGCTCAATATGTTTATAAACAGAACCCAAAAGTGGCTACTGTGCTTACTGTTTTTATTTTACTAGATTATTTCCAGAGATAAGAAAAGCAAACAATCCAACCAAGTCATGAAATATACAGAAATCCTGTTTAACTGTTGTGAGGTAGTAATGCACCTGAATGGTCTCCAAAATGTTCAGAGAAACACGAGTTTTCAGAAGTTTTCAACGATGGCATAAAAGCAGGCTCATTTCAGCACAGGAGCAATGGTCACATGTCACAGACTATCCTACAAAGATACATAAATTGTCTGTATCCTTGACTGGGCACCTGTGACTTTGGAAAATTAAATTTCACATTCATTATTTATGAGGTCAGCACAAATCCCTTGATGGAATTTCAGCCTAATTAGGAAGTGTTAAGAAAGGTTTGGATCTCCGAACTAGTTCACATAAATGCTCCACTAGTATAAAAAGTAGATAGCTACCTTCTGACTGAGGACAAATCATGAATCCACATTATCTATACCCAAGAGCATCTAGAGAAATTCAAATTTGCTTTTCTGTTGCAGTGTTGAGTTTTAAGCGTTCAGGGCTACCTCCAAATTTTTTCCATGCCAAAGGAAGCAGGAGGCAGGAGACCAGATATTTTCCTTTTTTACTCTGCCTTTCGGTACCTCTTCTCCCTTGTCTGTCAGTTCTTTTACTTAACTCCTCCTCATGCCTCTTTGCTCTAAGAATTCCACCAGCTTCTAATCCCTTCCCTCTATTCTCTCCTGGATCCATCTATAAAATCAGGTAAAACTAAAGATTATTTTAAGTAACACTCATTTGAAACATAGATTGTTCTACATATGGATGCTATATGTTGGTTTTTAGTTTTTCTACTTTTGCCAGAACACAAATTTGCCACCACAAAATTTTCACATGTTTTGTTATAATACTTCATCATGGTTTCATGGTAGTAGTTCATGTTGAATCGGTCACTCTACTTTTTTACTGGATCTGTCCAGTATTCAGTCCATGACAGAATTTATAAGGGATAAAGGGGAGGCAGGGGACCAGAAGATACTTAAACCTTTCATTGCCCCTAAAATTCTTTAAAAACAAACCAAAAACAAACCAAAAAAGCAAAAGCATAAATATTTCAACAACAGCATAACATTCAAAATGAGTACTCCTCCTGAGGTAAGATGGCAGCCTGAGCACACTTTCTCCTCCATTTCAAATCACACTGAAACGAATCTAAAAATGCAGAAAAGGGAATATAACAGGAAAAATTAATGAGGTAGGAAAGCAGAGCAGATAGTACATTCTGAGTGGTCTACAGTGTTTCATGGATTTAGAGATGACAGGATGCAGATAGAATTATTGGGGTGACGATATGTGTGAAGACGAAGCCAGAGATAGGAGATGAGGACTGCACAGAAGGAGGTCTATTTGCCTGAGAGGAGCCAGAAAGGTTCTAACAACACAACCTGGAGGCATGGAAGGCAAAACAGGTTGTATAGTAGTACTGAGGGTATCTGAATGAAGGGCTAACTACTGAAAAGCTGGCTAAGTCCCTCTTGCTCTTACTTTCAGACAAGTGGCAGAAACACCATACAATATAGCCGATTCCTAAAGAATTTAGAGTGTTTTTTTCCTTGGAAGGCTTACACTCCAAAGGAAAGCACCAGAACTGTCCATTATACAGTACACATCTTAAATTCAACCCTATCTACTGGTCAACATGCCTACTCAAAAGTTTATACTCAGACAGACACAGTTATACAATGCAAAGGAAAGCTACACCAGCAAGTTATACTAATAAAACTTCCCAATTAACAAGTAAGAATGATCAACCATGCATCACCAGACATTTGAAGAAAATTAGTAGCACAAACAAGTCTAAGAAATATTGCAATCGTATAATAAAAATAGACTTCTATGGAGGAAAAAAGGAATAATTGGAGAACAAGATTTTAAGGGAAATTAAAAATATAATTACTGAAATGTGGGGCACCTGGGTGGCTCAGCCATTAAGTGTCTGCCTTCAGCTCAGGTCATGATCCCAGGGTCCTGGGATTGAGCCCCGCATCAGGCTCCCTGCTCGGTGGGAAGCCTGCTTCTCCCTCTCACACTCCCCTTGTTTGTGTCCCCTCTCTCGCTGTCTCTCTCTGTCAAATAAATACATAAAATCTTTAAAAATATATATGTATATATAATTACAGAAATGTAACATGTGTGTCAACTATATTCAAAATTTTTTAAAAAGTAAAACTACTGAAATTAAAATTCAATGAAAGAACTACAAGATAAAGTCAAGAAAACATGGAGTAAAAAGAAAAACAATAAATTAAAAGATTAAGATACATATATAGAGATGTAGATATTTCAAACTTCATTGTACTTTAATAAACAATAGACAAGATATAATTTTTGTAACTACAAAACCTGCAAAGAGACAAGGAACTCATAATCAAGAGAATACATACATCTTTTCCTTGATGGGGTTAGATTCCACAATAAACTCAGCATAGGTTGAAAATATCCTAAGCTGAAAGAAAACGCCTTTAATACATCTAACCTACCAAATATTGTATCTCTGCCTACCCTACCTTAAACATGGTCAGAACACTTACATTAGCCTACAGTTGGGCAAAAATCATCTAAAACAAAGCCTATTTGAAATAAAGTATTGAATATCTCATGTAATTTATTGAATACTGTACCAAAAGTAAGAAACAGAACAGTTGTGTGGGTACAGAATGGTTGTAAGTGTGTATTGATTGTTTACCCTAGTGATCATGTGGCTGCCACTGCACAGCATCATGGGAGAGTATAATAGTGCATATCGCTAGCCTGGGAAAAGAGCAAAATTCGAAATCCAAAGTATGGTTTCTAGTGACTATGTATCACTTTTGCATCATCATAAAGTTAAAAAAAATGGTAAGTCGAAACATCAAAAGTCAGGAAATACCGATATTCAATATAAGCAAGATACATTGGTTGAAAAAATGGAGTACTCAGAAGATAAATGGAAACTCTAAAAAGAACTAAAGGGAAATTCTAAAACTGAAAAAGACAATATCTGTAATTTAAAAATTCTTTGGATGTACTTAACTTCTGGATTGCGCACTGCATAAGAAAAAGTACTAAACTTGAAGAGAGGTCAGAAGTGATAAGTTTAAACTGGGCATAATAAAGAACATATGGATAACACTTTAATTATTTTAAACATCACTTTTCACTCTCAAGATTATCTTGATTTGGATTTAATGATAAATCATAGTTACCCTAACTATTACATATGAAGTGGTAGCTTCTGACCTTCCAGATTTGATTTTGCCCAACTGCTATGAATGAGATCATTTATTTCTTTATAGATAATACATGTGTAATTAAGATAAAAACTCAGAAGTGATAGGGGTGTCTGGACTCTAGTATAGCTGTCAGCTTTCCATCGGTGTGATTAGCCAAGAATATAAGTTAGCTTGCTTTTCTACTCACATATGCTATTTCGTAAGAAGAACAAGCCCAGCAATTCCTAAAATAGATTGTATTTCAAAGGCTTGACAATTTAGAGCAAGCTATAAAAAAAAGAAAAACAGAAACACCTGTTTAAACTAAAATATTTTTCAAGCCTACCAAAGACACAGCTACATTGCATTATCCCTGCTATATAGCAAAACACAAAGAAAAAAATATATATTTCTGAAAGAAATATTTCTTTCAAAGAGTTGCTGAATTGCTCTCCTGAATAATTCTGATATCTCTGCTTTGCTTCTGACAATAATTAGTCTGATAACCCTGATTATTTATTTCCTTAAGTTTAAAATAAAAAAAATAGTTTAAATTCTTTCCTCTAGTTAATGGAAGTTTAATGAATAATGTTTAATTGAATTAAACACTTGTTTGCTTATACATTAAACATTTAATAAATAAAATATAATAAGCACCATATATGTTTTCTGGCATCTTTCTAATACAGCTTGTCTGTTTTTAAGGGTCTACATTCTCTGTCCCCAAATATTAAGGTATATACTACACAAAACATAACACAAATTCCAAGCAAAAATACAAAGCCATTCCTCCACAGTATCCAACTTAAAGGCCTGTATTATAGAAAATGATTCTGGCCCACGATATGTCAAAGTTCAAAGTTTGTCTTTGTCATTGTCCCACTTGTCCTTCTTCAGTCATCTCCTAGCTCCTGGGTCTCATCTTCCCAATCCCAGGATCCCGTGCCCTCATGTTGCCCTTGAGATGTCAAGTGAGCTCACTTCAGTGCCCTCTGCTCAGGCTTGCCTTACACTGAACAACCTCAGGGACTAAATTACTTCCTTTTTCTCTTTCTGACCCCCATCAAAACTTCCATTAACTAGAGAAAAGCAACTTAATTAAACTAACCAACATTGAATTATGAATGATTGATTAATGGGCTACTCAACCCTCCCCAGGATATTTTTATTTAAAAAAAAAAAAAAAAAAAAAGGAGACCGAAATCTAAGTAAATCTGTAATAGACAGAATTGGAAACAGTTCAAAAAAGTAGGGGGAAATATATAGGTTTCTTTCAATGAGATATGTTTTGATAGAAGGGCCTTCTGAGGGTCCCTTAAATTATCCCTGTTGGTGGCCACCTAACTCAGCCTCAGTTCCTGACTGGGAGAATAAAGCATTGACTGAAATGCCCTTTTCCAGCTTTATAAGTGAGCAGCAAAGTACTCTCAAAGGAAGACATTTGACTTTGAAACAGACTTCAGAAGTTGAAGTATGGTTTATTACTCCTCCGGGTGAACTGAGAAATATAAATGCTTCTTTTAACTTGGAGTCAAATTCCCACGAGCCATCCTTAAACACCAATTATCACTGTGACAAAGGTCAAATCCTCCGTCATGTGGAAATGACCCTACAGATATTCTTTTTAGATGAATCCCATGTTTTTTTAACTTTTAATTGGAGGATGAGAGCGAGCACCTGAAATATATAACCACATATTACAGAGACACAAATGAGAATATAATGGCAGGGGAGCCTCTACAAACTTCAAGGTAAATTTCAGCCTCTCACCTCATCTAGCCTACCTTCTAGATCATCCATACACACACACACACACACACACACACACACACCCCACACACACACACACAACACACACACGCAAGTGATGGTAAAAATTACCATTTCCCAAATATTATTTACAGAGTACCCTCTTAAAATTTAGCTAAAAATCACCTAACCAATTTGAAATAACACTGATAATAAAAATGCTAACATATGTTTATTGTTGACAAAATAGGTTAGAAGTAATTACAACTCCCTTTTGCTTCGTTTGACAGTGTATTTTTTTTCCTGCCTTATCCCAGGTATAAAATACAGAGAAGAAACGGTTTCCTTTTTGCCTCCAGTTTGATCTGTGTAAATTGAAGCTGATCCTCCACTCTAGCTAATTATAAATTTTGCCCTTCTCTACAACAAGGTGACAACACAGACCTCTGTGGTCATGATAAACGTCTTCAGCATTTTACTTTGTTGCAACAGTTGTAAAAACCAACAACTTGACCCTCATTATGAGTCAACTGCATTAATATCTCTGGGTTCAAGATCCTTTCTGCAGAAATGTCAGGCTATACCAATACCTATCCCTTGGTGAACTTTTCACTGCATAAAATTATTATACTTTGTCTTAATTTTCAAAACTCACATGGTTGGCTGGATAAAAAAACTACCACCCAAGAAAGAGATAGTTGCAATAACTACACCCCGAACAAGAAAATTTTAATTGATATTTTCTCCTTTTAGCTCAAAAAGTAAATTCCCCTAAGTAAACTTTCTACACCAAACCCTGTACACCATTGATTTAAGATCTGCCTTCTGAAAGCTTCCTATCCAATTGAGTACAGTGTTCCAGGGCAAGACAGCATATTTAACAAATGTATCTTGTTCGTCCTGTTTTTTTAAGACACGAACCCATAAAGAAGGGGAAGAATAAGAGAGAAAACAATAGCAGCTAAATTTTGGAAGGCAGAAAGCAGGTCCACGAGCAGCAATTAAACCACCAGATCCAAGAAAGCTCAATCTTAAGTGGCAGTGGGAGAAGCCAAGAACTAACTAGCTACACAACAGATTCCCCAAAATGTTTGGCAACTAGTAGCACCAGTTTCTCTAGAACTGAGAGTAAAGTGGGGCAGGCAGGGGGAAGCCTAAAATAAGTAGGATTGGACCAAAGTGAATTGAAAAGTGGTTAGATACCTGCATGTCTTCTGCTACTCCACTTTACTAGGCAATGCCCCTCACCCCTGCCCACTTCTACCTCCACCACTCCCACTGAAGCCTGAAAAGAGTAAAACAGAAGGTCTTTAGATCGGGGAAATCCCAAGCAACTGAGGACATGGGAAATTTACCGAAAACAAGGATTAAGTAACTGTGCGTATAGGATACAAGGTGCTAAGACACCTTCCTTCCATAGCCCCTTTCCTAGTGCCAGATGCCTGACAGCCAGAACTTTTCCCTCCAGAAAGGAGATTAGAATACAATTTCTCTAGGGAGTTTGATCAACCCAACCAATGACCTACTCTTGTTTCCTACAGTAAAACTTAAATTTGACATTACTAAAATGCTTGGAGCTTCCAAGAAGCTTTTTAGTCCCTTATTCAGGGAAGACAAATGAAAACAAACATCTTATTTAAGAAGCAACTTGTAGGACACAGAGGCTATTCAGGGGGAAAAGAAAAAAAAAAAAACTTTTTTAAAAAAATCAGAGCAAGAAGTCAAAATATCTCATTCATGATACAAGAGACCAAAATGTCACAAATAAGAAACATTCAAAGAACAACCATAAAAAGAACTATTAGAAACTAAAAAGCATGATTTAAAAATCAGTATAAGGCTTAGAAGGTAAAATTGGAGTGATCTCCCAGAAAGTAGATCAAAAGGATAAAAAGATGTGAAAGAGAGAGAGAGAGAGAGGAAAAATACAAAAGGTAGGAGACCAGTTTGGGAGGTCAATGACTAAAAAGCAGGATTTCCAGGAAGACAAAACAGAGGAGCGAAAATCATCAACATTACAAGTAATTTAAGAATTTTTCATCTCTCCAACAGGATCAATTGAAGTTTAAGAAAGAATTGAGCTGGGTGCTCTTTAGTGCAGTTTCTCCACATTTAATTTTAAGTAGAAAACAATTCTAGATCTAAGCCAAACAGAACAGTTTTCACGTGAACTATTAGAATCTTATTAAATTATTAGAATCTTATTTGACTCATCTTTATACTGAGCTGGAGCAAACTGACCCATCTCTCAATAAGGAATACCTTTAAAGAACTCTCATTGGTTAGTCCTCTCCCTAGAAAAACAAAGAAACCAGCAGGTGGCAAAATTATTATTCCGGAGTCTTTAGCACAGATTGCCTCTTAGAATTTCTCACAACGTGACAAAGTACGAAATCTGCTCTGACCCATTTAGAACCCCAAAGCTTCATTACAAACATCCCAAAAACTGGAAATCTGCGATTCATTAGGAACATGCTGGGATCTAGGGCTTCATGAAAGAGTTGCCTAAATTGTTTGAGGCAGTTGAAAAGAATCTTCTGAATTCCTCCACATTTCTAAAAATAAGCAGGAGACTCTGGATAAGCTTAAGATACAGAAAATCAAACAGAGCCTGGGTCCTAGGTTCTTTAATGCTCATCAGTATAAAACGTTTTGCACACTACCCAAACTTCTCAAATACAGAGAATTATGTTTAAAAACTGCAAGACATTCCAAGAGGAAATAGTGAAGAGCAAATTTCCATCAGCTAATGATCACATAATTTCACTCCAAAAGAATTTATGCTGATATTTCCATATTATAAATCACAGTAGAAGCCTATAACTTCCTCCCCTTGAAAACATACAATTGGCTATGTTGTACTGGAAACAGCTCTAGAAAATGATGATCTCTTATCACCAGAACTGTATTCACAACCTGTTCTAAAAGAACCACCCAATCTCTATATCAAGCTAATTGCCTTAAGTCAATAGGGTAAATCACTAAGGATGGACAAAGTGATGTCTTTATACTTTATCACTTCAAAAGTGTAAACATAACATGTTTGAGTACATTTTCAGAACTCTAGGGCAGATTTTTTCATAGCAAATCACAAATACCAACCAGGGGTCTGGAATTAAGATTACTCTGGTGATTCTAACAATCACTATTCGCCTCTGTTCCACTTCACTTAGGAACAGTTGAGAATAATTTCTCTGAATAAGTTCTCTGATCTATCTTGTTGGTCTATCATTAGAATTTGATCCAATGGACAGATAACATCAATAGTAAAAAAAAAAAAAAGTATAATGTTCACATAGATCCTATATATTACCACTTTAAAATCTGTATCACATTATTACAGTTAAAATCTGGGATTTTTCTCATGCCTCATTCAGTACAAATATATCTAGAGATTAAATATGTCTGTGTCCAAGTACACTTGAAAAGTCCATATCTAAACAACATGGATTGTTTAGTGATGGAACTGACTTTTAAAGGAAAGCAACAAAAACAACAGTGTCCTATTCTTTGAAAAATGGCATAATTTTATTTTCTCAAAGGAGTATTGCTCTCTGTTGACAACAGTTGTAACAGCTCAGAATTAACACTAAATGTATTTAATTTGGTAAAATTCTTCAACTTTTAAGTGAAAATTTTTAAGTACCCCAAATAAGTGAATCAACTCACAAGGCTACATGGGGATATAGTTTATAACTGAGCTGGCATGAAGATGCAATGCTACCTAAAATCAGACATTGGCCAGAGGCCTTAATTATCTTCATACACAATGTGGTATATTAGTAGGCTCCACTTAAATTTTTTTCCTTCTGAGGCTATTTGCTTTCCTTCCTATAAGGCACAAAACTCTGAGAGCTACCTGACAACATTTTTCCATTTTCCATTTTCCATTTTTCCATATATCTCAACATCTCTAAGAAAAAAACTCTATCAATATAATTTTGTCAAATCCTAAAAGAATGTATTTCTTTGGACAAATTTCCGTGACGAAAAAATAAAAAATAAAAAAAAGTACCTTGCAGAATAATTTAAAAGCTTTTTTTAAAAAATAAATAATTAATACTACTTACCCTAACTGATATTGCTTAACTACTTACCTTTTGCCTTAGCTCCAATGAAACATATAGAACCAAACACTGCCCCAATGTAATAATGATCTCAGTTGCTTGATAGTACCCAATCCCTATATTCTTCCTTTATTCTTCTTTTAATCTGTAACTATCCAACTTTAAAATTTTGTTTAAAACCAATTCCAAATAAGTCATGAATAACTGAGACAGTTTTCTAGATCCTGACAATCCTGTGGTTATTTCCAACTTCTCCCATATGTCTGCCTTGATTAGACACTCAAAGAATTCTAGAATCAGAGTATTTCCTTGTGATGTACTAGATGATAATTGGCTGTTACTATAGAACTACTTATATCAAGGTGATCCCTTCTGTTCCAGACAAGAATACAGGCTAACTTCCTTGGTGAAGAATACCAAATCTGACCACAGAAAAGAGTAAAGTGCCTCACAGAAGGAAGACTCCACTTTCAACAAGTAAGATTTAAAAGAATCAATAAAAGTTAACTGAAGGATGAACATTCCTTATTTTTCATTTCTTAAAATATTTAACATCATGTAATAGTATAAAATTACAGTTGTCCATGATGATTAAAACTTCAGTATTTATAAACGTCAAGTATTAAATCACATCAAAAAATTTGATCATTCTCCATGTTGTATTCAAATGCAACAACAAATGCAAAACTATCAAATGTTACACAGTTGCCAGATCTAGAATATTTAAATAACACTCGGGTTATAACGGTTAGCTCAACCTGACTGTGCTATTTAATAGCAAATGGTTTAAATACTGTGATTTGCATCTTATTTTAATACACACCCCAATGGACTCGAGATGGATACCTTCTTGAGGGTCATTTTTCTCTCTTTCCTGCAACATGAACATCAAACAGCAGTCCTCAGTCAGGGGTGAGTTTTACTCCCAGGGTGGGGAAACATTTGGCAATGGCTGGAGACATCGTTGGTTATCACAATCAGGTGTAGTGCAACCAACATCTAGAGAGCTACCATGCACAGGACGACTCCCCTGCCCCCATAATTATGCAGCCGCAAATGACTATTCTGTGGAGGCTGAGAAACCCAGCTAAAAGCTCCTAGTAGGTGTTATGCCTCGGGTTGCAATAAGGAAGGAGAAAGGAGAACTTGGGCTGACACGTAACTCCTTCTACGGTCAGGTTAGCCCTGGAATTTATTCTACATTTTGGCACTCAAAGCCCATATCATAAGTGCTCATTCTAGTCACATCCTTTCATTCAGTCAAGAATCTTATTTATGCCTTTCCAGACCAATGCTAGAAGATTCTTCTGTATAATTAAAATTAAATATAATTTTTAATAAAAGCCCTCACAGTTATGTCTGTTTTTAACAAAAGGCTCAAAGAGAAGCTCAAATAGAATACATCTTACCAATCACTAGTTTTTCAATGTCCTCCCTTTAAGCCACTTAACTTTTACTCTCCAAATGAAGTTGGTTATTCATCTATGATTCTCATGCTTTTCTTAGAGTTCTGCCAGTTCTTAGAAACTTCAGCATTGATCACAAAGAAAGATGCTCTAAAATGCAAATCAAATGTCCTCACTATATTAAAAACTGAATAGTGTGACAATAGAAATAACAGAAGTTGAAGTCCTCTGATCAGATGCTTTCTATAAAATATGAAATACTAGACAAACTTTAAGCTATGCCTCGAATTTATATGCTTCCAAGCTATTCAAATATAAAACAAGCACTAACAAATGGGCAACCTTGTCCATTGCAAGGCTAATAAATCAAAATCACCAAGGTAAGTTAACTGCATTTCCAGTGGATGCAGATTTATCATCAGAGACCTGATAATCATGCAACCACTAGAAAAAGCAATGTGTTTTCCGTGACCTTGGTCATAACTCACCACCAACACTGACTTGTAACTTTTCACTATTATGTCACACCGGGCACACTGTAAAAAAGATTTCAGGATTTGGGGATTTATGAATGAAGAACATGCATGTGTTCATCTGATTTCTTTTTTACATAAGAACTCAGTATAAAAACTATAAACATGTGCTACCTGAAAAATAGAACAGTGGATAAGAACACTGCAGAAAAGCAGGACTTAAATTCCTTGGAATGTTTCTGAAAATGAAAGGCTGGCTAGTAGTTTGAGTTAGTCCAAATGCAGAAGCCCCCAAACTTTCACTTTTTCAGCAATTACTATCTCTCTTACATCTGGCAGTTTCTTTTAGTTGAATTCCCCACACCAAACTGGTAATAAAGCAAACAAGAATGTCATCAAGGTTGAAATAAAGTCAGAGAAGCTTTCAAGCATTCCATTCTTTAAGTAGTTTTATTTTGATCTCCACAAGTGGAGAAAGGCCTGGCTGCCACAAATGTTTCTAAGAGAGAGAAAGTGGTTAAGAGATGCTGATATCTTTCTAGGCTTTTCAGAGATTAATCAAAAGTATAGCAAATCCCTTCAAGAACACAAGATGGAGGAAACAGGGAATAAGTTGTTACAATATTGGGCAACAAATCAAGGTAATATATTTACCAAACTTGCACCTTGGCTTCTAAGCTTAGAATGAGAGAAAACAGAAATGATGAGCTTTTAAAAAAAAAAAAAAAAAATCTTTAAATAGAGAGGTTTTTGTTGTGTTTCGTTTTGTTTGCTTTTTGTCTTAGGACAATAGACCAAGTATCTGGAGGATAAAATGAAGAGCCACACTATTGGAAGAGTTGCTTAAAACTGAAAGCCTGAATTGGAACCCTGATTGGAATTCTTGCTGGACGCATAATATCAGGCTAGCTTGTAATCACTCAGAGACACTGGATTTTGCTGTTGTTTGTTTCATTTTAATTTTGATTTTGGTCTTAAGCTATAAAATAGAGATTATAAAATCTATCTTTCCGAAGGATTATATGGGCCAATATATGTAAACACTCTAAACATGTGTAATGTAAGAAAGTGTACGGTGTTATTAACTCACTCTAAACATGTGTAATGTAAGAAAGTGTACAGTGTTATTAACGCTCTACAAAGTTAATTATGGATCTCTGTGTCAAAAGACAAAAAGCAAAGACAGAAGGTGGGCAGGAGCCAGCATATTGGGTCCTACAAGCCTTGCTGGCCCTAAGTTCTGATGAGGGCCCAGAGAGCAACCGCCATGGAGCTTTTCTGACTGCTGGGTAGGAAATGAATCTATTGGAAAACTCAAGATTCCAACACTAGTAGCTAATATGCCAGCCAGAAGAATCCAGTTAAGGTGGTTTTATCATTACCTATTAGTATTCTCATTTTACAGCTGCAGGAACTAAAGGTCAAAAAAATTTAAGAACTTGCCAAGGTTACAGGCAGCAAATTGGAGGCATGGAACCTAGAGATGTACTAGAAACAAAAGCAAGCCCAAGAGTAAGCATCAGTGGGCATACAGTGGATTTTATTCATAATGAGTCCTGAATGCTGGCTTCCCATAAAGAGCTTGCAAGGTGGGGCTAACCATTCTTCTAGACACACCTTCCCTTTAGCACCTTACTTTCCCTCACTGGATCATTATCTGAGTCTCCAAGCAGGGGTTTAGGATAAGACCAAAGTTTTAGCAAGGAAGTAAAGATGAACAGCAGAATTAGGTTCCAGGAGAGTCAAGCTTGAATAAGTGGGATGGCCAAAGCAAGTATACAACACCAAGACAATATTTGAAATTGTTTTTGTTCGTTTCCCATAATATCTGAGAATGGAAAGAATTAAAGCTGAAAAAGCCAATTTTCACTTCAGCAGGAAGAGCAACCACAATGTCTGGAAACCCCAGGCAAAGCTCACAAATCAGGAATAAATACACTTGGGTATGAATTAGAAAACCAGAAGCAAAAGCAGAAAGTGAAAAAGTCCAGACAGTTTGCCCTGAACAGGGGGATTCAGACACACTCATGAGTGGAGAGGAGTCAACACCCTGGAGGTTAGCTCTCAACCAGTGGGTAACGGAAGCCCATGGATTCTGCCCCAGTCTCCTATTCTTAGGAAGCACTCTGCACCCTTCTCAGAGGTTCAGATGGAAGAGTGCCCCCACTGCCTATAGCAGCGACCTTAATAACACATCCTTATGTGGTTGGGGTTTTTTCCTTTTTCTCTGCCCCACTGTCTCCACTCTCATTCTACAGTGTCTCAAATAAGGTAAGAAATTTCTGTCTAGATGTCCCCTGAGACCATAATTTCTGCTGGTAGGAAACGTTTTTTATAAAAGAGACCATAATTCCTACTTTGCTAAACCCCATTCCTTGGTATGATAGACCTGTAGGGTCTGCAGAAAGTTAGCAGAAAGGGAAAGAAAACCCCACCATCATCTACCTTGTCGCAGAGGAAGGCACACTGCTCTGGGTGACTCAAGATCACTGTAAATGACATCAGAGCCCAGGCCCAATACAGTTAGCGTATATACTCTACTTGGCATTGCATTGACTAGCAGATAAAAAAGAGGGAATCACTGTGGCTTCTTTGGTAATCCTGCAATCTGTGTATTACTGTAATAAAATAGAATTTGGGGTTCTATCGCAATAACAGGACCTTTCTTGGAGAGGGAAGGCCTTCTCAAAATTGGCGAGCCCTTGGATAGGAAATTTTTTTGGGACAAACACGAGGGAGACTGGCAAAATAGAGGTACTGGAGGGGAAGGAGGAAAATATATACAGATCTATTCTCAGGATCACTGCAAATGCCATCAAGAGTCCAGGCCTAATACCTCCCAGTTTGCAGAAAGTCAAGGTGGAGAGAATGCGCCGGAATAAGAGTCATATCAGAAAGCTTCCTCTGAGCTTGCTTTACCTTGGCCTTCTGCTGAGTGGTGGTAGACCCTCTCCTCTAGGTATAATAGGCACCCCTAAGTGCTGTTCAATAGCAGTGGCAGACTTGGCAGAAGGGACAGGAGATGGATAGACTTTGTCAGGTCAAGAAGAACTCTACCTCCTTAAAATTGTCCAGCCAGAGGATTTCCTCACAGTCTGAACTCTGGCATCTGGGATTCTGCAAAAGAATACTGGCTTGGCATCTAGGATCTCCTAACTATACCTGCTGCAAACGTATTCTGTATATATCTTTATAATTTCTTCAAAAGCAATAAGTATTTGTTATCAAATTTTTAAGCATTTTAAACTATACTTATCAAATGCTTTGTTACATTTGCAGTAATTTATAAAGACATATATGGTAAAAGGACAAAAATGAGAGGAAATCAGGGTAGAAGGTAAAATGGAAGACAATAAGATAAAACAAATATAATAGATAAACCACCAGCTAGTCTAATATTTTTAAGGGAGAAAGGGAATATCCACAAAATTAGGGATAAGTAATAATAATAATATAAACGTTTATGGAGTGTTGATAAATGCCACCATTCTAAAGCACTTTTCACATATATTGCCTCATTTCATCTTTACCACAACCCTATGAGGTAGGAACCACTTTTTTCACCATTTTATAGTTGGAGAGGCAGGAGAAATAAAGTAATTTACCTGAGGTCACACAGCTTATAAACAGAGAAGCTAGGATTCAAGTCCAAGCAGTGTGGCCCCTACGTCCATACTCTCATCTATTAACATGCTGTCTGCTGACCCAGAAAGGTAAGGAGTCAGAAACACAAAGATTTTGAAAAAAAAGTTTAAGAGACTATTTTGAACACTACCATGCTAAAAATTTGAAAACCTGGGGATATTCTTACAGGAAAATGCACATTACTAAAATTGGCCACATAAAAGAGAAAAAAAAAACAAAACTAAAACCATGGGGAAAAGATGAGGAAGTTGTCACAGACCTAGATTCAAAAAACTGTCAGACCAGCACTTTCTTGCATTAATTATTTCAATTTTTCAAGAAAGATATAATTAAGATATTATTTCAAAAATTCCAGATTATAGAAAAAAGAAAAAAGGTATGTAAATTTATTTTCTGAGTCAGGGATAAACTTGGGGGGCACCTGGGTGGCTCAGTCAGTTAAGCATCTGCCTTTGGCTCAGGTCATGATCCCAGGGTCCTGGGATGGAGTCCAGCATCGGGCTCCCTGCTCAGCAGGGAGTCTGCATCTCCCTCTCCCTCTATCCTTCCACCCCGCTCCTGCTCTCTCTCTCTCTCTCAAATAAATAAATAAAATCTTAAAAAAAAAACTTGGTATCAAAACCTAACAAAAAGATGACAAAGGCAGAAAACAGTGTGTCAGTTGTGCTTATAAATATAAACACAGGGGGCACCTGGGTGGCTCAGTCATTAAGCGTCTGCCTTTGGCTCAGGGCGTGATCCCAGAGTCCTGGGATTGAGCCCCACATCAGGCTCCTCTGCTGGGAGCCTGCTTCTTCCTCTCCCACTCCCCCTGCTTGTGTTCCCTCTTTCACTGGCTGCTTCTCTCTCTAATAAATAAATAAAATCTTTAAAAAAAAAAAAAAGAAAAGAGAAGAAAAGAAAAGAAATATAAACACAGGCCTCTTATGTAAAATACTAAAAATTCATATCCAGGGGCGCCTGGATGGCTCAGGTGGTTAAGCACCTGCCCTCAGCTCAGGTCATGATCTCAGGTCCTGGGATCCAGTCCCACATGGGCCTGCTTAGCAGGGAGCCTGCTTCTCCCTTTCCCTCTGCCCCTCCCCCTGCTCATGCTCTCTTTCTCTCCCTGTCTCTCAAGTAAATAAATAAAATATTTTTAAAAAAAGAAAAAAATTATATCCAGCAACTTACTTACAAATAACATCAAAAACATGTAGTCTTTATACTAAGAGTGCAAAAAAGGTGGAACAGTAGGCTATCTATGGATAAAAATCATTTTAGTGCAAGACTGAATAAGAATAACAATCGGGTCATTCCAATAGATACTGAAAAATGCATTTCAAGAAAAATTGACATATACAATGATACACTGTTTAAGCTTTTATTAAAGATAGAAATTCCTTCAACATGATCAAAACATTTTCAAATAAACACAAAAACAAATATCCTTAATAATGAAGCACTAGACTCATTCTCGTAAGAGATGGAAGTGATCAAATCTTCTCTTATTCTATTGTAAACATAAAATGGAGGAGAACAGAAAATCTAGGTATATTTACACATAGTGGGGAACTAAGTGGAAGATAAAAGGATAATTTCAAATAAGTAGGAAAGAATGAATTATAAAACAAATATAACTGTGACAATTACCCTCTATTTAGAAAAAAAAGAAATACTATCTCACACCATAATACACAAAAATAAATTCCAGAAGCAATAAAGTTTTATGTGTTAAATCCAATAGCATATTTTAAAAACTACAATATTGTAGTGCCTGGCTGGCTCAGTCAGTGGAGCCTGCAACTCGACCTCTGGGTTGTGAACCTGGGCCCCATGTTGAGTATAGAAATTACTTAAAAATAAAATCTTAGAAAAAAAATTTTAAATAATCAAAACTACAATATTTTTATCTTGAGACTGTTCTTTCTAGCATGTACTGAAATTGAGAAATCATAAAGGAAAATATGAAAAGATTTTACATGCAGGGGTGCGTGGGTGGCTCAGTAGGTTAAGCGCCCAACTGCTGATTTCAGCTCAGGTCATGATTTCAGGGTTGTAAGATCCAGCCCTGCGTCAGGCTCTACACTGGGCATGGAGCCTGCTTAAGATTCTCTTTCTCCCTCTCCCCCTGCACCTCCCTACTCCCTCTCCTTCTCCCTCTCTAAAAAAAAATTTTTTTACATGTAAAAATTACAATTTCTGTTCAAGAAAATACACCATAAACAAAATTTAAAAACAAAGAGAAATTATTGGGGAAAATATTTGTAGTACACATGACAAAGGATTAATATCCTTAACCAATAGAGTACTTTAAATCTATTTAAAAAGATGAACACTATAGTTTAAAACTTAAAGACATAAAGAGATAATTCATGCAAGAAAAGCAAATGACCAATAACTAAAAGAAAAGATATTCAATCTCACTAATGATCAAAACATAATGATTAAAACAATAAGCTGGGGTGCCTGGGTGGCTCAGTCATTAAGCATCTGCCTTTGGCTCATGGCATGATCCCAGCATTCTGAGACCCAGCCCTGCATCAGGCTCCCCTGCTGGGAGCCTGCTTCTTCCTCTCCCTCTCCTCCTGCCTGTGTTCCCTCTCTCGCTGGCTGTCTCTCTGTCAAATAAGTAAATAAAATCTTTAAATAAATAAATAATAAAAATAAATAAGTAAATAAAACAATAAGCTGATAATCACCTATCTGTAAAAAGTCAATAAGATAGTCAATGCACAGTGTTGATGGGGAAGGTTATAGGCTGATAATGGGCATGTAAATTTGTACAACCTTTCTGGAAAGAAATCTGGCAATCTGTATCAAATTCAAAAATGTGCATGCCTTCAAACGTGGCAGGGGCGCCTGGGTGGCTCAGTCGTTAAGTGTCTGCCTTCGGCTCAGGGCGTGATCCCGGAGTTCTGGGATCGAGCCCCACATCAGGCTCTTCCGCTGGGAGCCTGCTTCTTCTTCTCCCACTCCCCCTGCTTGTGTTCCCTCTCTCGCTGGCTGTCTCTCTCTCTCAAATAAATAAATAAAATCTTTAAAAAAAAAAAAGTGGCAATTCTGCTAGGACCGTTTCTAAGGAACTACTCTAACAAGCATTCAATGAATTATATACAAAGATATTTCTGAAGAATTACTTAAAACAATGGCTTTTTAAATTTAATTTGTTCCCAGCTTTACTGAGATATTGACATATCACATACGTAAGTTGGAGATGTTCAGTATGATGATTACATACATGTATATATTGCAAAATGATTACCACAATAAGATTAGTTAACATCTCCATCTTTATTCCTTTACATAATTGTAATTCTCGTGTGTGTGTGTGTGTGTGCTGTGACAACATTAAGATCTATTCCTTTAAAAATTTTCAAGTATATAATACAGTATTGTTAATTATCATCATCATGCTCTACCAAAAATGGCATATTTAAAACAACATAAATGTCCTTCAATTTATTGGTCAAATTATAGTGTTTCCATAGTATGAAATGTCATTCATTTGTTTAGAAAATAAAGTGGATCCAAATTTAGAAATTTGTTCGTGACAGACTTAATTAAAGTAGACTAGGAAATAATTATTAATAATATAATACATTTTATATGTAACTAAATACATTTTTTTAAAGTCTGGAACTGTGTAACCAAAAAGAAGAAAAGAGCTTGGAAGAATATAAACCAAGGTTTATATAAGCATGGTTGTCTATAAATGATTGGATTATGAATGTATTTTGTTTTCTTCCTTTTGTTTCCAGAGTTCCTGATTTGTCTTTAATAAATGTGTTTTGACCTTGTAATAATTATTTAAGCTTCTTACAATGAAAGAACCTAGATCAAAATATCAACCTATTTTAATAGACCCAGAAACATTAATTACAGAAAACCAATCTGTTTTTATAGCAGAATACTGGGGGGGGGGTGCTATTATAGCAAAATACACCTACCTTCCTAGTATTTTTTACATTTAGAATAATTGACTAGTCACTTATAAAAATATAAAATCAAGGGACGCAGTTAATACAAAATACTTAACCTAGCCCTTATAATTTTAGGTTTTTTCCAAAGTAAAATTATAAGTTTCTTCACACAGCAACTTGTTTTTCAAGTGACATGGGTCACTCAGTGTTGGTGGCCACCATATGCTGTTGACTGGCGGCTGACTCGTGTTCTACCAATGTAGAAAGCATCATTATCTGCTGACACACTAAAATATGAGGGAAAATTAATTATTTACTGGATGAACTATAATTACAGAAAATAAAAATAAACGGGGAAAATAAAGGATCCTAAAATTGACCACATCAAGAATTGTGTATAAATGTGGAAAACAATAGGTTTTCTGTTCACAGATAATAGCTGGATACCTCTGCAATTAATTTTAAAGTCCCAAATCGTGTTCTGGAATCACTCAATATCAAAACAAATTTGTTATTTTAGTCTCCACACTCATTGAGTCTTTCTCCAAAGAAGCTGCCAAACCCAGCACCAGCTGGCCCCTTGGGAACAAGATGAGGCTAACCACAGATATTTCTTTTTAAACTCAAAATAGATATTCAAAAGACAGCGTTGAACTAATCAAACCTGTTAATCTAAACTAATCTAAATTAAACTAATCTAATAAAGGTTTACCATCAAGAGAGTTTGAATTGTACAGTGAGTATTTAAAACATTTCTGTTTTCTTCTCCATAAATCCTTATCTCTTTTAAGAGTTCTGGTTTTTCTTAAACATTAATTGTAGATAAGGGGCCCAGCAATCTTCCGCTCCCTTCTGCCTGGCTCTCCTCATGTTATCAGAGGGGTTCTTGGAAGCATTAGTGAAACCTGGATAAAAACAGACATAGTAGCCTAGCTTGCTGTACACGAGCTTCCTTACCTATCTTGCCACTTCTTACCTATCTTGCTGGACTCCGTCTACAACGAAAGTTACAGAGATTCAACTTAATAGAGAGAAAATAGCAAAAGTTTATGATTGCTAGAAAGCTAGGGAGAATATCAATTGGCCCAACCACTCCACAGAGCAACACACAGCAGCACTCTTTAAAATCTTCATGCCCTTTGAGCCAGTAATTCCCAGAACTGTTTATATTCAACTAGGCCCAGCACAGCATTATTTGAGGCATAATACACTCATTCTTTTGTCAGATCTTTTCTAACTTTGATCAGGTGGTACTCTCATCCCAAATATACTCACTCGTCCAGAAACAACAATGTTAGATCCGCAGTAGACTGAGCAATGCTTCAGCCTAGTGATCTCCTATGATCCTCAAATCAGAGTGTCAGGGGTTGTTTGGAAATGTGGAGAATGCTTCATAGTCCTGGTGGGTGGGGCCAGGGATGCTATAGGGCTGCAATGCCTGAGCTAATTCCACATAACAAAGAATTGTCCTGCCCAAAGTGCTCATAGTAGTAGAAGCTGGTATTCTGCCCAGAACCTCTCTTCAAACCCAATCCCCCAGTGGCTGGGAATACTGTCTGCTTATGGTTCACAGCTATGCTCCTCACTGGGCATTGCTCAAAGTTACTGCACCTCCAGGAGGAACCCATAGGTGATATCTGGCAGATAAAGGCATGCAAAGGCCTGCTTCCAGGGGCCTTTGGGACAATTCCACTGGGCCTTTCTTTCTCTGTGGCTCCCTGTAGGAGTGGCTGAGACCTCAGGGCCATCCTACTGCAATTCGGCTTCTCCTTCTGCCCCATCCTGCCATCCTAACTTCTTCCCAGGAGTGTCTTTTGCAAACATCTACCAGTAAATCTTGTGCACTGAAGTCTCCCTCTCAGAGTCTGCCTGCACAAAACCTGATTTATGATAATCCCCACTGAGATACACTGCTTTAGTTCATCGCCTTATTTTCTGGATGAGTAAAGAAGGGTCTAGAAAGGGTAAAAATCATGTTCAAAGCACAGAAGTGGCTAGTTCAGCACTCACTGCACATACTACACATTAAAAACTGAGAAGCTTGAGAAATTGGGAGAGAACTGAAAGAGAAGGAAAAAATACGTTAAAATCTTTACTGTGGGTGGGGCACCTGGCTGGCTCAGTCAGAAGAGTGTGTAACTCTTAATCTCAGGGTCATGAGTTCGAGCCCCACGTTGAATGTACAGATTACTTTAAAAAATGTTTTTAATCTAAAAAAAATCTTTATTGTGGGAAATCTTAAACAAGAATTTTAAAAAGCAATTAGATTTAACTATATGGAGGGGCTCAGTTGGTTAAGCATTCAACTCTTGATTTCAGCTCAGGTCATCATCTCAGGGTCCTGAGACTGAGCCCCACGTTGGGCTCAGTGTTCAGCAGGGAGTCTGCTTGAGAGTCTTTCTCCCTCTGCCCCTCCCCACCCCTACACACTCTCTCTCTCTAAATAAATAAATCTTTAAAAAAAAAAACTTAGATTTAACTGTATGGAGAAATGCTTAATAATGATAGAGTCTGAGAATCAATATTACTAATTCACCACAATAACAGAAATCAAAAGAAGACTGCCCAATATCTCAGTTTGGGGAAAACTATTTACCGGATTCCCTAACTACTATCAGTCTGCCGAACTATTCATATTTAGTGTGCATAGCTGTTATGGAGCCAAAAAAATAATAATTAGAAATTTTCCTCTTAAAAGGAAACAGCTGGAAAGATATGAAGACTATCCACTGAGGCGAGAGTGAAAAAACACGAACGGTAAATCAAATCCCCTTCATATCCAACTCTTATTCCTCTTTCCTCCAAAAATGTAGCTAGTTCTAGACACCCACTATCCACCAAAAAAAAAAAAAAAAAAGTCTTTGATATCCTCAGTGCTCTCTTCTAAGCCCTCTGTCAATCTTGAAAGACATGTCTCTACCATGGCCAATTCCTCCACTCCTATTTTAACATAGTTTTTAAGTATGGCATTAAAATATTTTCACCCTGGGGCGCCTGGGTGGCACAGCGGTTAAGCGTCTGCCTTCGGCTCAGGGCGTGATCCCGGCGTTCTGGGATCGAGCCCCACATCAGGCTCCTCTGCTATGAGCCTGCTTCTTCCTCTCCCACTCCCCCTGCTGTGTTCCCTCTCTCGCTGGCTGTCTCTATCTCTGTCGAATAAATAAATAAAACCTTTAAAAATATATATATATATATATTTTCACCCTGCAACTTTTATACTTACAACATCTTTGCTCCATTCCCAGTGAAGAAATTTCCCCTATTATTTTCAAGAATCATGTAGACAGAATGACAATACTGCTTAAAGTTCCAGTCATAGCCTAACAATTACCTGCTAACCCCCACAAAAAAAGAAAAACAAAACATACAGGTTTTGAAAGATCTTTTTTAATGTAAACCCATACTTGGAATGCAAAACTAAGTTGAAAATTACTAAGATTTTTTATTTTTTGAGTAAAAGAAAAAATCTCTATCACACACATTTTTAATTTTCTCAGAATCAAATTTAAAAGGCATTTAAAGGTATTTTAAAAGGCAGGAAATAGGGGCACCTGGCTGGCTTAGTCAGTTAAACGTCCAACTCTTGATTTTGGCTTGGGTCATGATCTCAGGGTCCTCAGATCAAGCTCCACGTGGGGCCCCACGGTGGGCATGGAGCCTGCCTAAGATTCTCTCTCTCCCTCTGCCCCTCCCCCCCCACACGCATACACTCCCTCTCTCTCACACAGATAAATAGATAGCCAGGAAATAAAGCACATTGAATGAATAGAATTACTACCAAAGCCAATATGACCAAAATAATTGTCCTCAAACCTTCATTTGAAAAGAATTTGATATTTTAGTGCAAAAACTCACAGAAGTCCTTGTGTTTAACTAAGCATCTCAAAAGATTGTGCCAAATATTTAACATTTATTTTAAAACATTTTGAATGGTACTTTTACCATATACATGTCCCAAAATAATCCTGAAAATGGTATTTTTTTCTAACATATAATAAAAAACTTCCCGGCTTTCAAAGTCTGAGAGGCAGCATGCATAATATACTAGATTCCTATTTATTAGCTCATGATATAAAAAGAATTTTGTCCAATAGCTTCAGGGAAAATTACTAACTAGAATTTACTATTAATAATGTTCTCATTGTCTTGGTCATCTACATGAAGTACAAAAGGAAGCAGTCAGACTTACTCTTTAAAGCTGAAAAATGACAGGAGTTATTGCCAGCCCCCACTCTGTCACATACACTCTGGTTTTACATCAAAGAGCACCAAGATATTATTGTAGTCATCCTCTGATTCAATGGCCATACTCTCTTCATATTCCATAGAACAATCATATGTTCAATTAAATCGGGGGAAAATAATAAGCATTCTACGTTAGGAGGTTAGCAATATGGGCCTCCTCCTGTGTGAAGCATGTCCCAGTTTATAGCTCAGTTGACAATTCAAAGGCTAAACCAAAAAAGTCAGGACAGCTTGACTTTGTTGGTTTCCCAATTGTACAGCTTGCAATCTCCCCATTTCATCGAGGTAGCAGGGCACCATAACAGGAACAGATTGCTCCATCAGCAGAACAAAAACTGAACTGACAGCAGCTTTCTCCAAAACTGTGACTGTTTTCCAAATGTGCACGCTCTAGTTAGGGCTAAGGTTATTTATTCAAATGCTAATAGAAATTACTGTGGCCACTAGCTTTCTAAGTTGAATTTAGAAACCATTGCTTTTCTCTCCTGCCTAAAAGATCTGGTCACATTCCTAGATCTTTTTCCTGCCTGTTAGATTCTGAACCAAATAACCTCTTGTATGTGCAAAATTGCGATCTGATGTTGATCAGTGTTTAGCTTGGCATCGTTCCACAAACACTCATATAGTTAGAAAATAACTTCTTTGATATCCTCATAATTATGATTTAGTTCTTCTCTCCTAGGTCACTTTTAAGACCAGTTCTAAGATGAAAGCAACAAAAAAACTGCAAACCTTTGGATCATGGAAACAGTTTTCTGATAGATATTCTTTGTTAAATCTCTATTAAATCAGCCCTGGCTTTCCATTGTCCTTTTGATAAAATCAAAACTACTTAATTTATCTTACTAGCTCTCCACCATCTGCCTTCTGTTACTCTTCCAAGGCCTCATTTTCCCCTTGAACTCTAGCCTCAGCTTCAGGAAACTTCTTCCCATTCCCACCATATTCCTTCCTGCCTTGGAATCTGCACACACTCTTCTCTCCCCTAAACACTCTTGCTGGAAGTACTCCCACCCCTTTTGCCTGCCTACCTCTCTCTCTCTGATATGTGCGTGCGTGCGTGTGTGTGTGTGTGTGTGTATATACATATATATGGAATTTATATATATATTTATGGAATTAATCAATTTCTGAAAGAATCAGTGACACCACCATAAGACTTACCTGTCTCAAAACATCTCTTCCTAAACATTCTTGTAAAGATGCAAATACAAATTTTTAGAGAATTAACAAGTATTTGCAGCTAATCAATTCAGTACAATTAATAATATGATGTGCTTTGTGAATATGTCAGGCAGAAAACAAAGCTCCAAGGTAAGAAATGGGGCCTGGATAGGGAGCCCCCTTAGAGCCTTGATCATCTATATTAGCACTACCAAACAGAGGACCACAGACTGGTGCTTGTCTGTGAACTTTTTGCTATAGGATAGTGAGGAGATAGGAGCTTGCACTAGAATGTAAATCAACACATTGCTTCCTTCATTGAGAAAGTCTTGCTGCCAAAAAAAAAAGCTGAATTAAACAGTGTGTTTAGTGACTTTGCAACCCCTGACTATAGCAAAATCTGAAGGTCCTAGAAAAAAAAACTAAACATAATAGAAAGAACCATAAAAGCATGAATAAACTTACTAAATAAACGTTTTACGTCTGTCAATTCTATTTAATGCCAGGCTTTAAATTACATCCGTAACTGCATTCCTTGTTTACTCTTACCTCTGACACACTAGACCTAGCTATGATACTAACTAGGTAAATGAGGAAAAGTTTCTTAATTCAGAAAATATCAGTAAGACATTATTTTACCACTCCACCATCCCCAGGTAGCTTTGGAAATATTGAGAATTTTTTATTGTCACAACTGAAACTGGGCCAGGGTTGGGGGGGTTGTTGGTTGATGGACTATTAGCATTTAAGTGGATAGAGACCAGGGGTAAATGGATACAAAGCACAAGACTGTACTTCACCAAACAAAAAACCATCCAGTCCAAAATGCTACTATTGTTGAAGCTAAGAAACTTTGCACACTAGAAAGTCTCTAAACTCCCCTTCATCTCTCACATTCTCTGATTCTTTATTTTGATGTTCACAAGAATTGTATTAGTATTAGTGACCTAATGACAGCAGGCAAAAGTGACTTCTTCATCTAATGTCAATTTCTGCAGTGAAATATATTTAGGCTATAAGGAGAATAGGATAATATAACTTCAGTATACATTCAAAAACTGAAATAGTTATAATGCTCAGCAAACTTCCATAATGTTATTTGTTCTAATGAATTAAAAAAAATAACAAAGGGAAAAACTGCCAGAAACTTCTGCCTAAAATGACTTAATTTTCCCTATCAGCTATTTGTTTAATCCAACTATATAAGAAACTGAAAAACATTCAAGAAACCTAGATTCAGTCAGCACCTCTCTCCTGATCTATTACAAAGCCTTAAGCAGGGTTCTATACTCCGGGCTTTAGTTTTTGTTTTTACTGGAAAACAGAGATACTACTTAAAGGTTAAAACCAAGAATGTTTGGCACAAAAATAACATGGTTTGTTGTATTCCTTGAGGCCTTTGTTTAAACTTTTCCATAGTTAAAAAAATAACTACCATGAAATAAGTTTTACTCTGACATTCTTATGAATACCCTGCACTCTAAATAGAATGACTATTCCTTTTAGATATATTTTATAGTGTATGGTAAATTTTCCTTTTTTATTAAGTTTAAACACTATGTTCAAAAGAACATATATCTTCTTGCGTATAAAAATTATTTCCTGATGATTTCTAGTGCCTGCTTGCTTAATGATATCATTGTGTCTGTAAGATTCACCAGACGTCAGATTTAGAGCCACTATGCTTTGGTGAAAGACCAAAGAGTCTCACAAAGGATGTCAGTTGTGCCCCTGGAATTACACCCTTCTATTTGATCTGTTCCAGCTTTCTCAGCTGGCACGTGCATACTTGAAAAGAAAAAAAAAAAAAAAGAAAACCTCAAGTTCCCAGGATGGTCTTTTGTCTTTAGTCCTTTTTTGCAGAGAGAAGTAATCTTGTCTCTGCAGCTCTCACTATAGTTTTGTTGAGTGTTTCCAAAAGCACTTATCCCTAAATACTTGGATACTGCTCTTAAGTGTTCTTCAAAGTCATTAGATCTTTTATGTTCACAGCCATAAACAGATAGGGTTTTGTAAGCCTTATATAAATATTAATGACTACATGCTAAGCATCAAATGCAAAATGGGCAATCAGGATTTTTATTTAAATTTAAAGGTGCAGGCTAGAAATGTCAAGCCCATAAGCAAAAACCGCAGACTAGATCTCAAAAGGCAATATGGATAACTGGAACAGTAACAGATAAGTTTCCAAGTGTATCAGAATGAGTAATGAAATACAAATAAAATAATACTGAGATACTTACAAAACGATAACCTTGTTTTGACCTATTAACAGAATGTATTTTACAGCAAAGTCTCTGACGCCCCAGCTCTGCCTATGAGATACGTGAGTAACTTAAACTCTGCACATTTTGATTTCCTTATCTGTAAAACAGGATTCTAAAAGTACTTACATCATAGAGTTAGTGTAAGTATTGAATGAGTCCACATGTTAATGTGTTTGCCCAGTGCCTGACACAGAGCATACAGTTGATGTACATTAACATTATTCAGGAAAATGATACAGAAATTACTTAAAGATCTAGATCAGGGGTTGGCAAACTACAGCCTTGCTCACAAGCCAAGTCCAGCTGGCCACCTGATTTTGTAAACAGTTTCCTTGGAATACAGCCATGTCCCATTCATTTATGTATTGTCTAGGGCTGCTTTTACCCAAATACAGCAAAGTTGAATCCTTGTGACAGAGACCAAATGGCCTGTAAAGTCTAAAATAGTTTTTCTTTAGACCTTACTATGTCTAAGGATCTATTGCCCTGAAAAAAAAATGACAATGAACATGCTGATAATCATCAAGAAACTGCACACAAGTCCCCTCTGCTTACACATGCCCAAAGCTTTTTGAAGTTCTACCCCTAAAGAGTTTTGATTTGAAAGGGGAAGCAGGAATGGCACTGGTGAGGAAGAGAGAACAAGGACATCCTACACAGAAAAGGGCAAAAAGGTTTTTTTCTTCTAATACTGGATTCTTGATATTGAAAGCCATTGTCATGGCTGTTGTCTCTTTTAAGGATTTAAAATAAGACCATTTTGAAAGTGTTCTTTAGAAACTACATAGAGTTGTGGTTAAGAGCACAAACACTGGAGCCAGGTTACTTGGGTTCAAATTCTGGTTCTACCATTAACTAGCTGCGTGACCTCGGCAAATTAATCAACCTCTCTGCCGTAAGGATTAAATAAATTACTAAAAGCACCTCCTACTTAACAACCATAGTCCATTCCTAAAATTGAATATTGTATTGCACAAGTGCTTACCAGACTGCGTTATTTTTAAATGAGAAAATCCCTATGTGTGTCCCACCTCACACACCCCACGCATTATACACACCTACACAACAACTATGTCCTGACTCCACAATATCCAGTTATATAAAACACTAACCCTTCTCTGGGCATGCCAGTCCTAACTAAGGCTTCTGGCACAATGCTGTCACCTTCCTAAAAAGAAACCGAAGTGGTAAAACTGCCCATTCATAATTATCAAAGTATCATTTTAGAATTTAGATGTTCAAAACATCTTTCTGATCACTAAACATCAACAAGTTGTTTTTAAGAACAGTTGGCTTTGTACAAAGTAACATCTTTTCCATTTAATTGCTTTTCTCGGTTGCTCTATTTCACTATTTTCTTCAACACTCTCTCATTGCACAGTTTTAGGCAAAACAAGTCCTCGATACAAAAGGTACTATGGAAAATTTGTTCAGGACCAGAACACAATGACAGGGTCACACTGTGCACGAGGCGGTGAGGCCCCTCCTGGAACCTGCAGCATCCTAGATGCCCAACATTTTGGCTGTGCAAGACGTCTGCTCAAAACTCTGATTTTCCATCACTTTGGATTAACTCCAGACTTTTTCTGCACATTCTTTTGTTTAAACTGTGAGTTTTGTAAATATAAATATAATTTTTTCCCATATAAACACTGCCCGAAAAGTATACCACTCTATCAGGTTTAAGTATTTAAAAACCAAACCATACGACCCCAAACCACCCCACGCCCCCAACCCTCACCCAAGCCCTCCTGCAACGGGGGTGCGCTCACCGCAGAGTCCTGACGCTCAGCTAGACAGCGCTCTGGGCCTCCTGGGCGTTGGGCGCCTTCAGCTTCCGGTCTGACCAAGCCCCGCCCCCAGCAGGGGCCTCCTCCCTTCCCGCCTTCCCTCCCTCCCCCACCACGGACCTCCACTCCAGCGGCTGTCTCCCCGGGGTGGGGCGGGGCCGTGTGATGGCGCTTCCCAGAGCTCGCTCAGGCCGGCACCCGCGGCTGAGGCTTCGAGGCCTTGACAGAGCTCCTGCAAACATGGGACAGTGCCCTCAGGGCATAAATCAGTTCCTCTCGAGGCAAAGAAGCGTCCCCAACCTTTTGAAAAGGGACACAGCTGAACCTAAAACTGTGGCTATTGCCAAACCCCGGATGTAGCCTTGGTTTACGGAGATTTCAGACAGAGATCTCGTCACCAATTTACGAAGTAGGCCGGTTAGCTCCGAAGGTTTTGCAGGCCTGTGGCCTCTTACTCTGTAGCCCAAGGACCACTAGAAAATGGATGCAAAGAATCTAGGTCACCCGCTGGAAACCACAGAGCTGTATGTCTGGATACGTCAGAGCTCCACCTCTGGGTTCCCTTTTTGGCTACACACGCCAGGGCAGCTTCCCCGCGCCGACTCCCTCAGGCACGATTGGATTTGCTACGCCCCTGGGGGCCATGTAGGAAGAGATGACCAGAGAAGCTGCTGCAGGAACATTCTGGTGCCTTCCAGCTCTGTGATGCTTTGTTCTCCACCTGTGGTCAGAAAGAAAGCCAACTCAAAGTAGGTTAGTAAATGCTTTATTCCTTGTCTTACTAAGGACCGTAGCCCAGGAGACAGTCTTTCAGATTGCTCCCAAGAACTGCTCCGAAGCTTGTTCACTACAAGGGATTATAGATGTTAAAAGGGGATCGGGAATATATGCGCTTGCAAGCAGTTCTCCAGATACTTGTGCATCACAAGGTGTAATTTGTTACCCTTGCAAAAATTAAGATTTTCTGATTTCCATAGAGATGGGAGGAAGACCCTTAATGTAATCTAACCAAAGGAGAGTTCGTCCACCCCATGCCCCCTTAGCAATAAAAGAAAAACAAAACAAAACAACACAAAAAGCCAGTCTTTGACCCAGAGCTTTTGCGGTGAAGAAGGACAGGCCACGTATTGGTGTGGCACCACCCAGGGGAGCTGGGAGCTAAGGCTCAAAAGTTCCTAACTCGGAGATGCCTTAAAAGTGAGGGGTTTTAAGGGCAAACTTGGGGGCAGGGGTCTTCTGAGAAGGTGGACACTTAATTAGAGATCCGTGAAGTCATGTTAACAGATACTTGTTTCTGGTGCCTCTCTGTCTGGTCCCACAGAGGTTGGTTCCACCTCAAAAGACTTGGAATCTGAAAGCTATCTATGTCCTTATGTTAGAGATTTCATTAGGTGCATCTGGCACCTCTATGTTCAGGATCCTGCTGACTAGCTGCCTGGACATGTTCAGACTAACTACTTGTATGTGTGTAAGCTAGTGGGATTGCATTTCTTTATGTTCCTTTGAATGATAAACAAGCATTCCTACCTCCTGGGCCTGGGTCTACATGTTCCCTGGCAGCCCAGCTGTGCCTGGGGATGATATGACCTCAAGTGTTTATTCTTCCATTTGAAATAATAAGTTGGATGCTGGTTTCATTAGGTCATCTTTTTTTAAAAATTTAAATTCAATTAATCAATATAGAGTGTATTGCTAGATTCAGAGGTAGAGTTCATTGATGCATCAGTTGCACACAGCATCCAGTGCTCATTACATCACCTCCTTCATGCCCATCACCCAGTTATTGCATCCCCTACCCACCTCCCCTCCAGCAACCCTCAGTTTGTTTCCTGTAGTTAAGAGTCTCTTACGGTTTGTCTCCCTCTCTGTTTTCCTCTTATTTTATTTTTCCCTTCCTTCCCCTACGATCCTCTGTTTTGTTTCTTAAATTCCACATATGAGTAAAGCCATATGATTGTTGTCTTTGTCTGGTTGACTTATTTTGCTCAGCATAATACCCTCTAGTTCCATCCACATCATTGCAAATAGTAAGATTTCTTTTTTTTTTTTTTGATGAATGAATAAGATTCCATTGTATATATATACCACATCTTCTTTATCCATTTATCTGTCAATGGACATCTGGGCTCTTTCCATAGTTTGGCTATTGTGCACATTGCTGCTATAAACATTTCATTAGGTCATCTTAATACATTATGTTTCTATCATATCACATTGTTTAAAAATATCTTGCATGTCTCTGCTTAACTGGTTTTGGTTCTTCCCATTTTTTATTTCTCCCTGAGGTCATTTCATACAACCACAGGAGGCTGACATCACTCACCTGCTGCAGTTTTAGTGAACATGCCTCAGTGACCAACTCCTCAGTGATAGTAGAGTTGGGAGAACAGACCCCTTTTCTCATTGCTCTGGGTACTCCACATCCCAGTTTTTCAGAGCATATTCTCAGTCCCCCCTCCCACATCCCTCCTGCAACCTACAGACATCAACACTTCCGCTATAGCCTCACTCCACAATAAGCAGTCGCGTATAGCACTAACTCTTCTTATGTGTGTGTCATTCTCCACTGGGGCTGTCAGCACAATGCTTTCTCCCAAAAAATAACCTAACAATTTTGTTTATTAAGTACTTAGGTCTGAACAACTTAACAGGCACTTATATACTAAGGACTTAGCCTCTGAAAAAATAATGAACATTAATTGAAAGAAAATATTATTTCATTCTTAAATTACAACAATTGCTAATGGGATGTGTGAGCCTTTTGTGCACACAAGATTCTCAAATCTTAAAATCAAATTATATATCACACCTTCCTTTCCTATTCCATATTGATTTTTACGTGGTAATTTTTTTTTTCTGAAAGGAACCACCAAAAACCCAGTGTTGTAAAGATATAGCATCACTGAAAGGAATATAGCACTAATATTGAAACTGTGAACTACTTCAAGCTAATAGTCCGAAATTTCTGATAGATGATAAGTACCACTGTGTATCCTTGGATATTTTAAATATCCTGTGGTGACCTTGTGAGTTACTTCCAGTGCTTCAGGGTATGCTTGAGAGCCATGGGTTTAAATTCTGTGTAATGAAGCATAATATCATGACACTGTGAACCAATTTATGGAGCAGGAGAGTATGTGTGCATAAGACTATTTGCAGTTACATTTATGTTTACATCTTTGAGGGCCATGTGATTATGGGAGCAATTCATACAACCTTATAATAAGTTGACACTCTCAGAGTAAAATGTCCATCATGCCACTATAATGCATACATGTTTTAGATCTAAGATTTTTTTATTCCTCCTAGCAGGCACATTTTCGAGGTCCCAGGTTTCATTTTCTACCTCTGTCAGTTTACTTAAGGAGAAGAATATCAAGGAAAGATATTATTAATTACTAGATACTTGCATATACCTAGAATGTGGGATTGTTTTGTCATTTGTGCCAATCAATCTGAATTATCAAATTAAAACAATGTTATGATGTCAAAAGCTGATTTTAGAATTCTATTACAGTTTATTTTTAAGAGAACCATGAAAGTAGAATAAATATATGAACATATTTACTAATCCTGAATTATATACATCCCAGATGTGTTGCAATTATGGAAGTTTGAATGTCTTCTGCATAAAAAGGAAAGATCTTTTAAACTGTACCTCAGAGGATAACATGGAGTAGTTCTTCATGCTGTGATCATTCACATACTCAAAAAAATGCATTACTCCTTTCCAGAGACACCAAGGATATTTAAATTAAACATGTCTATATTATGACTGGATTATTTGTGGTAAATATAAAGCTAAGTCATAAGTAATTCAAAGTGGGTCTAAGTTTCTTGTCTCTGAGTTGATCCAAACAATCACAACTATATTTTAATAAATAAGACTTTACATGACTGTGCTAAAAGACTTGTATTTCTTCTCATTCTTCCAAATGATCTTTTGAAGCATTTGCTGGTTGATATAGCAAACAAATTTTATATTTGTAATTTCACTTCGGTTCAGGCTTGAACATGATTATTTTTCTGTTTACTCTACAATATTACTCTAGCTCACTCGTACTAACTCTTTGAACAAGTAAATAATCCAATTATGTAAGTATCAGTTTTCTATATGTAGAAAAATATGATAGAATTTAATTTGTCTTACTGTTTGCGGTTATGAAATCTGACATCAGTAGAATCTATATTTTTAAGCATTTTATAGGAGACGGGTGAAGGAATGTTTACTAATATGATCCTCCTTGCTGTAACCATCTTTAAGCTCTTTGAGATTTCATTCTGAGCTCTAATTTTTGCCTCCAAAACGACTGCATGTTGAGCTTGTCTGTCTCATACTGGTCAGGAACTGGAGACATCTCAGAGACTGCTACAAAAGAATGGCAACAGGTATTCAGCTCAATTCTATTTTATTTCTAACATAAAATCAGAAGTGCAAAATGAATTGGGAAGATTCCCCAAGCACATTCCCTTTATTCCCTTTCTTAAATTAAAAAAAAAAAAGTACAGAGCAAGAACAACAACAAAAAAACAAATCAAAAACAAAACAAAAAAAACAAGAGGTGTTCTGCCTGTAAATGCTCAAGAGGGAGACTTGATCAAGAGGCTCTTCCCTCTTGACTAGTTGCTTCCCAGAAGCTTGAAGCCCACCTACAAAAATCTCTCCAAATCCAGCTCTTATCTCAATTTATTGGTATTTATCAAGCCAGATATGATCTATAAGAATCCCCATCCATATTTCATGAGCCAGTTCTCTAACAAAGACACTGACATTGTCCCAGTTTTGTGCTTTCTCCCAATATTTTCAGGGCCTGAGGTAAAAGGATATTTGAAGATGCTAGTTCCATGGCCCACTGCCCTTCTCTTCCCACTTACAGCTTTTTCTTGTGGTGTATGGAACCTCAAATATATCCATATGCATGCTCCAACCCACAAAGCCAACCTTCATCCATACCTCTTTAGACAACCATCTTTTATGGTTACCCCTTGGGCCTAGGGGTACACAGGCAGTAGTATGTCCTGCCCTTAGGACACCCAGGACAAAGAAGACCATACTGGCTCTGGAAGCAGGCTTGGGGTCATTTGGGCAAGGAGTTCCAGGATAACTCAAGGGTAGTGTTGAGTGGAAGGCTCTGCTTAGGCACATGTCCTGGTCCTGCAGCTCCTCACCCTATGCGGAGGGCCCACAGAGAAGGACCAGAATGGGGCCTTCTTGAGCAGGGGCCTGGTTGCCCAGCTTTAAGGATAATTCTGCTAAAGAGCAATAGTTCTATTTTTCTTAGTGGGAGTACTGGTTGTAGATATATATTGCATAAGGATTGTAAAAATCCTGGATGAGATCCCAAAATTAATGAAAACATCCTTAAAGCTCTGTACATTCTTAAAGACCATATTTTGGTAATGTTATTTCTCAATAAACTAGTGGAACTAGTTTTTCCTAAAACGTCCTTCAGTTTTTCGGGAGTTCACAAAGAGATTGCCACATATATGCCCGCAAATCCATTTGTCACTGGGTTTACCATTCTGTCTCCAACTGAACAACAATGTCCACTACCCATAAAGCCAGGAAGAGAGGCTCCACTGTTCACATTGTCTGTCTTTGGAACTTCAAGGTCCAAGCCAACAGTGCTGACTACAGAGACTTCTAACACTTCTAACCTTTGGGACCTCAGATTTATTCTGAGATCCTTGTAAAAGACAAGACAATGATACCCTGTCCAACTTTTTGTCACATTTTGTCTCTTGCATAACCCAACAGCTCTGTTTACGCCCTGAATCTCAAAAAAGTCTCTCTTGCATAGTTCTGCAAATTTCTGAACCTCTTTTCTCTGACCAAAGAGCTCAAAACCCAATGCCACACATTAAAATAGGAGCAGACACCATACCACATGGCCCAATCCATTCATTTTAACCCCTCATGTCTCTTATAAAGTAAAACCTGCATTCATGTGAATGGATGTAAATAAATATAAGGTTCAAGGAATAAGGTAAATAGATGTGTGCCCTGTTACGAAGGTATTAAGGAGCACGATTTAAATCCTGGTTTTGGATAAATTAAACTATTACAATATATAATAACAAAAAAATAAAAGCAATTGTGTCCAAGTATTTTAGGCTTGAAGAGGGAAGAATGTCCAGATGTGAAGAGACAGCTAACCAGATAGCTCCTGGGGTTTCTTCTTTATATTCAAATTCTATCACTTCTACTTCTGTTAGTGCTCCTGTCACCACAGAGTCCAGGGATATTAACTCTCCCTGAAAATACCCTGGCCCACATATGGGCAAAACCACATGTGGACAAAACCTTCAGAAGCACATGTCAGGACACATCTAGATATGCAAGAGATTTATTGGGGGAAACACTGGTGAGGAAAAATGGACAGGGTCTTGAAAGAGGCCAGGAGAGCCTCAGATACTGATACAGGTTTGACTGCTGTGAAGGAAAGCAGGAAGAAACAAGGAAATTACTCTACCTCAAACCATCTCCTCATGCCTCCCTATCCCCAGACATATAATATTACTAGTGGAGCCTGACCATTTTTTTATTCAATCTTGTCTCTGTAGATGGATTATCTTATATCTATACCCTGACATTTATTTTCTCCTCTGGAATCTTCACCCTTGGTCACTTTGCTGACTCCTGGCTGGGATTTAGAGAAAAATCTGCAAATCTTTCTCTGCAGCAGGGGAAGAAAAATATGGATATTTTCAATACAGGAAAATAGAATGAGACATGAATTTACTTTCAACCACAAAATGACAAACAACTTACTAATACCAATTTAAGTCACTTTTGAATGGATCTCAGATTTAGATTAGCTAAGACTCTATCTCCTTCCCATTTCCAATAATAAAACAGCTAATTAGAGAAAATATAAAAAATGTCCTGAGTCTCCTTTACACTAGACTGAATGCTCCACATACTATGATCACTGGTGGTTAGTACAGTGGAATCAATATGGTAATTAATAGTTAGAACCATTTAATATAATGTGTGTCAAGGTAAGAACAGTAATCAGCAGTGAATGACCAGTTCTGAATCAGAGAAAACCAAATTATAATGCTGCTTGGTGTTTAGTGCTTTGACTAGACTAGCCAAAAATTCAACAGTGTCATTTATGGTGAAATGGCAAGTAGGTTATAGTGCTTGGTCACTTTTTTTTTCTTTTAATTTTTTATTATGTTATGTTAGTCACCATACAGTACATCATTTGTTTTTGATGTAGTGTTCCATGATGCATTGTTTCCGTATAATATCCAGTGCTCCATGCAATATGTGCCCTCCTTAATACCCATCACTAGCCTATCCCAATCCCCCACCTCTCTCCCCTTTGAAGCCCTCAGTTTGTTTCCCAAAGTCCATAGTCTCTTGTTGTTCATTCCCCCTTCTGTTTACCCCCCCCTTCATTCTTCCCTTCCTTCCCCTAATGTCCTCCATGCTATTCCCTATGTTCCACATATGAATGAAACCATATGATAATTGTCTTTCTCTGCTTGACCTATTTCACTTAGCATAATCTCCTCCAGTCCCGTCCATGTTGCTGCAAATCTTGGGTAATCACTCTTTCTGATGGCTGAGTTATATTCCATTGTATATGTGGACCACATCTTCTTTATCCATTCGTCTGTTGAAGGGCATCTTGGCTCCTTCCACAATTTGGCTATTATGGACAATGCTGCTATGAACATTGAGGTGCATATGGCCCTTCTCTTCACTACATCTGTATCTTTGGGGTAAATACCCAGTAGTGCAATTGCTGGGTCATATGGTGGCTCTATTTTTAGTTTTTTGAGAGACCTCCACACTGTTTTCCGAAGTGGCTATACCATTGCAATTCCCACCAACAGTCTAAGAGGGTTCCCCTTTCTCCACATCCTCTCCAACATTTGTTGTTTCTTGCCTTGTCAATTTTTGCTATTCTAACTGGCGTAAGGTGGTATCTTGATGTGGTTTTGATTTGAATTTCCGTGATGCCTAATGATTTTGAACATTTTTTCATGTGCCTGTTAGCCATTTGTATGTCTTCATTGGAAAAGTGTCTGTTCATATCTTCTGCCCATTTTTTGATTTGATTATTTGTTTCTCGTGTATTGAGTTTGAAAAGTTCTTTATAGATCTTGAATACCAGCCTTTTATCTGTAGTGTCATTTGCAAATATCTTCTCCCATTCTGTGGATTGCCTCTTTGTTTCGATGACTGTTTCTTTTGCTGTGCAGAATCTTTTTATCTTGATGAAGTCCCACAAGTTCATTTTTCCTTTTGTTTCTCTTGCCTTTGGAGACGTGTCACGAAAGTTGCTGTGGCCGATATCGAAGAGGTTACAGCCTATGTTCTCCTCTATGATTTTGATGGATTCCTGTCTCACATTGAGGCCTTTCATCCATTTGGAGTTTATCTTTGTGTATGGTGTGAGAGAGTGGTCAAGTTTCATTCTTTTGCATATAGCTGTCCAATTTTCCCAGCACCATTTATTGAAGAGACTGCCTTTTTTCACGTTATTAGAAAAATAAGTCACTGGGACACCTGGGTGGCTCAGTCGTTTGAGAGTCCGACTTTTGGTTTAGGCTCAGGTCATGATCCCAGAGTCCTGAGATCAAACCCCACATCATCAGGCTCCCTGCTCAATGAGAAGTCTGCTTCCTTTCTCTTTCTCTCTCTGCCTCTGACCCTCCCCCACTCTCTCTCACTCTCTCTCTCTCAAATAAATAAATAAATCTTAAAAAAAAAGAAAAATCAAGTCACTTGAGCATTTCATAATGTACAGAATTGTTAAATCACTGTGTCGTATACCTGAAACTAGTATAATATTGCATCAACTATACTTCAGTAAAAAAGAAAAGACAAAAAGATCAAGTCATCTTAGAGAAAACAGCCCATAAGTTCTAGAAAAGTCCTGGACATAAACATCTTAGATGTACTTCTTTTATATGAACTTGCAGAACCCTTTTTAAAGAAAATGAATTAAAATGATCATGAAGAGGTGGAAAAATGGAAAATTTCTGTTAAAATGTACAATTTGCCTATTACCATAAGTTAGCATCAAAAAAATTACACTCTCTACTGTGATTATAAAACAAAAATTAAAGAAAGATGAACAAGCCACACATTTTTAACAGCCAGGAAAAAAAAAAAAAAACACTTCTTACATCTGATTTTGGATGTAGTAAATTCACTGTTTTACTACACAAGGTGAAATGAAAATCCAAAGTGAAAAATTTTGATTCTGTAAAACATGTTGTGTGGAAAACAGGTTCTTAATGCATTTTGCAACAGAGTAAAAGATTCTTGTATTTACGCATGTGTTGAGGCACATGTATATGTTTTCTTGGTCTGAATATTGTCATCTTTATTTTTGTACCACTTTTAATACATTGACTTGAACAGTAAGCAATAATACCTACAAACTGTCTGTAAACTAAATCTTTGCATTTTTTTTTTAAGATTTTATTTATTTGACAGAGAGAGACAGCTAGCAAGAGAGGGAGCACAAGCAGAGGGAGTGGGAGAGGAAGAAGCAGGCTCCTAGCAAAGAAGCCTGATGTGGGGCTCGATCCCAGAACGCCGGGATCATGCCCTGAGCCGAAGGCAGACACTTAACGACTGCACCACCCAGGCGCCCCTAAATCTTTTCATTTTTAAAAATAATTTAGCATTTCAGTAACAAGTAGATTTTCGGGGCACCTGGGTGACTCAGTCAGTTAAGCATCCAACTCTTAATTTCAGCTCAGGTCATGATCTCGGGGTTTTAAGATCAAGCCCCACATCGGGATTCTCAGTCATCACAGAGTCTGCTTGAGATTCTCTCTTTCCCTCTCCCTCTGCCCCTCCCCCCTCTAAAAAAAGTAGATTTTCATGAACCATTTAAAACTCTTAAAATATAAACAGCAAATCTACTTTATACTTACAATTTTTACCATTGCATCATACAACCAATTCCTCAGGGGAAAAAATTAACTATTTACTTTCATTTTACTATTTCACTAAGATTTATTTTTTCCACTTACGAATCCTTGCGTATTATTTTTTTCCTCTGACTTACTCCATAATCTTACAGCTACTCTAATACTTGCAGTGACAGGGTCCTGTTAATCAGCATAAATTCCTGAAAACCTTTCCAGGTAACTCTGAATCTATAAAGCTTAAGAGGAGTCAAAAGTAGCCTCAAAAGACAAAAGTCAGAGAACTCCCAGCTTTAAGATAGCAGAACAAAAACATCATTGAGGCTGTTTTCCTCTGAAACCACTTGCAAACAACAAAGAATGAGAAACAGAAATAGATGGGAAATACCACAGTATATATGAATAAGTGTTGCAGTAAAACTGGATCAATATACAAAAGGATGCTGAGAAAGGACACATAAAATCTCTATGAAAATACTGAAAGAAAAAGGAGGAAACGTGTATAAATAGAAGGTAGACTAAGAATGCACACTAGAAAAATTTTCCATGAAACAGGTGAACATCCTGCCAAACCATTATTTAGCAAATATAAATATTAGAAATGGCCTCTATGAAATAAGAGTTCAAAGCATATAGAAGGATTCAAGGGAGAAATAAGAAGACAAAAGGAGATTTTTTTCTTAATAAGCTAAAATAACTCAGGAAAGAAATGGGAAAGAAAAAAATCATAGAATTTAAAGCACAAGATATGAAAACATAAAGCAAATTGAATAGAATGGTTTGATAATGGAATGTATAGACAGTCCAGAAATAGACCCAGATATATCAGTTGTTTATTATTCAATAAAGTAGCATTTTAAATTATTAGGGAAAAAGGGATTATTTAATAAATGGTGTTGAAAAAACTGGATAGTCATCTGAAAAAGTATTGTATCTTTACCTCACTCTTTATGCTGTAATATAGTAGGTCAACTGTTGAGGCATAATAATAAAGTAAAAACCATGCACTTACCAGAAGAAAAAATATTTTTTAAAAGATTATTTATTTATTTATTTGAGAAAGAGAGAGCATGAGCAGGGTGAGAGGTAGAGGGAGAAGCAGACTCCCTGCAGGGAGTCCGATGCAGGGCTCAATCCTGGGACTCTGGGATCATGACCTGAGCAGAAAGCAGAAGCGTAACTGACTGAGCCACCCAGGGGCCTGGATTAACTAGTTATTTATTGAGCATCTGCCATACACTGGGAACTACTCCACTGGGAAACATTTTTTGCAATGAAAAATAACATGTATCGCTCTTAGTTTGTAGTCTAAAGAAGAGATAGATGTTAATAAAATAATTATATAAATCAATGTAAAATTGCAACTGTGACAAGTACTAGGTAGCAGAGATATGTCTTAATAGAGAGATTTTGATCCAGTCACGGATGGCAGAAAGAGGTTCTTGGGGATATGAAGATCTGTATGACATATGATAAATAAGCATTAATTAGACAAGGGAGAGAGGGGACGATATCTTATCAGAGGGACAATTTGTGAAAAGACCTTTGGTGGGAGGGAACATGGCACAATGAAGAAATTAAAGGAGGAAAGCATGACCAGGGTATAAAATGTGTATGAGCTGTTGCTAGACAATAAGGGTATAGGGGCACATAAGCCACATAAGGCATTTGTCTTTATTCCAGGAGCATCACTAATGTTCTTACATTGCGATGTGGCATGCCTGGTATTTATACTGAAGAGATCACTAGCTGCTACGTGAGACTGGATTGGGGAGGCTGGTGAGAGTGGATGGAGATAGACCACTTAGCAGGCTCCTATAATCATCCATAGGAGAGACAAGAGTGTCATAGCATTCTTTGGCTGCGGTGGAGATAGGAAGGAGTGGACATATTTGAAAGACCTTTAAGAGGTTAAGTAGACCTGATTTTGTGATGGATTCAGGGAGGGAGAGGAAAGAATCAAAGATGATTCTGATATACCTGGCTTTTGCCATGGATAAAATATGGTAGCATTTAGTGACATAGGGAACCCTGGAAATGAAGCCTAGATTTTTGGGAAAGATTATGAGGTAATTTTGGACATGCTGAATTTCAAATGCTTTTAAAGATTTTTATTTTTAAGGTTTTTTTTTTAATTTATTTATGTGACAGAGAGACAGCCAGCGAGAGAGGGAACACAGCAGGGGGAGTGGGAGAGGAAGAAGCAGGCTCCCAGCGGAGGAGCCCGATGTGGGACTCGATCCCGGAACGCCGGGATCACGCCCTGAGCCGAAGGCAGACGCTTAATGACTACGCTACCCTGGCGCCCTTGAAGTGCTTTTAAAACTTCCAAAAGATGGTGGTCCAAGAGGTGCTTGGTCAAGTAGGCAGCTGGATGGGCCAGGCATGTAGGAGGCTCGTCAGGCTATGGGGGATAACTGACTCCTAGTGTATTTTCAGAAAGTAGAGTGAGGACAGGACATGGCCAAAAACTGAGACTTGAAGAAGTCTAAGACCTAATGGCCAAGCAAAAGGCAGGAAAAAAAAAAAAGGCTATCAAAATAGAAGAAAAACCAGGAATGCCTTCCATCACAGAACTCAGGGAGAGCATGTTGTGTGGTGAACAAGATTACTGGTTGGAGAAAAAACTTCATATGTGTCCAGTCATATGAACGATATTGATGATTTTATTGAGGGCTGTTTTGTTGAAAGGATGAGAACAAAAACAGATGAGAGGGTTGAAGAATGGGTTCTGGTTGAGGAAGTATGTGAACTCTCTTGAGTAGTTTATGCATGTATGAGAAGGGAGAGATAGGGCCTCCAATGAACAGCAATGAAGGGTGAATGAGAGATTTTTTTTCTTTCTTTTTTTTTAATGAGGGAGAGGGTTTGGACGTAGCATAGAACAGTTTGAGAAATACAAACAGAAAGTAAGGTATCTGAAATATGAAGGATGGTTTATGTAATTGTTAAAATGAATAAAATGAATGTAGCAAATCTGTATATACTAAAAGGAAGCAATTTCCAAGATAACTTTTTCAGAAAAACAGTAATTTGCAGAATTCTATTATAGATATTACCATTTGTATATGAACTTGTATATGCATGTTTGTCTGGCTGGGTGAACATTTAGAATGTTTCCAAACGTTTTCCTTTTTTTTAAGATTTATTTATTTATTTTTAGAAAGAGAGTGAAAGAGAGAGAGAGCACATGCATGTGCCTGAGAGGAGTAGAGGGACAGGGAAAGGGAGAATCTCCAGCAAATTCCCCACGGAGTGCTGACCCTGATGTGGGGCTCAATCTCAGGACCCTGAGATCATGACCTGAGCCAAAATCAAGAGTAGGACGCTTAACCAATTATGCCACCTAGGTGCCCCTCCAAACATTTTTCTTAAAACTGTAAACAATTTTGCAGTAAATACTCTTGTTTATATCTTTGCAAACACAGATGTGCGTATCTGTAAGATAGGGTAGGGTTAGGCTTCTGAGGAATTATTTTTGTTGTGTTAAAAATTTAAAGCTAATTTTATAAGGTAATGTGTATGAGTTTTGTATCTTACCGTCCCCTGAAACAGTTTAAAAATATTTTTTCTTGGGGCACCTGAGTGGTTCAGTCAGTCAATCCTCTGCCTTTGGCTTAGGTCATGATCCCAGAGTCCCTCCCCCTGCTCATGTGCTCGCTCTCTCACTCTCTCTCTCTCTCAAATAAATAAATAATCTTTTTTAAAAACGTAATTTATAAATAAATAATTTTTAATGAGTCCTGGAAATCAGTTATACACAATAAAGCAGCAGTCACTATACTTCAGTTCTACTGAATTGGAGAAAGAATGAGATTCACAAAAATAGTGAGATTTTTCTGGATAGGAAGAGCAATGTCTCTGAAAAGTCAAAGATTTCTTGAATTTTTCAAGGATGAGTGACCAGAAAAAGAATGGGGTCAGTAATTGATAAATGGATATTTGGGGATATCAAGTTAAAATAAGAAAATAGTTTGTTTTAGTTTGTTGAGTTAGATGTTGTGGTGATATCTACCACAGCTGACACTTTCAGAGATAAATACCCCTGGCTGCTTCTAAGGAACTACTCAAGCTGCAAGCCACAATTTCTTTTTTTTTTTTTTTTAAAGATTTTATTTATTTATTTGACAGATAGAGACAGCCAGCGAGAGAGGGAACACAAGCAGGGGGAGTGGGAGAGGAAGAAGCAGGCTCATAGCAGAGGAGCCTGATGTGGGGCTCGATCCCAGAACGCCAGGATCACGCCCTGAGCCGAAGGCAGACGCTTAACCGCTGTGCCACCCAGGCGCCCCCCTGCAAGCCACAATTTCTAAATGCTCTGATTATAGTGTGCCTCCTTCTCAGTCCTAATTGCAAATCCTGGCTAGCTCTTCCGTAATTCATTCAGCATGCTTTCATTCCCACTCTTTTTCAACCTCACAAGCTTCCAGATACATTTCACATTTTACTTACATTCTTCTCTGTTCTTAGAGTCCTAAGGGGATCAGTCAGAATGTTTCACCTCCACCCCTCACTACCACTCTTAATTCTCCCAACCTGTAGGCACAGCACAGACTAGCATTCAATCTTGATTAGGAAGGCACAGGACAGGCAAGTGGAGATGTCTAGCAGCCTGGCAAAGATATGACATTCACCAGCAGAAAGATTTATTTGGTAACTGAAATTGTGGAAAGGGCTGAGTTTGCCAAAAGTACAAAACAAAACCAGAGGTCAGACAACTCAACCTTCGGAAATAACTACTTTTCAGGGATCAAGTAGAAGATAGACAGCCATTGTCTATAAATTCATTCTCTACGTAGATAGCAAACAAGTCAGTCTCTGGAAAAGAATTCAATTCGTCAAACATTTTGAGTCCCTACTATGTAACTGATGAGGACTGCCTATATTAAAGAAGTTAAGAATAAGTCATAGTCATTCGATATTGGGTGTTTTTAAGTTGAGCTCCTAGGGAAACAGACTCTGAGATGGAGATGTATGGGAAAGGTATACTGGGGAGTGTTATTTAGAATGGTACCTGTAAAAGAATCAGGGAATCTGAGCTGTGATACACTTCCAGTTGATCCTAGGAGTAGCTCTGGAGCTGAGATGACCCTTCAGAGGTGTCCTCAGTGGAGGAAGGAGGATCCGACATTTGGACCCCCACATTGCTCCATCATGGGATGTGGACTGTGGTTGGGATGAGATGTAACCTTAAAGGAGCAGTGTCATCAACTGAAGGCATCCCAGAGAGAGACTTTTGCTGTGAGCCATCAGCAGTCAACACCCTAAGCACCCAGGAGAATAAATCCTTCAGTCTTTCAAGTGTGGTTCTGAGTAGTGCATCTGGGCATCCACCACAGAGAATATTTAATGGCATCTTTTCTTTCTTGGTGGGGAACAACTGAATCCCTTTAACAGCAGAGTGGAGGTTTTGTTTTTGTTCTTTTAAAACAGCATTATTGAAATATAATTCACATGCCATATAATTCACCATTTTAAAGTGTACAATTCAGTGGCTTTTAATACATTAACAGTTGTGCAGCCATCACCACAGTCAATTTTAGAATATTTTTATTACCCCAAAAAGAAAGCCCATACTCCTTAGCCATCACCCTTCCAGTCACCCACTGTCTCCCCTAGTGCTAGGCAACCACTACTTCCTGCTGCTATAGATTTGCCTATTCCATTTCAAATAATGGAACATACAATATTTGGCCCTTTGTGAATGGCTTCTTTCACTTAGCATAATGTTTTCAATGTTAATCTATGGTTTAGCATGTATCAGTATTTCAATTCTTCTTATTGTCAAATAATCTACTATATAGATATATCACATTTTATTTGTCCATTCATCAGTTGATGGACACTGGGGCTTTTTCTACTTTTTGGCTATTATGAT